>NC_069670.1:18465819-19090720 GCF_027244095.1 Hemicordylus capensis | reverse complement strand
GTTTTTTTCCCCCTAATATGCATCACTTTACATTTGCTTACAGTGAACCACATCTGCCATTTTGCCACCCATTCCACCAGTTTGGAAAAATCCTTTTGGAGCTCCTCACAATCGGTTTTGGATTTCACTACCCTACCATTCATTGGATTGTTGGAACAACGGCAGAGATTACTTGCATGTATGAATAGCTCTCACACCTCTAAGGTCACGTGAACTTGTATGAAGCTGCCTTACTGAGTCTGGCCAATCAGTGTATCCAGTCCATGATGGCCTGCTCTGACCGGCAGCATCTCTCCAGGGACTTAGACAGAGGTAGTTCTCAACGCCAGCTACCTGCTGCTTTTATGGAGATGTCAGGGATTGTATTCTGCTCCAAGATGAGTTGGGGCCTCCACTGAAGCAGAGATCTGGTAGGGACAGACGGTGGACAGCTCCAGAGGAAAAGGGGTGAGACTTTGCATAGAGAGCTGGGCACGGCCACAGAACATTATTAATATTATTATTATTATTACATTTATATCCCGCTCTTCCTCCAAGGAGCCCAGAGCGGTGTACTACCTATTTAGGTTTCTTCTCACAACAACCCTGTGAAGTAGGTTAGGCTGAGAGAGAAGTGACTGGCCCAGAGTCACCCAGCAAGTCTCATGGCTGAATGGGGATTTGAACTCGGGGCTCCCTGGTCCTCGTCCAGCACTCTAACCACTGCACCACGCTGGCTCCATGGAACTAACATGGAACTAACTTCCAGCTTTTAGAGCTGCCATGCCTTTCCCAGGGAAGCCGCTGTGCAAAGCGGATTGTCATTTCACCCTAATCGTTTGGGGGGTAGGCATAAAGAAGGGGTGTTAACACTCAGGAGGCTGAAAGCACAACCATGCTATCACCTATTTCCCATCTCTATGACAGTTGGTGTTGCCAAACATCACAATGGGTGTTCATCCCCTGAGATGGGGAGAAAAGCTGGTCTTGCGGTAGCAAGCAGGAGTTGTCCCTTTTGCTCAGCAGGGTCCACCCTGGTTTGCATTTGAATGGGGGACCACATGTGAGAGCAATGTAAGATATCCCTTGGGGGATGGGGCCGCTCTAGGAAGAACATCAGTACGCTTACATGTAGAAGGTTCCAACCTCCCTCCCTGGTGTCTCCAAGACAGGGCCAGAGAGAGCCACCTGCTGGCAACCTTGGAAAAGCCGCTGCCAGCCTGGGTAGGCAATACTGAGCTCGATTGACCCGGGGCCTGACTCAGCATGGCAGCTTCCAATGTTCCTTATGGTACTGACAGCCAAAATCTGTGGGCCAAGCCAGGGCTTTGTCCTCAGGTTGTGGTGAGTTTCCTAGCTCTGGTTCCCTTGGTGGTTCTGCTGTGTGGCGTCCCCACTGCATGGGGGTGTGTGTGTCACCCTTAGCCTGGCTTATGGGGCCCTCCCATCCCGCTTTATACCCCAAACCAGGGCTGCACAACATCAGCCCCGCAGCTGATTTTTGGACCACAACTCCCATCATCCTTAGCCACAGAAGCCACTTGTCAGGGATGGTGGGCATTGTAGTCCGGCATCTGCAGGAGAGCTGAGATTGTTCAGCCCTGCCCTGAATTGTCCGCCTCATTCCCCAAGGGGTAGGGTGGGGTGTCCCTGATCCAGCGTCATGACAGATCAAACCTGGGACCTTCTGCCTGCAAAGCATATGCTCTATACCTCCGAGCTGTGGTTCGTTCCCAGTCTTGACCTTGTAAAACCCGCCACTGAAGGAAATGAGAAAACTTTTAATCGCTCCCCATTACTCTTGGGCCCTGCTTGGCTTCCAGCCTGGACTCTGAGTTGGCCGAGAGCCCTGCAGAAACATCCTCCATAAATACTGCCACTTAATTTTAATAAAATGTAAGGTTTATTGTACAATCAATTGACTCTGCTTCCGTTTATGTCTGTAATGTTATCCTAATGCAAAATCCTTTGATTCCATCTTGCGTTTTATTGTTTTTGGAAATAGTTCAACACTCAGTAAAAGGTTATGTTGTCAGATAATAAATGTCCTCTTCTATGGAAACACAAAGCTCCAGTTGACATGTAGCTTAGCTTCCCAATTGGCTGGGAGTTCTCTATAAAGACAACCGGCTTGGCTTCCTGATTGGCTGGGAGGTCTCTATAAAGACACCCAGCTTGGCTTCCTGATTGGCTGGGAGTTCTCTATAAAGACACCTGGCTTGGCTTCCTAATTGGCAGGGGGTACTCTATAAAGACACCTGGCTTGGCTTCCTGATTGGCTGGGATTTCTCTGTAAAGAAACCTGGCTTGGCTTCCTGACTGGCTGCAATTTCTGTATAAAGACACCTGGCTTGGCTTCCTAATTGGCTGGAAGTTTTCTAGAAACCCAGCTTGGCTTCCTGATTGGCTGGGAGTTCTCTATACATCTCATCCTCCTGGATAACTCAGTGCCCTGATATGGTACCCCTGAATGGTAGCCTCTTGTTTTCTGGAGAGGGATTTGTAGATAGGCCATAGCTCAGTGGTGGAGTATGTGCTTTGCATGCAGGAGATCCAGCGAAAGGATCTGGAGGAACTGGGCTGGGGAAGACCTTGGAGTAGACGCTAGTGGGCTAGGTGGACTGATGGTGTGATGAGAGTATAAGGCAGCTCTGTATGTTCACATGCATCTCTTGGCACCTCCTCACTCGGTGGCATCTCTGACTAGCAGCTCAGAAGATGGGCTGCCTCTGTCGAAAAGCATTGTGGCAGTCACAGGTGGTGAGATGGAAGCGTTCTCTCTGCCCATGTTGTCACTGATGCTGCCATCTCAAGTCTGGTAAATGCCTGCATGTCTGCCACTCATGGACTTTGGCACAGGATTGCACAAACCGCATCCTCCCAAGCTGAATGCAGGCCACCAGGCACATTGCATGACCTGTCTACTTCCTAAGCTGAAAACCCCCAGATGTTTTTCCTGCTCTCTTTCTGTCCCTGTCATAGGAACATAGGAAGCTGCCATATACTGAGTCAGACCCTTGGTCCATCTAGCTCAGTATTGCCTACACAGACTGGCAGTGGCTTCTCCAAGGTTGCAGGTAGGAGTCTCTCTCAACCCCTTTCTTGGAGATGCTGCCAGGGAGGGGACTTGAAGCCTCTTCCCAGAGCAGCCCCATCCTCTAAGTGGAATATCTTCCAGTGCTCACACATGTAGTCTCCCATCCAAATGCAAACCAAGGCTGACCCTGCTCAGCAAAGGGGACAATGCATGCTTGCTACCACCAGACCAGCTCTCCACCCACTGCCAAGGAGCTTATCGGCAACCGTGAAAAGACTTTTAGTTTGGAGTGCAGTGCAGTGCGGTAGTTCATGAATAACAAGTATATTAAAAGTAGACCGTGGCAGGTTTATGTCTTCTTAGCCGGAGCTGACATATGGCTGTCTGGGCCTTTTCATTGCAGCAAATTGCCCTCTGATTTGTTTTTGGTAATAGGGCTCTCTGGTCGGCCATTGGGGAACATAATGTGCTTTTTATGCGTGTGAGAAATGGATGCACTTAATAACGCAAGAGGCGTTCTCATTAGATGCCCGGCTTTGGTTTTCTTTTTGTCTCACCGCCTCCCTCCCTAAGAAGGATTGCTGAGATCTGGAATACTGGCAGGAGAACCATTTTAGATGTCTTAAGGCTGCCGGGGGCGGGGGGGAGAGCTCCCCCCCCACCCACACACAAAATGCCAGCCAGTTCTTTGCAAAGCGAATCCAGCTGACGCCCACAGCAAAACAGAGTTGGCAACCCGCCACTATTGGCTTGGAGTCTCCAGGATTCGGCAACCATTTCTAGGTGACTCTGGAAGGCACTTTGGGAGAGGTTAAAAGCTTGATATTGTGGGGGGAAAATTGGAGAGAGGAAATCGCCAGGAATAGCTCCAGTCAAAATTGGCAAGTAAATCAGTCTGGAGTCAAGAGTGGCCAGAAACCGGGAGGTGCTATCCAACCCCAGCACAGCATCCCTCCAGTGGCTGTTGCTGGTGTCTAGCTTGTGTTTCTTTTTAGATTGTGAGTCCTTTGGGGACAGGGGGCCATCTTATTACTATTCTTTTTAACGACAATGAGAAAGGCTCGGCTGTTGTGCAAGTGGGACAGGGCCTTCTCTGTTGCTGCCCCCAGACTCTGGAATGCTCTCCCAGTGGCCATTCGCTCCTTGGACTCCATCACAGATTTTAGAAAGCATGTGAAATCTTGGCTTTTTACCCAGGCTTTTATATGACTGTCTCTACTGCTGTTGCTTTGTATATTGCATTTTGTATGGTTATTTGATGCTTGTATTTTACATCTTTAGTCAGATTCATGTTTTTATATTTTAGCTTAATATTTTATTTCTTGTTTACACAGTCAGACAGGTGTTATTGACTGGTTTGTTTTATCCAGACATCGAGTCCTTCCCAAGGACCTAGGATGGCTGAATTTTACTGTCAATGTTGTTGTTGTTGTTATAGATATCGTCGCAGAATATAGGCTGTTCCCAGTAAAGCTGCTTTTTGTAATTGGCTGATGGTGATTTCTGTGGCCCCTCTGGTGTTGAGGTGCTCTTCAAGGTCTTTTGGAACTGCACCCAGGGCGCCAATGACCACTGGGATGATTTTGGTCTTTTTCTGCCACAGCCTTTCAATTTCAATTTGTAGATCTTTGTATTTGGTGATTTTTTCTATTTCTTTTTCTTCTATTCTGCTATCCCCTGGTATTGCCATGTCGATTATTTTAACTTGTTTTTCTTTCTTCTCGACTACAGTTATATCTGGTGTATTGTGTGGGAGATGTTTGTCTGTTTGTAGTTGGAAGTCCCATAATATTTTTACATCTTCATTCTCTTCAACTTTTTCAGTTTTATGGTCCCACCAATTCTTGGCTACAGGTAGCTTGTATTTTTGGCAGATGTTCCAGTGTATCATCCCTGCTACCTTGTCATGCCTTTGTTTGTAGTCAGTCTGTGCAATCTTTTTACAACAGCTGATTAGGTGGTCCACTGTTTCATCTGCTTCTTTACAAAGGTGGCACTTGCTGTTTGTTGTGGATTTTTCGACTTTGGCTCTTATTGCATTTGTTCTTAGTGCCTGTTCTTGTGCAGCCAGTATTAAACCCACTGTTTCTTTCTTCAAGTTGCCATTATTAAACCATTACCAGGTTTGGTGATGTCTGATTTCCCACTTATATTGTGCAAATATTGACCATGCAGGGGCTTATTTCTCCATTTTTTCTGCTCGGTTCTTGACTTGTTCTTTCTTGTAGGCCTGCTTTGTTTCATTGGTGTTGAATAGTTTCTCGTTATTGACCATTTGAAGTGCATCTTCTTCACTGTCCCTTATATATTCTTCAAGGCCTATTTTCTCCTTCTCAACTGTTTGATGGACTTGCAGCATTCCTCTTCCACTTGAGCTGCGAGGGAGGTATAGCCTATCTACATCACTGCGGGGGTGCAGAACATGATTGATGGTCATGATTTTCCTGGTCTTACGATCTAGCGTCTCTAGCTCTGCCTGGGTCCAGTATATTATTCCTGCAGTGTATCTGATAACAGGTATAGCCCAGGTGTTTATGGCTTGTATGGTGTTCCCGCCATTGAGTTTGGACTTTAGGATTTTTCTAATCCTCCTGATGTATTCACTTCCAATTTTTCTTTTAACTTCAGTGTGTGCAATGTTATCAGCCTGGAAAATGCCCAAGTATTTGTAATGTTCTTTCTCTTCCAGGTTCTTGATGTTGCTTCCATTGGGTAGTTCTATTCCTTCTGTTTTTGTTATTTTTCCTCTTTTCATTATTAATGCAGCACACTTGTCTAGTCCAGACTCCATTGCTATATCGCTACTGAATATACGGACAGTGTTTAGCAGTGATTCAATTTCTGACTGGGACTTTCCATACAACTTCAGTTCGTCCATGTACAGCAGATGGTTGATTTTACTTGATGTTTTAGATGTTTGGTATTCGAGGCCTGTTTTGTTTAGTATTTGTGAAAGTGGGGTCATGGCGATTACAAACAAAAGAGGGGATAGTGAGTCCCCTTGGAAAATGCCTCTTTTAATGCTAACCTGTCCAAGTGTCTCGCCATTGATTGTTAACTGTGTACTCCACATGCTCATTGCTTTTTTTATATAAATATCTGAATGTTTTTGCTGACACCAGTTGTTTCTAAATATTTTAGTATCCATGTGTGAGGCAATGAATCGAAGGCTTTCTTGTAGTCAATCCATGCAACACTTAGATTTGTTTTTCTTCTCTTGCAGTTTTCTAAAATCGTTTTGTCAATCAGCAGCTGGTCTTTTGTGCCTCTGGTGTTCAGGCAATTTCCTTTCTGTTCAACTGGAAGCTGTTTGTTAGTTAATAAGTGTTGCATCACTTCATCTGCTATTATTCCAGTAAATAATTTGAACGTGGTTGGCAGGCAGGTTATCGGTCTATAATTACTTGGAACTGCACCTTTTGCTGAGTCTTTCATGATGAGATGAGTTTTTCCAGTTGTTAGCCATTGTTCAATATCACCTTCTTGCAAAATGTGATTGAACTGTTTTGATAGTTGTTTATGAAGGCTTGTTAGGTGTTTAAGCCAAAAGCCATGCAGTTCATCGTTGCCTGGCGCAGTCCAATTTTTAATTTTCTTTGCTCTTTCACTTATTAATTCTGGTGTTATTATTAGATCTTGCATTTGTTGGTTAGATTTTTCGACCTCTTTCACCCAGACTGCTTTTTTATTATAATCTATTGGATTGTCCCATAATTTCCCCCAGAATTGCACTGTTTCTTCTTTATTTGGTGTTTCTACATTTCTTGCAGTTTCTCCTCGTTTCTTGCAGCTTCTCCTCGTTTCTTGCAGCTTCTCCTCGTTTCTTGCAGTTTCTCTTGTTTCTTGCAGTTGTTTTATTATTATTATTATTATTATTATTATTATTATTATTATTATTATTATTTACGTTTTATATCCTGCTCTTCCTCCAAGGAGCCCAGAGCGGTGTACTACATACTTAAGTTCCTCCTCACAACAACCCTGTGAAATAGGTTAGGCTGAGAGAGAAGTGACTGGCCCAGAGTCACCCAGCAAGTCTCATGGCTGAATGGGGATTTGAACTCGGGTCTCCCCGGTCCTAGTCCAGTACTCTAGCCACTACACCATGCTGCCTCTACATATTTTTATAGTCTTGTTTTAATTTTTCTGTGAACCTCCTTGGAATTGTTTTAATGAAAGGTGGTATATAAATTTAACAATAAAATAAAAAATGTTGTTAAAAAGCGGTATATAAATAGTATTACTACTAGTAGTAGTCATAGTAGTAAAAACATTCATTTCTTAAAAGGGTGATCAGCAAGGCAGAGCGTCCTGGAAATTTCAAAAATGAGGGTCTTCTCCCAGAATCTCTCCCTGCAATCTCTCCCAGAGGGTGAGATTAGAAAGCATTGTGCCAGATCATATGGAGATCTCTCTTCCCAACAGCAAATGCAATAGACTCTGTGGAACACAGGAAGTTGCCTTACACTGAGTCCATCTAGCGCAGTACTGTCAACACTGACTGGCAGCGGCACTTCTGGGTTTCAGGCAGGAGTCTCTCCCAGCCTTACCTGGAGGGGCTGCCAGAGACTTAAACTGCCTTACACTAAAGTTGACTTTCGACTTTTATACTGAGTCAGAACTTTGGTCCATCTAGCTCAGTATTGTTCACACCAGGGCTGCGCAACTTCATCCCTCCTGCAGATGTTGGCCTACAACTCCCATAATCCCTGGCTATTGGCCACTGTGGCTGGGGATTCTGGGAGTTGTAGTCCAAAAGCATCTGGGGAGGGGGCTAAGTTGAGCAGTCCTGGCCTACACTGACCGGCAGCAGCTTCTCCAGGGTTTCAGGCAGGAGTCTCTCTCAGCCCTACTTGGAGATGCTGCCAGGGAGGGAACTGGGAACCTTCTGCCTGCCAAGCAGAGGCTCTGCCACTGAGTTTTGGCCCCAAATGGTGTGCCCTCGTGGTGCTGTGATGGTGTCTCAGTGTTAGCTCCTTCTTGAGCCACTTCCTGTTCAGAGGTGTTGGACATTACAGCACGTGCCTAATGGGGGAATCTGGGCCCTGTGGCTGAAGCAGGAGGGGAGGGGGCAGAAGTTTTCAAGGGAGAGTTAAAAGGCAGAGGGGGCCTTTTCCTAATGGGAGGCCCATGTGTGACCTCAGTTCCTGAAGATCTGGGGAGCAAACGGTCCTTATTATGTTCCCGCTGCTGGATGTCCTCCAGGTTTGATGAGCATTGTAACCTCGGACATACGATGGTGCTGGCTTCCGGGAATATTTGACAGTCATTGACTATGATCCAATCGAATGTGGTTTGTTGATCATTTCTGACTGTTGCATTGACCGTGTTCTCATTCCTCGCTCTAACAGCATGTTGAATATGGAACTCGGTTGCAACTCGGTTGCTTCCTGGGCAACTGCACAGCCTCTGTGCCCTCTCTGGGGCAGCTCCGCCCCAGATCCACTAAACCTGCACCCTCTTCTTGCCAGTTTGGTCACCTGGAAGAGCTGCATGGATTGCTTGGTGAATGTCTGAAGTGCTCTGTTTCTGCTTTGTCTTCCCTTGCAGGACGGCACCCGTTCAGCCAAAAGGAGCAGCTCAGTCCGTCAGGCTTCCCACCACGAGCTCGGACTAAACGGATGGGTCGCCCTTCAGCATCCTCAACTGGCAGCCTTCAGACAGCTGCCAACATCTGTTCCTCCCCTCCTACTGGAAGGTCACAGGGCGGCCCTGTAGTCTGAAAGAGAGAGACTGCTCCAAGGGAAGGAGCTGTCCACTCTCTGAGGTGCTGAACGGAGAGAACTCTTCCCGAGTTAGATCTGTGTGTACGATTCCTTTTCTCGTCTCATCAGGCCTGAAAAGGTTGCAAGCCAGGTCAGGACCATGGATGAAGGGTTTAGAGACCGGACCGCCTTCATCCGGGGGGCGAAAGACATCGCCAAGGAAGTGAAGAAGCATGCGACCAAGAAGGTGGGCAAGGGCGTGGACCGGGTGCAGGACGAATACACGAAACGTTCCTACTCACGCTTTGAGGAAGAGGACGACGATGAAGACTACCAGCCCCAGGATGGCTACTACCGCGGGGAACCGGCAGTGGACGACGAAGGGGCCTCCAGTGATGCCACTGAAGGCCACGATGAAGATGATGAGATTTACGAAGGGGAGTACCAAGGCATACCCCGGAATGATTCCCTCAAGGGTGGGGACCATTTGACGGCAAACCAGCAGGTCGTGAGCGAGTTCAAGGACTTTGATGACCTGGAAGGGGAAAAGAAGAAGGAGAAGGAGGAGTTGTCCCAGCAGTATGAGCTGATTCTGCAGGAGTGTGGACATGGGCGCTTCCAGTGGACACTGTATTTTGTGCTTGGACTGGCCCTCATGGCGGACGGAGTGGAGATCTTTGTGGTGGGCTTCGTCCTCCCCAGCGCCGAAAAGGATATGTGCTTGTCAGACTCCAACAAAGGCATGCTGGGTAAGTCCCTGGTGTGCTGATGCTGGGTTGGCTGGAGGAATGCGATAGTATCTCCCTTTTGGCACATTTTTGTTCTGGCTGCTTCCAGAGATGGGCATTCTGGGGGATGTAGTTCCTTGGAGGTAAGGAATCAAGGGTCATTGCAATGCAATGCAATGCAATGCTTTATGGCAGGGATCCCAACCATTGGCCCCCAGATGCTGTCAGACTACAACTCCCATCATCTCCAGATAATTGTGGCTGGGAATGATGGGAGTTGTAGTCCAGCCTTAAAGACCCAAGCTTGCAAACCCCTGCATTTTGGGACTGAGTTGTGAGGCTCTGTCCACATTTGGCTGTGGGTACACAATGTATGAGCACAGATTAAATTTCCGTGGCTTCTGGTTGCTTCCTGGAGTTCTGACAGTTTCCAGAGGAAACAAGGAAGGCATGATGGGATATGGCTATATAAGTAAGAACTAGCTTTTAAATTTGAGGCTGATTTGAAATGATGCAGGAAAGGTGTGTGTGTGTGTGTGTGTGTGTGTGTGTGTGTGTGTGTGTGTGTGTGTGTTGAAATGAGGTCTCTCTGTGGCCTACTCTAGAGCTTGATTAAAGGCTTGTCTCCATTCCAAACATTCATTACCGTTTTTCAATCTTTTTTAAAATCACATGGCTCCCAACTAAGGGATAACTGGACCTTATAGTTTGGTGAAGGGTATAGAAACGTCTGACAACGTAGAAGGACTGTGTCCCAATTAAACCAGTTTCAGACTGGATTTGGGGCACTGTGCAGCTGTTTGAGTGGATCTTAAAAAAAAGTTAACAAACTTTTGAGTTATAAAGAATACTTCAACATGATCTATCTATCTATCTATCTATCTATCTATCTATCTATCTATCTATCTATCTATGATGGTTTCCCAGCAGACGATAACTTGACCCTAACAGGAACGTTTAACGACTGTGTGTTTGCTCTGACTCTGGAAGGCTCTGCAGCAGCCTGTGGTTCAGTAAGGGATACCCTATGGTTGCCATGGTTACTAACGGTACCCAGAAACCAAATGAATATGGCAAAGGGCTCGGAGAGTACTCAGAGCAGCGACTGAAGCCCAAACCAAGAGCAGGAGAGTGGGCTTCAGGAAGGGGCCAGTTTCTTACAGGACAAGACTCCGCTCTCACAAATGCCCCATGACAAATTGGTGTCAGGGCCCTGCCTGTGTCTTGGGTGTGCCAGAAAAAGAAAAAGAAAAAGGGAATCAATAATTATTGTCCTTCTCTCTAAACTCAAAGCAGTTGCTATGTCTCGCAGCATAGCAAAAGGTATGAGCAAAGAGTTCTCTTCCCCAAAGGGACCAGCGGTCTAAAAGAAGATACCAGGGAGACTCCAGCAGCGGCCACTGGGAGGGCTGTTGGGCTGGGCTGAAGAGGGGGGCAGTTGTATTTCCACAGCGAAGCAGAAGAGAGCCATCTCTTTAAGAGCGGCCTCTTGGCAAAATACTTCTCTTTTACCAGAGAAAAGTATTGTGAGTGAGCATCTCGGGGAACTGCTCGGCCAAGCTCTGTTTCCAATAACATCTTGCGGGAGCGTCATGACTTTTCTCTCCCCCTGCATAGAAGAGTGTTGAGCCACCCCCAGACATGGTACAGTCCAGACACGGGTTGGCCATCTCTCCCACGGCTTGTGAGAGCAGAGACCGTCGTTCCACAGGCTCACGGTGACTACTCAACAGCAGCCTGGTGCTTTACCCAGAAGGTGGTGGTGAAATTCTGGATTGCCCGACCCCAGGTGGGGGTTTCTAATTTGGGAAGGCTCCCCGCTGTTTAAAGTCAAAAGGCTCACCAGAAATCTGTAACAAGCTAGCAGTTCAGGGAGAAGGTAAAAGGTAAAGTGTGCCGTCGAGTCGGTGTTGACTCCTGGCACCCACAGAGCCCTATGGTTGTCTTTTGGTAGAATACAGGAGGGGTTGACCATGGCCTCCCCCCGTGCAGAATGAGATGACGCCTTTCAGCACCTTCCTATATCGCTGCTGCCCGATAGAGGTGTTTCCCAGAGTCTGGGAAACATTGCTAAAACTTTCTCACTGATGTGCTAGTTTTCTAGCAACATAGAAAGTCGTCTTATATCGAATCAGACTACTGGTCCATTTAGCTCAGTATTGTCTACACTGACTGGCAGCGGCTGTCCAAGGTTCCAGACAGGGGTCCTTCCCAGGCCTAACTGGAGATGCTGCCCGGCACTGAACCTGGGACCTTCTGCATCCCCATCCCCAGAGGAAGCTGCCTTCTACTGAGTAAGACCCTCGGTCCCTCTAGCTCAGTATTGTCTACACTGACTGGCAGCGGCGCTCCAAGGTTTCAGGCAGGAGTCTTCCCCAGCCATAGCTGGAGATGCTACCAGGGAGGGAACCTGGGACCTAGGTGCTCTTCCATTGACCGATGACCCTGTCCTCTAAGGGGAATAACTTCCAGCACTCACATGTTGTCTCCCATCCAAATGCAAACCAAGGTGGACCCTGCTTAGCCAAGGGAACAATCCATGCTTGCTACCATAAGGCCAGCTGTCTTCCCTCGGATGCAGGGAGTTTTCACAGACAGGATCCCCCCCTCTTCTTGCACTTAAAACTAGCACAGCCCCCTCATCTTTCTCTGGCTTTGAAGCAGTGGGAATTCTGTGCATGCTCAGAGGTACTCCCTCCCTCTTATGATTACACATCAGGCGTTTTCCTGCAATCTTGTCCCTGCTAACTTGGGCCAAGAGGTACCTTTTAACGTGGTGGTTCTCTTTATTGAGCAGGGGGAGAGTAACTGGCCCTCTCCACCCCCAGCACAGCATCCCTCCAGTGACTGTCACTGGTGTGTGTCTTACGTTTCTTTTTAGATCGTGAGCCCTTTGGGGACAGGGAGCCATCTTATTTATGTATTATTTCTCTGTGTAAACTGCCCTGAGCCATTTTTGGAAGGGCGGTGTAGAAATCAAATCATTCTTCTTCATCATTATTATCATCATCATCATCATCATCATCATCATCTTCCGGGAGTTTCCAGGGCTGAGCTGGGTTGGTGTGGGTTGCGATATGAAGGGGTGGCTTGTGGTGTGCGGTCGGGGGGCTTCTGCTCCTGTCATCAGCCTGCTCGGGGCTGCCTGCACTGGCAGTGACTCATCTCCCCCTTGCATCCCGCCCCCAACTCTAAGTTCGAAACAACGGTGTCAGAAAGGATGGTGGCCCCCAGCCCGGCTTATCTCTCTGCTCCACAGAAGCACCGCAGGGACCTTACCTCCGTGGCAAGAGGGCTTAGGCAGAATTAAATCCCCATGAAAGAACCCACGTGGGAGACGGGGAAAGGGGGGGGGCGTCTTTTGCGGGGGTGGGGAAATGAGGAGGACGTGCAGCCGAGCACTATGTGTGCCTGTGGTGAAGGGACGGACGGCATTCGAGGCGGATTTGGTGCCAGATTTCTAACCGCAGTGCGGCAAATCTGGCACCCGCCCGTCACCGGCCACCCCCTTGTGTGGGCGTGGCTTGGCAGGGCCCCCCAACTGAAAGGATTTCCTCCGGCCCTGAGGCTCTGTGTGGGGGAAAGCGGAGGAAGTCCGGTTGTTCAGGGCTGCTTCTGGTTTATACCTAAGGCTGGCCGCTGTGGTGGAAGTTATTCAGTGGCGAGCCGGCTTGGCAACCAGGAGACCAGCTTCCGGCAAAGGGGCCGATTCTGTGCCCTCTCCTTCTGCGCTGTGATTCTGCCCCCCCCAAGAATGGAGCCTCTGTGCATGTGCAGAATGCTCGGCGTCCCCCTGAGCAATGGCTCCTAGTCTGGTGGCTTGAGGCCACCTCCAGCCGCACGACGCTGAATCCCGGTCGCAGGGGAGCAACAGCAGGTGGGAGGGTGTGCCCTCCCCGCTGGCCTTTGGGCTCCCCAGAGGCATCTGGTGGGCCCCTGTGTGAAAGAGGAGGCTGGCCTAGAGAGGCCTCCTCGGGCCTCATCCAGCAGGGCTGTGCTTACGAGCAATCGCAGCCCACCTGCGTGCATTGGAAGGTAAGGTGGAGATATTCTGGCGAAAGCACTTCGTCTTCTTGGCCGGCCACGGCACCTCTTTTTAAGGAATGAGGGTGCCGGGATTGAACCCGCTGCTGCTTTCGCCACCACACAGTGCGCATCGGGTGATGGCTAACTTGATCTGACAGGAGCGGGCCCCCTTGGGATCTTGCCCACGTCCTGTGACCTCCTCTTGTGTCCCTCCCCGCACTTCTGCTGAACTTGGAATGCCCTTGTCTGGAGATGGCCCTGGGTCTTCACTGGAGGGGAGCAGAAGATGCTGGGAATCTCTCTGGCTGAGATGAGACTCGAGGGCGGGGAGAGGGAAGCCGCTTTCTCCGTATTTCCGATGGTCCGGTCATCAGCATTGGTTTCCCACCCCTAGTTAGGAGATGGTCTGTGCTCCACGGAGAGACCTTCAAGGCCAAGTTGAAGACAGATCATGCTGGTGAGAAGCTATTTATCTCTCAGCCTCACAAGGTTGTTGTGAGGGTACACATAACCATGAGGGTACACATAACCATGGCTCCTTGGAGGGCTCCTTGGAGGAAGAGCGGGATCAAAATGTAAAATAAATCAAATCAAATCAAATCCATAAATATACTGAGTCAGACCCTTGGTCTATCTAGCTCAGTATTGTCTTCACAGACTGGCAGCAGCTTCTCCAAGGTTGCAGTCAAGAATCTCTCTCAGCCCTATCTTGGAGATGCTGCTAGAGAGGGAACTTGGAGCCTAAATGCTCTTCCCAGAGCAGCTCCATCTCTTCAGGTGAAGAACTTACGGTGCTCACACTTCTAGTCTCCCTTTCATATGCAACCAGGGCAGACCCTGCTTAGCTAAGGGGACAAGTCCTGCTTGCCACCACCAGGCCAGCTCTCCTCCTGCGTCACCAGCTGCTGTCAGCTCTGCTGACAGGCTCTCTGCTCCGGCGGGCTCCTCCGGGAGAAGGCAGGTTCTGAAGCATCCTGTTTCTCAGCCTCGACTGCTTCCCACCACCTGTGCATGAGCATCCCTCTGCGGTGCTGGCGGTCTGCTCTCTGAACGCCCGGCCGCCTATCCCCCTCCTTCTCCCCTGAGCCTTTTCGGCTGACCTGCTGCTTCCCCCTTGGGGCTCTGCTCTCCTTGGACTCCCTTGGGTCGCATGGCTGGAGGCAGGCCTGTGGTGTGCTCATCATAATGAGGAGGGAGAGGAGGGATCCGAGTAGGAAGCTGGACTGGACGAGGAGCTGCACCACCGTGAGCAAGGCAGGAAGCGGGGATTGGGTGGGTGTTTTGATCTGACCAGCAAGACTCTGTGTCCTGCACCTTAGGGGTGAGCCACCCCTTCTTCCCTTCCCTTAGTGACATTCTCTCTCTGAAAGTCCGATGTTGATATCTACAGCAGGGCTTTCGGCCGGCAGATGCAAGCCAAAGAGAACGGAATCAGACCCCAAGGTCCACCATCTAGTCCAGGATTCAGTCTGCAGCAGCTAGCTTGCATCTCTGGGAAGCCCGCGTGCAGGGCACAAAGGGCTTTCCCCAGTCGTCCTTCCCTTGTGAATGGCATTCACAGGTATACTGCCTCTGAACACAGAGGTTCCATTCAGCGGTCGTGCCTGGAAATAACTGACGGGCCTATTCTGCAATATGGATTTGTTGGATTGGGTTTTTTTTTTTTAAAACAAAGCTGTCACCACAGCTTGTGGGAGTGAGTTCCATAGACTAACTGTGTGAAGAAATCCTTCTTTTTGACTATCCTGAATCTTTCACTAATCTGCTTCACTGGGTGACCTTGGGTTTTAGTGTTGCAAGAAAGGACAAACCTCTCGCTTTTTTCACACCAATGGATGGTTTTATGCAACTATATCATGCCTCTCCCTAGTTGCTTCCCCTCCCAAACTCCAAAGCCCCAAACATTATATAGGAAAGGAGTTCCCAGCCTGTGGTACCCCAGATGTTGCTGAACTACAACTCCCAGAATCCCCAGCCAAAATAAATTTTAGTTGGGGATGATGGGAGTTGTAGTTCAGCAGCATCTGGATTACCACAAGTTGGGAACTCCTAATATTGGAAGCTGCCTCCTGTTGAGTCAGAACACTGTTCCATCTAGTGCAGCATTGTCTGCACCGACTGGCAGCAGCTCTCTAAGGTTTCAGGCAGGAGTCTCTCCCAGCCCTCCCTGGAGACGCTGCCAGGGCCTGAACCCGGGTCCTTCTGCATGCAAAGCAGATGCTTTCCCACTGAGCGACCATCCCCTAAGGGGAATACCTTGCAGCAGACAGTGCTCACTTTTAGTCGCCCATCCAAATGCAAACCAGGGCAGACCCTGCTTCGCAAAGGGAAATATTCATGCTCACACCACCGCCGGACCAGCCCTGGCAAGGGAGGTGCTCCAGTCCTCTGATCACTTTGGCTGCCCTTTTCGGCACCTTTCCCAGCTCTACAGACACAGTAAATGTGGCCACACCTTAGATTTGCAGAAGAGCATTCTGATCTGGGCAGTTTTACTTTCGATCCCTTTCACAAGGATGCCTAGCACAGGGTTTGCCTTTTTTTTTTTTTTTGCAGCTGCCACCCACCGTGCTGACATTTCCAGTCCTGGTTAGTCACGGCCAGTTTGTCTTGCCTAAGCAGACAAGTGGGTTTTTATTTTTATTTGCACCGTAGCACATTTGGGAAGCATTGGGAGATGAACCTCTTTGGGTCCCTCTTGAGGGTGTCTGCACGGGCTAGGGGGCTTTTAATGACCGCTGGATGTGATGGGCTTTGAGCCCCCTTTTCTGTGGATTTCATTGGTGGTTAGGAGGCCAATCAGGGAAATCAGGGATCAAATCCTTACTTGGCCCCTGGAGTGGTGAGCTCGGGCCACCTGTTGTCTCTCAGCCTGACCTACCCCATAGGGTGGTTGTGAGGATAAAAGGTGTAGGGGAAGGAAAAGGCGTGGTTATGGGGCTGTTGCCTGGTGGTAGAGCACTTTCCTGGCATGCAGAAGGTCCCAGGTTCAAATTCTGGCAACATCTCCAGGTAGGGCTGGGAAGGGCCCCGCTCGGAAATCCTGGAGAACTGCTGCCAGTCAGTGTAGACAATACTGAGCTGGATACACCAGTGTTCTGACTCAGTAGACAGCAGCCTCCTGCCTAGTGTGTTTGTGGTGAGGGGAGAAATTTTTTTGAAGATGGAGCTCCAATCAGTGCAGACAATACTGTGGAAGATGGACATAGGAACATAGGCAGCTGCCATATACTGAGTCAGACCCTTGGTCCCTCTCGCTCAGTATTGTCTGCACAGACTGGCAGCGGCTTCTCCAAGGCTGCAGTCAGGAGTCTCTCTTAGCCCGATCTTGGAGATGCTGCCAGGGAGGGAACTTGGAACGATCTGCATGCAAGCATTCAGATACTCATCCCAGAGCGGCTCCACCCTCTAAGGGGAATCTCTTCCAGTGCTCACACATGTATCCCATTCCAATGCAAACCAGGGCAGACCCTGCTTAGCAAATGGAACAGCCCCTGCTTGCTAGCGCAAGACCGGCCCTCCTCCCTACGGATCTGACTTGGTCTACAGCAGCTTCCTATGTTCCTAAGAGCCTTGCAGAAGGTCCCCGGTTCAATCCCTGGCAGCATCTCCCGGTAGGGCTGGGAAAGACTCCTGCCTGAAACCTTGGAGAGCTGCTGCCAGTCAGTGCAGACAGCACTGTGCTTGATGGATCTATAGCCAACTTGGTATAAGGCAGACGCTGCGTTGTTCCCATCCCCTGGCTCCGTTCTCCCCCACGCAGCCTTCCTCGTGGGCTTCTCCCCGGCCATCTAATCAGCGGCCAAGCCTGGCTTCGTTTCAGAGCTGTGGTTGCAATCAGGCAAATTACTCTTTGGGGAGATGTTTGGCCAAGATCTTTTCGAGGAAGGATTCTCCACCCAGCTGATTGGGGCTGCGACAGGCGCACACATCTCTGCCCCCCCCCCTCGCTCCCCTTTTCAGGAACAACTGTGCAACCTGTCAGTTCTAATCAGGAGGGCTCAGGGAAGGGCCCGGAGAGAGAAGCCAAGCAAGCAAGTAAGCAATGACTCATCCCAGAGATGTGGAGTCAGTGGAATGTTCCACTGAGGTGAGCTGGTCTGGTGGAAGCGAGCAGGACGGGTCCCCTTAGCTAAGCAGGGTCTACCCTGGTTGCATTTGAATGAGAGACTAGAAGTGTGAGCACTGTATGATCTTTCCCTCAGGGGATGGAGCCGCTCTGGGAAGAGCAGACGGTTCCAAGTTCCCTCCCTGGCAGCATCTCCAAGATAGGGCTGAGAGAGACTCCTGCCTGCAACCTAGCTGCTGCCAGTCTGTGTAGACAGTACAGAGAGAGATGGACCAATGGTCTGACTCAGTATATGGCAGCTTCCTAGGTTCCTATGCTTTTTGGTGAGGGCAGGGAAGGGAGACCACTTCTGGTCATCCACAGCACAGCATTAAGCAAGGCTACAGGGAAATGACTTGCCTAGCAAGCCAGAGGTTGCTGGTTCGAATCCCCGCTGATGTGTTTTCCAGACTATGGGAAACACCTATATCGGGCAGCAGCGATATACTGAGGCAGTGGTGATGGGAGAGCTGGTCTTGGGGTAAAAGTAAAGTGTGTCGTCGAGTCGGTGTCGACTCCTGGCACCCACAGAGTCCGGTGGTTGTCTTTGGTAGAATCCAGGAGGGGTTTGCCATGGCCTCCTCCCCCGCAGTATGAGAGGATGCCTTTCAGCACCTTCCTATATCGCTGCTGCCCGATAGAGGTGTTTCCCATAGTCTGGAGCCCTCGGACCCGCAGCCATTGACAAACCTGACCTCCATGGATTTGTCTAAGCCCCCTTTAAAGCCACCTAAGCCATCTCGCATTCCTGCCTCCCAGATCTGCTTCCGCATTGGTCCTCAATACCAGGGGCGGAGCCACCATTGAGCGAACGGGTTCAAAGAACCCGGGCCGCCGCCAATAAGGGGCCGCACCTGGCACCTTAGCCACACCCCCTGCGCCTGATGTCAGAGGCAGGGGCAGGGGAGGGGCTCCACTCACAAATGAGAGCAAATACCAGCCAGACCAGCAGCAGCGTCAGAGGCATGGGGCGTGGCGGGGGTGGGTGGGTGGGGCGCCGCCGCGGCAGGAGGAACACCGGCCACTGACTGGCTTCCTCCGCCACTGCTCAATACAGCATTGGACTCCAAGGGGGGATGGAATGTGTGGGTATCTTTCCCCACCCTTGGAGCCCGAATGTTGTGACACAGAAGGTGCTGTGATAGACCAGATTTTGTGCCAAGAAGGCCTGCGTTCCACTACTTCTTAAAAATCATGCAAATGAAGCACCATCTATATTCTCCTTCTTGGGGAAGGGGTGCAAACGAGGAACTGAACTTCCTCCTCGCCCCCGATCACCCGCACTTGACGTCCATCTCAGCCCTGCTTTGAGAGCACGCGTCCCATAGCGTCCCACCTATCTGGAGGACTAGAAACTTGTCAAACAGAGGGACATTTCCAGGGTTGGATTCTGCATGTGCACAGGGCAACGTCAGGACTGCGGGGGCCGCCACAGTTTTCGTCCCAGAAGGCCGTCTGCTCCTCGTCCTGCGGAAGGACTTGGGGTCTCTAAAGCCTCTCCAACAGTCTCCTGACAAACCCTGCTGGGGAAGAGATCTCACGTGCTCCCTAGACAGCTTGCTCTGTTGCTGACCTGCTCTTGCGATTCAAACAGGGTTCTTGATGATGCCTGGCCTCAGACTGCCTCTCTGTCCCTGTAACTTACACCCATTACCTCTTGATCTTTCCTTGGTGGAGGGAGCAAAGTGTTTATCTTTCCGGGATCTTTCCTCTCCTTTTGGAGTCTGAGATCTATTGGACACCCCACACAGCTGGTCTATCACAGCACAGGACCGGCCCGTCCACTCGGCAGACTGAGGCGCTTGCCTAAGGCGCCAGTTCTTGTGGGGTGCTTAAACCATGCCAGGACATAGCACTGCCAATCCTTCCTTCTCTCCCTCTTGTATTGCACCCCTGAAGGTCTGCTTGTACAGTGGTGTGAAAATGTAAGATGCAATCCTGCCCCCGGCTGCTCCCCAAAGTGACCCCAAAAGACGCAGCCTTCTTTGCTGACTGCACTGCAGTCTCCAATCAACAGATAGTCTCCTAAGCTGCGCTCCCTCTCTTGGAGATGAATTGCCTGCCTCAGCATCCCTTTCCAAAAAGAAACGGTCCCGGATCAGATTTCTAATTTAACAGCAGCCTCTTTTCATCTCCAAAATGTTAGAGTTTTGCCCCCATACTAGACCGGGGAACTCTCTCCCACTGTGTCTTCAAACCAGGCTACTCATTCGGTGGTCAAATCAACTACGAACATGGCGATGGATATTTATATACCGCTTTTCAACCAAGTTCCCAAAGCAGTTTACATAGATTTAAATACATAAATGGCTCCCTGTCCGCAAAGGGCTCACAAACTGAAAAAAGAAACCTAAGAGAGACACCAGCAACAGCCACTAGAGGGATACTGTGCTGGGGCTGGATAGGGCCAGTTGCTCTCCCGCTGCTAAATACAAGAGAATCGCCACTTTAACCAGGCGCCTCTTTGCCCAGCTAGCAAATCCAATTGGCGACAGTCCACGACCAGCTTATAAACAGAGTGGTTATCTGTGTGGGCTGGCTCTTTGGTCTTGTGAACAGGGGTGTAGTGGAGGGGGAATACGCAGGGACGGAGCGCCAGTACATAAGAACATAAGAACAGCCCTGCTGGATCACGCCCATCTAGTCCAGCATCCTGTTTCGCACAGTGGCCCACCAGATGCTGCTGGAAGCCACAGGCAGGAGTTGAGGGCCTGCCCTCTCTCCTGCTGTGACTCCCCAGTACTTCTTGGCGCTTTCTGCACTTCTGAATTGGCAATCACTGCTTGCAAATTCAGGCTCTAGTGACAGCCAGGGAGGGCTCCACACTTCTCAGCTGGCGGCGGGTGGGGGGGCTCCCCAACCGAACTTGGCCTAGGGTGCCCAAATCCCTGGGGAGAGCCCTGCGTGGAGCAGGTGAGAGTCCAACTGGAGCAGCCAAAGCTCAGCCACATATCTGACGAGCGCGGTTTGGGTCATGGAAGAGGGGGGCTCAGACTGCCCGTGGCCGACTCCTCAGGAGCTTGATGACGCTTTTGCTTCGGAGGGGCCGAGGCGAATGTTTGCTGGGCGCAGAGCTCCCCGTGAGCCAGCATTCCCAATCTGCTGAGGTCATGGCTCCCAAATATCGCCCCCCCGCCCCTCCCAGGCCCCCAATCTGCCCGGTCAAACCAACGGCTGCCTCCTTTCTCTTGCAAACCAGCCCGTCACCTTGCATCACTCAGACGCATTGGTCCTGTGACTGCAGTTCATCTCTATATGGAGGGCCAGATAAAAATAGCTCGCTCTCTGCGCTGTGGATGCTCTCTGCCTTCCGGCTCTGCTCCCGTTTTCTGCCGTAGTGTTCTCCCTTCCCCTCCCCGCTTCCCACTCAAAATCCTCTCCGTCCAGTCTCTGGCCCCTTGGATATTGGTTGGGGTTTGAGGGTTCCTCTTCTGCTACCCACTTCTCCCGCTGGACTCTGTCATGTTGCCCGATCCCAGAAGAGCCTGGGACTGTCCGTAGCCAGACCCACGAAACAGACTGTGGCCCACATTTCATAGATGATGGCTCTTTCCTCTAACAGGAGCTGATTCACACCCGGGTATGCATGCACCCATCCCAAATCAGAGACCACAGGTAGGATTTCTGTCACTCTCAGTGTAGCCTCAAACGCTCCTGGAAAGGGAGAGAGAATAATTGTGTTGCTGCTGCTTCAGGCGTCTTCTGGGGGGAAATGCATAGGTGCTGCCTGACAGAGTCAGACCCTTGGTCCATCAAACTCAGGATTGTCTACACTGACTGGCAGCAGCTCCCCAAAGTTTTTCACAGGGGTCTTTCTACTCCTACCTGCAGATGCTGCCAGGGATTGAATGTAGGGGTCTTCTGTGGGTACAGCAAATGCACTGTCACCAAGTGATGGTCCTTCTCCAGCTCTGTATATTTGACTGAGAGCAACTCAGGTCTCAGAAAGGGTCAGGCTCCAAGCAGTTGGCTTCTGGGACCGAGGAAGAAGAGTGTGGCTGGCCAAAGGTGTGGCTGACCGGAAGCAGGTGTATGGTCCAAGAGCTGGCCTTGTGGTAGCAAGCATGAAAGGCCCCCTTTGCTAAGCAGGGTCCACCCTGGTTTGTATATAGATGGGAGACCACATGTGTGAGCACTGCAAGATATTCCCCTCAGAGGATGGGGCCGCTCTGGGAACATCAAAAGTCTCCAAGTTCCCTCCCTGACATCTGGAAGGGAGATGCCAGGCAACCTTGGAGAAGTCGCTGCCAGTCTGGGTAGACAATGCTGAGCTAGATGAACTGAGGGTCTGACTCAGTATATGGCAACTTCCTATGCTCCTATAAGGCGTGCCCTCGAGTCGGTGTTGACTCCTGGTGCCCACAGAGCCCTGTGCTTGTCTTTGGTAGAATACAGGAGGGGTTGACCATTGCCTCCTCCCGCGCAGTATGAGATGACGCCTTTCAGCATCTTCCTATATCACGGCGGCCTGATATTGGTGTTTCCCTTAGTCTGGGAAACATACCAGCGAGGATTCGAACTGGCAACCTCTGGCTTGCTAGTCAAGTCATTTCCCCGCTGCGCCATTAGGTGGCTCATGTTTCTATAGGCAACAGCAAATCTAGGAGCAGCAGTCAAGAATCGAGCGCTACCTAATGGCGCAGTGGGGAAGTAACTTGCCTAGGGAGCAAGAGGTTGCCGGTTCGAATCCCCGCTGGTATGTTTCCCAGACACCTATCTTGGGCAGAGGCGATCTAGGAAGATGCTGAAAGGCATCACTTCATACTGTGTGGGAGATGGCAATGGTCAACCCCTCCTGTATTCTACCAAAGACAACCACAGGGCTCTGTGGTTGCCACGAGTCGACACCGACTCGACGGCACAGCGTTTGTCCAGAATTGGAGATGAGCACATATGCCAAAGCTGGACAGGGGTCAAGCTCTAAGAAAGCAGGAGCAGAGGCTGGGTCCTTGCATTAGCTGCTCATTCTGAAGCACAAGCTTGGAGGTCGAGTCTTTAGAGGGTCCGGTGAGTCAGGGTTGGCCCCGGACTAAATCGTGTACCGCAGCCTACGGGGCACCCTTGAAGCCCAGTCGGCCTGACTTGTGGTGGAAACAGAGCACTGGGGACCCAGGAGGCAAGTTTGAGACACACATGAGACACACTCTCACACGTCACCCGAGGCTGGTTCATGCACACAGTTACTCTGCTCTCGACGCCCTCCCAGGGGAATGTGGGAACTAGTTTCCGTGAAACACGGTGTGCCGAGAAGCTGCAGAAAAGCCGTCTCTGCTGGGTGTGCTCGCGCCCCAGCCGCCGCATGGAATTCCGGTTACTGACGTGCAGTGTGTAGACGAGGAGAACTCAAGCAGTGCGGGCACGATCTGGGCATCATCTCTGCGTCAGAGGGAAACGTGAGGCCTCTCGATACCAGTTGCAGGGGAGCAACAGCAGGAGAAGAGTCCTGCCCTCCCCTCTTGCCTGTGGGCTTCTCAAAGGCATCTGGCGGGCCACTGTGTGAAACAGGAGGCTGGAACGTAGGGAAATAGGAAGCTGCCCTATACTGAGTCAGACCATTGGTCTATCTAGCTCAGCATTGTCTTCACAGACTGGCAGCGGCTTCTCCAAGGGTGCAGGCAGGAATCTCTCTCAGCCTGATCTTGGAGATGCTGCCAGGGAAGGAACGGAACCTAGATGCTCTTCCTAGATGCTCTTCCTGGCTCCATCCCCTTAGGGGAATATCCTAAAGTGCTCGCACTTCTAGTCTCCCTTTCATATGCAACCAGGGCGGACCCTGCTTAGCTAAGGGGACAAGTCCTGCTTGCGACCACAAGAGGAGAACTTCCTCTCCTAGATAGGCCTCGGGCCGGATCCAGCAGGGCTGTTCTTCCGTTCTTATGAACCCTGCCATGTTTGTGGGTTGGAAATCCCCGGGGTTAGCGAAGGCCGAGCTTCCGGGAGCGGCTTGGTGCCGTGTCCGAGTGCCGCAGTGCAGTCCTGGATGGCCACACGGCCCTCTGCGCCGTGGTGCAAAGGCGGAAGCGAGCCATCCTCCCCTTCGGCTGGCAGATGAGGCCTCTGCACCAAAACCCTTCCGTCGTGCCAGTGCGGGTGGAAAGAGTGTGTGATTCCTCTCCGGAATGCGACTGCAGCTGCCGGGCGGTATAATTGGCCCGATATTTGGCGGCTTAATCCGGGATTAGGCGGCGGCAGAGCGAGAGGCGAAAAGCCCGCTAAGAGGAGCTACTCAGCTCCTGCAGGGTGCCCGGCTCAAGCCGAGGGATTAACCGCCCACGCCAGGGCCGAATGCGACGGCGATCACTTCACTCCCCCTCCCCTCTTGGCCTGCCCAGAGCCAGCACGACGCTGCGGCACGGCCTGGCTGCCGCCGCCACCCACGAGCTGAGTCACCCGTCCCCTGGGCCCTTCGCGTCACCTTCCGGAACCAGAGAAGCTGCGGACGTGTATGATGTCCGAGGGGATAAGTGCGGGGGTAGCGGTTGGCCCTGGAAGGCCCTGAGCGCTGAGCCAGGCCACCCTAGCAGGCCGCACGAAGGAGTCGTCGGAGTGGGTGAAAGGCTAGACGGTTGGCCAGAGAGGAGGATGCCCGTTGCAGCTCTGTCTGAGTACTGCTCCGGCCTGAGTGAGTCCTGATCTTTCCCGATCTGCCTCCAGTTCTGGCTAATTCTTCTGCGCCGAGTGTGATTGGATCCTGCAGTTGTGCCCAAAGCAGAGATGAAGCAGATTCCCCGCCTGTTGGGTCTCTGTATGAGTTCCTGATTAGCGCTTACCTCCTTCCACTCAGCCTCCGATGAGGATGGATTTCTGCCTGGGTTACAGTGGGTCCATTGGATGATTGTTCCCAGTGCAGGTACAATGCAGATTTACCTGGCTGTTGTTTCTCTGAATGAGTCACTGTTCGGAGCTAGCCTCCTTCCATCTGGGAGCCACATTTACAGCAGTGACTCTCCCAGAAGCACACCGGGCATACTCATCAGAGAGCAAGCAAGTCTGACTTTCACACGCCAACCCAAACCCTTTTGGGGGGCCTTAAGGATGAATGCGAAGCATGCCCTTTTAATCTTAATTTAGAAAATGCCTGGGGAATTTTGCCTTTGGACTTTGTGTGTTGCTCTCATTTATCTGTTCCCCTAGTGCAGGGCTGATTACAACTCCCATCATGCCTGACTATTGTTAGACTACAACTCCCATCATGCCTGACTATTGTTAGACTACAACTCCCATCATGCCTGACTATTGTTAGACTACAACTCCCATCATGCCCATCTATTGTTAGACTACAACTCCCATCATCCTCGACTATTGGACACTGTGTCTGGGGGTGTTGGGAGTTGGAGTCCAACAGTAGGAGCTGGAAAGTCAGAGTTGTGGAGTCTTGGTATAGCGTTATCCCCCTTTCCTGAGCTACCGGACTAGAAAGAAGGAGGAATAACAACTCTTAATTGGGTGAGCAAAATTTGTCTGTCTGTCGGCACTTGCTTAAGTTTAATTTCTATGGGGAGATGTGCCTAATCTTTCCTTTCAGATGTGGGTTTGCTGATGGTAAGGGGGAGGAACTATCCCCATCAGAAAACAAGGATGAATATTAAGAGCAGTCCTGCTAGATCAGACCCTAGTTGGTACATCTAGCTGAGTTTTCTGTTTCCAACAGGGGACAGTCAGTTCATCAGATGCCCTAGCGGGATTTCTACAAGTAGAACATTCATTTCATTCATTCGATTTCTATACCGCCCTTCCAAAAATGGCTCAGGGCGGTTTACACAGAGAAATAACAAATAAATAAGATGGATCCCTGACCCTAAAGGGCTCACAGTCTAAAAAGAAACATAAGATAGACACCAGCAACAGTCACTGGAGGTACTGTGCTGAGGGTGGATAGGGCCACCAGCCCTCCCCAGTTTTATGTTTCCATCTCCTGCTATTCTGCGGTAGACTGCCTCTGAATATGGAGGCTCCATTCAGCCCTCAGCGCATAATAGCCACTGATGGGCCTCTCTTCCATTTGCTGAACGTCCTTTTAAAGGGCCAGAGTGTATGTTACATTAAGCACTTCGTTAGAGCTGATGGATTTGGTATTTGTTTGTTTGTTTGTTTTAAATAGTATTTGGTGGTGGGGGGAGAGGGTCTTTGTGAGGCCGGAGTGTATAAAGCTTACCAAAAATGGCGGGCAGAGATCGCCCCCCAGTGGCTGAGGGGAGGAGAGTTCTTAAGCCATCTGCTCTCTCTTTGCCCCTGCAGGCCTCATTGTCTACCTGGGAATGATGGTCGGAGCCTTCCTGTGGGGTGGCCTGGCAGACCGGCTTGGGCGCAGGCAGTGCCTCTTGATGTCGCTCTCCGTCAACAGCGTCTTCGCCTTCTTCTCGTCCTTTGTGCAGGGATACGGCACTTTCCTCTTCTGCCGGCTACTCTCCGGCGTGGGGTAAGGACCAAAGCGTTCTCGGGCTGGATTCTGCCCCATCTGAGCCTCTGGGACATCCCTGCCACGCACTGCCAGGCGCTTTGTTTTCTCTGACCTCATGAGGGCTAGGAACTTGCCTGGGGAGGCTTGGTTTTAAAACGGGAGGTGGATAATCTTGGGGAGCTGAACAGTGTGCAAGCCTAGAGGAATATAGAGGATGAGAAGAGTTCAGTACTGAGGGGCCCAGCCCAGGAAGAGCCGCTTGAGGTGGGGAGACGTGTGAAGGCAGCTGCTAGTGTTCAAAACACATCGATATCTCCCATGTTCACATATTAGGATCAAGAGAGACAGATCAAGCGGCTTTGTTGCTGGCCTATTCCTGTTCCTGATGTACTAATTTTCTATGTGCAAGGAGGGTTTTTTGGTTTTGGTTTTAATGTGGGGAAGCATTCAGAAATGTGGCCACTACCTTGCAACCTGTGGTACAGACCCACAAGAATTCTTCCCCACCTGCAACTTGAGGTGGTACAGTCCCACAAGGACTCTCTCGCCACCTGCAGCTTGAGGTGGTACAGCCCCACAAGGACGCTCCTTCCTCACCTGTAGCATGTAGGTGGTACAGCCCCACATGAACTCTCTCGCCACCTGCAACTTGAGGTGGTACAGTCCCACAAGGATTCTCCTTCCTCACCTGCAGCATGAAGGTGGAACAACCCCACAAGGACTCTCTCGCCACTTGCAGCTTGAGGTGGTACAGTCCCACAAGGACTCTCCTTCCTCACCTGCAGCATGAAGGTGGTACAGCCCTACAAGGACTCTCTCACCACTGAGGTGGTACAGTCCCACAAGGACTCTCCTTCCTTACCTGTGGCCTGAAAGAGGTGCAGTCTCACAAGGATTCTCTTACCACTTGCAACTTGAGGTGGTACAGTCCCACAAGGAGCCTATCATGTGATTTTGATGTCTGTTTGTCATCCTTCATTCTAGTTCTCTCTCTCTCCCTCCCGCTTCCTCCTCCCTTCCAGCATTGGGGGCTCCATCCCCATTGTTTTCTCCTACTACTCTGAGTTCCTGGCCCAGGAGAAGCGGGGCGAGCATCTCAGCTGGCTCTGCATGTTCTGGATGATTGGAGGGATCTATGCATCTGCCATGGCATGGGCAATCATCCCCCATTACGGTAAAGAGTTGGGTGTTGATGGTGGTGGGAATAGGGGGGTCGGGGGTGGCAGAGGGGGAAGGCCAGGTACCTTGCCCTGCTTGCTTCCAAAATCCCACCCAAATTCTGCCACCACTGCAAATTAGGTGCAGGCAGCTGATCTGCATATATTTGCATACTGATTTGCATATATCTGCATACAATTGCACATGTTTGCTGTTCATTGTCGGGTCGGCAAGGAGACAGCCTGAAGACGACGTCACCTTCTTTGTGAAGGTGATTGTGAGCCCTTTGGGGACAGGGAGCCATTTTTAAAATTTATTTATATCTGTGTAAATTGATTTATGTCTATCTATGTTTATATCTTATTTTTGTTGTTGTTATTTCTCTGTGTAAACCGCCCTGAGCCATTTTTGGAAGGGCGGTATGGAAATTTGAATAAATAATAATAATAATAAATAATAATAAATAAACCGCTTTAGGAACGTTTGTTGAAAAGCAGTATAGAAATATTCGTCGTCGTCCCTCCTGATCCCTGATCATCCGCCTCTGCCTCTTCCTCCCTGCTTGGGATGGTTCACACTATTTCCACAACTTTAGGGGATGGAAAAAAATCGGATTCTTAGAGTCTCAGGGAGCCGAACGTTGCACAGAAGTCTCTGAACCTGTACAGACTGACCACGGGATATGCAGAAGCCGCACTCGGGGCACCTGGTTTATTCATTCATTTCATTTTATTTCTTTATTGAGCATCTTTTTATACTGCCCAGAACTGATGCCACTGGGCCCCCGTTTTCTCTCCTGGACTTTTTCCTCCCCCCTCCCACCCGTCGGCCCCCACAGGGTGGAGCTTCCAAATGGGCTCGGCGTACCAGTTCCACAGTTGGCGGGTCTTCGTCCTGGTCTGCGCCTTCCCTTCCGTCTTCGCCATCGGCGCCCTCACCACCCAGCCGGAGAGCCCGCGCTTCTTCTTGGAGGTGAAGGGGACCAAGCGGCGCGGTGGGGAGGGGACGGGGGAGGCTTGGGGGGACGGGGGCTGCGGCGAAATGGGGGTTCTGCAGGGAGAGGGCCCCAGAAGGCGGCTTCTGATTAGGAACACAGGAACATAGGAAACTGCCATATACTGAGTCAGACCATTGGTCTATCTAGCTCAGTATTGTCTGCACAGACTGGCAGCGGCTCCTCCAAGGTTGGAGGCAGGAATCTCTCCCTCAGCCCGATCTTGGAGATGCTGCCAGGGAGGGAACTTGGGACCTTCTGCTCTTCCCAGAGCGGCTCCATCCCCTGAGGGGAAGATCTTCCAGTGCTCACACATCAAGTCTCCCATTCAGATGCAACCAGGGCACACCCTGCTTAGCTATGGGGACAAGTCCTGCTTGCGACCACAAGACCAGCTCTCCACTCCTTACATCGCAGTCTCTACCTTTCCCCTGCAGAACGGGAAGCACGACGAGGCCTGGATGGTGTTGAAACAAGTCCACGACACCAATATGAGGGCCAAGGGACATCCCGAGCGGGTCTTCTCGGTAAGATCCTTCCCCAGGCACTCCAGGCCGAAGTCCAGGGCCTCCACACCCCCTGGGCCCCCCCCCAATCCACTGTCCCGGGTGGTGTGGCCGCCATGCCGGGTGGCCGGACGTGGCCTCTGCTTCCGAGATGGAGCGGGGAGTGAGGAAAGAAAGATGGGGTGGGGGGGAATCTGTCACGTTGCGTGTTGGAAGGTTTCTGTGCAGGTATATTTGCGTCAAGAGACCTGTTTTCCGTTCTCACGTTCTTGTGAGTTCAGTTGCTGTTTGGGCCCTCAGCAACCCACCTGTTAAAGATACTGCGTGTGTCACACAGAGGGGATGGGACCTCCTCCTCTGCCCTCGCCAATGTTTTGTCATCCATGCAGGTGACCCACATCAAGACGATCAAACAGGAGGACGAGCTGGTCGAGATCCAGTCGGACACGGGGACCTGGTATCGGCGCTGGATGGTCCGCTGCCTGAACCTTTCGCAGCAGGTCAGTCGTGAGGTGTGGAGGAGCGAGATGGGATCTGCAATGGGGCTTCCTGAATGGAAGTTTGGTGGGGCCCACGAGCTTTTCGCTTCCTGCACTGTTTGGCAACATTCTGTTGCTTACACTTTAACCCTGAGAAGCTGCAATGTTTGCAAGCATCCCGTGACCTCATATCGGCGTACATACGTTAGGGATTTGCAGACAGCCAATGAGTTAAGATAGGTAACACCCATTAGAGCGAAACTTCACAAATCCATGCTTCCCCCCATCTCTCTTTCCCTTCCTGGGAGATTGTGAAATAACTTGGCGTTTTCTTACCTTTTATAGGTCTGGCACAATTTTCACCAGTGTTTCGCTCCTGAGTATCGCCGGGTGACCTTGATGATGATGGCCGTGTGGTTCACCATGTCTTTCAGGTGAGTTTCTTGTGGGGCTGCAGTCACAAGAGAAGAGAGAATCGTGAGGTAAAGCCTTGTGTGGTTTTGCTTTGCGTGGGCAGTGGCTAGGATTGGTTTCTCTGCTGCAGTTATTCTGTAATTTTGTTGCAGGTTGGATGGAACTGCACTCTCCAGTTTATGTACACAATCCAGAATTTTGCACCTTCTGTTTTGGGTTGTGTAGGGACATTTAAATATAAAATAAAAATATATATTTAAAAAGAGACACACAGACCACTGGTTTATGTATCTATCCTAATAGTACCCCCACCCCTGAAAGAACTGATCTGTGGATTGGGGCAGGACCGTGGGTTAGTGACATTACAGGCAACAGCCAATAGGTGCTGGCTGCAGACTGATTTCTCCCCTGCCTCACAAGCTGGAAACATGCAGAACTGGTGGTTTGTTATATACCGTATTGTAGTGGTGAAGCCGTCTCTGCCACTCTTATAATACTGTCTGGCTTTACCCTAAAAGAAGGGTTAATGATACTGTCTTCAGAACCAAAACAAGTTAAAAGATGCTAGTTCAAAACTAGACTGAGAAGGTTAGGAACATTGGAAGCTGCCATATACTGAGAGACCCTTGGCCCATCTAGCTCAGTATTGTCTACACATACTGGCAGCAGCTTCTCCAAGGCTGCAGGCAGAATTCTCTATCCTGGAGATGCTGCCAGGGAGGGAACTTGGAACCTAGATGCTCTTCCCAGAGCGGCTCCATCCCCTATGGGGAATATCTTGCAGTGCTCACACTCCTAGTCTCCCATTCATATAAAACCAGGGCAGACCCTGCTCCTGCTTGCTACCACAAGACCAGTTCGCCTCCATGTTTAAAAAAGGATTTATTATTTTATTATTATTTAATACATTTATATACCGCCCAAAACGTAAGTTCTCTGGGCGGTTTACAGGTGTTTTTTTGTTTTTTTTAAAATAGAGATTCTATAGCTTGCAGCCTGCTTCTAGCCGGTGATTGAAATTAAGATTAATTTATTCATCCATCCATTCATATACCTTGCAGCAAAATTCCATGAGTAAGTGGAGCAGCGGGGAAATGCTTGACTAACAAGCAGAAGGTTGCTGGTTCAAATCCCCGCTGGTATGTTTCCCAGACTATGGGAAACATCTCTGTTGGGCTGCAGCGATATAGCGAGATGCTGAAAGGCATCATCTCACACGGTGTGGGAAGAGGCCATGGTAAACCCCTCCTGTATTCTACCAAAGAAAACCACAGGGCTCTGTGGCCACCAGGAGTTGAAATCGACTTGACGGCACACTTTACTTTTACCTTTAATGAGGATTAGCAAACTGGTGGCAATGAATACGGAAGTGAGGCCACATAAGAATGGACTATAATCTGGGTTGGGTAGGCAGATGCTTTTGTTCTCACCTCTGTATAAAGTAAAGTGTGCTGTCAAGTCAATTTAGACTCCTGGAGCCCACAGAGCCCTGTGGTTTTCTTTGGTAGAATACAGGAGGGGTTTACCATTGCCTCCTCCCGCGCAGTATGAGATGATGTCTTTTAGCATCTCGCTATATCCCTGCTGCCTGATATAGTACCAGCGGGGATTCGAACCGCCAACCTTCTGCTTGTTAGTCAAGCATTTCCCTGCTGCTCCACTTAAGGTGGCTCACCTCTCTGTATATCCACATTCATTCTTGACTCTTTGCTTCCAGGCCTTAAGCATGGCAACCTTTGCCCCTTGATTGCTAAGCATGCAAATAGGATTGAGATGCTGGTGGGAATTGGTGGAATTGCTGCTGATTGCCCATAGGCACTGAGGCTTCAGAGCCAATGACATTCCTGGTGTATACTTCCTGGTGTCCTGTCCCGATTTGAACATTTCATCTGTATTTTTAAGCAGTAAAAATGGGTACTTCATTAAAATTGGAATTAAATTCTCTCGCCACAAGAAACTTTGATGGCAGCAACAATTAATATAAGGTGAAATTTTGCTGAATGTCTTTCCTTCCAGCTGGTCTCCCACCTTTCTCTGCCTGCTTCTTTTTCAAAATGCGCTTGTCTGTGACATTTAATAATCATCTACTTGTTTTCCATTTCACTTCACCTAAAACGGCCTACCTTACAGACAGTTTTACGTGCCTCTCCACAGAAATGCTTTTGGAATTATTTTGCAGAGAAATTGCCCATGAGTAAATATTAGGCAGAGACTGAGAATCAAAGTGGATTTTAATTGAGTGATCAGTGAGTTGCAGCTGGCAGGAATCTCTTGGGATACATCTTTCCTGGAAGGCCATGTGGATTTTCTGTCCAGACATAATATTTTGCCTCCATAAAGGATTCAATGAAAGAAATCATCACGCTGGAACGGGCTCACTAGCGACATATTTTCAAAAACATCACCATGAGGTCTGGTGACTTGCTGTGTCCCCGCATAAACATCGAGAGTGTCAAATCTCTCTGCCTATAGGAAACCAGGAAACTAGGTTAGCCTCTTTCCCCTGACATTTTTGCCTTTTTTACAGGAAGGATTTTGTGGGGTGTGTGTGTGTGTGTGTGTGTGTGTGTGTGTTTTTAATGTGATTCCTCATCTGCATTCTGAAGCGATACAGTCTCAGCATGGGGACAGTACCAGGCGATCCTTCTAAACAGATAGATGGACACTGATCTCTGTTTTCAGTGTAAATTCTTTATATTTCTTTAAGCAACAAACCATGCATATGGTTTAACTGAAAAGAACAACAAACTCAACAGATGAAAAAGCAAACAGATCTTTTCTGTGCCCAGCCTGACATCTGCATGTTTGTTTTTGGTAGGAAAAAACATCTTTCCCCCCTTGCCAAAGGCCCAGTTTTCCACCTCATTAAAAACATCCTAATTTCCTTGCCTTCCCAACTGTCCTTGTGTTCGTTAACATGTGAGTAGCCTCTCGCTGGCACCATTAGACATTGGAATGATATTTAATTCATGCAAGATCTGAGGCATGGTGAGAATCAAAGCCACCCCTTTGGTGGAACCGTGCAAGGAGAGATTTTTGCCTCCTTCCCCAAATTGAAATTCTGTAACTACCTAGCTTATCTGCTGATATGACTTGGGGGCTGGCAGGGGAACGGCGGGGGGAGGAGGCTCTAATCAGGAGCCCCGGCTCCACAATTGATCTCCTAGCAGCTCCGCTAATTGGAGCTGTCAGTGGAAATTAATTGCAAGCGACTCATTGCTGGGTTGTGACGGGAGGCCAGTGGCTTTGCTTACAGGTAGACCAAAGATTACCTGACTAATTAGGCTGTTTGAAGCCCAGCTCCTTTGTTAATGAAGCGAGGCTCTCTATCAAGGCAGCCGGGGTCGTAGGAAGAAATGCTCCAGTGTGCCTCTGAGCATGTGCAGAATGGTTTCACTTTGCTATCAGAGCAACTGTTTCAACAGACAGCAAAAGTGTCGGACTAAGAACAGGGAGACCCGAGTTCAAATCCTCTTTCGGCCGAGAAACTCACTGGGTGGCTCTGGGCCAGTCACTTCTCTCTCACCAGCCTACCTCACAGGGTTGTTGTGAGAATAACCATATGCAACATAGGAACATAGGAAGCTGCCATATACTGAGTCAGACCATTGGTCTATCTAGCTCAGCATTGTCTTCACAGTCTGGCAGCGACTTCTCCAAGGTTGCAGGCAGGAGTCTCTCTCAGCCCGATCTTGGAGAAGCCAGGGAGGGAACTTGAAACCTTCTGCTCTTCCCAGAGTGGCTGCATTCCCTAAGGGGAAGATCTTACAATGCTCACACTTCTAGTCTCCCATTCATATGCAACCAGGGCAGACCCTGCTTAGGTAAAGGGACAAGTCATGCTTGCTGCCACAAGACCAGCTCTCCTCTCTGAAAATAAATGTAATGACTTCTAGCACCATCAAACACAGGAACATGGGAAGCTGCTATATACTGAGTCAGACCACTGGTCCATCTAGCTTAGTATTGTCTACACAGACTGGCAGCAGCTCTCCAAGGTTTCAGGCAAGAGTTTCTCCTAGCCCTACCTGGAGATGCTGCCAAGAATACGACAAATATTTATGAATACAAGGAATATTTATATACCATTTCAACAAAAGTCCCCAAAACATTTACAAAGATATAAATAAATAAATAAAATGGCTTCCTGTCCCCAAAAGGGCTCACAATCTTTAAAAGAAGCATAAGAAAGACACACCAGCAGCAGCCACTGGAGGGATGCTGTGCTGGGGGTGGATAGGGCCCGTTGCTCTCCCCCTGCTAAATACAAGAGAATCACCACTGTAAAAAGGTGCCTCTTTGCCCAGTTAGTAGGGGACTGACAGAGCCCTTTGCCTGGGAACCTTCTGCATGTGCTTTGCCACTGAGCTAAATGGTTTCCCATGATCCAGGAAAACATTTACCACTTGATTCTCTTTGAATTTCTACACTGGTTTTTCTGTAATCACCGCCTGCTCTCATATATGTTGGGATTAAGAGTGAAGGGATTTTTACACACAGCAGGCTTCACGGGGAGGCTTTACTGCCAACTCGAAGTTGTCCCAAAAAACCAACGCAAATAGTGGATTTGTTTTACCCCGGATATAAATCAGGCTACACTCTAATGCACAGTGAAAAACCCGAATTGTGAACTGCTCCCTGATAACTCGCAGGGACATTGGGGTAAATCTGGCTGATATGTGAACATCCCCCCTCCATGCCAGTGGAGATGCGGACTTAACCCTTAAAGCCCCATGTGAAAAAATCCCAGGTGTATGACTTGCCAAATGAAACCTCCATATTCAGAGGCAGTGTAGCTCTGTGAAGGAGATGCTGGAGACAAATAAGGGGTGAGTATTGTTTTCCAGGCCTTGCTTGTGACTTCCCTCCAGGGGCGCTTTCCAAATCAGAACCTGCAATAGGGTTACGTCGGATTTCGGAAGTGTGCTTCCACACTTCCTGTGTCGTGACACCGCAGCCCCTACTCGGACAGCAGGGGGCCGTTCACATTGCTGATGCCTTGTTTTGAATCTAATCACTGTGATATAGAGCTAAGATATCGTATATCCGGCGTCAGGAAGTTGCTGTTTTTTCAGATTGTTCGTTTCTACGAGACTGCTCCCCCTGCTGTTTACATTTCGGATGCAACTTTCAGATGCGACTGTTTACATTTCGGATGCGACTGAATGGAGGCATTTTGCTGCTGTTGAGCAGCTAGACTGGACAGGGCCCAGGCCTTGCAAGAAACAGGGATTAGCCACTATTAGAAAGAGGATGCTACACTAGATGTGCCTTTAGTCTGATCTAGCCAGGGCCGTTCTTATCACACTTATTAGCTGTGATGGGTAGGAATGGAACTATGTGCAGTGTGGTAGAGGTGATGGGGCCGTGGCTCAGTGGAAGAGCATCTTCTTTGTGTGCAGAAAGTCCCAGGTTCAAACCCTGGCAGCATTTCCAGGTAGGGCTGGGAGAGACTTCTGCCTTGAAGAACTGCTGCCAATCTGTGCAGACACGACTGAGTGGGATGGAACTAAGGTCTGACACAGAAGGCAGCTGAAAATATTTATCAGGAGCTAGGGATGTGCACAAAACCGGTTCGCCCGGTTCGGTTTGAATTCAAACCGGCCTCGAACCAGGAGGGGGTGGTTCGGTTTTGGTTTTGTCTGAACCACCCCCTGGTTCGGTTCGAATTCGAACCGTTTTCGAACCGGTTCGAACCTCAAAAAGTAGGTAGGATGAAAGGTAACCAGGAGCATCTAGAGCTCAGTCATAGAGCATCTGTGGATGTAAAAGGTTGGGGGGGGGGGTCATCCCCTGAAACGGATTGCCAGGAAATCTAGGACTAGCCAACGGAAGTACTTTTTCACACAATGCATAATCAGCTTGTGGAACTCTCTGTCACAAGATGTGGTGTTGCCTATTAGTTTGGAAGGCTTTAAGAGGGGTTTGGATAACTTCATGGAGGAGAAGTCTCTCAAAGGCTACTAGTCGGAGGGCTATAGGCCACCTCCAGCCTGAAAGGCAGGATGCCTCTGAATACCAGTTGCAGGGGAGTAACAGCAGGAGAGAGGGCATGCACATACCTCTTGCCTGTGGGCTCCCCAGAGGCATCTGGTGGGCCACTGTGTGAAACAAGATGCTGGACTAGTTGGGCATTCTTGAGCCTGATCCAGCAGGGCTGTTCTTATGTTCTTATGTTCAGGTTCAGTCCCTGGCAGCATCTCCAGGTAGGCCTGGGAAAGACCCCTGCCTGCAACCCTGGAAAGCCGCTGCCAGTCAGTGTAGACAATACTGAGCTAGACGGAACAACAGTCTGACTCAGGAAGGCAGCTTCCTATATTCTTATGTTCTTTTCATTGAAAAGCCTTGAATCTCCTGCCAGTTGGTTTCATTGGATGACTCCTGGTTCTAGTGTTGTGTGAGAGAGGAAATCCTCCCCCTCCTTCTGCCATGCATTGTTTTATAAACCTCTTCTTTTCCTGCTTTGTTTTTTTCTCCCCCTCTCCCCGTTTCCTTCCTCCTCGTTCCTTCTGGCAGTTACTACGGTTTGACCGTCTGGTTCCCAGACATGATCAAGCACCTCCAGAATATCGAGTATGCTTCCCGCACCAAGATCTTCACCCACGAGACGGTGCGTCACATCAACATCAACTTCACCTTGGAAAACCAGATCCATAGCCGCAGCGAGTACTTCAACGACAGGTAAGGGCCTTCACCCTCCCGCTCCAAAAGGCCGAACCGGTGAAAAACCGGCCTCGGAGCCACTACGATTCTGCAGATAGAGTTCAGGATGTACCTTTGAGTTGGTTTGGACTGGCGGCTTCTTTTCTGCCCACCTGGGCTTTGCCCTTCTCTGCAAGAAAGTGGGTGCACGGAATTAATTGCATTCTCAGCATTCCACCTTTGCCTGGACACAGTGACCTGTGCCCTAGCTGGTATGTTCTGGGAAACATAGTCCGGGAGACTATGGGAAACACCTTTATCAGGCAGCAGCGATATAGGAAGGTGCTGAAAGGCATCATCTCATACTGCGTGGGAGAAGGCAATGGTCAACCCCTCCTGTATTCTGCCAAAGACAACCACAGGGCTCTGTGGGCACCACGAGTCGACACCGACTCGACGGCACACTTTACCTTTACTTTACCACCCGGCTGGCTTTGCTCCCTTTATATGTCACCCAGAAAAGGATGCCGAGTCAGGGTGTAAATAAATAAATGACACTAAGTCCACGCGTGTCTGTCGTTTTGGGTTTTTTTGGCAGGTTCATAAGCCTCAAGATGAAATCTGTCACTTTCATCGACTCCCTGTTCGAGGAGTGCTTCTTCGAAGACATCACCTCCAGCAATACTTTCTTCAAGAACTGCACTTTCATCAACACTGTCTTCTACAACACAGGTAAAGACCCGCGCCTCCATTTGGGAGGTGCCCTGTCTGTTGGCAGGGTGGTGTCCTGGGAACCAATGGCGGAGGAAGCCAGCCAGCAGCCCGTGCTTCTCCCACAGTGGCGCTCCCGCCCCCCTACCCCCCTGCATCTGACGCCAGACGCCGGGGTGTGGCTTTGCTTGCAAATGTTTGGGAACAAAGCCACGCCCCCTGCCTCTGGCAGCTGGGGCACCAGGTGCGGCCCCTGACTAGTGGTGGCCCGGGTTCTTTGAACCCATTCGCCCAATGATGGCTCTGCCCCTGCTGGGTACCATCATCTAGATCCCTCCCCCATGCAGCCAGCAAGCTGTCTTTCGGGCCAGGGAGGAAATTTCCCCCAAGAGCAGGGGAGCGGTCAGCTTATGAGATCACTTGGAACTAGGAGCCGGTCAGGATGAGGTCTTCCATCCGCAGCTGCCGGGCCCTGAGCACCTTTGTCAGTTCTCTCAGGGCACACAGTGCAAAGACTTGGCAGGTGACTGAATAGATAGAAATATTTCCGATAGTGCTTTATGGGGAAACACCAACATGCTCTGGGGCCTGGTTTGAAACGTGACGCCAGACAGGGAAGAAGGATGTATCTGTGTGCCGTTGCAAAGGATCATAAGGACATAGAGAGTGGCCTTATATTGAGTCAGACCCTCGGTCCATCTGTCTTAGTGTTATCTGCACTGACGGGCAGCAGCTTCTCCAAGGTTTCAGGAAGCAATCTTTCCCAGCACTACCTGGAGATGCCGGGGATTGATTGATTACTTACTTATTTATTTACTTACTTTATATACCGCCTGATTCCAAAGGCTCTAGGCAGTTCACAAAAGTAAATACAATGAAAGCAGAATAAATCACTAAAACAATTTAAAACATTCTCGGATTACTAGAAGCTAGGCTAAAAAGATGCATTTTAAGGGCTCTTTTAAAGGCAGGTAAAGATGTTGAATCACGAACAGCTATAGGGAGTGCATTCCAGAGCCCAGGAGCGACTACAGAGAAGACCCTCTCCCGAGTCGCCACCAGATGAGCTGGTGGCATCCGGAGACGGACCTCTCTCTCTCAAGGACCTTAAAGTGCGGTGGGGATCATGCAGAAGAAGGCACTCTCCCAAGTAACTCGGTCCTATGCCATTTAGGGCTTTAAAGGTAATCAACAACACTTTGTATTTCGCCCGGAAACCTATTGGTAGCCAATGCAATTGCTTTAAAACTGGCATAATATGGTCTCTCCGAGAAACCCCGGAGACCAATCTAGCCACCGCCTTTTGGACCAACTGAAGTTTCCGAACCACGTACAAAGGCAACCCCATATAGAGTGCATTGCAGTAGTCAAGCCTAGAGGTTACCAGAGAGTGCACCACAGTTTTGAGAGCATTACCTTCAAGGAATGGACGCAGCTGTCATATCAACCAAAGTTGATAGAAAGCACTCCTGGCCATATCTTTAACCTGAGAAACCAGAGTGAGGCCTGGGTCCAGAAGCACTCCCAAGCTACGTACCTGTTCCTTCGGGGTGGGGGGAGTGCAACCCCAATCCAGAACATGAAGATCTATCATGTTCCTTGAAGTATGACCCCTTACCATGAGTACCTACGTCTTGTTTGGATTCAGTTTCAATTTATTTATCCCTCATCCAGTCCATTACTGCCTGTATGCAGGCATTTAGGGGTGTTATGCCATTTCCTGATGATGATGTCATGGAGAAATAGATTTGGGTGTCATCAGCATATTGATAACACCCTGCTCCAAATCTCCTGATGATCTCACCCAGGGGTTTCATGTAGATGTTAAAAAGCATCGGAGATAGGATGGAGCCCTGAGGCTTTTGTTTGGGAGCTCAGTCTCAAACTCCATACAAACCTACTCCACACTTAGATCTCCAGCCGATGCCCTGCTCCAGGGCCAGAAGGGCCTCCAGATCTTGAAGACTACCGAGCCCTGAGTTCAAGTCCTAACCTCTTGGCCTTCCGCTCCACAGACCTCTTTGAGTACAAGTTCATCAGCAGCCGGTTCGTCAACAGCAGCTTCATGCACAACAAAGAAGGATGCCAGCTGGATTTCAGTGATGATAACAACGCCTACATGATCTACTTCGTTAGCTTCCTGGGCACCCTGGCAGTGCTGCCGGGGAACATTGTCTCGGCACTCCTGATGGACAAGATTGGGCGTCTTCGGATGCTAGGTACATATAGGGACATAGGAAGCTGCAATATACAGAGTCTGACCCTTGGTCCATCAAGCTCAGTATTGTCCGCACAGACTGGCAGTGGCTTCTCCAAGGATACAGGCAGGAGTCTCCCTCAGCCCTGTCTTGGAGATTATTATTTATTTTTTATTATTATTTTACATTTTATATCCCGCTCTTCCTCCAAGGAACCCAGAGCGGTGTACTACATATTTAAGTTTCTCCTCACAACAACCCTGTGAAGTAGGTTAGGCTGAGAGAGAAGTGACTGGCCCAGAGTCACTCAGCAAGTCTCATGGCTGAAGGGGGATTAGAATTCGGGTCTCCCCAGTCCTAGTCCTAGTCCATGCTGCCAGGGTGGGAACTTGGACCCATCTGCAAGCAAGCATGTAAATGCTCTTCTGAGAGAGGCCCCATCCCCTAAAGGAAATACCTTACACATGTAGTCTCCCATTCAAATGCAATCCAGGGTGGATTCTGCTTAGCAAAGGGGACAATTCACGTTTGCTACCACCATAAGAGCAGCTCTCCTCGATTTTGTCCTGATTTTCCTGCCTGCTTCATCTCCCCTATGCCTGTGAAATTTGGTCTGCAAATCTCTTGCGAGACCGGGATTCGTTTGATGTACAAAAAGGTTCCACAGCCAGCCTGATCCCTTGGATTAGAACGGTCTATAAATATGGACCAAACGAGGGAGCCTCTGGTAGGGTTAGAAACCCCAATTCCTCAGGCAGAGTTTCTTATGCGCCACAAAAGTGAATGATTGGTTTGGTTTCGTCTTTAAGTTGCTGTAAGGCCCTTGGTGGGTTTTTCCTTTACTAATGTTACAGACGGCTGCTGTGGCGTGATTAATCAGATTGCTGAAATTGCTCCTCTTGTTCCAGTGGCAGTCAAAAAGCTCTTTCCACATCCGTGTGCCCGAGCTCTCTCGCCTGGTTTTAGCGTCATGAGGTCTAGAATCTTGCTTGTCAGATGGTCCCCAATAAATCAGTGCCTGCCTCCAAACAGTGCTTGAATGAGTGTAAACCTGCCTGTTTTGAGTTGCTTAAAAATGGCTGTTTCCAATTCCTGATTGCATACTGACTCTTTAAGCTGTGGTTTTATTGTCCTCTTTCTCCTTCGCAAACTGCTCTGGACGTCTGATGGAAACTGCAGCATAAACGCTGTCTAAATAAACCTGGTTCCTGAGACTCCTAGCTTATCCTTCCTCCACTTCTCTTGTCCCTGCAGCTGGATCGAGCGTGATGTCTTGCGTGAGTTGCTTCTTCTTGTCCTTTGGCAACAGCGAATCAGCCATGATCGCCCTCCTCTGTCTATTTGGTGGGGTCAGCATAGCCTCTTGGAACGCTCTGGATGTCCTCACTGTCGAGTTGTACCCATCAGATAAAAGGTAAGCACGCTCCCTTGTCCCTGTGTACAGATCTCACTCTCTACGTTTCCATGTTAAAACAATCTTGCACCTGTGTCATGTCAGGGCACCCAACCAGAGTTGCCATAACAGAGATTCCCAGGAGCATTTCCAGGTGGGGCTTTTAGCTCGCTTCTCCTCCGGAATGGATGGTGTGCGTTCACATATTGGCCAAGAACATGATATAAGAACATAAGAGCAGCCCTGCTGGATCAGGCCCAAGAAGGCCCATCTAGTCAAGGTTGATGGCCCTCAAGGTTGATGGCCCTCAAGGCCCTCAAGGTTGACTCAGCCTTCCATCCTTCCAAGGTTGGTAAAATGAGTACCCAGAATGTTGGGGGGCAATATACTAAATCATTGTAAACCGCTTAGAGAGCTCTGGCTATAGAGCGGTATATAAATGTAAGTGCTATTGCTATTGCTATTGCTAGTCCAGCATCCTGTTTCACTCAGTGGCCCACCAGATGCCGCTGGAAGCCACAGGCAGGAGTTGAGGGCATGCCCTCTCTCCTGCTGTGACTCCCCTGCAACTGGGACTCAGAGGCATCCTGCCTCTGAGGCTGGAGGTGGCCTCTAGCCCTCCGACTAGTAGCCATTGATAGACCTCTCCTCCATGAAGTTATCCAAGCCCCTCTTCAAGCCATCCAAACTAGTAGCCCACACCACATCTTGTGGCAGAGAATTCCACAAGCTGATTACGCGTTGTTGCGAACGAGCCCTTCCGTGTGTTGGACCGACATTTCTTGGCAACCAACTTTGCCCGGAAGATGTATGTGTTGCAACTGAATTCTCCGGGGCTGGCAGTAAACACAGCATGGCCTTGTAGGGGGGTCCCCTTTGTGTCCACACACGCCATCCGCAGGCGCGCCCATCCGAGTGTCTCTCCTCACCAGTCCTGTTGTGGACAACTCCAGGCTGGCACACACTCTAGCATAGAAAAAAAACTCCCTGCCACATTATGGCGGCCCCTTAGCTGTTCACTACGCCCGTCCCATCCCTTGCTACTGCTCCCCCCGGCCCCTCCCATCTGAATCTCGTGATATTGCAGTCATTCTCGGGATGCTGCAGAAATGTCCTTCGGGGAGAAGCGCTTTGCAGGGGAAAGAGGGAGGCTGGGCAGCATTGGAAATGAGGATCAGCCCAAGATTGACGCATTGAGCCGCCAGTCACACCAGTCACATGGTGGCTGCCCGCAGGGACCTTGATGGGGGAAGGAAAGGGGGACAGCAGGGAAGGAGGGAGAGAGCTAGCCGGATTAATCTTTCCAGGAGGGAGGGAGGCAGGGCTAGTGAGGAGCATTCACCGGGAGAGAAGGGGGTCCATAAAGCAAAGAGGCTTAGATCCAGGCACAAAACTCACCCAGTTTTTCAACAGCAAGTGGGGATTTGTATATTTGTTTTGGCTTAAACGGCACCTAGCATTCACCAGGCGCTTTATAAAGGATAAATGGTGATGGTTTCCTGTGCTAGGCAGAATGGGGGTTTATCGGAAGGCCCTCGGGTCTGATCCCCTACCCTTAGCTGGTGAGCATCAGCTAGCCGGGTTAAGCCCCAGGAACAGAGCTGTGGCGAGCCTGTGGTTAGAAATCAATATTTATTATTAATAGATTAATAATAGAGGCTCTCGCACCCTTCCGCTCCTGTTGCTATGGATCCAACTGAATCATCATCATCAACCTCACTAAGAGCAAACAGCCAATAAAAGCACACAGAACAATATATGAACAGTGGCTTCGGATCATAGGAACATAGGAAGCTGCCATATACTGAGTCAGACCCTTGGTCCATCTCGCTCAGTATTGTCTACACCGACTGGCAGCAGCTCTCCAAGGATTCAGGCCGGAGTCTTTCCCAGCCCTACCTGGAGATGCTGCCAGGGACTGAACCGAGGACCATCTGCCTGCAAAGCAGACACCTCTCTGCCACTGAGCTGCCGGGCAAGCCACTCGGGGCAGAGGGATGCCACCACTGAGGAAGTCCTGACTCTCTCGACAGTCTCAGCGGGTGATGGGATGCAGAGATCTAAGCACGGGGTCTCCGGTGGAGATCTAAGCACAAGGCGAGGCAGGTTGTTGGAGCCAGATTGAATAGGCTGCATTTTAAGGTTTTACTGTACACCACCTTGAGTACAGTCTGTAGAAGGGCAATATATAAATATTGCGTGAATTAAGAACATGGAACATATTAAGTTCCCAAGGGAAACATTAGGTAGCGCTTGAGTCTTGCTGGAGTGCGAAGGCTGCATGCATGGGCAGAGCGGCTGATCTCACACGATAAATAATAATAATTAATAATTACATTCATTTGTCAGCTGCCCCATAACAAATTGTTCTCTGGGCTGCTCACAACAACATAACAGTAAAACCATCTAATAAAAACACATAAAACATGACAAAGTAAAGGTAAAGTTGTGCTGTCGAGTCGGTGTCGACTCGTGGCAACCACAGAGCCAGGATGGTTTTCTTTGGTAGAATACAGGAGGGGTTTGCCATGGCCTCCTCCCGCGCAGTATGAGATTATGCCGTTCAGCATCTTCCTGTATCGCTGCTGTCCAATATAGGTGTTTCCCATAGTCTGGGAAACACACCAGCGGGGATTTGAACCGGCAACCTCTTGCTCCCCAGGCAAGTGACTTCCCCGCTGCGCCATTCAGTGGCTAAAACAAGACAAACTACAATCTAAAACCGAAAATACAATGCAAAATATTTTAAAAATGTATATATATATATATTTTTAAAGCCAGAGTAAACAGCAAATTCTTCACCTGGCGTCTAAAAGGACAGAGTGACGATGCCAGGTGAGCCTCACTGGGGAGGCAATTCCACAGCCGGGGTGCCACCACCAAAAAGGATACAATGAGAAGCTAGGTACCATGCCGCATAGGCAGTTCATCCTTGCCCTCCGGGCATCACATCCTACCATCAGGGCTCCGAGGATGTGTGCAGAGCTCTGAGCACCCTAAAATCACGACCGAAGTATATCGAAATGTCGCAACACTGTGCCTCCCTGAAAGAACCCACAGCGTCTAAAGACTTTCGGTCCTCTCTCCTTCCCCTCTAGGACGACCGCGTTTGGCTTCCTCAACGCCCTGTGCAAGCTGGCGGCCGTCCTGGGCATCAGCATCTTCACTTCCTTCGTCGGCATCACCAAAGCCGTGCCCATCCTGCTGGCCTCGACGGCCCTGGCGGTGGGCAGTTCGCTGGCCCTGAAGCTACCGGAGACGCGTGGCCAGGTCCTGCAGTGAGAGAGCTTCGCACCCGGCCCGGCCCGCTCCTGCCCCGTCCCACTTGGGGGAGATGTAGAGTCGTAGACACTGTGACCATCTCGTTGTACCATTTCAGTGACCAAAAAAATAATAATAATCCATCTTGGTTTGGATTTCCTTTCGTCGAGTCGCTCTTTCAGTTCCCCTCCTGTCTCTCCTCCCCATTCGCGCACCGCTGTGATTTTGGTGTCTGTGCGAATCCAGTTCCAAGTGGAGCGGCCGGGGAAACCGATACGAGGCGGGGGCGATCTTCTGTCTAACGCAGAGAAAGTCAGAGGCAGAACATGTGAGAGGCAGCGTCCCCTCCCGACCCCAAGGTATTTCAGGGTGCGATCCTAATTTACGAATCCAAGCTTGAGCGTCCAAATATCCAGTAGCGGAAGTGTGATCTGTTTTACACCAGTGTGTAAACTTGTAAACAACTCACAAATCTTGGGTGTGTAATGTGTTCCAAACGAATCCTCGTTCTTTTTTTCCCTCCCCCTCCTCAAGGTTCCCACAAGGCACGCTTCGTGTCACTGTGTGCGTACGCGTGTGTGTGTACGGATCAATGCAGAACTCCACGGGTTCCCCTACTGTATGTACCATCATAACCCACTCTTAGCGTCCGTTTGGGTGTAAAACTAGCATCAGTTCAGGTGTAACTTCGTTTAGCTTGACGTTTCAGGATTTCCAGTGGAATTCTCTTTCTGCACCGAGGAACCGGCTTGGCTCCCAACATATGCCGGCTCGCCGTCCCACAAGTCGGATTTACCCGGTGCACCTGTCCATGACCGATACATTTTTATTGTACATCTGTGTAATTTGAAGGTGGTGGATCTGTTTTTTGGGGTAGGCATTTCAGAGGCAGGACGGTGAGATGTTCCGGTCGAAGGTCTTTAGGCCATCCGTTCCCCGGCTCTATACCTCAGCAGCACAATAGGAACAAGCGTATATATTTGAACATCAGAAGCGGCCTTGTTCGGAGTTGGGTCGTTGGTCCTTTCTGCCCAGTATTGTTTGGGGGCTCTTATATATATAGGGATATACCTGGCAGGCGTGCAGGTCAGTTTTGTGTTCTGGGTCTCAAATGCATTGAAACGTGTGCACTGACCCCACACAGATCTTTCTGCCGTTTGACAGATGGGGAGGTTTGTATAGTCAGTGTAAGTGATCACGTGCCACAGTAAGGCACAATTCCCTACACAACGCCATACCTTTGGGAACTTTTGTACAGGCTGTTATGAATGCCTCTTTATCTCCAGCCTGCCACTTCTGAATGGGGACGCACGATGAGATGTGGATGTGGAAGGAAGCCATTTTGGAATCTCACATCGGTTCCCGACGGTATGGCTGGTTTGTACGGGAAATCCAGTAGAGCTGCATCAGACTGTGAATGGTACAGGATCCACCCCTCCCCCGTCCTTCTCTTGTAATATTAGGTAATACTAGAACCTGGGTTCCTTTAGTTCAGGATGGGCCAAAGGAAGCACTGGTTTGCCAAACAGGTGATTAACTTGTGGAACTCACTGTCACAAGATGCAGTGAAGGCCACCATCTTAGATGGCTCAAAACTTATGCAGGATGTGTATCTTGATAGCTATGAGCTAACTGGGACCTCCATGTTTCAGGGGCAGTCTACCTGAGTACCAGGGGTGAGGGTTTAGCGCAAGAGAAGGTTGTTTCTTTCATTTCCTGCTTGTAGGCTTCCCATCTGGCTGACCACTGATGGAAACAAGATGATGAACTAGATGGAACAACTTTGGTTTGGACCAGGCTCCTCTGATGTTCTTAAAGTCAAACCGTATCCTCAGTGTCATTTCTGAAAAGTGACCTGTGTGTTCTCTTGCTGTACTTCCTGAATGAAGGAACTCCCATACCCGGAGCAATTCTTATCTTTCTCTTTCAAGCACAAGGAGCCTAGCAACTCTGGGAAGGTGAAATAGGTCTTTAATCTTTTGGACCAAAAATCTGATGACTTGGGGAAACCTTGGAAACCAAATTTAACTCCAGGATAAGCAATTCCATTTGCTGCCACGCAGCCAGCCACATCTTTCATTACCATTAAAACAAACCAACCAGCCAGCCAACAAACAGCCCTTATTCTATGGAACTCACCACCACAAGATTGGGTGTTGGCCATAGTTCAGGTGGGCTAAAGAAAAGACAAGATAAAGTCTTGGAAGAGGAGGACTTTCAACAGCTATTGGCCATGACTGCTGACTAGAACCTCACCATAATGAAGCAGTATATTTCACACCAGATGACAGGGACAGATAAACAGGAGATAGCGACCACTGCCTTGAAGCCAACTGAGCATCTGACTGATCCTGTTGGAAGCAGGATGTGGGTCTAACCTGGACCTTTGGTCTGACCCAGCAAGGCTGTTCTTAGACTTTTAGCCATGGAGATTTTTAGACATGGTTGTTCTCCTTTCCCTGAAGACCATGTGGAAATCCACCGACCAGCTTGTGAGGGCTAGAGGCAGGTAGGCAGGAGCCCTGACCCAGGTAGTTCAGAAGAGCTTTCTCTGTGCCGGAGCCAGGATGAGCTACCAGGGCCAGCATTGTCAGGTCCAGGTGGAACCTGATTGGTCCAACTGTGCCAGCTGACCCTTGCTGAGTTGGGCGCTGCCGTACCACCCTCTGGCCATCGGCAGTGGTGGCGCTAAAGTGCAGCAGAATCCAACCTTCTCCGCTGCCACAACACTAGCAGGGAAGACGACACCAACTAGCTTGCCCAGTTTGACCCCTGTGACCTTGGCACCTGCAGCGAAATAAGTCTCTTTTCATTGGGAAATGGAATTCTGACTTCAAAATCTGACATCCAGGTTTGGGATTTTGATGGCAAGTTTCAGTGATTGGGGCAGGGGACAGGGTGGTTGTCTAACTTTTGCTCTAATTGGCAAAAAAATTAAATTAAAATAAATAAATAAAATAAAAAGATGGGTGAAGAATCTAAAATGTAACCAGGAGATGGAGACAGAGAGGAGAGCTGGTCTTGTGGTAGCAAGCATAACTTGTTCCCTTAGCAGGGTTCGCCCTGGTTGCATAGAATGGGAGACTTGATGCGTGAGCACTGTATGGTATTCCCCTCAGGGGATGGAGCCGCTCTGGGAAGAGCATCTAGGTTCCAAGTTCCCTCCCTGGCAGCATCTCCAAAATAGGGCTGAGACAGACTCCTGCCTGCAAGCTTAAAGAAGCCGCTGCCAGTCTGGGTAGACTATACTGAGCTAGACAGACCAATGGTCTGACTCAGTATATGGCAGCTTCCTATGTTGGTGGTGGTGGAGGAGATAACTTGAACATTTTTGGACCAGCCTTTCTGAATGTGATTTACTTGGCTGAAGAAAGAAAAAGTACTGTGAGAGAGACCCAAGCCTAGACCCATACCTGTCTTCTCTTCTTGAGAGAGATTCCCAAAGAAACCCATTTTTCTTCCCCTCAGAATTATAGTAGACAGGCTGTTGGAAAGAGGACACTGTTCTAGAGGGGCTGATCCAGCAAGGCCATAGATTCTTATTTAGCCACAAATGGGGTCAGAATAGAACCCCCTCATTCAGGGGCAGTCTACCTCTGAACCCCAGCTGCTAGGGGACAGATAGCAGGGGAGGGCTACTGCCTATTGCCCTGCTTGTCTTGGAACCAGATGCTGGTCCAAGGTTGATTCTAGCATGCAACTGGAAACATCTTGTTTAGTGCAAAACAATAAAATGAAATTGTGCAGTAGAAATGCCATTTCTCTGCTGTTGGGCCTATGGAGCTTTGTACAAAAGTAGATTGGTTCTTCCAAAGAAATAGAGAAGAAAAAGAGAAGAGGGATCTTTGTAACCTTTCTCAACCTTCATAATCTTAACACGAGTATATTACAGCCTTCCCTTATTTCCCCCCTCCATCTTTCTCGCTTCCTTTCTGTCTTCCTTCCTCTTTGTTTTCTTTTTCGATTCATTCTCATTTTCCCTTTTGTCTTGATCACTTTCTGTTAAAAAGTTCTGGAGTAAGATGTTTGTGAATGGAGGTGGGCTGTGTCCATTGCCTGCAGGGAACAAACCTTAGAATATACCTCGTGTGGGACTAGATACTTTGGTTTGATCCAACAGGGCTCCGAGAGAAAACGGGATTATTATTATTTTGCTCAAAATATTAACGCTTCCCGAAATGTGTCTGGAACCAACTCCTGAGTGTGTAATGCCACCTTTTGGAAAGAAATGGGTCCATATCCGATCAAACGTATCACGAGTCCTGCGCAATTAAAGCACACCCCCGATTCCTCGTTTCGTTCTGAGTCTGTCACCTTCCGACTTTGGTCTCTTAACATCCTTTACAGTGTAGCTGGTCTTTTAAATCAGAACCAACATACAAAAACCATGTGTAGTACTGTCTGTATGCAACAAATTTTGTGCTGTGGTGTAGTTTATAGATGTTTGTAAAGAACAATTGGGGAAAAAATATCAGAAAAAAAGTCATAACTTCCGTTGTGGTCTTTGGTTTGTTTCATTTTGTATAAAACAGAAAAATAAAGGCCAGGAATGCAGATTAGAGATGACAGATATTTTAAATGTCACGTTCTGGAAAGGGGTGGGGGGAGAGACTCAAATAAGGTGCTGTAAAATAATAATTTAAAATTTAAAACAAGAGGTTGTGTGTGCAGTTTGTTTAGCAGGATAAAAGGAAATTGTGTGCGTCTCGGACCACACAACTGGCTCTTTTTTTCCGGCATTATGAACTCATAGTCAACAAAATCAATGTAAAAAGGAAAAAAAAAAATAAAAGGTTGAAAAAAACCCTTAAAAGTTGTGTGTTTTCTACAGAATAATTGTTCAGAAGGAAGTGGGCTAACTGCGAATTTCAAATCTTTTTTTTTTTTAAAAATGTCCTGACCACTAATCTTTTTCTTTCCCAAATTCACACAATACCTAAATAATTATAAATATATCCGAAAAGGTAATTTCCAAAGTCAAGCTTGGACAAACGTTAAGGACTCTTGCTATGCCTGAGATGAAATTACCCAGCGGAAGCATGCAACACTTGAATTTCATGGGCTTCCCCTGTTTATTATTGTTACTATTACTACAAATATTTATATTTGTGTTTATATTTGTAGGCTTTCAGCAAAAGTTCTCAAAGCAGTATACAAAGAGAAATTATATAGGGAGATGAACCCTTGTAAGAAAGCTTATAATCTCCCCCCGCCCTCCCCGCAAAAGGCAGACACCAGCAACAGAAGAGAGCTGGTCTTATCGTAACAAGCATGACTTGTCCCCTTAGCTAAGCAGGGTCTGCCCTGGTTTGCATTTGAATGGGAGATTACATTTGAGTACTGTAAGATATTCCCTTTAAGGGGATGGAGCTGCTCTGGGAAGAGCATCTAGGTTCCAAGTTCCCTCCCTGGCAGCATCTCCAAGATCAGGCTGAGAGAGACTCCTGCCTGCAACCTTGGAGAAGCCGCTGCCAGCCTGTGAAGACAATACTGCGCTAGATAGACCAATGGCCTGACTCAGTATATGGCAGCATCCTATGTTGCAGCCACTGGAGGGATGCTGTGCTGGGGCTGGACAGGGTCAGTTGCTTTCCCCCTGCTAAAGAGAAGATAATCACCGCTTGAAAAGGGACCTCTTTGCTCAGTTAGCTGCTCTCCCCGCTAAGACCCAACAGAACAAAATCCTGGGGTAAATGCAGGCTGCGGTCTTTGAAAGCTTCCTCACTATTGGCTGTAAGATCTCTGGCTATGATGAGCCCTCCCTAGCCACTGGCTCAGCTGTTGAAGGCTTATGGCATCTTTGCAAAATTCCAACGGCTCTGGGAAACTCACAGTAGTGAAGGGCAAACGAATCCCTATTTGCCATTGGTAGAAAGGAAGCGAGGAAGAGAAGGTCTAGGGGAGAGCTTGTCTTATGGTAGCAAGCATGACTTGTTCCCTTAGCTAAGCGGGGTCTGCCCTGGTTGCATATGAATGGGAGACTAGAAGTGTGAGCACTGGAAGAGATTCCCCCCTTCGGGGATGGAGCCGCTCTGGGAAGAGCAGAAGGTTCCAAGTTCCCTCCCTGGCAGCATCTCCAAGAGAGGGCTGAGAGAGACTCCTGCCTGCAACTGTGGAGAAGCCGCTGCCAATCTGTGAAGACAATACTGAGCTAGATAGACCAATGGTCTGACTCAGTATGTGGCAGCTTCCTATGTTTCCTGAGACACTTGGCTAGCAAAGTGACAGGCGACAAGGGTGAGGCGGAAGGTGCATGTTGCATATGTACGGGAGATTGTGCAAGCAAGAGCAGTTTTGTGCACATGCAAATGTGAGGATCATGCACACAGAGGAGCCAAGAATGTCCCCCTCCTCCTGCTCTTGGCTTTTCCAGCCTAAAGCAGAAACAGAGAAGGCCAGCAGGTCTTCAGAACAGGTTCTTCCAGGCTGCTTACGCCATTTAAGCCATGGTTAGCTGGAGAGGTGGAGCTCGGCTGTCCCTGCTTTGCTTGATTCGGACACAGTTCCTGTGTTTTGATTGTTATTTGGAATAGTCATAGGAACATAGGAAGCTGCCACATACTGAGTCAGAGCCTTGGTCCATCTAGCTCAGTATTGTCCACCCAGACTGGCAGTGGCTTCTTCAAGGCTGCAGGCAGGAAACTCTTGCTGCCCTGTCTTGGAGATGCTGCCAGGGAGGGAACTTGGAAGCTTCTGCTCTTCCCAGAGTGGCTTCATCCCGAGGGGAATATCTTCCAGTGCTCACACTTCTAGTCTTCCATTCAAATACAAACCAGGGCAGACCCTGCTTAGCAGAGGGAAGAATTTATGCTTGATACTGTAAAACCAGCTCTTCTCCCACTAAGTCATATACCACTTTTCAGCAAAAAAAAAAAAAAAAAGTTCTCAAAAGGAATGAGAAGAATGTTACTGGCTTGCCAAGCAGAAATCCAACAGGTACACTCCCTGCAAAGAACAAACCACCCCGCAGCTGGGCATGTTGTTTCTGTAGTAGCCAACTCTGACTTAAATACTAGCTGGGCCTCAAAGGCATTCCTTCGGTGTGCTGTGGGCTCCAGACGCTGCCCAGCTACAGATCTCGGGGATGCCAAGTTTGTGAGTGTGCACTCCAGGTCTGGCATTGGGTTCAACTGTCCCCCATCCCAGCCTTGATTATGACCACCCTGAGCCCTCCCTCTGAGAGCAGCAAAGAGAGGCGCTTTAAATACACCCCTGCACCCATCTTTGTTCTGCACGGGAGACGGGGTCCCAGCTCCGTGGCAGAGCGTCGGCTTTGCAGGCAGAAGGTCTCAGGTTCACTCCCTGGCAGCATCTCCAGGTAGGCCTGGGAAAAGACTCCCGGCTGAAACCCTGGAGAGCTGCTGCCAGTTAGGGTAGACAATCCTGAGCTGGATGGACCAAGGGTCTGGCTCAGTAGGTGACAGCTTCTTATGTAACCTTGGGGGATGAGGCCATCACTCCATGGTAGAAGATCTGCTTCCGATGCAGAAGAGCCAGCAAGGTATAGTGGTTAGAGTGCTGGACTAGGAGCGGGGAGACCCGAGTTCAAATCCTCATTCAGCCATGAGACTTGCTGGGTGACTCTGGGCCAGTCACTTCTCTCTCAGCCTAGCCTACTTCACAGGGTTGTTGTGAGGAGAAACTTAAGGATGTAGTACACCGCTCTGGGCTCCTTGGAGAAGAGTGGGATATAAAAAATGATTTAAAAAACCCCAAAAACCAAAACCAAAACAGCAACTCCCAGGTTTAATCCTCGGCAGCATCTCCAGGTAGGGCTGGGCAAGACGCCTGCCTCTAACCTCAGAGAGCTGCTGCCAGTCAGTGTAGACAATACCGAGCTAGTCTGACTTGTTATAAGGCTATGTACCTGAGCTTGGACCCCAAGGAGGTCCTCTCCGAGACCAAGCCGCAGCCGAGACCCCGATGATCCCCTATGGATGGGGCTGAAACTCAGTGGTAGAGCTTCTGCTTTCTACTTTCCCCACTTTTAAATGTGTGGGCAGAGTTAAGGCCATTAGGAAACGAGATCGCCATATCGTGACCTGCCCTGCCACCCCGGCCCACAAACGAAGCCGACAAACCAGAAGCGGAGCCCGAGAGATTTAATCAGTTACAGCCAAAGAGACAAACCGTGGCTCTGAGGACATCCACGTTTCTCCCCCACAACCGCGCTTGCAGAACGGGCAAGGAGGAAACGGAACGTGGCTCCAACAGAGCCCAGCTTTTAGAAAAGAGAATCCCAGCCCGCACTCTGGCAAGCGGAAGCAAAGCCCAGGCACTGATGAAAATTCCTAGAGAGGCATGGATCACTTCTTGGAATGCACCGACGAAAATTCCTAGAGAGGCATGGATCACTTCTTAGAATGCAAAGCACACTGGTCGGTGTGGCATTCTGGGGCAGCAGCTGAATGGGAAGGACATCTTGCAAATGGGCTTGGGAGGGACCCCCCAATGGCTCCTGGCCAGGCTGACATTTATCTCGTCCCCCCCACTTTGCTCGCCATGTGTGGGTCGTGCTTGGATCCTCCCAGGCAGCTGGGGCTCTGGTCAACGTGGGCGCTCTTCTCCCACTGCTGCGGGGTCCTGGCCTGGATGGAGAGTGCGTGGACCGGGCCGGCGAGCTCGTCCTGCAAGATGTCGTTGACCAGCCGGTGGCGGTGGATGAGGGAGAGGCCCTCGAACCGAGGGCTGGCCACCACCACCCGGAAATGGGTCTCGGAGCCCCGGGGCACGGCGTGCATGTGGCTGTCGTTGATGACCTCCAAGTGGGCCGGCTGCAAGGCCTTCTCCAGCTTGGCCCGGATGGACGCCTCCACCGGCTTCTCCATGGCAGGGCCGGCCGGTGCCGAGAGCCCCGCGGTCAGGGACGGCCAACGGAACGCGCGGCGAAGCAGCAGCCGGCCGGAGGAGAGCATCGGAGATTCAGCGGATCGGGCTGCAACGCAGAAGGTATGGGTTCACTGCACAGGTCTCCTGCTCGGGGCGGGGTGTGCGTGATCTCAGGTTATCTGAATTTCCACCTTGGGAGGGGAGATGAGGGCCGAGGACGAGAGGGGCCGGGCCAAGGTCACTCAGTGACTCACTGAGCAGAGAGGGCCTTGGATGTTCTCAGTTGACTAAGGCGGGTCATGGGGGACATGCCAGACGTTTAAACAATTACGCATGCTACGGAAGCTGCCATATACCGAGTCAGTGCCTCAGCTCGTCTAGTTCAGTATCGTCTACTCTGACTGGCAGCAGCTTCTCCAAGGTTGCAGGCAGGAGTGTCTCTCAGCCCTACCTGGAGACGCTGCCAAGGACTGAACCTGGGACCTTCTGCATGCAAGCATGAAGGTGCTTTTCCACTGAGCTACGCCCCTATCTCCTACAGGAAATCTCTTACAATGCTCACATGCCATCACCCATCTAAATGCAAACCACAGCAGGCACTGCTTTGCAAAGGGGACAATTCATGCTTGGTAGCAAAAGACCAGCTCTCCTTGCCGACGGTGGAGAAACTGCTTTCTCTCCTCCTCCCAAATAAAGTGGGGATGGGGTTGTAGCTCAAAGACAGAGCATCTGCTCTGTATGGCAGCATCTCCAGGCAGGCCTGGGAAAGGCGCCTGTCTGAAACGTTGGAGAGCTGCTGCCAGTCAGTGTCGGCAATACTGAGCCCAGCCCTGCAAAGTGGATAGGGTTCTAATATCTTTGCAGCTAATCTCACGAGTTTTGGGTAATCCCAAAGGGCCCTCCTCTGCCCCACTGCATCAACATCCATAAGAATTTGAAGGTAGGTTTCCAGGGCAGGGTAGGGGGGCGTGCCCTTGCCAGCAGTTTCTTTCCCTTCAGAGATGAAAGCCTGGGATTTCATCAGAGCAGGGTTTCTTCACCTTGGGTCCCCAGAAGTTGCTGGACTACAACTCCCATCATCCCCAGCCACAGAGGCCTTGGCTGGGGAGGATGGGAGTTGTAGTCCAATAAAATCTGGGGACCCAAGAATGAGGAGGAAGAGGAGAGCTGGTCTTGTGGCAGCAAGCATGAATTGCCCCCTTTGCTAAGCAGGATCCATCCTGGTTGCATTTGAATGGGAGACTACATGTGTGAGCACTGGAAGATATTTCCCTTAGAGGATGGAGCCACTCTGGGAAGAGTATTTGCATGCAGAAGGTTCCAAGTTCCCTCCCTGACATCTCCAAGGCAGAGCCCGGCTGAGAAAGATTCCTGCCTGCAACCTTGGGGAACCTGCTGCTGCCACTCTGGGTAGACAATACTGAGCTAGATGGCCCAAGGGTCTGACTGACTGGCAGCTGCTTATGGAAGAAACCCTGCATCAGAGGCTGGGAACTGGGGCAAAGCAAAATCTTGCCTCCGTGGAGGCCAAGAGCGGGGGGAAGGGAAGCGGGGTTAGTGGGCTTGCACAAGCACACAGGCTGGAAAGGCTTTTTGCCCACACCGCGGTGCAATGATCTATGGGCGCACAAAGCAAACGGGGAAAGTGCGTCACCAGTTTGCATGCAAAAGGAAAAGCTGTCTTGATCCTAGCAAGCATGCAATGGGTTGGGGGAGGGACCTCCAGCCTGCTCCCCCCCCCGCACAACCTGCCCCCCGCGCGCCCCCCAAACACACCCCACCTGTCCTTACTGCAGAAGATCCTCCAGAGCTGACCTCGCCTCTTTCCTTTTCCTCGACGTGGATTCTAGGAAATGTAGTTCCCTGCGCCTGTGTCAGTCTAGCCAGCAGCACTACATCTCCCAGGAGGCCTCGCGGCACGCTCTGTCAATCCTTCCGCTTTCTCGCCACGCTCTTTCAGCTCTGGGAACTGTAGTCCTTTGGTGGATTCTGCAATTGAAGTTCCCTCGCGTTTGGAAGCAGGCTGCAGCCCACACATCTGCCCACTGGGTGGCAGGCTTGCCGCCTGTATATGTGTCCTTGCGTGAGCGTGTGCCCCACCACAGCAAAAAGGTCGACGCTTTCTTGCTATACAAAGGCACCGAAGTGTTTTGTGTTTGTTTGTTTTGTGTTTTGTTTTGTAAGAAGCATCAGATTAATTGAGGCTCAGCCGGCGGTACAGATTTAAGACCCACATGAGAGCAAACCAAGCATTGTTGCAAGGTAGGTATAGTAAGCTCCTCGGGGCAGGGACCCCTCTCTTTGCTTAGGAAACTCTGCATTGGTGTGCATTGAATAAGTAAACTCCAGTCAATGGAAGCATACTCAATCATACATCTGATCGTCTTTAAGGTGCCACGGGTCTCTTGCTTGTTCATGCACAATGACGGGGCTGTATGACAATACTTTTGCTCTCCATAACTGGGGATCTGAAGTTCCCTCGTGTGAAAGCTGTGGGATCTGGTATCCCTTTGCCTGTCTCAGTTATAATAATGACTGGTCAATTAATTAGATATATATTCATAAGCTACTCGACAGCTATCATGAATAAATCACACACACCCCCGTAATACTAGTCCTGGGGTTGGGGGGAGAGTTTGGGATTATGGAACAGTCCAAGAAAGGCACTCTGCTTATGCTCAAGGGAAGAACCAAATGTTCCTTTGGATAGTGCTGATATGGGGAAGTCCCTTTTACTCCCTTGCAGTTGTGGGATGGGTCCGGTTGGATGAGAAAAACAACTCTGCACATGCTCAGAAGTGCTGAGAATACAGCCACCATCCCCTCATGCAACAGGGGTGGAAATGGAATATTCATTTATTTTTATTTTTTACATTTATACTCTTCCTCCAAGAAGCCCAGAGCGGACTACATGCTTATGTTAATCCTCACAACAACCCAGTCAGGTAGGCCAGGCTGGAAAAAAAGTGACTGGCCCAGAGTCACGCAGTGAGTTCAATGGTTGAATGGAGATTTGAACTTGGGACTCCTCAGTCCTAATCCAACACACTAACAGCAAGAGTGGCATAATTTGCCTTTAGCTTTGTGTCCCTCAGTTCTGACAGAGGAGAGCTGGTCTTGGGGTAGCAAACATGAATGGAATGAATGGCTAAGCAGGGGCCACCCTGGTTTGCATTTGAATGGGAGACTGGGAGAATGGGAGAATTTGAATGGGAGAATTTGAATGTGAGCACTGGGAGATATTCCCCTCCGGGGATGGGGCCGCTCTGGGAAGAGCATCTAGGTTTCAAGTTCCCTTCCTGGCAGCATGTGGGAAAGTTTCTTACCTGTAACCTTGGAGAAGCCGCTGCCAGTCTGGGTAGACAATCCTGAGCTAGATGGACCAAGGGTCTGACTCAGTATATGGCAGCTTCCGATGTTCCTATGACAGCTGGGCAAGCCATTAAAATTCTGGTTGGATCAGCAAGATTCCGCCCGACATGTGGCTCATTGAACTCCGGGTTCCTGGGAGCCCCCTGTGTGTGGGGTGGGGGTGGAGAGACCATTTTTGCAGAGGAAACATTCTGGCCGGCTGCACCTGGCTGAAGCATCACCCCCCCCGCCCCCCGCCGCTGCTGCCGCCCCGCTTCAAAGGAGCAGGGACCCCTTTGGCTAAGACCGACAGGCAGCCGTCCCTCCAAGAATGCTCCCCTCGCCCCCAGCCAAAGCCGTTAATCGCCTGTAATTATGTGTTGCATTTAAAAACTCAGGGCGCTTGGCAGGGCAGGACTTCTGGGAAGGTGGAGAGGGCGCCTTGCCCTTTGGGGGCGGTGGGAGAAGACGCCCCCCCCACCTTAGGTGGGGACCAGAGGAAAAGAAGGGGGTGGCTGGTACAAAGCTCCTTGTCATTACACCTCAGATTGCTGACCAGGGACTCCTCACGGTATAACTGCCCCGTGGAACATCGGAACATCGGAAGCTGCCATATACTGAGCCAGAACATCGGTTTAGGAACATCGGAAGCTGCCATATACTGAGCCAGACCCTTGGTCCATCTAACTCAGTATTGTCTACACAGGCTGGTAGCGGCTTCTCCAAGGATGCAGGCAGGAATCTCTCTCAGCCCTATCTTGGAGATGCTGCCAGGGAGGAAACTTGGCACCTAGGTGCTCTTCCCAGAGCGGCCCTATTCCCTAAGGGGAATATTTTACAGCAGCACTCACACATGTAGCCTCCCATTCAAATGCAAACTAGGGTGGACCCTGCTTAGCAAAGTGGACATGCCATGCCTGCTACCACCAGACCAGCTCCCTTCCCCTAGACCAGGCCTGCTCAACTTAGGCCTCCCCCCAGCGGTTTTTGGACTCAACTCCCATAATTCCCAGCCACAATAGCCAACAGCCTAAGGATTATGGGAGTTGTAGGCCAACATCTGCAGGAGGGCCGAAGCTGAGCAGCCCTGCCCTAGATCTATTGGTTTCCGTTCTATATACGAACATCAGAAGGGCTTTACTAGCTCAGCAGCTTTTCTCCCCCTTGTTATTCTACAGCAACTGGTATTCAGAGGTAGATAGCCTCTGAACCTGGAGGCTCCATTCTTAACTGTTAAGGAGACCCCTGCTGGATCCAACCGCCACCTACTCCCGGCATTCGGTTTCCAACCGTGACCAGTCAGATCTTTCCAGCATCAGCAGTTCAAGATCTCTCTGCACCTGAGCCACCCTTAGTAATCTGAGCTGACCACCTCATCTCCCCTCATGGAAGAGCCGCCCCGGATTTGGGGGGCACCAACAAGCGGTACACAAAGACAACACCTGTCTTTCACAGTTTTGCCTCCACAGCACCTGCTATTCAGAGATAGACTGCCTCTGTCCATTCAGGCTCCGTCCCGAACCATTGGGTCGGATAAGCATCGGGAAAACCCTGCTGCATCGGACCCAAGCTCCATCTAATTCAGCACTCTGCTTCCTGCAGTAAACTTTCATCGAAGATTCTTGATATACGCCTTCTCTTTGGCTCACACCTGAGTCTTGTTGATGCGGGCGTGTTTTCAACACCAAGGAGGGAGGAGAAGCCGCTGCCAGCCTGTGTAGACAATACTGAGCGAGATGGACCTATAGTCTGACTCAGTATATGGCAGCTTCCTGTGTTCCTATGATCTGCCCACGGACATCCCTTCAGGTAGGAAGGGGGCAGAGTGCCTTGTAATGTCCTGGGGGTACAGAATGGGGTGATCTGGGACCCAGAGGTCAAAGTACTGCTGCTGTGATGGGGATGCAGAGATGTCCTAGGACCACAGGGGAGTTCTGACGGTTGTGGAGTGTCTCTTGACAACCTGGAAGTTGTATAGCAGTATACAATAGTATAAGTGTAGCAGAAGGTTTCAAGTTCTCTCCCTGGCAGCATCTCCAAGATCGGGCTGAGAGAGATTCCTGCCTGCAACCTTGGAGAAGTCGCTGCCAGTCTGTGAAGACAATACTGAGCTGGATGGACCAATGGTCTGACTCAGTATATGACAGCATCCTATGTTCCTCAACTGATCTTTAACCCATATTTTAAAGGGGGGGCGCCTTAAATTCAGGGTCATCTTCTATTGGGGTAAGTACGGGCCTGACTCCATGCATTCCAAGGTTGAAGGTGGGTTCGGAGCTGAAGAGATCAAGCTGTCCTGAAGCTCTTTGGTCTGCAAACGTGCTTGATCGACTTGATCTACTTGTCTACTTCCTGCCTTTCTCTTGAGTGGGCACTTGTTCCCTTTTAAGAGCGGTGTGGCAGGCAGAAATCCAACAGGGGAGCATTCCTCCTTCTGTGCCTCTCTGTGGAAAAAACGTTCCCGGGAGCTTGCAATGCTGCTGCTGTTAAAGACAACCACATCTCTGTGGCGTCCTTTCAAAAGTGAATGCTGTGTTAAAGAGGCTGCTTTCCCCTCCCTCCCCGAAAGTTAAAATGTGGGGCAGGCCGAAATTCAACCGGGTTTTCGTGTTTTCTCGTTTCCTCCCTGGGAGGAGGTCTGTTTCTGGAATCTCTTTGACCACTTTTTGACCCCAGAGTGGGAGCCTTCCCACCAAAGGAGGGGAGGAGATCTGCGGGGGGTGGGTGGGGGGGGGAGAGGCCGGGGGTCGCGGTGGGTCATGCCGCTGCTAACAGGGTGTTCTCCAAAATTATATCGCCTGCCAGAATGTATCAAAGTGGCTGGGGTCACCCTTGACCCCGAGAGCTGGGGACTTAGAAAATTCTTTTTCCCTTGAATGACGGTAGTGTTTGCTCTGCGCCGAGGGTCACAGGGTGGCCGATGCAGAAAGGCCGGGCCCACGGCAAATGTTCATTAAGTAGTTAAACAACTGGCAAGGAAGAGTCAGGTCAGGCCCGCTCACTCCCCTCCCCACATTTTTCAGACTTGCAGCTCCAGCCGGCTTAGTCCTGACTCCTGACCAGCTCTGCTTTACTGTGCAGTGGGTCAGAGCGGGAGGGAGGGAGGGAGGGGGAAACGAACCCACCCTCCCCAGGACCGTGCTGCTGCTGGCTAATTAATTATTATTTTGATTTTGATTTTAATTTTAATTATTTTGATTTTGATTTTGATGATTTTGATTTTGATGATTTTGATTTTGATTTTGATTTTAATGATTTTGGTTTTGGTTTTGATTTTGATTATTTTGATTTTGGTTTTGGTTTTGATTATTTTGATTTTAATGATTTTGATTTTGATTTTGATTTTTTATGATTGATTTTGATTTTAATGATTTTGATTTTGGTTTTGGTTTTGATTTTGATTATTTCGATTTTAATGATTTTGATTTTGATTATTTTAATTGTTGTTTTGATTTTACATTTCTATCCCGCTCTTCTGCCAAGGAGCTCATGCTTATGTTTATCCTCACAACAAGCCTGTGAGGTAGGTTAAGCTGAGAGAAACGGGACCCAGAGTCAGCCAGTGAGTTTCAGGGCTGAATGGGGGTTTGATCAAAGGAGCGGGGGCAGGCCCATAGCCAGGCTGAAAGTGTAGGGCAGCCACCACACACAAAAGTCGGAGGACCAGGTTTTGCCACCTTAGTCAAGCTTTCCATTCGGTCACAATCTCGTGAATACACAATGCCCGTATTTAACTGAATAGAAGGTGACCCACTTAAAACCGCCCCGAGCCATTTTGGAAGGGCGGTATACAAATCAAATCAATCAATCAATCAATCAATCAATTAATTAAAAATAGAAGTTAAATACGGGTTACACCTGTATTGACCAAAAAGGAACAGGACTCTGGATTTAAGACAACAGCAAAACACATTGGGAAAAATTGGTTTTGGATTCAGGGAAATACGGTATATTGAGGGAAAAGGGAAATATTAGGGGGAGCAAGCCCATCCTAGCCCCTGGCTACAGGTCTGTCTCTGAGCCCCTGAGGAAGGTCAGGCACCCCCTGAAGAAGAGCTTGCTCTTGCCTCCCCTGTCCCTGCCTCTCCAGGGAGTTATTCGCAGCTGGCTTCATTCTGCGGGGTAAATGTCGAGCAAAGCCATGGGGCTTCTCTGAAATATTGCTCAGCAAGTGTGGGTTGCGGAATGGAACCTCCCAGAACTGAGGCAGTCTATCTCCAAACACCTTTGGCAGCACATGGAGGGCAGTCAAGAGACTTTCACACCCTGCGTGGTTCCGTGGCACCTGGCTGTCCCCTGTTGGAAACAGAATACTGGGCTAGGTGGGCCCGGTTGAGCCAAGTGCCTCGGATGGCTGATCTGGTGGCACCCGAACTCGGAACCGTCTGGACCAGTCGATCGACTTGATGCTGGGACTTTACAGCAGGTTGGCTCCACCCAAAAGGCTCGCCCAACTCGCCTGAGTGACAGGGGGACGCCCCTAAACATCGGCATGTCTTATGGCTTAGCTGATCCCCCCCCGCTTGCCACATGATCCTAGCTGCCCCCCCCGCCACCCTCCTCTGCAGAAGAGCTATTTCCTTGTTTTTCGATTTCAAAACAAGAAGCTCCCTTGTCCCCTCTCGCTCGCCTCTGTTCCTCGGCAAAGGTTGCAACCTCCCTTGCCCTCTGCCTGACACGTTCGGTCATGCTTTCTCCACATTCCAGCAGAACTTGCGTTCCAGTTGCCCCAGGGAGGCTGACTGCAGCTTGGGCTGTCGTTTCCCCTTTCAGCCCCAAACAGGGCTAGGAATGCCTCCCCCCCACCCCCACCCCACAAAACGCCGATTTAAAAGAGAGACGGGACCTTGAAAACTCAGTCTCCGTTTCACTTAGCTGCTGTATACGGAGTCAGACCCTTCGTCCATCTTGCTCAGTATTGCCTACACTGACTGGCAGCAGCTCTCCAAGGTTGCAGTCAGGAATCTTTCCCAGCCCTACCTGGAGATGCTGCCAGGGATTGAATCTGGGACCTTTTGCATGCAAAGAAGGTGCTTTTCCACTGAACTAGGAACCACCCCCTGCTTCCTGGGTTGAATTCTCAAAGTTGCTTTCCAGATTAGACCCTACAACGGTGTCACGACGCATCTGCCAAGTGTGCTTCCGTCCTTCCTGGGTTGTGACAACGCAGTCCCTACGCTGTCAGCAGGGTGCCATTCACGTTTCGGATGCCCCGTTTCGGATTTTATCGCTGCGATTTAGTGCTATAGCGTTGTCTGTCCGTTGCAAAAAAACGTAGCTGTATTTTCCCGTTGTAGGGAAATTTGATTCTGGGGATTGTTTTCAATTCAATCCTGCCAAGCTGAAGCATTTTACCACGGTTGTAGTGGGTAATCTGGGTGCTCCAACATTTCACAGAGGGGAGGTACTTGACACACGCTCCCTAGACTCATGACACAGGAGTTGTGTCCCATCCAGGGTTCCCTCTAAGGCGTGTGCACCCACAAGTTTTTAAATGGCATAGGAACATAGGAAGCTGCCGTATACTGAGTCAGACCATTGGCCTATCTAGCTCAGTGTTGTCTACCCAGACTGGCAGCAGCTTCTCCAAGGCTGCAGGCAGGAATCTCTCTCAGCCCTGTCTTGGAGATGCTGCCAGGGAGGGAACTTGAAACCTTCTGCTCTTCCCAGAGCGGCTCCATCCCTTAAGGGGAATATCTTACGGTGCTCAGACTTCTAGTCTCCCATTCAAATGCAACCAGGGTGGACCCTGCTTAGCTAGGGGGACAAGTCATGTTTGCTTTCACAAGACCAGCTCTCCTCTCTGCAGATCCCGCTCAGGTTGAATCAGGAAGGCCCCACTCTATATGCACGTGCGTGAACACTGCCTTGATACTGCCGCCCAGAATAAAATAAATTTCGCATTCGCACACAGATGGAAAAATTTAGAGAGAGCAGTGCCCCTTTCCATGGGTACACGTTTGCAAAGACAGATTCTGTATTCAGTTATCTAGAGGGACCCGAATAGAAGGCAACTCTGAATTTAAGAAGACCTCTTAAGAAATTCAGGTACCTGAAAGAACAAAGCTCTGGATTGAAGATGATCCCCCGATTTCTAAGCCAAAGAACTTGGATTCAGAGAAATGTCTCAGAGCTCCCTGGGTTCCAGAGCTACCTGTTCCCATTGGCTTGCAGAGCTGCTCAGGACCCTAAATCCAGACTCTCCTCTAGGCAGTGGGCAGCTCAGTATAGGAACATAAGCAGCTGCCATATACTGAGTCAGACCATTGGTCCGCCTAGCTCAGGATTGTCTGCTCTGACTGGCAACAGCTCTCCAAGGTTTCAGGCAAGGGTCTTTCCCAGCTATATCTGGAGATGCTGCCAGAAATTGAACCCGAGACCTTCTGTGGGCAAAGCAGATGCTCTGCCATTATGGCCTCACCCAAGCCATACGCATGCCAGGCTTTTTCAGATTAAGTCTAGCCAGAGAGGAAGACGTTCACCGTTGTCATTCTTTTCAAAGCACACTCTGCCCATGTTCAGAGGCCCTCTCAGCTTTGGCTTCCCAAATAAGTGTTCATAAAAGATGGGCAATCTCATATCTAGAGGGACCCAAATAGAAGGCGTCTCTGAATTGAAGGAGAGCACTTAAGAAATTCAGGTACCCGCACAGAACAGGGCTCTGAATTTAAGACGACCCCCCCCCCCCGGTTTCTAAACCAAAGAACTTGGATTCAGAGAAATGCAGTAAAACTCCAGCCACCCTGTGTTCCTGGGTGGCTCACGGGAGAATCCTCTTTGGGAGAGTGAGCCCTGGAGAGGGCTGAAAAGGAGAACTTTCCCAGGCTCTGAGCAGGGACCACCCCGCCCCACACCTGTCCCTGGACATCTCCGCTTCTATCAGCCGAGTCAACATTTCAAATCGATTCTGGCATGCCTTTGGCCTCACCTGTTCCGGGTGGTCTCATGGGGGTCACCCGGGGGGGGGCGCAAAACACAAAGGGGTCAGCGGGAAGTTCCAGGGAAGATGCCGTTCCCCTGCTCCCCTTGACCTCTGTCTTGTTACAGCATTGCCAAGAAACCCCCGTCTTAAAATACGGTGGAGGGATCTGCCAGTTATCCACCATCACCCCTGCCACACACACACTCTCTTGAAGAATAAAATACATCTCTCTCTTTTTTTCATTTTTAGTAGCATCAGATACTGGTTCAAGCCTCTTTCTGTCTTGGCAGGCGCTTGGGCAGAACTGAGCTTCAGATCCAACTTAGGGCGTCAGATCTCAAGGATGAGAATGATGAATCGTCAGATCTCAAGGATGGAACTGACAGACAGGACACGAGAAGGCAGAATTTCCCCTCCCCTCGACAGATCTACGCATTTGGCTTCTAGGCCCGGGGGTGCGATGGCCAGGAAGGCGAACCCCCCCTCCCACTTTCCCCCTCTCTCCTCCTCTCGCAAGTGAATGGCGTCTCTGGATACCAGATGGAAATGTAACGGATCCACTCACCAACGTGATCAGAACGGAGCGGGTCTGATGTTTCCTTTGGACGCTCATGACCCTACAGGTGGCTTCTGGGAAAGGGGTGCTGAGCTTGCTGGGGGTAGAATCTGGAAAGCAAAGCCAAAGAGAAGAGAGGGATGTAGGCACTTGTAGAAGCAGGGGGACCTACAGGGACCTAAGCAACTGCCTTATATCGAGTCAGTCAGACCACTGATCCATTGACCTGTTTCTTTTTAAACGGCGAGCCCTTTCCGGAGAGGGAACCAGATCATCAGGAGAAGAGAGCTGGTCTGGTGGTAGAGTGTGCTGTCGAGTCGATGCGGTGTCGTGTCGACTCCTGGCGCCCACAGAGCCCTGTGGTTCTCTTTGGTAGAATACAGGAGGGGTTGACCATTGCCCTTTCCCATGCAGTATGAGGTGATGCCTTTCAGCATCTTCCTATAGCATTGCTGCCCGATATAAGTGTTTCCCATTGTCTGGGAAGCACCCATGGGGATTTGAACCGGCAACCTCTGGCTTGCTAGGCAAGTCATTTCCCAGCTGTGGCAGCAAGCATGAATTGTCCCCTTCGCTGAGCAGGGTCTGCCCTGGTTTGCATTTGGATGGGAGACAACATGTGTGAGCACTGGAAGATAATCCCCTTAGGGGATGGGGCTGCTCTGGGAAGATCATCGGTATGCTTGCATGCATAATATTCCAAGCTCCCTCCCTGGCGGTGTCTCCAAGATAGGGCTGAGAGTCTCTCCTGCCTGCAACCTTGGAGAAGCCGCTGCCAGTCTGTGTAGGCAATACTGAGCTAGATGCACCCATGGTCTGACTCAGTATATGGCAGCTGCCTATGTTCCTATCATCATCATCATCATCATCATCATCATCATCATCATCATCATCATCATCTGTGAGTTCTGACAATCATGCAAATCTGGGTGGCTGCCTCCTACCCTGATGTTCCTCCTACCCTGATGTTAACGATCATGTGAACCAGCCTCCTAGCTTCTAGGATTCACCCTGATGCCCTCCTTTTTGCAGAAACTCCGGGTCCGCTATCAAAGCTAACAGCCAGTCTCGGAGCTCCGCTCTGGATCCACTTTCTCAGACCTCAGCTCCCAGTTGGGCTAACCTTCCGGGACCCCTCTTGCAGGAACACAGAAATGAGGGGAGGGGGGTCAGAGAAGGATGCTCCAAAACAATACGGAGGGGGAAGGGGCGAAAGACCTCCCCCAGGCTCTCTTGTGGGCTCCGAGACACGAAAAGAACACAAGGTCAGCACAGGAACTTATTAATCTGGCAGCATGACGCCAGGCCTGGCCATAATTTTGCGCGAATAATTAACTCCTTCCCGGACAAGGAAATGGGAGGGTCGTGTGTCGGAGAACCCGGCTCCTCGGTTTGTTTTTTAGGCTGACGTATCGCTGTGACTGGAAGGAGCCGTTCCCCCCCCCCTTGCTTCCTGGATTGATGGCGTCTGTGCTATGCCTTCTCTCCGGCTTGTGTTTGGGTCTCAGGAGTCTTCACCAGCCCTCCCTGGAGATGCTGCCAGCCTGAACTTGGCGTCTGCATGCAAAGCAGATGCTTCGCCGCTGAGCTACTACGAGCCCCGTCCCCTAAAGGGAAGATCTGACCGTGCTCCCAGGTAGTCTCCCACCCCCAAGCATACCAAGGCAGGCCCTGCTTAGCAAAGGGGACCATTCCTGCTCACTACCCCCAAACCGCCTTGTGACTGTTTTTAATGAAAGGCGGTGTATAAATTTAACCATAAATAGATTAAAAAACCAGCTCTCCTCCCCAGAGCGACAGTTCCCTGGAGAGAAGTTCTGGAGAATAAACCAGTTTGGAGCCCATGTCAAAGTGGGTTTTGGTAGCACAGGGGCACTGTGGCCGTGGCTCCCCTCTCACTCAGATAAGGTAAAGTGTGCTGTCAAGTTGATTCCGACTCTTGGCGCCCACAGAGGCCTGTGGTTGTCTTTGGTAGTATACAGGGAGGGTTGACCATTGCCTCCTCCCTCACAGTGTGAGATGATGCCTTTCAGCATCTTCCTAGCTCGCTGGCACTGCTGCCTGATATAGTACCAGTGGGGATTCAAACCGGCAACCTTCTGCTTGTTAGCCAAGCATTTCCCCCCTGTGCCACTTGATCTGGTGTCTCACTCCAATGGGGTTGCCCTATTCTGGCTTTCCAAATCCAGGTGCCTAATTTGCATATTATGTAATTTGGCGCACAAATAATTTCTGAGCAGAAGAGGGGGCGGCACATTTTGCTCCGTAACTCTGCTTCTACAAGGGCTGGAGCTTAGCTTTAAAAAAAAGAAAGAAAGCTGAAATCTGGGGAAATCTGGGTGGGCAAGGCAATCTGGGTGAGATGCTTAAAATCTGGGTGAAACCCAGAATTCTGGGGGCATAGGAACACCGGAAGCTACCATATACTGAGTCAGACCCATGGTCCATCTAGCTCAGTGTGGTCTACCCAGACTGGCAGCGGCTTCTCCAAGGTTGCAGGCAGGAATCTCTCTCAGCCCTGTCTTGGAGATGCTGCCAGGAAGGGAACTTGGAACCTAGATGCTCTTCCCAGAGCGGCTTCATCGGAATATCTTGCAGTGCTCACACTTCTAGTCTCCCATTCATATGCAACCAGGGTGGACCCTGCTTAGCTAAGGGGACAAGTCAGGCTTGCTACCACCAGACCAGCAAGGCAACTCTACACTCAAACGGTGCTATGGCTCCAGGAACTGAGCTCCCAGAAAAGAAATGTCCCCCACTTTAGGGGCACTGACTCTCCCCCCAGAACAGCTGAACTCCCTGGACGGATCTGCCTGCCCGCTCTAGCTTTGCCTTTGACAAACAGCCTTCCTTGGGCCTCCGGATCCCTTTCCTTCCACTCCTCGGCTTCAGCCAAGTGTGAACTCCAGGTGTCAGCGCCAGCTGTAAATTACCGCCCAGGCCCCGTTCTCCAGCCTGATGCTGACGCCACCCTGGCCCCCTCTGGCGGCCCTGTGACGTGCCAGTGGTCATCCATCCCTGCACAGGGCGTGAGGTGAGCCAAGCCGCGGCTGTTCCTCGGCTTCCCAAGAATGGGTGATGGAAAGCCGGGGACCCCTTGGCCTCCTCCACTCCCCGCCCGGCTTGGGGGCCGCCGTCTGGTGGCCTTGGACAGCACGGGGCAAGTTGCCCACTGCCATCCATCACTCTGCGCAACCGGCAGATAGTTTCGGGGGGAGGAGGGGGAGGGGGCTCTATTAATAGCTGGGCGGGAAGAGTGACCGTGATATTTTATGGAATCCGTCCCAAGATTGGGCAGGTCTCTTCCATTCAGTAGGGGAAAGTTGGCACGTCTGGTCTCTTGTCGCTCTCTGCCCCTTCTCACATCCCCTCTTCATTCCACCCCCTAATCCCTTTTGGCCCAGGAGAATCCCCTTCCTGAGCTTTCGTTGGCCTCCTCAGATGTCTGCCTTCAACGTTCCTAGGCTACTGTTTCCCATCCTTTCTTCCCTAGATCTTTCTGCCTCCCTGACCTCTCTGTGACACTGGGCTGAATACTCACTGCCAGGGGGCCTTACCACCGTGGCCTTTGTGTGGCCAGATCTGTGATCCCTTCTGCTCTAGGCTCTTCTGTCTGCTTTGCCCCCCCCCCCCAGTAGGTTCTGGGGTAGGTATTCTAGCCAACTGCAGCCAGTGAACCTTCTGCCTGCCTGACCCCTCTGTGACATAAGAGCAGCTCAGCCAATCACTGCCAGGACATTGACCTCTCTGTGACATAAGAGCAGCTCAGCCAATCACTGCCAGGACACCGACCCCTCTGTGACATAAGAGCAGCTCAGCCAATCACTGCCAGGGGACTTCACCACCACCACTGCTGCCACAACATCCCCTTTGCACATGAAAATACAGATCATGCATTGTGTTTGTATCTTGCTTTCCCCTAAGTTCTCAGTGTGCTTCATATCACTATCCCAGAGTTTGTTTGCAGCAAACCTCTTGGGAGTTTTTGACTCATCACTGAAATGGCAAGGTTGACAGCAGGGAATCCCCCCTTTTAGCTGAAGTTCCTGCTTTTCAAGAGGGTTGATGCAAAGCGGCTTCAGTATTCTTTGCAGTCGCCTGGTAAGTGTGATTAACACCCATTATTACAGGCATATGAGGGGGAATCCCTGATCTGAAATCGCAATCTCTGGTATTCATAGTCTTAATAATAATATGTATATACAGCTTTCAACCCAACGAGTTCTCAAAAGCTAGTTACGGAGCAAAGAGAACGGTCCAAAATGGAGAGGCGATTCTCTGTCAGGGAGGGATCTGCGGTGCTGGGGCTGGACAGGGACGGTTGCTCTCCCACAGATAAAGGCAAGAGAGCCCCACCCCCTACTTGGAACGGTGCCTCTTGGCCCAGTCAGCAGGGTTGATTCCGACACTGGGCACCAGAAGAAGGGCCCCAAATAGTCCCCTGCCCCTAAGGGCTCCCAATTTGAGACCAAGCGCAAGGGAGATGCCAGCAGCAGCCACTGGAGGGATAACAACAACGATTATTTCTTGTTTGCACAGTCAGACAGGTGTTATTGACTTGTTTGTTTTATCCAGACACCAAGTCCTTCCCAAGGACCTGGGATGGCTGGATTTTATTATCAATATCGTTGTTATTATGATAGATATCGTCGCAGAATATAGGCTGTTCCTAGTAAAGTTGCTTTTTGTAGTTGGCTGATGGTGATTTCTGTGGCCCCTCTGGTGTTGAGGTGCTCTTCAAGGTCTTTTGGAACTGCACCCAGGGCGCCAATGACCACTGGGATTACTTTGATCTTTTTCTGCCAGAGCCTTTCAATTTCAATTTGTAGATCTTCGTATTTGGTGATTTTTTCTATTTCTTTTTCTTCTATTCTGCTATCCCCTAGTATTGCTATGTCAATTATTTTGACTTGTTTTTCTTTCTTCTCAACTACAGTTATATCTGGTGTATTGTGTGGCAGATGTTTGTCTGTTTGTAGTCGGAAGTCCCATAATATTTTTACATCTTCATTTTCTTCAACTTTTTCCATTTTATGGTCCCACCAATTCTTGGCTACAGGTAGCTTGTATTTTTTGCAGACGTTCCAGTGTATCATCCCTGCTACTTTGTCATGCCTTTGTTTGTAGTCAGTCTGTGCGATATTTTTACAACAGCTGATCAGGTGGTCCACGGTTTCATCTGCTTCTTTACAAAGGCGGCACTTGCTGTTTGTTGTTGACTTGTCTACTTCTGCTCTTATTGCATTTGTTCTTAGTGCTTGTTCTTGTGCAGCCAGTATTAAACCCAGGGGCGTAGCCAGCCCACATCCGGCCTGTGTGTGGCCGCAGTGGGCGCCCCGATAGCCCCGCCCCCGCATCTGTCGCCAGATGCGGGGGGGGGTCGTGGTCGGCAGTTAGACGAAGGCTGGCACTGCTTTTGCAGCGCAGCCCAGGAGCAGCTCTTTCCTGCAGGGAAGAGCCGCTCCTGGGCTGCGTTGTGAAGGCAGCGCCAGTCTTAGCTCCTGAAGGGGCTGCAAACGCAGCGCCAGCCTTAGTTTAGCTCCCGAAGGGGGCGCGCGGCCCCCACTCGGGAGCTAAACTACCGCCCCCACGTCTGACGTCAGATGCGGGGGGCGTGTCGGGGCCCCTCTTGCGGCCCCTGATTGGTCACTGGCCCGGGTTCTTTGAACCCGTTGGCCCAATGGTGGCTCCGCCCCTGATTAAACCCTCTGTTTCTTTCTTCAAGTTGCCATTCTTAAGCCATTGCCAGATTTTGGTGATGTCTGATTTTCCAGTTATATTGTGCAAATATTGACCATGCAGTGGCTTATTTTTTCCATTTTTCTGTTTCATTATTGACTTGTTCATTCTTGTAGGCCTGCTTTGTTTCATTGCTGTTGAATAGTTTCTTCTTCTTATTATTACTATTATTATTATTTATTTACTACTGATACTAACTACTACTCCTAGCTGGGCCATGCGCAGAGCATCTGTGCCTCCGGCTGGCCCACCCACTGCCGTCCCCCCCCCCCCACGCTGGCATGCCCAGCTTTCTGGCCGACTGGCCGCTCCCCTGCCTGCTTCTGCCCCCCTCCGCGCTTTCTGGAGGGCCGGTCAGCCTGCTTCCTCTCCCCCCCACCCGCACTTTCTGGTTCGTGGGCCAGCCAAAAAGCCGGCCTGCCACCTCCTCCTGCTTCCTCCTCCCGGCGGCGGAGTCAGGCCAACCTGCTGCCACCTCCTGTTCCCAGTGCCCGGCCCGGCCCGCTGCCTCCTCCATCGTCTCCCTGTCCCCGGTGGCCGGCCCACCGCCATTGCCATTGTCTCCCCGTCCCCATCACTATCTCCCAGACAGCTGTTCTCGCGAGAGTTGCCATGCATGGGGCTAGCGACGGGTACGCCTAGGAGAAATAAAGATATAGAAGATACTACTACTACTACTAAAAAATAATAAACTTTATTTGTTAAACGCCCCATAAGAAATTGTTCACTGGGCGGCTCACCACGCAACATTAACACACAAAATAAAAACACACAACACATTAAATCATCGCAGACCAAAAGGGGAGGGGGCAAGAAAACACAAAATGCAATACAAAGCCATTGAAAAACCCTATACAAAATCAACGTAAACATCAAGATTTAAAAGGCCCGCATGAACAAAAAGGTCTTTACCTTGCAGCCAATAGAACAAATTGACGGAGTCAGGCGAACCTCACTGGGGAGGGATGATCTTACTCCCCGCTCATGAAATTCAAGCAAGCCACAAAGGGGCCTCTCTGCCCTGTGAGCCCGGCGAATCTCTCCAGTCACAAAACGTTAACTAGAATGTGTCTTCATCTGGTGCCTTGCACACATGCAACAAGGCCCAGTCCACACCCGAATCGGCATATATAGATTTCTGTACATTTTTTTAAATACTCCCTGATGTACAACCAGTTCACAGCATCCGAATGTGTCCAACTAGCCAGCAGAGCTGCACAGAGACCTGGTCAAAGGCAGCCTTACGGGCTGAGAGAGAGGCAGTTGGCAGAAGTCCATCCAGAGGCAGGGCATATTCTCACTCGCTCCTGCCGTTTTAAGGAACAGCGAGTGATTTCAGTTTAAGCAGCAAGCCCCATTTTACAGCCAGAAATACTGAGGCTCAGAGAAAGTCAGCTTGGATCAGGCAAGGAAGGGTGTCCAGGGCAGCAGTCCCTCTGCTGTTGCTTTGGTTAAAACTATTGAGCTGCAAAACCCCTCACTGGATGCATTGCAAAATATAGAGCTTGGCCAGTAGATCCCACTATACTTTCTGCCTCGCCTACAGCAGGGAAATCAAATGATGGCCTTGCCTAGGAATCTAGGAACATAGGCAGCTGCCATATACTGAGTCAGACCCTTGGTCCATCTGGCTCAAGACTGCCTGCACAGACTGGCAGCGGCTTCTCCGCGGTGGCAGGCAGGAATCTCTCTCAGCCCTATCTTGGAGATCCTGCCAGGGAGGGAACTTGGAACCTTCTGCATGCAAGCAGGCAGGTGCTCTTCCCAGAGTTTCCTTTTCAAATGCAATCCAAGGCGAACCCTGCTTAGCAAAGGGGGCAAGTCATACTTTCTACCACAAGACCATATCTCCAGCTCTCTCTTCCTGAGCAAACCAGCTCTTTAATTAGTGATCACATTGTTTTTATTTACCCATTTATTTGTACATTTCTATCCCGCCCTTCCTCCAAGGACCCCAGAGTGCTGCACACGGTTTTGTTTATTTTCACAACAGCCCTGTGAGGTAGGTCCAACTGAGAGAGACGTGACTGGCCCAGAGTCACCCAGAGAGTGTCATGGCTGAACCGGGATTTGAACTCAGGAATCTCTCTCAGCCTATCTTGGAGATGCTGCCAGGGAGGGGACTTGGAACCTTCTGCTCAAGTTCCCAGAGGGGAATCTCTTCCAGTGCTCACACTTCTAGTCTCCCATTCATATGCAACCAGGGTGGACCCTGCTTAGCTAAGGGGACCAGGCATGCTTGCTACCACCAGACCAGCTCTCTTCTCCTTAGATTTATATGCAGCCTTGTTTGCACTCAAGGTTGTGCCCAGAAATGCAAGAATAAGATACAAAGATGCAGTCAAACCAGAAATAAAAAACAACAACACTCCAATACAAGCCTTGTTGTACAGTGTTTGTCATACCACAGCAGTCCTGTCAGGTAATATTAAGTTCTCGCTGGGCAGATTTGGGGATTTCACACCTGTTTAACCCCTGCCCGCACCCGACAAAGCAACACCGCATATTTTTGAACCAACCCATCCAGCGATCCTCTTTACAAGTTGTACTTGAGGGGTAAAACAAAATGACATTTGAGAGAAGACACACATGCTGGTCACCCAGCCCCCCCGCCCGCCCCCATCCTATGCCTTCCCCGCCCCGGGTTCTCCTGACCCGATAAATCACCCGTTGACCCTTGGAAGCCCTGACCCCTACACAAGGAATTTTGGGTTTTGGAAGGTTTTTCTTTCTTTCTTTCTTTTTGCTGTGACTTGGGAGTGGGGGAGAAAGAGAAAGAAATGAATTTTCCCTAAAAGGCAACCCGGAGGGGATTTATAGGAAGATGAGTGGCCTTCTGGCCCTGTTGGGAATGAATAATGACATTTCAGGCAGGGCTTTTATGGGCAATTGTGGGTGATGCCTTCATTTACAACCCGCTCTGTCCGACTGCGGTACTTAGAGAAATGGAGCTGGTGGACACGGTGCGTGTGTCTCCGCGGTCTCCTGTGAGCCATGGCCTCCTTCGCTCCGGGGGCCCCCCAAGGAGCCAGCCTGCACCACAGATCACAAATAGCAGATTGACTGCCGAGTAACATCATGTGGCAGCTGAGATTCTGCCCCCTCCGCAAAGCCACACTTACACACAGCCACACACCGATATTGTTGTGGAGACGAACGAGGTTCTAGTCTCCAGCGTGGTTAATTTCTCAACTAGGAATCGGCCAGACTGGAAAGCCCTGTCCCAGGAGACACTCTGCCCATGCTCAGAGGCACCGTTTGGCTTGCCCCCGCTTGGCATGTTCCAGGAATGGGCCTTCGCTCCTCTGGGGCTGAGGTTTAGTGAACTCTGGCTCACAGCAAGCCCTGCTGGGGTGGGGAGGAGGGCCGGTTTTGAGCCAGTCTTGTGGCGGTGAGCATGAATGGTCCCCTTTGCTAAGTGGGGCCTGTCCTGGTTTGCATTGGGAGGGGTGACTACTTGTGCACACTGTAAGATCTTCCTCCTAGGGGCCATAACTCAGTGGTAGAGCATCGGCTTTGCATGCAGAAGGCCCCAGGTTCACTCCCTGGCAGCATCTCCAGGTAGGGCTGGGAGAGATGCCTGCCTACAACCTGGAAGACCTGCTTCATATTCCTTGCTTCTGCCTTGATAATAAGCTTTCCATGAGCATCTGGGCAGTGGTGGGTCACGCCCCCCTCAGGTGCACATTCTTCTCCCTCTTTCCTTATTTTTAAAGTGGGGGGGCAGCAGGGCATCTTTCAAGTGCCCCACTTAGGGTTGCCGTGTTCCCCGGAAATTAGGGTAGCCCCCGGATTTTGGCTCCTCCACCCAGCTGCTCAATTCCACCCGGATTCACACAGATTTCCAATGCACTGCCCGGATGGCCCAGATTTTCCTCTGGATCCAATCACATGGGAGGGCAGAGAAGGAGGGGAAAGTATACACATCTGTCAAATAGGTAAGTAAATAAATAAAATGCAAATTGGTTGCCACCTAATTTGCACAACGTGCAAATTAGGCCACCCGGATCGGGTTAGCTTGGATCTGGCAACCAGCTCCTCTGCTGCCTGAGGCAGCCAGCTCACCTCGTCTCATGGAAGGGCCGCCCCTGACTGTGGGAAGCAGGATGCTGGACCTCTGGCCTCAGCCAGCAAGGTGGATCTTAGGAAGCCCCTTTGCCCTTCTAGACTGGCTCCAAATCCCGGCCCCGCTGCGGATTTTCTGGGCACTCGCCATGATTTCTTGCTGGGGTTGTCGCTAGTGTATGCCTCCAAAGTGAAAGATTTTCTGTGGTTTGGGGAGCGGGCCGGGGTGGGCTTTGTGCCTCAAGTCACCCCGAGTGGGTTTTTCAGGAGAGGAGATGGAGGTCTTCTGATGGAGATGAGAGCTGGTCTGGTGGTAGCAAGCATGACTTGTCCCCATAGCTAAGCAGGGTCTGCCCTGGTTGCATATGAATGGGAGACTTGATGTGTGAGCACTGCAAGATTTTCCCCTCAGGGGATGAAGCCGCTCTGGGAAGAGCATCTAGGCTCCAAGTTCCCTCCCTGGCAGCATCTCCAAGATAGGGCTGAGAGAGATTCCTGCCTGCAACTTTGGAGAAGCCGCTGCCAGTCTGTGAAGACAATACTGAGCTAGATGGACCAAGGGTCTGACTCAGTATATGGCAGTTTCCTATGTTCCTATGTTCAGGTCGGCTGGGAGAGATCTATTCTTGCTTCCCTTGTGTGGCCACCTTGGCCTGTTTCCAGGGGGGCAAAGATGGGGAGAGAAGGCCTCTGCAGTGCAGGGCAGGCAGAGGATTCCCGGCAGGCAAGAAGCAGGGAGTGTCTCGGCACAAAGACCCAGGGATGGGTCTCCTTCATTTGGGGTGTGTGTGTGCGTTTGTGTGTTCAAGGCAGCTTGGTGCAGGCAAGCGGTTTCTGTGGGATGTGTCATTTCGATGAGATGTTTCCATCACTCTCCCATCCGCCTCTCCCCAGTCCTCCATTCAGATTGTCACATCTTGACAAGACTTGCACAGATGTAGTCACTTTACCCTAACAATGGTATACATTTTTTTAAACAAAGCACGTAGGTATCCCTTTTTATATTCCCTCCCCACCCCCCTCCGCAGAAGATTATGCTTATTTTCCTCCTCCTCCTCTGTTAAAATATATTGTCAATCTGATCTCCAGGGTGCACAACAGGACCAGAACGGCTACTTAAAAATGGTCGATTTAGATAACAGAGGACACAAAGCTAAATTATCCGCTCTCTCTTTTTTGCCCTTCCCTTTGTTTTGAGGTTTGCTGCTTCTATTTTACTTTTTAAAAATGCGATCCTACTATTCATAAAAATGAATATCACCCCCATCAGCCGTTACAGAAATATCAGGCGACACTTTTAGTATTTTCATTCTCTTCCATCATCTTTCCTTTCCCACAATTAGACTGCAGCTCTCTCCCTGCCTAACTATCCAGATTGCAAAAAATGCCGGTGTGCTCTTCAGTCCTGCACAGTTTTACTCCAAAATACCATTGCACTAGTTGGTTCAGTGGGGTTTATTCCCTTTTGTCTATGTTGAGTGTTGAAGCCCATGTCCAGCCCCTCACTCATCCCACTGTAGTACATACTTGGGGAAGGGGGAATCTAAAAAAACGTCCAGCTTGTGTTTCAGAGCTACCTGTTCCCATTGGCTTGCAGAGTTGCTCAGGACCCTAAATCCAGACTCTCCTCTAGGCAATGGGCAGCTCAGTATAGGAACATAGGCAGCTGCCATATACTGAGTCAGACCATTGGTCCACCTAGCTTAGGACTGTCTGCACTGACTGGCAGCAGCTCTCTAAGGTTTCAGGCAAGGGTCTTTCCCAGCCATATCTGGAGATGCTGCTAGAAATTGAACCCGAGACCTTCTGTGCGCAAAGCACAGAAGGTGCTTCCATTGAGCTATGGCCTCACCCGAGCAATAAGCATGCCGTGCTTTTTCAAATTAAGTAGCTAGAGAGGAAGACGTTCGCCTTTGTCATTCTTGACAATGCAGAAACACACTCTGCCCATGTTCAGAGGCCCTCTCAGCTTTTGTTTCCCAAATAAGTGTTCATAAAAGATGGGCAATCTCATATCTATCTCTTTTTGGTGGTGGCACCCAGTCTACGGAATAGCCTCCCCAGCGAGGCTCCCCTGGCATCCTCACTTTGTTCTTTTAGACGCCAGGTTTCAGACACCTCTCTGTTCACCCAGGCTTTTAAGAACTGTTAACAAAAATTGTAAACATGTTTTGTAATGTATTCTCTATTTTCCATGGTAATTTGTTTTATGTTATGTCTTTTAATTTGATGTTTTTACTGTTGTGGTGTTGTGAGTCATCCAGATAACATTTTTTTAATGGGGTGCAGCTAACATTGCATGTATTTAAAGTGTATTTGTGCCCAGAGACGTACATTTGGGGCAGTATAGAAATATGTGAAGTAGATAAATAAACACATAAATATGATTGTATTATTATTAGGATATGAACAGCTGGTGATGGATTGTAATAACATTTCATTCATTCTTTGATTCCTTCCTTCCTATCCCCCCCTTTCTTCTAGGAGCTAGGAAGGCTTGAATGCAAAGATGGTCCCATCTTACAGCAGCCCTGAGAGGCGGGCTAGCAGGGGTGGTGTGGGGGAAGGAGGATGCTTTGGAGCAAAATGGGCAGAGAAAGATGCTAAGTGTGAAAGAAAGACTGCTTGATGGGACCTGGGGGAGGAAAAGGAAAGGTGTATTTATTATTATTTATTACATTTATAAACCACTCTTCCTCCAAGGAGCCCAGAGCGATGTACTACATACTTAGGTTTCTTCTCACAACAACCCTGTGAAGTAGGTTGGGCTGAGAGAGAAGTGACTGGCCCAGAGTCACCCAGCAAGTCTAATGGCTGAATGGGGGGATTTGAACTCAGGTCTCCCCAGTCCTACCTAGTCCAGCACTCTAACCACTACACCATGCTGGTGTGACCAGTGGCAGCACTTGAAAGGAAAAATTGAGGAGGGGAGACAGAACGGACATATTGCATTTTGGGCGGGCCGCATCTGTGCCCCCTATGCTAGATATCTGAAACAGAAATGGGGAGTGAGATGGGGGAGGCAAGCCACTTGCCTCCCCACTTCTGTTTCAGAAATGTGAAGAAGAAATTGAGAGAGGCGGGCAGAAAGGGCATATTGCATTTTGGGTAGGCAGCATCTGTGCCCCCTATGTTAGATTTCTGAAACAGAAAGGCAAGGGGGTGCAAAGGGGCAAAGGGGGTGGAGCTAGCCACTTGCCAGAAAGGCAAAGGGGGTGCAAAGGCAAACTTTGCCAGAAAGGCAAAGGGGGTGGAGCTAGCCACTTGCCAGAAACAAAATTGAAAGGGGGCACAGAAGGGGCATCGTGTATTTAGGGGTGGGCAGCTGCTGTGCCCCACCCGATAAGAGTTCTGAAACAGATATGGGGGCGCGGTGGCCTGGGAGGGACGCTCACCTCCCCCCCACCTCGCAGTGGCTTGCCCCACCCCGCCTAACCCCATGAGGAAGTGGCGCGAAGGGCAGCAAAGCAGGCAAGGGTACCAGCAGCTAGTCGGCCGTGTGCCCACCGCAGAGGCCACGCCTCCCTTGCCTGCCCTGGTCCAATGGGAGCCCTGCGGCGCCGGCCAGCCAGGGCGCGCCCTCGCCCGCCCTCCGGCTCCCCCCCCTTGCGCCTTATATGGCGCGCCGCTCCTTATATGGCGCGCCGTCGTCGCCATGCCCGTGAATGCCACTGTCAGGGAGTTCCCCCGCTGCTCCGCACGTGATCGCTGCGGTGGCGGCATCGGCTTTTGCTGCTGGGGAAAGTGGCGAGCAGGAGCGGCGGCGGCGGCGGCGGCCCCCTTCTTGAGAAAGTTTTGCGCGCCGCGCCGTCCCTGCTTGCCCCGCCGCAGCCCTGTGGACGATCGCGGGGTGGCTGGGCATCTTTCCTCCTCCTCCTCCTCTTTCCCACCCACTTCGGTATCAAAAAGCGGGGAAGGAGGAAGAGGGAGGAGGAGGCGGCTTAGAGGAGGGGAGAGACCTGTGGCTGGCTGGGCAGCCTCCCCGCGGGACCGAGATGGCCAGGAGGCGGTCAGGAGGGGGCGCGGCGGCGGCTCTTCGCTGCTGCTGAGCCTCCAGTGCCTGCTGGAGATGGGCACCTTCCTTCGGCGCCCGGAGGAGGACGAGCCATGACCGGCGCCGGCTCTGCGGCGTAACTTGGGGTTTTTCTTCTGAAACGAGGGATTCCGAAAGCGCCGATTCCGCAAGAAGAAGAAGAAGAGGCAGAGAAAGGGGCGCCTGAGCAGGTAGAGGATCACCTGTCTGCTTCTGCCAAGGTTTCCTTCGCCTTGCTTTTAAAATCAAATGTTGTTTAATTCTGCGGGGGTGGGGGGCATCTATTAAATGTTTAAATTAGATGTGCCCCCCCCCAGCTATTTAAATGTTAAATAAAAATGTTTGGGGAGGGCATCTATTTAACTGTCTCCCCCCCGCCCTTTACATCCTCAGCTAGGCAATCGCTGCCCCCACTCCATCCCAAATCGCATTTTCTAGTGTTTTTATACGGACCGTCTCCGGTTTTATGTTTCTTTTAAGAGCGGGGCAGGGATGAGGATTTCGGTCCAGAAAGGATCGCCTGGTTTCTGCGGGAGGGAGAGAGAAAGAACGGAGGGAAACTGAGGCACAGAAAGAATGAGTGCGAAGGGGAGGGAGGATAAGGGAGGGGGGGTGTGAGTCTAGAGAAGATGGGATGACCCCGGAGAAAGCTCTATAGAGAAAATGGGAGATATAAAAGATCGATAGAGATCTATAGAGAAAGTTCTATAGCTCTTAAGAGAAAAGATCTGTAGAGAAAGGAAATGGGAGATATAAAAGAAACCCGAAAGAGAGAGACAAAGAGAGAAATTGACTAAGGCTACTATCCTGAACGTGTTTCCTAGGGAAGCCAACCCACTGACAAGCTGTGGGGCTGACTTCCAAATAAAAATGCAGAGAAGGTTGTGGGAGAGAGGTGATCTTTTTGCCTCTCACCCTGAAATGCCAGTGTGGGACAGGGTGACTTCAGGATTCCTGTCCCCCTTGTGAGTTAGCTTGCAAAATGTTGTTTTCAAGCAGGACAACACCTTTTGGGCCCCATCCACCCCCAGCACAGGACCTCCAGTGATTGTTGCTGGTGTCTATCTTATGTTTCTTTTTAGATGGTGAGCTCTTTGGGGACAGGGATCGATCTTATTTATTTATTATTTATCTGTATAAACCGCCCTGAGCCATTTTTGGAAGAGTGGTGTAGAAATTGAATAAATATCATCATCATCATCATCATCATCTCTGCCAGGGTTTGTGGCATTTCCTGGTAGTTGGTTTTGTCGTTGTTGAAATCGCTTCTGGCCACTGCGGGTGGATTTAATTGTTTGGGTTGGGATGCAGTCTAAGGAGGGCCCCATCAGTCTGCTGGAAACGAAAAAGCCTTGTTTTAACAAATGGTTTGGTATGTTCAGTCTGATCCCTCATGGTTACTTCTTGATCCACAAGTTAGTGCCAGGATCCACGATCCCGACCAAATTGCTCAACAGAAGTCCTTTCGAGTCACTCCCTAGGGAGCCCCTTACTCTGGATGTCTGCTGTTGTGTTCCACAGGACTTACTCCCTAGTAATAAGTGTGTTTAGGATTATTCCCAAGGTTATTAATTGTTACTGATTTGCACTGGAGGAGATTACATTTATTTGAAGAATTGATGGTCATGTTTCGTTATAATACACAATAATTCATTTTAGTCTCTATAGCAGGAATTGGCATGTCATATTATTAATGAGAATACATAATTAATAAGATTACTAATAGACGAAAGGAGTGTTCATTAAATAATGACTATCAGTAATAGTGAATGTTAATAAAATTACGAATAGGTGAAAAGAATATTCACTAAATAATGATTATCAGTAATAATGAACATTGAGCTCAACAGTAACCGATGTAGTTTTCCTATCACCATTTAACAGAGTATTAGTAACGTTATCAACAGTGCTTACTATTAATAACATTTATTCATGTATTTAACCTATTTACATACTGCCCCAAACCCATGTCTCTGGGCTGTTTACAATAAAACAATACAAATTAAAACAACATTAAAACAATTTAAAATTTAACACAATTATACTATTAGTAATGTTATAATTATATATTATGAACATGTTCATATTTTATGAATATGTTCAGTACCATCAATAGGAATAAATGCATTTTTCCTGTAAATATTAATCTTCATTATTCATTTATTACGGAAGGACTGTTGATTTCTATTGGCAAAAATGGCATTTGTCAATCTTATCAACAGGAAATTATTAACATTTCATTTCTACAGATACATTGAAAGCTTCTAATGTTCTTTTCACCTCATTCATATTAGTCCCGGGAAGTGACAATTTCCCGCCCCAAACACAAACACACACCACCCCAACTTCAGTCATCTGCAACTCTTTAGCATTCATCACCATCCACAACTCTTTATCTTGTCCACTGTAGAGTGTAAGAGAATAAATATATATATATATATATATATATATATATATATATATATATATATATGACAGAGGCAAATGCAAAACTTTAACTGATTTTCAAAACAGTCAACCACAAGAGAATTTTCTCCCCCTTTTTTTTTTGGCTACAAGAGGGAAGGAAGTAGCTTTTCTGTTGTTACAAGGAAACTTCCCTGCTTTTGTAAGCAAAAACTCCAAACACCTGTCGATTTAACCATGGGTGGGGGAAAGGGGAGACGGAGACACAAACATCCAGCTCTTTGTAGAGCACAGAAAGAAGCAGGGAGGGCTTCTCTGAAGCTTACCTACACGGCAGTGGGTCGCCCATCCAGAAAAAAGGGGTTGGTTGGTATTTGCTGGGATTTGGGGAGAGCAAAGGCTTCTCTTCGGAAGCATAAATCACACTTTTTATTGTTCCTTCCTGGTGTTCAGATCTAATGTTAGGAAGAGAGCTGACCTGAAACGGCCAGGCAAGTTTGTTTTTAAATTTTGGTTTGGCTAAATGACAGGAAATAAATAAACAAATAAATAAATAAATAAATAAATATATGCTTGACAGAATCCAAAAGGCTGTATCGGTGAGTAGTTAGATCAAATAAAGAGATTTTGTTGGGGGAAATGGGTAGAATTTTTTGTGGGTGGCATCTAGTTTTTTCGCTCGCCTCTCACTGACCTCTCTCTCTCTCTCTCTCTCTCTCTCTCTCTTTTAACACCACCTTCTCTCCACCCTTCGCCTCCCCATCCCTGAAATGTGTTAGGATTGGAATGCCCGCTGGAAGTTCCCAATTCCTGGGAGACGTCCTTTTTGCATCTTTCCCTCTGTAAAGTCCCCACAAGGCAATGGCTGGATGGCTGTGGCACTAGTTCCCAGGCACGCTCCTTCCTCGGCTCTGGCAACTGACCGCAGTGGAAGGACCTTTTCTTCTTGCAACTTGCCCGCTCCGCTGGGATTCTGCCAAGTCCAGACGTTTTTAAAGCAAAGGCGGAGAAGGGGAGGCTCATTTTCAATGGGAAAGGACAACGGAGACTCCGCTCCTGCAGAGAGAAATGGAAGGGATCCTTAGCCATTTTCGATCCTAGCATTTATGTGTGTTTCTTCTTCTTCTTCTTCTTCTTCCCGTTGGCTGGAAGAATTTGGACTCCACCAGCAGCTTGGGAGCATAAAAGAAAACCTTTGTTTCCCTTGTTTGCAAAGTCTTCAAAGAACAATTGCCAAATATATCTTCTGCCACGGACAGGCTTATTCTTTCCCCTCCAGAATGTAATTCCCCCCTCTCTCACTTAGAAGAAGATTCATTTTCTGCCTTCTGCTGCCTGCCCCTTCCACCAGCATCCCTTTCTCCTTCCCCTTCATCCACGTACCCTCTCTTCCTCCTGTGCTTGCTCCTTCTCCCCTCCCCTCCTCTACCACTTCCTTATCCATCCCCTCCTTCTTCTTTTCAAGCCACAGCTACCCTCCACGTGCCTCTTGTCCACTCCTCTGTCCCCCTCCCTCCTCCCCCTTCCCTCCAGCCTCCACCAGTCCCTGCATCTCTTAGTTCTCTCTTCCTTTCCTCCTCTCCCCTTGACTTCTCTCCCTCCAGCCTCCCTTTCTGCTGCCCCTTTCTCTTTTGGCCCATCCATTCTCTCTCCTCCATAGACCTTCTCCTCTTCTCCACTGCCCCGTCTGCTTCTCTCTACTTCCTCAGCAGCTTCTCCCCTGCCTCCTACCTTCTCCAGTGGCTCCATCCTTCATCTCTTTGCCTTCTACTCCTCAACCAGCTTCTTCCTCCACGTCAAATCTCTTCAATCCTCCTCCATTTTCTTCCCTCCTGTCCTTCTACTCCACCCACTTCCATTTCCAGGCTCTCTTTCCTCAGTCCTCTCCTCAAGCTCTTGCATCTGCCACCTCCGTCTCCCTGCTCTGGCAAAGTGCTTCCTCTCCCCCTTCCCTTTGCTGGGATGGCCTTGGTGGTGACCCCGTGGCAGGAGGAGCTTCCCGGGGGTCCTTCAGGGGTCCCGCCTCCTCCCCCTCCTCCGGCACCAGGTGCCCAGGAGCCCGTCGGAGTCAGTAATGGCGAGAGCAAAGCCTCCTCGGCCACCGTGGACTGCCTGGTGTGCGGCGACAAGGCCAGCGGGAAGCACTACGGGCAGTTCACCTGCGAGGGCTGCAAAAGCTTCTTCAAGCGGTCCGTTCGCCGCAACCTGAGCTACACCTGCCGCGCCAGCCGCCAGTGCCCCGTCGACCAGCATCACCGCAACCAGTGCCAGCACTGCCGCCTCACCAAGTGCCTCAAGGTCGGCATGCGCCGTGAAGGTGGGTCGCTGTGATGAGGAGGAGAGGGAGGGAGGCTCCGCGGAGGCTAACTTCACCCTGTCCTGGCCTTTCGCCTTCTGCCCTCTCTTCTTCTTTCAAACTCTTTGATTCCTCTCTGTCTTTTCTTTTTCTCCTTTTCCTCTTGATGTCTTCCGTCTTGACTTCTTCCCTGTATTCTCATTCTGCTCCCAGCCATTCTTTCATGTTTTTTTTTCTGCCTTCCTTCTTTTCTTTCTTCTTCATGTCATTCTTTCCTGCTGGGGTTTCTTCTCCTCTCCTACCTTCTCTTTCTAATTTTTGAACTATGTCCTACCTTTCCCCCACTCTTGCTTCTTCCTTTTCTTTCTCTCCAGGTCTTCCCCCCTCGCTGTTTTTGTTTGTTTGTTTGTTTCATTCACTTTTTTCTTTCTCCTCATTGTCACACACTGTTCTTAATTTTCTCCGACTGCACCAGCTTCTCTTCCTCAACTTTTTCTTGTTCCCGTTTTTCTTTCTTTCCTGCTTTTCTCCCACAATTCCGTTCTTCTTCATTTGTATTTCTTCCATTCCTTTTTTCCTGCTCTCTTGTCCACCTCTCCCTTGTTTTTCACTCCCTCCTTTCCATTTTCTTTTTCTTTCTCCATTCCTTTCTCTCCTGTATCCTGCCTTCTTTTCTCCAGTTTTCATACAAATGCTACTTTTAATTATCTAGCATGGCACCAACCACCTACTAATTGGTAATTTGTCCTTCTCTGTGCTTCCATCCGTCCCTCCAGGAATAATCTCTTTCTCTTCTTTCCTTCCTTCTCTCTCCCACTTTTCTTCATTTTTAGGGTGCGCACACAAGAACTCACCATTTTACTCCACCTTTAAGGATCAGAATCCTTCCCCTTCTTCTGTATCTGCAAATACATCACCCATCGACATTCAGTGAACATTTAGGGGGAATCTTCTGCTCATTAAACATTACTTTAGTTCAATTCCTCATTTTCACCCTTCCTCTTTTCTGAGTCTTCCTTTTCTTTTAAAGGGTATTCTCTGACTCTTCTTCATTCCCATACGCCTCTCCTCTCTCCATTTCCTTTCTCTTTTCCTTTTTGACTGTATTCCGTATTTTCCTTTTGTATTGTGTCTCTGGCAAATTTATTCCCCCCTCCTTTCCCCCCTTTTTGAAACAGAAAATCAATTTCATTCTTTTCTTTCACTTCTCTTTCTCTATATTAATTCAATTTCATCCATATTTATTCCACATGCTAAAAATGCTCTCTCCTACATTGATTAATTTCCTTCTTTCCCCAAAATGTCCTTTAATTTCCCCCCCTCTTTCCTTCCATTATCTTACACCTTTAGTCTCCTCAGTGTTATGGTTTTCTTCTTTTCCTTCTGCGTTCTGCATTTCCCCCTAATCTTTCTTTGCTTTTTCCTCCTTTCCTCTATTATTTCTTTTCTGGCTCCACATTTTTCATTTCTTTCTACTCTCCCTCCATTCTAGATGTTCTTCTCTCCAGAGTACTTCCAACTGGAAGTTATTTTATTTTATTTAAAAACATTTCCAAATAGTTCTTTCATATGAATTTTAAATGTAGTTCACAAATGGGTTAAAAATGGTAGAATATCCATCAAAAATACAAATTTAATTAAAATTAACAATAATTAAGGATGGTTTTTTAAAAAATAAAATGGTTTTCTGAAGAAAACCGTGTTGCCATGGAGAGCCATATAGGAACAAGAAAGAAAAAAGTAGTTAGTTTTCAAAGGCCAGCAGAAACAAAAGAAGTTGTCCATTTGGGGGGAGATAGCAGGGAAGCACCAGTACAGATCCATCTTTGTAGAGAGCTCAGCATCTTTGGGGCCACTCCCAAGAAGTCTCTGCTCCTCGTAGAGGCTAAGCTAACCTCCACACAGGGCAGAATTTAGAGAAGTGTACTGTAGTGTTCGACTAAGACCAGGGAGCCTCGGGTTCAAATCCTTGTTCAGCCATGAATCTTGATGGGTGACTCTGGGTCAGTTACTCATATTTCAGCCTAACCTACCTCACAGGGTTGTTTTGAAGATAAGCATAACCGTGCACACCACTCTGGCCACCTTAGAGGAGGAAGAGTGCAATATAAATGTAGTCAATAAATAAAGCAGGGCTTCATCAAGAGGTCTAAAATGAGAGATTATTTCACTTCAAGAACTTTTTTGTTGACGAGGGGTATACACATACTTTTAATAATAAGGAAGGGCTGAGGGAGCTTATATAGGAGACAGCATTTCTGGAGATGACATTAATTTTGAAAGCAGTTCACAGCCCTGGAAATGAACGGGCAGCCAGCGCAGATGCTTTAAAACAGCGTATCTATGGGAATATTGGCCCACACCTGTCCACAGGTGGGCTGGTGCATGCTGCACCAAGTGAAATTTCTGGACTGTCTTCAGGGGCAGCCCTATGTAGAGGGCACTGCAGTAGTCTAATCCCTCCGAAATAATTTGCAGCTCTTATTAATATTCCTTGGGCATCTTAAAGCTTCCACAGGCATCTTGTCTGAGTAGGACACTGTGTCTTGATTTTTGGCTCTAGGCACAATTTGGAGGCTCCTCTCCTTCTGGTGTTTGCTCTCTTTTAACTTCTCTCCCTCCTTTTCTTCTGCTCTCCATGCCATCGTCCTTCTCCAGATGCTTTTAGAGAGATGAAGGATGCATGATTGTTAGGAATATAAGAAGCCGCCATATACTGAGTCAGGCCCTTGGTTCATTAGGGTCAGTATTGTCGACTCTGACTGGCAGCAGCTCTCCCAGGCTTCAGGCAGGAGTCTTTCTCAGCCCTACCTGGAGATGCTGCCAGGACTGAACTGGAACCTTCTGCACTGAGCTATGGCCCCATCCCCTCAGAGGAATATCTTATAAGCGCTTACGTGTAGTCAGCCATCCAAATGCAAGCCAAGGCAAAGCCTGCTTAGCAAAGGGGAAAATTCATGCTCGCTGCCTCAAGACCGGCTCTCTACCCATCATTGCCCAGAGTGTGCCCACTCATCTCTTTACCACCTCCATTCACAGATTTTACATGTTTGGCTTCAAAATCTTGCACATCCTTTTGAACAGAGACAGCAGCGGTGGGTGTGTGGAGGGGGGTGGAATGAAATGAAAGGGTCCTGCTCCAGATTCTATCCTATGGGGAAGACAGATGAGTTTCCACAACCAGCAGGGCCTCCCCAGTGGCAGCCCCAATGCTCTGGAATTCTCTTCTGAGGATTTAGAGGAATTGCTGGGGTTTTTTGGTCTTTTCCAGAAAGTCCTTAATAGTCAATCTATTAATCTTGTGCCCTGTAATTTTTGTTTTTGCGGTTTGCGTTGACTTTAATCTTGTTTCCATTCATCTTTTTGTATATGGGAAATGTATATGATACCAGTATAATTTAAAATAAAATGATAATAATAATAATAGCACCTCAACACCATAGGGGCCACAGAAATTGCCATCAGCCAATTACAAAAGGCAACTTTACTGGGAACAGCCTATATTCTGCAACAATATCTATAATAATAACAACAACAACAATATTGATAATAAAATTCAGCCATCCCAAGTCCTTGGGAAGAACTCGATGTCTGGATAAAACAAACCAGTCAATAACACCTGTCTGACTGTGTAAACAAGAAATAATAATAATATATATATTATTATTATTAATATAATAATAATAATAATAAATATAGTAATAGTAGGAGCAACAATGCGTGAGATGGGACAATCCAGTCATTGCCCCCCGCCCCTTCCCAAGACAGTTCATGGGATGGCTACTTATGATGGCATATGTGGGTTCTGCCGCTGGCCTCTGGCAAAACAGGTTGAGTACATAAGAACAGCCCTGCCGGATCAGGCCCAAGGAGGCCCATCTAGTCCAGCCTCCTGTTTCGCACAGTGGCCCACCAGATGCCGCTGGAAGCCACAGGCAGGAGTTGAGGGCATGCCCTCCCTCTCTCCTGCTGTTCCTCCCCTGCAACTGGTGTTTAAAGGCAGCCTTGAGGTAGCCAGTAATCATCAAGACGAGTAGCCACTGATCAGCCTGTCCTCCATGGATTTGTCTAAGCCTCTTTTAATGCCATCCAAGCCAGTGTCCATTGCCACATCCCCTGGCAGAGAATTCCCTAGAATCATTACACCCTGTGCAAAAAAGGGCTTCCTTTTGTCAGTCCTAACATTCTTGAGAATCAGTTTCACAGATGACTCCTGGTCCTAGTGTTGTGAGAGAGGGAGACATTTTCTCTTATTAGAGAATCCGCTTCAGATCAACACCTGCCGTCACAGTTACAGGCAGTGTCTACATAGGAACACAGGAACACAGGAAGCTGCCCTATACTGAGTCAGACCCTTGGTCCATCTAGCTCAGTATTGTCTACCCAGACTGGCAGCGGCTTCTCCGAGGTTGCAGGCGGGAATCTCTCTCAGCTCGATCTTGGACTTTTCAGTTCTCTGAATCCCAGCCTCACGTTATTCTTTGGCCGTCGCTTGTCCTTTTCCTAGGCTTAGGCTTTTGCACTTAGTACTTGGGAGAATGCTACTGAATATCAGTTTCCGGGGAGGGAGGACAAATGGTAGGTGAAGGGAGCTGTTGCCTTCAGGGCCAGCCTCTGGGCTCCCTACAGACATCCATGCAGCGATGGATGAATACAGATGGCTTATCCAAGCGGTAACTTGTAAATGCTCAGGAAAGGGTGTGTCTAAGCTGCCTACAGAAGGCCCCTGGGGTCAGTTGCTTTAACAGCAACAGGTTAAAGGAACAGGTGGCCATGATGGGCAAGGCCACCAGCTGAGTCTGTAGCAAGCTGCTGCCAGTCAGAGTAGGCAGTACTGGATTAGGTGGGCCAAGGATCGGACTCAGTACATGGCAGCTTCCTATGTCCTGCCAAGTGGCGAGAAAGATCTTTCCATTCCCTTGGATGTCTGAAGAGATACAGAACACCTTTTTTGGCCACTTGGCCGGACAAGTGAGATGGCCAGCTTTCCAAAGGGTTATAAGTATAGTGGTACACTTACTGTCTAGTAAGTGGTGTGTGTGTGTGCGCGCGCGATAGAATTAGCTGACATCCAGACAAAATGATTCCTGAGTATTTCTACTGAGAGCCACCTAATGGCACAGCGGGAAAGTAACTTGCCTAGGGAGCAATAGGTTGCCAGTTCAAATCCCCACTGATATGTTTCCCAGACTATGGAAAACACCTATATCGGGCAGCAGTGATCTAGGAAGATGCTGAAAGGCATAATCTCATACTGCATGGGAGGAGGCAATGGTCAACCCCTCCTGTATTCTACCAAGGACAACCACCGGGCTCTGTGGGTGCCAGGAGTCGACACCGACTCGACGACACAACTTTACCTTTACTTCTGTTGAAATTAAGTAGTCCTTTAGTAGTCCCTCAAGATTTCAATATTAGGCGGTACAGTAAATAAATAAATAAATAGTCCAATCGTACTGCTCCTGAATAGTAATATTGAATATCTTAATCTGAATGTCAGCCTCTTGGCTCGTTTTCACGATCCGAATGAGAGTAGGTGGAACACCCAGCCAGGGTAGGCGATACGGGCGTAATCCGGATCGGAAGTTGTGTGAACTTGGAGATCAAGGCAGGAGGAGGCAGGAGTGATTGTGTGGGAGGCAGGAGCTGGGCAGGTCATTTTCCCACCCACCCTCGGTAGATGCTGGGTACTGAAATGTGTGTGGGCAGCATCTACCCTGTCCAGCTCCCTCCTGCCACATGATCACTCTCCCCTTCTCCTGCCTCATTTTTTTTCTAGCACATGATCAAAAATCGGGAGCACGCACAGCTCCCCAAGCTGGGTAGGCTGCTTGTGCTGCCCCGTTAACGATCGTGCGCGTACTGCCTTCTAGTACCGTGTTTCCCCGAAAATAAGACTGTGTCTTATATTAATTTTAGCCCCCCAAAATGCACTAGGGCAATTAGCGGTACATCAGAAATTACTACTAGGTCTTACTTTCGGGGTAGGTCTTACTTTCGAGGAAACAGGGTACTCCAAATATTTATATGCCGCTCGTCAGCCAAAGTTCTCAAAGCGGTTTACATAGAAAGATAAATTATACATAAATAAGATGGCCCGCCCTCCCTCTCCCCAAAGGGCTTACAATAGTATAAGAGATCTCTTAGTATCCAAGGTTCAAAAGGCTGGTTTTGCAGTGATCTGACTCATTTGGTGGCGACCCCAAACCAGGCCTTCTCTAGGGTTGCCCCCAGGGCTCTGGAACATGCTCCCAAATGGAATGAGAACCTCCCCATCTCTGTAAATCTTTTGAAAGCACACCTGTTTTTCTCAAGCTCTTAGTTTATGATGTTGTAATGTTTTATGGATGGTAACTTCTAATTTGTTTTTACAAATTCAATTTGTTTTAGAGAGCGCCTTCTTCTGCATGATCCCCACGGCACGTTAACGTCATCTGAGGAGGTCCACCTTCAGTTGCCACCGCCAGGTCTGGTGGCGACTCAGAGGCGGGCCTTCTCTGTAGCTGCTCCTGGGCTGTGGAACGCACTCCCGGCAGAAATCCATAATCTGAATTCATTATTGGCTTTCAGGAGGGCCCTTGAGACCTATCTGTTTGGCCTGGCCTTCCAGGGCTTTTAGATTGTTGTCGATGTTTTTAATCATCTGTAACCTGGTTTTAAACTGTGTTGAATTGTTTTAACTGTTAATTGATTTATGGTGTTTGAGTCTCTGTTTTTAACTGTTAATTGTATTTTAATAGTTTTGTTTCAATGTAAACCACCCTGCGCCATTTTTGGGCCTTATGGCTAAGATCACGTGTAGTGTGTAAGGGCAGTGTAGAAACCGAATGAGTACATACATACACACATACATGATTTTTAGGTTCTGGCTGGTTGTTTGGTTTAAATTATAAACCCCCCTGAGTTTTTTCGATATGGCAGTATACCAATACGATACATACATAAATACGCCGAGTCGGCCTTTTCCAAAAAGGGCCAGCAGATGATGTGACTTCTCTTCCTCTTCCTCCTTAGCCGTACAACGGGGCCGCATGGCCCATGCCCAGCCCAGCCCTGGCCAGTACCCGCTGACGAACGGAGACCCCTACAACTGCCACTCCTACCTGACGGGCTTCATCTCCCTCCTGCTGAGGGCAGAGCCCTACCCGACCTCCCGCTATGGGGCCCAGTGCCTGCAGCCCAACAACATCATGGGCATCGAGAACATCTGTGAGCTGGCTGCCCGGCTGCTCTTCAGCGCCATCGAGTGGGCCAAGAACATCCCCTTCTTCCCCGACTTCCAGCTGGCCGACCAGGTCTGCCTGCTGCGCATGACGTGGAGCGAGCTCTTTGTCCTCAACGCGGCCCAGTGCTCCATGCCCCTCCACGTGGCCCCGCTCCTGGCCGCCGCCGGTCTCCACGCCTCTCCCATGTCCGCCGACCGAGTCGTGGCCTTCATGGACCACATCCGGGTCTTCCAGGAGCAAGTGGAGAAGCTGAAAGCCCTACATGTCGACTCGGCCGAATATTCCTGCCTGAAAGCCATCGCGCTCTTCACGCCAGGTAAAGAACCCGCCGCGTAGGAGTTATGCCCCTTACCTGTCCCTTTCATAGGAACATCGGAAGCTGCCATATACTGAGGCAGACCATTGGTCCATCCAGCTCAGTCTTGTCTTCACAGACTGGCAGCGGCTTCTCCAAGGCTGCAGGCAGCAGTCTCTCTCCCAGCCCTACCTGGAGATGCTGCCAGGGTTAGAACCTGGGACCTTCTGAGCTATGGCTCCATCCCTTTCTGGTGAGGGGAGCTGAGCGCTGAGGTGCTGGGCTCATCACTGGCTCAGGTCAAAAGCCATGAAAGGGAGATTTGTTTATTATTTATTTATTTATTATTTATGTATTGGCTGGCTGGATCGTAAAAGGCAGAGAAACAGAGGCATAGGAACATCCGAAGCTGCCATATACCGAGTCAGACCATTGGTCCCTCTCACTCAGTGTTGTCTACACAGGCTGGCAGCGGCTTCTCCAAGGTCTCTTTCAGCCCTATCTTGGGGATGCCAGGGAGGGGACTTGGAACAACAACAGCAGCAACAACAAATATTTATCTACCACTTTTCAACAAAAGTTTCCAAAGCGGATTACATAGAGAAATAATAAATAAACAAATCAATAAATAAGATGGTTCCCTGTCCCTAAAGAGCTCACAATCTAAAAAGAAACATAAGACAGACACCAGCAACGACCACTGGAGGGTTGCTGTGCTGGAGATGGACAGGGCCAGTTGCTCTCCCCCGCTAAATATAAGAGAATCACCATGTTTAAAAGGTGCCACTTTGCCCAGTTAGGAGGGGTTGCTCAGTTAGCAGGAACCTTCTGTATGCAAAATGATGTTCTATCACTGAGTTACAGCCCCATCCTCTAAGGGGAATATCTCACAGCGCTCACATGATGCCCCATCCAAATGCAAACCAGGGCAGACCATGCTTAGCAAAGGGGACGAAGGGGCCATTTGCAAGATCTCTTCTGTCAGCTGAGAAAAGCACACACACCCTTCCCTTGTTTGGTTTTTTCCAAGGTTTGTGGCACAGGAGACAATGCTTCCCGTCCTCGCTGCTGCCATGTGCCCCCAGAAAGAAACAGAAAGGAGTTCTGTTCCTTCCTTCCTGACACCTAAAGGACAATTAAAGCATTGCCCTTGTTCTGAATTGGCTTAGCGATATCATCTGAATTGACTTAATGCCATCATCATGGAGGGAAGCCTGTTGGACTACCTACTAGTGCTGTGATGTTGTCATGCTGCGTATTAGTTCCCGCATTGGCTAGGATCACTTTCCACCTACAAGAATAACTAGTTAAGGGGGGGGAGGGAATGATTTTGAATGCTGATAAGACTAGCAAATAGGCCATGAACAACAGTGAAAGAGGGAGGCTGCAGGGAACATTTGCCCCCTCCAAAATATTTATTTCCACAGACAACGTTCACAGGCAGACCTTCAGCACATCTCTCATTTTACCAGCCTATTTAATATTTTAACCCAGGGTTTGATATCCATTATATTCTTGAATAAAACTGATATTCTCTGCTGATCCCATGCCCTGACTGACTAGGCTCTGGTCCCGATTTGCCAAGATATGCCAGATTCCAGTGTTTCCATCTTGTTTTCACAAGGTGCTCCCTGTTTGATCAGCCCAAAGTGGTAGGCAGGATGCCACTGGGAGGCCCCTGAAACAGGGCACAATGGCACAAGCCCTCCTGTGTGGTTTTACCCTCAGAATGGACATTTGCAGCATACTGCCCCTGAATGTGGAGGTTCCACTTAACCATCATGACTAATAGCTGTAGATAGAAGTCTCCTTCCCCTTCCCTGAGCTTGCTAATACCTTCTGAAAACCATCTAAGCCAGTGGCTATCACCACATCCTGAAATTCCATAAGTTAATTCTGTGTTGTGTCAAAAAGGACTCGCCTTCATCTAGAATCTCTTGCCCATCAGTTTCTTTGGTTGACCCCACGTTCTGGTATTTTGAGAGAGGGAGAAAAATTTCTCTTTTCTCCATGTATGATTAGATAAACCATTTTTAACACACACATACTCCTTTTTTCCTAAAGGGACATGGGAAACTGCCATATACCGAGTCAGACCCTTAGTCCACTGAGCTCAGTACTGTCTACACTGACTGGCAACAGCTCTCCAAGATTTCAGGCTGGGTTTTTCCCAGGCCTGCCTGGAGATGCTGCCAAGGATTGATCCTGGGGCCAGATGCTCCACCACTGGGCTACATCACATCCCCAAACCACTAAGGATGGCCTCCCATTGCTGAAGGCTCCTTCCAACTTGCTGTCTTCACTTACTCTGCCGTAGCCCATCCTACAGCGGCTTCTGCTGCAGGGTGTCTTCATAAGCTGGCCATATGTTTCCGAAGGATGTTTTACTCAAATATTTAATCTCACACTGGATCTAGTTGTCCGTATTAGAGAACAGCTGCAACTCCAAACAAAAGCAGCAGCATCTGCTATCTGGATGAGCGGGGATGACTGGGTGAGTTGGAAGGGATGCAGTGCACGTATTGAATCCACGAGTATACACTGGCATAGGAACATCGGAAGCTGCCATATACTGAGTCAGACCATTGGTCTATCTGGCTCAGTATTGTCTGCACAGACTGGCAGCAGCTTCTCCAAAGCTGCAGGCAGGAATCTTTCTCAGCCCTATCTTGGAGATGCTGCCAGGGAGGGAACTCGGAACCTTTATTTATTTATTTATTGTTTATATACAGCCTTTCATTAAAAACAATCCCAATCTACTCTTCCCAGGGCGGCTTCATTCCCTGAGGGGAACATCTTACAGTGCTCACACATCAAGTCTCCCTTTCATATGCAACCAGGGCAGACCCTGCTTAGCTAAGGGGACAAGTCCTGCTTGCTACCACAAGACCAGCTCTCCTCTCGAAGAGGGCTTCTTCTTTTGCCGCAGGAAAGTATCCAGAGGTTGTAGACATGGTGGGTGTCATGATCTACCAGGGGAGCAACAGCAGGAGAGAGGGCAAGCCCCCACCTCCTGCCTGCGGGCTCTCGAGAGGCATCTGGTGGGCCACGGTGGGAAACCGGATGCTGGACCAGATGGGCCTGGGGCCTGATCCAGCAGGGCTGCTCCCATGTCCCTATCTGCCAACTCCAGAAGTCTGAACTGGCAGGCATGCGCACTAGAACCAGGATAGATAGGCGCCACTTCTCCACAGAGACTGAACTTCAAGGTGGTCAAGGTGAAGATCTGAGACCTCAACAACTCAACGGTAGTGTGTTTTCCTTGGCTGAGACCTTGCCTTGGCCATTTCATCTCCAGCTGCCATTGCTTCTTCCTTGGGTCCCACTAGAAGCTTGTTCTTCTTTCTCCAGCTACTGTTGGCCTCCGTTCTTTTCTCTAGTTCTAGTTCTTTTAATTAGCCGCCTAATGGCGCAGTGGGGAAATGACTTGCCTAGCAAGCCAGAGGTTGCCGGTTCGACTCCCCGCTGGTATGTTTCCCAGACTATGGGAAATGCCTCTATCGGGCAGCAGCAATATAGGAAGATGCTGAAAGGCATCCTCTCATACTGCGCGGGAGGAGGCAATGGTCAACCCCTCCTGTATTCTACCAAAGACAACCACAGGGCTCTGGGTGCCAGGAGTCGACACCGACCCGATGGCACAATTTACCTTTCCCAGTGGGATGCAAGGTTGCAGCCCACATTCTGTCCCCAGCATTTAGCTGAGGGTTGGTAAGAAGCCATCCTCCCAGCAACTGCCTCCCACACGATCACACTCCCCTTGTGGTAGTGAGCATGAACTCTCCCCTTTGCTAAGCAGGGTCTGCCCTAATTTGCATTTGGAGGGGCAGCTACATGTGTGAGCGCTGTAAGACATTCCTCCTAGGGGATGGAGCCACCCTGGGAAGAGCGTCTAGGTTCCCAGTTCCCTCCCTGGCAGCATCTCCAAGATAGGACTGAGAGAGAGACTCCTGCCTGCAGCCTTGGAGAAGCCGCTGCCAGTCTGGGTAGACAGTGGAACTTTTACCCCTGGACTTCAGGGCCGAAGTCCAGGGCCTCCACCCCCCCTGGGAGCCCCCGTTTCTCTTCAGACTGTCCTGGGTGGCGTGGTTACTGCTGGCCTGCACTGTGCTGGGTGGCCGAGTGTAATTATGACCTGTGGTGGTGCTTCAGAGACAGAGAGGGGAGTGGGGAAAGAAAAATGTGGGATGGGAATATGTTATGTTGCATATTGAAATGTGTCTGCTACGGCATAGAGCCAGCAGTGGTGTAGTGGTTAGAGTGCTGGACTAGGACCGGGGAGACCCGAGTTCAAATCCCGATTCAGCCATGGGACTTACTGGGTGACTCTGGACCAGTCCCTTCTCTCTCAGCCTAACCTACTTCACAGGGTTGTTGTGAGGAGAAACTTAAGTATTGGGCTCTGGGCTCCTTGGAGGAAGAGCGGGATATAAATCTATATTTCCATAAACAGACCCCACGTGTTAAAAATTGTGTTTGTCACGGTGTGTGTGTGTGTGTAGGGGGATGGTGCTTTACTTCCAGCTGGGGTGGGTGGGCTCTAAAGGCCTTTAGATCCAGGCTCCAAAATTACCTAAGTGCCTCTCTGTGTGTCGCCAGAGGTTCCAGGCTCCCTCCCTGGCAGCATCTCCAAGATAGGGCTGGGAGAGAGACTCCTGTCAGCAACCTTGGAGAAGCCGCTGCCAGTCTGGGTAGATGATACTGAGCTAGATGGACCAAGGGTCTGACTCGGTAGAAGGCAACTTCCTGTCTTCCTACCTTGATCTAGGACTCTACTAACCTGGCTGGCTGCTGCTTTGGGTCATGTGGACGAGCCGGGTCAGTCGCTGCTGATGCAAGCCAAGAAGCTCCAAGCCTTCCTTTGACTGCCACCCTGCCTTCAGAAATGGCAGGTTGCTTCTGGAGTTATGGGGCCCGCCGGCCTGCCTGAAGCAAGCTAGGCAGCCCCAGCGGCGGAGGGCAGGGTCCTCTGGTTTGGACAGGGCAGTCGAGACTGGGCAAGCTGTCCAAGGCTAGTAACTACCCATCCCCTCACTATCGCGCAGCACAGCTGGGAGGGCACCCGGCGTGGGAATTCTATCAGTGATGAATAAAAATCCAGGAGAAGGTGGCTAAGGACATGCAACCCATTTCACAGGTCAAGGGGATCAGGCCGAGGCCCACCCAGCTCAGCATCCTGCTTCACGAGCATGGAAGCGGGGCACAGAGGCAACCACCCCCTCTCGTTGGCATTCCTGAGCACCTGGTGTTCAGGGCCATGCTCCCTCTGATGGAAGTGTATAGCTCTCCAGGCTAGTAGCCAATGATGGCCCTGTCCTCCATGAATTTGTCCCACTCCCTTTTAAACCTGTCTAGATTGACATTTTAATTTAATTTACATTAAACCTCCAAGGAGCCCAGAGTGGTGTACTACATACTTGAGTTTCTCTTTTACAACAACCCTGTGAAGTAGGTTAGGCTGAGAGAGAAGTGACTGGCCCAGAGTCACCCAGCTAGTTTCATGGCTGAATGGGGATTTGAACTCGGGTCTCCCCGGTTCTCGTCCAGCACTCTAGCCACTACACCACGCTGGCTGGTGGTCATCACCACATGATGGGTGGCCATTACCACATCCAGCGGCAGCGAATTCCCTGCACGTTGTATCAAAAAGCACTTCCTATTGTCTGTCCGGAATTTCCCTGCATTTAGCTTCATAGGATCATTGGAAGCTGCCTGCTTGCTACCACAAGACCAGCTCTCTTCTCCAACCTCCAGCCTCAATGGAGGTTCCTGTGTCCTAATATTATGAGAAAGGGAGAGAAGTTTCTCTGTCCGCCTAACCCATACTGTGTATAATTCCATACACCTCTGCCATGTTCCTGCCTTACCTCAGGGGCATAACTATAGTCGGGCAAGGGGAGACAGTTGTCTGGGGGCCCACTGCCTTGGCCCCCCCCCAGGCAAGTCACATGACTGACTCCCCCAGCCACGCACCCACCCAGGCTTCCTTCAGTTGTATTTATCCTCCGAGATTGATGTAAGTGTTAAGACCTGGAGCTACCAGAACAGCATGTCTTCCTCTAGTGCCGTTAAATGACTTGCATTGTCCACAACTTACAAAACCTTTAATAATTTAAGATGATGTTCTATTGTGGCACATAGGTGTATGTGTATGTGTATGTGTATGTGTATATATATATATATATATATATATATACACACACACACACACACACACACACCTAATGATGTAGTACAGCGCTCTGGGCTCCTTGGAGGAAGAGCGGGATATAAATGTATAATAATAATAATAATAATAATAATACTAATATTTATTGAAATGAAGATGTAAAAATATTATGGGACTTCCGACTACAAACAGACAAACATCTGCCACACAATACACCAGATATAACTGTAGTCGAGAAGAAAGAAAAACAAGTCAATCGACATAGCAATACCAGGGGATAGCAGAATAGAAGAAAAAGAAATAGAAAAAATCACCAAATACAAAGATCTACAAATTGAAATTGAAAGGCTGTGGCAGAAGCAGACCAAAATAATCCCAGTGGTAATTGGCGCCCTGGGTGCAGTTCCCAAAGACCTTGAAGAGCACCTCAACACCATCGGGGCCACAGAAATCACCATCAGCCAATTACAAAAAGCAGCTTTACTGGGAACAGCCTATATTCTGCGACGATATCTATAACAGCAGCAACAACACTGACAATAAAATCCAGCCATCCCAGGTCCTTGGGAAGGACTTGATGTCTGGATAAAACAAACCAGTCAATGACACCTGTCTGACTGTGTAAATAAATAATAATATATTTATATTTATATATTTACTCTGCTTTTGTTACCACTATTCAGCCTCCTTTAAGATTTCTTTACTTCATGAGTTGAGCTTCAGTGAGGGGGGGGCATTTTAAAATCTTGTCTCTGGGCCCACTCCCACCTTAGTCGCCTTCTTTTTAAACTAAAAAGGACTAAACGTTGTACGCTTGCCTCTCAGGGGAGTCACTCCAGTCCCCGGATCCCTTTGTTTCCCCGTTTTCTGCCCCTTTTCTAGCTCAAAAACAACCTTTTAAAAAGTGTGGTGACCAGAACTGTACTCTGTGGTCTTCCAAGTGCAGCCGCACGATAGACTTCTGTACGGGTGCCGCTGTATCGGCATTCTTATTGTCAGTCATTTTCCTGACGATCCCTAGTGTGGAATTAGCTTTCTTTGCAGCTGCTATTCACTGGGGCAACATTTTCAGGGCCTACCATGACTCCAGTAAGTCACCTTAAGTGGCGCAGCAGGGAAACGCTTGACTAAGAAGCAGAAGGTTGCCGGTTCGAATCCCCGCTGGTACTATATTGGGCAGCAGCGATATAGGAAGATGCTGAAAGGCATCATCTCACACTGCGTGGGAGGAGGCAATGGGAAACCCCTCCTGTATTCTGCCATAGAAAACCACTGGGCTCTGTGGGTGCCAGGAGTCGACACCGACTCGACAACACACTTTACCACACTATACCATGACCCCAAGATCCTTTTTCTGGCCAGTCGCTCTGCCAGCTCAGACCCATCAGCGTATCTATCTATCTGTTTTATTTATTGTTAAATGTATGCACCGCCTTTCATTAAAACAATCCTAAGGCAGTTTACAGAAAAACTAAAACAGGACTCTAGAAATTGCACAATTAAAATATTAAGCTAAAATATAAAAACCTAGATCTGATTAAAATATTTAAAATACGATAACCAGATTAAAATAAGATAACCAGATTATCTATCTATCTATCTATCGTATTTCTTTACCGCCTGATAAAGAAATCTCCAGGCGGTGTACAAATTAAAGCATAAAACAATATAAAACTGTTAGAATTCATAAAACAGATAAAATCTCAATAAATAAAAAACACATTAAAATTTCAGTTAAAAGCCTGGGAAAACAGGTATGTCTCTAGGGTCTTCCTAATAGCAAACAGAGAAGGAGATGCTCTTATTTCAGCAGGGAGCGTGTTCCAAAGCCCCGGGGCTACCACAGAGAAGGCCCAGTCCCGAGTTGCTACAAAACAAATCAGTGGCAGCTGTAACCCGACCTCTCCAGAGGATCTGAATAGGTGACAGGGTTCACGACAGAGAAGGCCTTGCTCTCGTCAGAACATAAGTACAGCCCTGCTGGATCAGGCCCAAGGAGGCCCATCTAGTCCAGCATCCTGTTCCCCACAGTGGCCCACCAGATGCCTCTGGGGAGCCCACAGGCAAGAGCGGAGGGCCTGCCTTCTCTCTTGCAGCTGGTATTCAGAGGCATCTTGCCTCTGAGGCTGTAGGTGGCCTATAGTACCTTGGACCTCAGCCGCTAAGGGCTTTAAGCATGTAACAAAAGTACATGCTTAAGACATGCCTTTCTGCAGCAGGGCACTCATCAGGATGCTGAAGGGATGTGCCATGACTGGGAGATAAACAGCCCGCCTCTCCTCTTTCTGTTCCCCATATCCAGCCTCCCATGCACCCCCTCCCTAGAGCACCCGTTCCTTTCATCCCTTTGGTGGCCTGCAATGGCGCCCTGTCAGCATCAGAGTTTTCAAGTCCCGGCTATTGACAGCAGTGGCAGGCGGCCCATTCTTCCCGGCCCGGCTAAATGTCTGTGTAATAGCCACGTCGCGTTTGAAAAGCTGCGTCCCTGAATGGATTCACAGCAAGCTCCCTTTGGGCTCGCTCAATAGCGGCTGCGTCCCTGGGCTGAATAGCCATGGTGCTCATTCGGAGGGGAGGGACGGAGCCCGGCTTGGGGTCCATTCAGCCTGGGAAACGGCAACGCTGGCCCTGGATTTCACTGGAGTGGAAACAAATTTGGGGGTGTGTGGAGGATTCTGCTCGGCCCGAATGGGTGTGGAATGACGTGAATGCATTCTCTTGATTCCGTTCCTCCCCACCACCACATTCCAAAATATGCTATATAGAGAGCCAGCGTGGTGTAGTGGTTAGAGTGCTGGACTAGGACCAGGGAGACCTGAGTTCAAATCCCCCTTCAGCCATGAAACTAGCTGGGTGACTCTGGGCCAGTCACTTCTCTCTCAGCCTAGCCTACTTCACAGGGTTGTTGTGAAAGAGAAACTCAAGTATGTAGTACACAACTCTGGGCTCCATGGAGGTATAGCGGGATATAAATGTAATAATAATAATATGTGTGTGTGTGTGTGTGTATAAAATTTTTAATTTTTTTGGCGGAGTGGCCAGGGTATAAAATCTCTGAACAGGACCAACTGGTAGCTTCATCGCCTTAAGATTTGCCAAAGGCTGAAAGTTTGTTCTTCGTCTCAAGAGTTTCATGATGCCTGGGGTCACAATTCAAAAACTTTATCCAGGTCTTTTTCTTTCAGCGCTGGATTCCATTTAACTGTGTTAAATAGGATGCTGTGAGATATCCCCCTCAGGGGATAAGGCGGAGCTCTCTGGCAGAGCATCTGTTTGCATGCAGAAGGTTCCAAGTCCCCTCCCTGGCAGCATCTCCCAGATAGGGCTGAGAGAGATTCCTGCCTGCAACCTTGGAGAAGCCGCTGCCCGTCTGTGTAGACAATACTGAGCTGGATGGACCAAGGTTCTGACTCAGTATATGGCAGCTTCTGATGCCCCTATCCCACGGACCAGGGCTGCAGAACTTCCACCGTCCTTCCACGATTCCCACCATCCCTGACTACTGGCCACTGTAGCTGGGGACAATGGGAGCTGTGGTCCACAAGCCACTGGAGGGCCAAAGTTGTGCAGCCCTGCCATTGGCTGTTCCGATGTCACATGGCTCGCTTCCTGCTTCGTTCTTGCAGATGCGGTGGGGCTCACGGACCTGTGCCACGTGGAGAACGTCCAGGAGAAGTCCCAGTGCGCCCTGGAGGAGTACGTCCGGAACCAGTACCCCAACCAGCCCAGCCGCTTCGGCCGCCTCCTCCTGCGGCTGCCCTCCCTGCGCATCGTCTCGGCCCCCGTTATCGAGCAGCTCTTCTTCGTCCGCCTGGTGGGCAAGACCCCCATCGAGACCCTGATTCGGGACATGCTGCTCTCGGGGTCGAGCTTCAACTGGCCTTACATCCCCATGCAGTGAGGCTGGCCTGAGCCGTGGGGTGGCCGCGGCGGGAGCCTTGCTTTCTCTTGGCCCGCCGTGGGGCGGCTTGGGCTGGACAGAAGGCCGCCTGGGTTTGCAGACCGTGGGGCATCACTGGGGGCCATCCAGTGGCAGCCATGGGGCACACGTCCCGAAATGGCCGCCCCAGAGACCTCGAGGAGGCGGAGCCTGAGAGTGCTTTCCTCGTGTTCTCATTCCGAGGGGTGTGTCTTTGAACCGACGTGCGCCCTCCTTCGATATTTATGCAACTCTACCATGAACAAAACGATGGCCGTTGGTTGGTGTGTTTTTTTAATGACTCTGTGAATTATTTTTTTTTTAAAGCTGTATCCACCGCAATGTCTGTACTAGCGCCCAAGGGAACTACAACGAAGCAGAAGCGTGATGGATCCTAAACGCAAAATATTTTACTTTCCTGTCTCTCGAGCCTATTTAGTTCATTGGTTGGACTTCTTCAAGCTGCTCTTTCAGTGGACAAAAGTGTTTTGATGGTGTGTCGGCAGCCAGAGGCTCAGACGAACCAGCTGCGAGGAGACGTTTAGGGTGGGACACAATTGTGGGAGACCCCAAATGCTTGTGATTGGCTTAGCTTCAGTTGTGCAATGAGACCCCCTCCTTCGCCTCCCCTTTGGAGTTGGTGTGTAAAAGTGTAAAAAAGAAAAGGTAGGAGGCAATTGGGGAAAAAAGACTTGCCTCTTCAGACTATTTGAAAAAAGACTTGCTTCTTCAGGCCGTGTGTGTGTGTGTGTGTGTGTGTGTAGGGGGAATTATGTTTATGATATCCTTGCTAGAGGGAGCCTCCAAAACGGTTGTGTGCCTTCCTCTCCCCTGGGGAAATGAGCCTTTACAGCCTGAAGACTTGTCTGTGGTGAATATGATAACACAGAGATGGATTAAAGCATATGAAATATATTATAAAAACTCTTCAACATTACAGGCAAGGGGAGAAATCATTAAATTCCATCCCTGGAGAAGATGGAGGAAGTGGGCGTGGCTGGGGGGGGGAACCTTGGTCTCTAGAGAGGCAGCAAAATAGGATTAAGAAGCTCCTTTCCCTGGAGGGAGGAACGTATTATTTATAAAATTAAATAAAGCTAGATTATATCCTATTCCTGTTGCCCCACTACATGAAAATGTATTATATACATTTCTCTTCTTTTTATGTTGGGATTTTATTTTTAAGAGATGTTGGGGGAGGCATCATTGTTGTACAGTCTGGATTCTTCCCTTGAGGAAAACAGAGAGAGAGAGAAAATGAGGAAGAAAGAGAAAAACCCTACAGCAGCCATCAAAGAGATTTTTAAAAATTGATGGAGCTGGCATTATAATTAAAATTGATGATTGTTGAATACCTTCCAGATTTTTTTTTTTTTTAATTCTCTTCTCTCCCCGCCCTTCCTGTTCTTCCTTTCTGTAATGCCCCAGAATCTGTGGGTTTGGGGAAGATGAGCTGTCACAGCAGTGTTCGCCCGGTAAATGTGCGGACAGATGGTTCAGCCAAGTGGGAGGAAGATGGTTTGCCTGGTGGAGGGAGGGAAAGAGATGGGGGGTGATGAGTCTTGGGAAATGAAACCTCAATGTAACTGTTAAATGTTTTCCACGTTGGAAAAAAGTGGCAGGCGTTTCAGCGGGGGGGGGGAGCGCTATTTGCACGATGTGGCGGTTGTCCCCTTCTCAGCATACGGACGCGCGGAAAATCGCTGCAGCCACGCCATATGGAGGCAGGCCGACGTCAGAAGCGTATGCATTGGGTGCTGATGCAGAGATGGCCACTAACGTAGGTGGCTTTAAAAAAAGAGGGGGCGATTAGGCAAAGCCAACGAAGGGAAGCGGTCTGTTGACGGGTTTTAGCCGAGGCCGCTAAATGGAACCTCCATGGTCAGAGATAGTGTACCGCTGAACAGCAGGCAAACAGTGTGGGAGGTCTGTCACCTGATGCCAGTGGGGCACCTCCAGTTTTCTCTCTAATTTTTTTTCATCTGTGTGCGGAATGAGTTCTGTTCTGGGAGGCAGTATCAAGGCAGTGTGTGCACACCAGCATTCAGAGTGGGGCCCTCCCAATTAAACCTGAGCGGGATCGAAAATTAACTGAGAGGGCGTCCAAAAACTTGTGAGCGCGCACGCGCACACCTTAGAGGGAACACTGCCCCTCTCCCTTCCTGCAACTCCCTCCTCAAAACCCAGCTCTGCCAGCAGGCCTTTGACTTGTTCTCTTAAACTCCATCCCCAGCTGCAAACAAGCGTAAGGAGAGACCAAAGAGAGTGCATCTCCACACAGATGATGAAATTGATCTATGGAACTCACTGCCACAAGACATAGCAACACCACGGGCTTAGAAGCGGATTAAACAGGTTCTTGGATCAATCCGTGGTGATTGGCCATGGTTGCTAAACAGACCCTCCATGTTCAGAGGCAGGCTACCGTCAAATGCCTGATGTTAAGGGCTGACCATGAAGGGAGGCCAACATCTCCATGTGTTGCTTGCAGGCTTCCCAGGATGGTCAGTGCTGGGAACAGGATGGTGTGCAAGACAGATCTTTTTGGTCTGATCCAGACAGGCTCTTACGTTGTTCGTAAAGGGGGTAACCCTGAGTATGTGCAGAGTGCCTCCTCCTCACCTACAGCTGAGCAACACCACCCTGGGCATGACTGATTTTGGAAGCTAAGCAGGGTCAAGCCTGGTTGGTACATGGATGGGAGACCACCTGAGAATACTGAGTGCTGATTTACTTCCGGTGGGCACTTCCTGCCTTAGCACTCAGTCCCGAGAGAGGTGCCAATTTGGCAGCCCCCTTTGAGAATCCTCCACTCTCTGCCCTCGTGCGACAGCGGGCTGTTTGGTTTACGACTCTTTTTATAAAAGCTCATTAGAGAGCCGTCAAAAATGGCCTTTTCCAAGCAAAGGACTGGGGCAAATTTGCGTTTGACCCCACTATAAATATCCTGCTTGGTGGAGGAGGGCGTTTTAAATCACGCCTGGAGCTGGCTTTGAGTTACGCCCAGAATGAGATTGTCTAAGCGGAGGTCTGGATGAATGCAGTCAAGGACAAGCCGTTAAAGGGCACAAGGGAAGTTGTCGGCCAGTTATGTGGTGGATTCATGAGCGGACAAAAGGCAAACCCCATTAGCTACTTCTCTAAGGCTGCTTTGGCATGATCTGCTTTGTGCTTTACAAACTATTATTACATACCAGAGTATCATCTCCAGAAGTAGGCTCGTGGGAACCTAGGGAGCTGCCTTCTACTGAGTCAGACCCTTGGTCCATCTAGCTCAGTATCGTCTACACTGACTGGCAGCGGCCCTCCAAGGTTTCAGGCAGGGATCCTTCTGTGCCCTACCTGGAGGCACCAAGGATTGAACCTGGGGCCTTCTGCATGCAAAGAGGATGCTCTGCCACTGAGCTACAGCCCCATCCTCATATTGCATGAAATCATGGGAGGATATCCCAGAATTCTTAGTTGAATACTACGATCACCTCTACGATCACCAGTGGCATCTGAGCTTGTGGTTCTGCTACTTTGTCGATCCACAGTAGGACTGACTCTTGTTTCTCTGTGCCTTTAATGGTGTGGCGGGCAGAAATTCAACTGGTGCAGATCCTGTGGTGCAGTGATGGAAGGGAGCTTAACTCCTTGAATGTCTGTTGGATGTGGAGGCAGAATGCCTCTGAAGACCAGTTGCAGGGGAGCAACAGCAGGAGAGAGTATACAGAGTCAGACCATTGGTCCATCTAGCTCAGTATTGTCTACACCAGTGTTTCTCAAACTTTTTGGAGTCAAGGACCGCTAAATTCTTCGTGCAGAGTTTCAAGGACCGCTACATTCTTCATGCGCAGTTTCCCGGACCAGCAGTTAGTAAAGGGGTTTCAAGTCTGTCTATCTATCTCTCTATCAGACTTCTATACTGCCCCAAACATGCATCTCTGGGCAGTTTAGAATGAAAATAATATAAGCATTAAAATAATTAAATTTGGAATCTTTTGCAAACATGGAATATTAGGGGTTCTTAACCTTGGGTCTCTCAGTTAAACTCCCATAACTCCCAACAACAATGGCATTTGGCCATTATGGCTGGGGATTATGGGAGTAGAAGTCCACCAATGTCTGGGTACCCAAGGTTGAGAACCCCTGAATCTAAAAGCCTGGGTGAACAAATTTGTCTCCAGTATGTCTTCAGTATGTGCGGGGTGGGGGTGGAGGTGCTTGTGATTACTCAGTGGAGAGGGTATGTTGGGCCATTAGAAAAATTCAAAAGCTACATGGGGCCAATGAAAACAACATACAAGCAAGCCCCACTGATGCAAGAGGGAAACAGCGTTCCCTCTCAAGGTGCCTTGACCACAACAGGCAGCTGGGTTTCAATCAACCAACCTTTGGCTGCAAATAATGAGCATGCAAGAACCAGCAGCCCTTCAAGTGGCACCCACTGCCATACTTTTTCCTCCATGCCCCCGCACCGCATACAGTTTGAAGCTGTAAAGATAGGGAATAAGATAGCTGTAGGAAGATCTCAGCAGCACATGGAGGCAAGGCACAAGAAGGGTCCCATGCCTCCGTGATACTCTTCCTCTTCCGTGCCATGTGCAAAATTGAGGAAGTGAGTGCCTTGATTTCAGTTTGGGGGGGGTGACTCCCAGTCAGGGACCGGCACTCAAGCCTTCGGGGACCGGCAGCGGTCCAGGGACCGGTGGTTGAGAAACACTGGTCTACACAGATTGACAGCAGCTTCTCTGAGGCTGCAGGCAGGAATCTCTGTCAGCCCCATCTTGGAGATGCTGCCAGAGAGGGAACTGGGAACCTTCAGCTTTCCCCAGAGTGGCTCCATCCCCTGAGGGGAAGATCTTCCAGTGCTCACACTTCAAGTCTCCCATTCATATGCAACCAGGGCAGACCCTGCTTAGCTAAGGGGACAAGTCATGCTTGCTACCACAAGACTAGCTCTGTGGGCTTCTCAGAGACATCTAATGAGCCACTATGTGAAACAACATGCAGGACAAGATGGGCCTTGGGCTTGATCCAGCAGAGCTGTTCTTATATGTTCTTAAGACAGATTCTCTTGTAGTAGCTTTTTTTTTTTTTAAAGGTCCTTTAAAGTATGTCTGTACTACAGTTTTAAACCAGTTTCAGACTTGTTTAAACATCATGGTTTCCAGCCAAGGATGTCGTTTGGGAAAGGGGACTGGAGGAATTGCCCGTGAACGGCATTTCCTAGAATTATTTGGATTATAATTAGTTATTTGAATTATATGTAGCTGTGATGGCTAAGCCAGTTTGAAATTAGTTTAGATTTGTACTGAAGATATGACCTGCGTTACTATAGTAGTCTGCACAATAAGACAGAAACCTCCTTTTACATCGAAAGTTTCTTGGGAGGGGCGGGCGGGCTGTTGTTTACTCTCAGTGGGGTGGATCTAACAGAACAGCATCTCCACAACGCACCATTAAAAGTGAAAGTGTGAGCTGTCACTCTGTGTCAATCATCTCTACAGCGACTTCGTCTTGAAGACAAAACGAGGGAAGAGACGGAATTAAAAATAAAGGAGGGACACTCTGTTACATCTTTACAACATTCAAGTGCCTGTAAGTAACTGGTCTTGCCTCTTAGCCTGCATTAAAATAGGTTTTCCCTCTGCAATCATTGATAATATATCCAGAAAAGTATAAAATCACTGTCTAACGATTCACCTGGGGCTACATTGCTTATCTCTCTTGTGCCTGTTATGGAAAGGAAAGTATTTGCATCTAAAAGCTTAAAAAGAAGCTTCCCTTTAAGCACTGGGCTACGTGTACATGGAGGAAAGATGAATCACTGGTTCCTAAGTATAGATAGGCAATTCCAAGAGCGATGGAATCTGGCTTCTTTTTTCTTTTTTTCAATGACTGCAGCCATAAGCAAATTTTCAAGTTAATCATATATACTGCCTGCCAAGAGACTGCCTCCTGCATTGCCTTGCCTGGAGATTCTGCCCAGCCTCTGAACATGGAGGTTCTGTTTAGCTACCATGGAAAGAGTTACCCAATAACACTGGGTTTTTTAAAATCCACTTCGAAGCTTGTGGTAGCGCTACATCTTGTGGAAGTGAGTTCCAGAGACGTAACTGTATCACCCGTGCTTTTGGGGGTCTCTCCTTCGGCTTCTGCACGCAGAGCAGATGTCCTTCTATCACCAAGCCCGAGCCTTTCCCCATCGCTGGAGAGACAGACAAAAGAGGGTGCTTTTGTCCTTACGCCCTGTTGGTGGGCTTCCCACAGGCCCTCAGCTGCCCGGTGTGCAGTGGCGGATTAACGGAGAGGCAGAGGATGGCGGCAAAATTGGAGGAGCAGCAAATTTGGCCTTTCCACAAATTTTGCCGCCCATCTCTGTGGGCAGCGGTGGCTGCAGCAAGGGTGGAGTGGGCGAGGAGAATGCCCCCCCCTTTACCTTATTAAAAAAGAAAGGCAAACCTTTTTTGTTTAAGGTAAAAGGGTGGCTTTTTTGCCCATGGGTGGCAAAAAGCTTAATCCGCCCCTGCCGGTTTGGGGAAGAGAGACCTTTGGGCTCTTCTGACGTTCTTACTCATGACGGCAGAACTGCTTGAAGAGCTTTGATTTTCCAAAGACTTGGGGTATGTGGTCCTCCCGAACCCCGAGTTCAAGAGAAAGCATCCTTTGTAGAGGAGGGAGCAGGGGGGATAGATGGAGCCGTTGCCATAACCCAGGAGTTCCCCTAGGGATACTTGGAGGGCTCCCAGTGGCCCCAGAGCCCTCCTGGCTTCTCATGGCAGCCAAATGATTTGTCCCCCACCTGAGGGCTGCTGGCTCAAAGCCAATGCATCCTCAGCCGCCTGCCGTGGAGGGGGAGAAGACCCTCCGCCTTTGCTCCTGATCGGGAACGTCGGCGTCCCCCTCCCCTCAGCCTGACTGCCAGGCTTCAGAAAACTAGCACTGAGTCCTTCCCGGAAAAGGAACAGGACAAATAAACTTGTCCCATCAGAGGCACACCCTAGGTGGAATGGGATCTTTATTCCGGTCACTGACCAGACAAAAGGTGCGCCTCGGTAATTTTGGAGCCGGGACCTCAAGGCCTTTGGAGGCTCCCCCAACCCCCATGTTAAGCAGTCGCAGGAACATTTCAACACACATCGTAGCCTATTCCCATCCCACTTATTTCTTTCCCCGCGCTCCACTCTGTCTCAAAAGCAGAGGCCATGCTTGGCTGCCCAGTGCAGCGTGGGCCAGCAGCATGGTGTGGCAACAACACCACCTGGGACAGACTAAAGAGACTGTGGGTCCCCCCCAGGGGGTGTGTGGAGGCCCTGGACTTTGGCCCGGAAGTCCAGGGGTAAGAGCACCTCTGTGTCCCATTAATTTCAACACAACTGTGTGTGTGTGTGTGTGTGTGTGTGTGTGTGTGTAACTTAATGTGGATGTGGGCCAGTGCTTGTAGCAGCCTCTCTCCCTAACTAATACTTAAATGTGTGTGTGTACACACGTGCGCGCACATGCATGCAATCTCTATGGGGTCCCTGAGCTGCAGGCAGGGGCGTAGCAAGGTGGGAGTGGGCCCAGAGACAAGATTTTAAAATGGGGTCCCTGCTCACTGAAGCTCAGCTCATGAAGTAAAGAAATCTTAAATGAGGCTGAATAGTGGTCTCCTAAATTATTTTTAAAAAGGTTTTGTAAACTGTGGACGATGCAAGTCCTTTAATGGTACGAGAGAATAGCAATAGCAATAGCACTTACATTTATATACCGCTTTATAGCCGGAGCTCTCTAAGCGGTTTACAATGATTTTAGCATATTGCCCCCCAACATTCTGGGTATTCATTTTACCGACCTCGGAAGGATGGAAGGCTGAGTCAACCTTGAGCCCCTGGTCAGGATCGAACTTGTAACCTTCTGGTTACAGGGCGGCAGTTTTACCACTGCGCCACCAGGGGCTCTTGAAAGAAAGACATGCTGTTCTGGTGGCTCCAGGTCTTAATACTCACATCAATTTTGGAGGATGCATACAACTGAAGGAAGCCCGGGTGGGTGTGTGGCTGGGGGAGTCAGTCATGTGACTTGCCTCTGCCCTCCCCCAGGGCAGTGTGCCCCCAGACAACTGTCTCCCCTTGCCCTATTATAGTTACGCCCCTGGCTGCAGGTTTGCAGTAGTAGGGACACACTCGTTAAAACAGATTGGGATCCCCCCTGTCATCCTAGATTTACAGGCTGAGCAGGAAATTCCAGGGGAGCAGACACAAGCACACAGGCGAGGCGGCCTCCGTCCCGACCAAATAAGCGCCTTTCCCACTCCCAGCCCCTTACGGGGGCCCAGTGTCTGTTGAAGATGCTTTGGGGGTTCCCTTGGCGGGCAAGGCCCATTTTAAACCCATCGTGCCTCACAAAGGTGTCAGAACAAGATTTATTTATTTATTTAGAACCTCCCTCTCCCAGCCCCTTCCAGCTCACTGCTCCTATTTACTCATTAATCCGTGTCCTTTGTCTCTCACCAGGGACGGGCCACCTGAGCCTCAGGAGAGAGGGCAGCTGTGCCCGTTTGAATACCCGCACGCCTACACACACACACACACACACACACACACACACACACACACACACACCCCTCTTCCCTCCCACAAGGCCACGTCTTCCCCATCATCTTGTAAAGGGCACTCGCTCGACAGAGATGATGTCGAACGATAACAGATTTGCTTGAGAAGCTAATTAACACATTGGAAAGGTGGGGGGGGGAGGAGAGAAAAAAGGAGTGCCATTTTGAAAGAGTTGGGGTTGTCTTGCATTTCATGCCGGCACATCCACAAGAGAGGCAAAGGAGAAGGGACGAGAAAAGGCACGTGGTCCCCTTTGTGTTCATGGCCAGGAAGGAGGATGGGGCTGCTTGTGCGTGCCTCATCATCCCCCCAGCTTCCAAGATGCTGAGACACTGCATAATTTTATCTGCATTTCCAGGCCGGGATGGTGGGTGGGGGAGGAAATGACATCAGCACGTGCTAAGAGCCTTGCTGGATAGGAACATCGGAAGCTGCCATAGACGGAGTCAGACCCTTGGTCTATCTCGCTCAGTATTGTCTACACAGACTGGCAGCGGCTTCTCCAAGGTTGCAGGCAGGAACCTCTCTCAGCCCTATCTTGGAGATGCTGCCAGGGAGGGGACTTGGGACCTAGATGCTCTTCCCAGAGCGGCCCCATCCCCTGAGGGTGCTCACAGGTAGTGCTCACAGGTAGTGCTGACATTCAAATGCAACCAGGGCTGACCCTGCTTAGCTAAGGGGACAAGTCATGCTTGCTACCACAAGACCAGCTCTCCTCTCCATGGATCAGGCCCAAGAAGGCCCATCTAGTTCAGCATCCTATTTCCTACAGTGGCCCACCAGATGCCCCCGAGAAGCCCACAGGCAGGGTGATTTATTTAGTATTTAGAGGCATTTTGCCTCTGAGGCTGGAGGTGGCCTACAGCCATCAAGACAAGAAGCCATTGATAGACATGAATTTGTTTAAGCCCCACTTAAAGCCATCCAAGCTGGAGGCCATCACCACATCCCATGGGAGACATGTGTCAGCACTGTGAGATATTAGGGGATGGGGCCACTCTGGGAAGAGCATCTAGGTCCCAAGTTCCCTCCCTGGCATCTGAGAGAGGCTCTTGCCTGCAACCTTGGAGAAGCCTCTGGCAGTCTGGGTAGACAATCCTGAGCTAGATGGACCAAGGGCCTGAGTCCCTATGATTTTGTATAGATTAATTCTGTGCTGTGTGCAGAAAAAGTACTTCCTTTTGCTGGTCCTCAATTTTCTGGCAATCAGTTTCATGGGATGACCCCTGGTTCTCGTGTGGTGAGAAAGAGATAAAATGTTCCCTCTCTCCATGCATAATTTTGTAAACATCTATCATGTCTCCCCTTAGTTGCTTTTAAAAAACCACATTTGTCTTATGGAGGTTTAGCTCCTAAACTCCCTGAATTGCCAAAGGGAAAAGGAAGCCCTGAGGCTTAATTTAGCACCAGAGCTGGTTTAGCTTGCCACGATTCAGGCCACAGATTAGAGCTCCCATGCTTAGAATCAGTGGGATCTACACATGCCACAGGTGGTAGAATCCCGACACAATGGACGATACCATTTTTCAGACTGTAGGGGTTGGAATTGAATGTTTCCACATGGTGGGGGGAAATACCTGCAATTAGAAAAGTAGTCTTGTCTCATATCCTAACTTTCTTCTTGCAGGGCATTTAAAGGGGAAGGAAAGAGAAAACACTATAGGGGAACATCAAAAAATAGTACAGACCCCACCCCCAACCCCCACCACCTGCAGATCAAAATGGTACATTTTACTTGACTAAGACTTTCTCACCACCTCATTCTGCAATGTGTGTGTAGATTCTCGACTTCAGAGTTCAGTCCTGGCATCTGTTTTTAAACCTCAGCACTCAGATCTGAGAGACACATACAAAGTAGAGAATAGTGCCCCTAAGCATCTTCACGGAGTCGCTCTAGACAAGAGTTCCCACATAGATGATGCAGAAATATTTCCAAACCAGCAGGCACTGTGTCCAGACAGTCTTGCTCCTCCGTATTTCATTGTCTAGAATTAAGCCATGCTCAGGAATAATTGTTCCACTGGATCCTTCAAAAGCTGGACACAGACAATAATTTTGGGGAGATCCAGAATCTTAACTTCTGCCCCACCGTCAGAGCTGGTCAAATAGGTTGAGTAGGTTTTGACGCATAGGAAACCCTACCCAACCTGTTTAGCAGAGTTAGAAATGGCACAAAGGCACAGCCCGCAAGCAACAGTCTCTTCCCCACCACCCATCACCTTAAACTTTACAGCCTTTTCATCTGTTTTCGGCTCCAACAGTTTCAGAAAATGGCTACGGCCAAATCTCTGAATAGGTCAACAGACACTCCTGCACGTCCCAATCCTCATTTATCATGACGAGCAGAAGCTCAGATGGACTTGGTGTCCATTTTGTTGGTTCTTCTCTTTAAGAAGAATGCAGCACAATCCAGCTCAGATGAGCAAACAGGTGCTTAACGTGTGGTTTTCAAAGAACCCATGGCAACAGTAGCTACAGGGTATTTGTGGGTGGGTGGGTGGGTAGGTTTTTTAAAAAGTGCTAATGGATCAAAAGTGGCATCAAACCGACGCCAGAAATGTTGTGAAAGCGACGTTTACTGCATAAAAGTCTCACTTTAGAATTCTACCCAATTCCCAATGGAAGGGCTGAAGCGTGGAATGTGATTTCCTTGATCACTTGATTTCCTTGGTGAAATCAGGGCTGGGGGCGGGAGACGAGGTGGACCTTTAGGGATATGGATGCATTTGCCCTGCTCTGCTTGGATCCCGAGGAACTGATGCTAAGAGTCAGCTGGGCTGATTAGTCACTGACTGATTCCCTGACTGTTGCACATTGATACGTTTCTGGGGTGGCGTTTCTGCAGGATTGAAAACCAAAGTGGGAAGCATTTTAGGGGGAAGAACCCAACAAAAGTTCGGAGTCAACTTTCAATTAACGGGACCGGAGTTAGTTGCCGTAGAGGCCACAATCCTACGCTGACCTGGGTGAGTAAGTCCCAATGCACCCAGGTTTCTCAAATGAAGACAGAGATGCTTGTGTAACGCCACAACTCAGGATTGCTGCTGGACTCCCCTGTCCCAATATTACAGGTTGCTCAGTGCTCTAAGAAGACGACGAAGGATTTTTATCAACTGCATTTCAGCCCCCAAAGTTCTCAACGCAGTTTACACAGCCAAAGAAAACAGACATTTCCTACAGGATGAGGCCGTAGCTGAGCAGAGCGTCTGCTGTGCACGCAGAAGATCCCAGATTCAAGCCCTGGCTGCATCTCCATGTAGGGCTGAGAAAGATTTCTGCCCAAAGCCCTGGAAAGTTGCTGCCAGTCAAAGCTGACAACCCTGAGCTAGATGGCTCGGTGATCCGACAGTAGATGGCAGCTTCAAAGAGTCCTATGTCATTTCTTTGGGGATGGGCTGTACTTAGGAAGCTGCCATATACTGAGTCAGACTCTTGGTCCGTCTAGCTCAGGATTGTCTACCCAGACTGGCAGCAGCTCCTCTGAGGTTACAGGCAGGAGTCTCCCTCAGCCGTGGAGATGCCAGGGAGGGAACTTGGAACCTTCTGCTCTCCCCAGAGTGGCTCTATCCTTTAAGGGGAATAGCTCCCAGTGCTCACACTTCTAGTCTCCCATTCAAATGCAAACCAGGGTGGACCCTGCTTAGCAAAGGGGACAAGTCATGCTTGCTGCCCCAAGACCAGCTCTCTTATGTAGTCAGGACATAGTCACCACAGAGACAGTGAGGGGCTTCAGGTGGCTGGGGGTGTCCCAGAGCTGCATGCCATCTCCCCCACCCCTTGCTCTCTCCAGCATGGCACAGCCGAACTGCCCTATCCCAGTGAGAACAGGCAGCCCCTTTAAGGCAGGCCTTCCTCATTGCCTTGGGGCAGACCTATGTCAATGAGCCAGCATGGTTGGGCTGGCTCAGTGACATCCTCAAGCAATGTCAGCTGCAGAACTCCTCTCGGCTCGGCTCGGCTCAGCTGCTCTCTGGTTTGGCTGCGGAGAGCCACCCCTCGGCGAAGAGTAGCTTGGATGGCAGGGGACAGCGGGTGAGGAGGCCAGAGAGCATCTTGCTCCTATAATTTGCCTGAGGTGACCCTCTCATCTTGCCTCTTGGAAGGACTGCCCCTGACCCCAGCAGCTGTTATTTAGCAGTACACTCCCTGAACCAGGAGGAAATATGGAAATATAGTCATAAGGACACAAGAACAGCCCTGCTGGATCAGGCCCAAGAAGGCCCATCTAGTCCAGCATCCTGTTTCACACAGTGGCCCGCCAGATGCCTCTGAGAAGCCCACGGGCAAGAGGTGAAAGCATGCCCTCTCTCCTGCTGTTGTTGCTCCCCTGCAACTGGGATCCAGAGACATCTTGCGCCTGAGGCTGGAGGTGATCTGTAGCTATCGGACTAGTAGCCACTGAGAGCCCTCTTCTCTATGAATTTGTCTAAGCCCCTTTTAAAGCCATCCAGGCTGGTGGCCATCACCACATCCCGTGGCAGAGAATTTCATAGGTTAATCATGATGCATTGTAGCGTATTTACCCGAATCGTAGACGACTCTGAATTTAAGACGAACCCCTTAAAAAGCAGAGGTTAAATACAGGTTATACCTACATTTACGCAAAAAGAAGAGGACTCTGAATTTAAGACGACCTCCTGATTTCAAATATAAAAAAACCGGGGGGGGGGACTAATCTTGGATGCAGGTAAATACCGCAATTAATAGATCTCTATGCAAACATACTTCTTTTGTCTCGCTGTTAAAGTAAAGTGTGTTGTCAAGTGGATTTCGACTCCTGGCACCCACAGAGCCCTGTGGTTTTCTTTTGGTAGAATACAGGAGGGGTTGACCATTGCCTCCTCCTGCGCAGTATGAGACGATGCCTTTCAGCATCTTCCTAGATTGTTGCTGCCTGATATAGGGCCCATGGCGATTTGAACCGGCAACCTTCTGCTTGTTAGTCAAGCATTTCCCCGCTGTGCCACTTAAGATTACCTCTGGCCAAAGAGGTGCTGGAGGTTTTGTAAGCAATACAAAAACCCACCTTAGCTTTTTGGCCAGAGGTGAATTGTGGGGCTAGTGGCTATCCTATGAATCACGATCTCTCTTGCAAATCACATCCGGCTGTCTGGAAGCGCCTCCCCACCGCCCACCCCACCGTCACGTTTCCTGCCTCCGGGCCCATATTCTGAAGCTTTGCTCATACCTTCAGTCAGCATCTGCTGGGGACTCTGCAGATTGTCTGTGAATATCTGAGCAATTAAAAAAAGAAAAGAAAGAAAGGTGGAAAATGGCCTGTCAATAATACCCGCTATAAATAAGTGTTTATGACAGTTTTATTATGAAAGAGAAAGGCAAGAATGGAAAGAGAACCGACAAGATCCCTAAAGGAGACCTGCCTTCTCTTCTTGGAGGGTGAAGGGGCCACCTTTGGATTTGGGGTGGGGATGGGGGGGTTGAATTTGTTGAGGGATTTGGCAAAGCTATCAAGGGTGTCAACACCATATGTGGGAGGTGTTTGGTGTGTGAATTTCACCGGGTGCGGGGGGGGCAGGGGAAGAGCGCCGTGGAGTGTGGTAGGTTTTGTTAGACTTTTCAAGAGCCCTCAGCCCACACGGAGGTGGCGTCAAAAGCAGTGGCGTTTGTTGTCATGACTCAATGTGGCCACCTTACGAGCGGGCAGGGCTCTGCTCCGCTCTTTCTCCATGCGAGCCCCTTTGTTTTTATCCTGAGGAAGAATTTGGGGTAAATAATTAGTGGCACCATCTGTGAGAAATGGAAAAGGGAAGGGGGCGCACGCACACACACACATACACACACACACACACACACACACGAACATCGGAAGCTGCCATATACTGAGTCAGACCATTGGTCTATCTAGCTCAGTATTGTCTTCACAGACTGGCAGCAGCTTATTTATTTATTTATTTATTTATTTGATTTTTATACCTCCCTTCCAAAAAGGCTCAGGGCGGTTTACAATTAAAACAGAAACCAATAAACCATTATCCAGGGTCGCAGGCAGGAGTCTCTCTCAGCCCTACCTTGAAGAAACCAGAGAGGGAACTTGGAACCTAGATGCTCTTCCCAGAGTGGCACCATCCCTTAAGGGGAATATCACACACATACACCACTTCCACCACCACCACCAGCAACCTAGCATGTAGAGCAGAAGTGATCGACAGATAGCAAAAAAATAGGCTTTAGGGGAGAAAGAGGGACAGAGTGCGGTTTTTCATGTTGTCCCTCAACTGTTAGGATGGATTTGTATGAAGCAAAACAAAATGAACACAGCGGATCCCTTTCACTCGGAGTCAGATTCCCCTTTGAAATGTAGCCAGCATCATGGTTTCCTGAAGATAGTGCTATATGGGCAATGTGACTATGCTTGCTCACACATGGACGCACACTCTGCACATGTGAAACGCCACACAGGTTTGAAATGCTGTGTCTGACCGAAAAATGGGCCCCTATTAATTGGGCCATATACTGTCTGCACAAACAGGTAGCCAGGCTGCTGAGTCAACCTGTGTTAACTGCCAGGTTCCATTCCCTCTCTCACTCTCTCTGTCTCCCCCAACTCCACCACAATGGGGGCCTCTCTCACCTCTGGCTATCGTGGCTCAGAAGATACAGGCCTGTTGGCCAGGTGCTCTGATGGGGGGCAGGGTTGTGTCGCAAGCGGGTTCCTGTGAGATAGATGAGATAGATGTGAGATAGATCTATCTACGGAGTTACTAGATGTGAGATAGATCTATCTATCTAGATGTGAGATAGATCTATCTATCTAGATGTGAGATAGATCTATCTCTGGGGTTCCCAACCTGTGCTGCTCCAGATGTTGCTGAACTAAAAACCCCATCACCCCCAGTGGCAATATATTGTGGCTAAGGATGAGGTCCTTTAGCAACATCTGGCATGCCACAGATTGGGAACCCCTGATCTATCTCAATTGGGCTCCAGGTTGAAGCTATCTGATGCTCTCCCCAGCAAGTATAAGGAAGCTGTGTACTCCCTGAGCTATGGACCTAAAGCAGGGCTGCTCATCTTTGGCCCTCCTGCAGATGTTGGCCTACAATCTCCACAATCCCTGGCTATTGGCCATTGTGGCTGGGGATTCTGGGAGCAGTGTTCTCTCTAACAAGAATTCCCAGATGTTGTTGACTACAACTCCCAGAATCCCCAAGCAAAAGCCATTATAGCTGAGGATTCTGGGAATTGTAGTCAACAACATCTGGGAATCCCTATTAGGGGGAACACTGGGTGGGAGTTGTAGTTCAAAAACATCACTTAAGTTGAGTAGGCCTGACCTGAGGACAAAAGCTTTCCTGTAGTCGCAAGCTCATTTCCTGAGTTCTCCGCAAGGATCATGGCAAGCCAGCTCTAATGAGATCTGTGGGGAAGGTTCCTGTTTGCCAGCAAACACACATCAGGGGGTGATGATGGGGAGGAGGCGGGGCAGGGAATTCTGCTTCCTAATGAGCCGGACACAGCGCGTCACATGGGGTGCCGGAGAAGAATCGATAATTTGGGGGTAAGTTTGCGGTCAGTAGTCACGCGCTATGTGAAAAGGTTATTCGACGGCTAGGGGAGACCAGGCGAAGGCGCTTAACTCTTTGGGGGCCGATGTCAAGAAAGAGCTCACTCTTCTGAAAGCCGACTCCACGCTGATGAGCAGAGTGTGCACTGCGCCAGGCACAAGGATCCACTCTGGGAAGGAGCCCAGCATGTGACAGAGCAAGGATCTGCCTATGCCTGGGGAGCAGACAGCTTCTGGCCTAACAGGGGGAAATCGATATTCTGCACCAAGATACACGAAAATTCGATGCCAAGGAAAGACCCTGGCCAATTCCTGCACATTTCCTGGCCTATCTTCACAACACTGGGAATTGCTGCATCATGACCCCTGCTGACTTGGCAAAGAGGCACCTTTTAGTGTGATGATTCTCTTTATTTAGGAGGGGGAGAGTAACTGGCCCTCTCCACCCCCAGCACAGCATCCATCCAGTGGCTGTCGCTGGCGTCTATCTCATGTTTCTTTTTAGATTGTGAGCCCTTTGGGGACAGGGATCCATCTTATTTATTTGTTATTTCTCTGTGTAGACCACCCTGAGCCATTTTTGAAAGGGCGGGATAGAAATCGAATAAATAAATATTATTATAATAATTAATAATAAATCAGCTGAAATAGAGATGTAAAAATACTATGGGACTTCCAACTACAAACAGATAAACATCTGCTACACAATACACCAGATATAACGGTAGCTGAGAAGAAATAAAAACAAGTTAAAATAATCGACATAGCAATACCCGGTGACAGCAGAATAGAAGAAAAAGAAATAGAAAAAATAACAAAATATAAAGATCTTCAAATCAAAATGGAAAGGTTGTGGCAGAAGAAGGCCAAAATAATCCCAGTAGTAATTGGCACCCTAGGTGCAATTCCAAAAGACCTTGAAGAGCACCTCAACACCATAGGGGTCATGGAAATTACCATCAGTCAATTACAAAAAGCAACTTTACTGGGAACCGCTTACATTTTGTGATGATATTTATAACAACAACAACAAAATTGACAATAAAATTCAGGCATCCCAGGTCCTTGGAAAGGACCCGATGTCTGGATAAAACAAACCAGTCAATAACACCTGTCTGACTGTGTGAATAAAGAATAATAACGAATAAATCATCATGTGTACCCTGATCCATGGGAGAGCTGGTCTTGCGGTAGCAAGCATGAATGGTCCCCTGTGCTAATCAGGATCTGCCTCGGTTTGTATTTGGATAGGGTAGGACAGGTAAGCTCTGTAAGATATCCCCTTTAGGGGATGGGTCCGTAGCTCAGCGGTAGAGTGTCTGCTTTGCATGCAGAAGGTTCCAGGTTCAACCCCTGGCAGATTCAATTCCTGGCAGCATCTCCAGGGCGTTTTTCACACAGTAGGCTTTCCTGCGAGTTCCAAGTACACTCTGGAATGCAATTTTAAAAAACCCTGAATCATGTGTGATGTGCTCCTCGATAGGTCGCAGGGACTTTGGGGTAAATCTGGCCGATATGTGAACAACCTCGCTCCATTCCGGAGGAGATGTGAACTAAAAGCCCGGTGTGGGAAACACCAGGGAGGGCTGGGAGAGCCTCCAGCCTGTAATCTTGGAGAAGCCGCTGCCAGTCTGTGTAGGCAATGCTGAGCTAGGTGGACCAAGGGTCTGACTCAGTATATGGCAGCTTCCTAGGTTCCTATGCTTCTTCGGTTCTTGCTTGTTGCCCACCCATCAAATCACAGGGCAGCATGGATTCTTTGCCTATTTTTAAAAGAAAGCTGTGGGCCAAGCCAGCTATGACTCTGGCACCATTGTCCAGTAGTCGGCATTTTTCTTTCTTTTTAAATGAAACTTTTAAAAAGCCATGTGGGGCCCCCAGTTCAGATCAGCACCACACAAGGTGGTGTTTAGCCTTCGCCCCTGTGCTGCTGCCGGCTAAAAATTGCCCTCTGGAGCTGCGATGCAGTCCCCAAAGTGTCATTTTGCTACAATCACACTTTAGGGGCTCATATCAATACAGGAGGGGCAATTTTCAGCAGGTAAATGTCACAAATGCCCCCTACATACCTGTTATATCTATTTCAATTTTTTCTCCCCCTCCATCTCTCTCTCTTTCTCTCCTCCCCCATGCGCACACGCACACACACACACCTGGGCCCAGTATCACATCCAATATTTCTTGTACACTTTCACTCAGTTCCAGGGATGCAAATGGAGGGAAAGCTTGAGGACTAACTTCTCATTTAAATTTTGGGCTGGCAAGGAGAAGAAAGACTTTTGTGCAGAGATATAGGTTGTGAGGTTTGGCAGGGGGAGTTCAGTAATATGGGTGTGTGTGTGTGTGTGTGTGCTTAAGAGAGATCTGTACCCCTGCAGACTCCTGTTAACTTGGTCAGAAATCTCTTGGAGTGGGGCAAGGATAGGAGAAATCTTTTGGCTGATGACCGTTCCCTGATATGAGGTTATCTGAGGTTACCCCCTTCTTGGAGAGCTAATCTGCAACACTGGTGTTAAAACAAACCAGGCGAAAATCTCCAACCTTGTTTCTATATGAGGCTAGAATATATCATCCAGGAGAGAGATGGAAAGAGAGGGAGGGGCTGAGAAAAAGGAGGAGTTGGAGGCTCCTGTTAACAAAACCGGGCCCAGGGACAGGAGGTCACAGTCGGCATAACCCTGTTTTTAATTGGGTTCATGTTTAACAACAGCCTTGTCAACAGAGACAAGCCAGCTCAGAAATACGGGCCAAGACCTGCAAAATGAGTGGGTGGACAAGGAATTGTTCTGGGTGGGGAACGAAAAATGCCCATTTGGGCTGCTGTGCCTTAGCAACAGGGGGATGATTTTTCTAAATCTAGGAGAAGTCAGGGATCAAGGCGTATGAATTTAATTACGACCCCTCTCACCCCAGTAATTCAACCACTGCCAAGTTGATTGTAGGATCTCTCGTTATCATGAGCTGAAACCAGACTCCACCCTCTTTCTATTTCTGCCTAACGCCATTACCGAAATAAACTCCATATTTTGTTGGTTTGCACACAAAGGAAGAGTTTTATGTGAACAGGAGACAAGATCGGCCTTTCCCCTCATAATAATTCCAGCACTGATCAAATATTCATCAAAGACATGATGATTCAAAGAACAATGGGGGGATATTTAACATTTTAAAATGCACAGAGGAGAATATTTTGAAGAGCGAATTCGTTTTACCAAAAGATTCTCAGGTCATGCTGTTGACCCAGCTGATTCATCCACTCCATGCAAAACTGATCCAGTGCTCTAACTGGCACCCACAGCAGGTCCACTCACATGTTCTGCAACACTCGTACGAAGAGTGTGCAGTGTACACAGGTACAGATCTGTACACAGGTACAGTCATTCACATGTTGAGGCCATTCACACATCAAAAACCGTGTTCTACCCGGGTTTGAGAGCTGTGTGTGCTCCCCATTTTTGGTTGTGTGGAAGCTAAGTTAGAAGAAAACCTGGGTAGAAGCGATGGGGTGGAAGCAAGGGAGGAGGAAAAGTGGCCCAGGTTTTCCTCCTACTGTGCTTCCACACAATCACTTTGACCCAGTTTTTCCTCTAACCTTGCTTCCACGCAACCGCAAGGTGGGAGCACACACAGCTCTCAAACCCAGGCTGAACACAGTTTTTGATTGTGTGAATGGCCTCGTTATGTTCGACTCAGGTGCAGAATTAGTCTTCCAATCCATTCCATGCATTTGGAGGGCCTGCATCGAGGTTCACTCTTAAAATGAACACAAGTACAGTCATTTACACAAACACATGTACAAGTTTACAGACATCTGTACACTCGTACAGCATAATGTCTGAATGGGGCTTATGTGTCACTTGCTCTATGATGCACAGAGTTGTTGGGGAGAGGGCAGGATCTCTTACTTTGTAGTGAGCTCCCAGATCAGTTGGAGCAGTGGGCGGGGAGAAGAGAGAGAGACAGAAAGACAGACTCAAGATGTCTGCTGGCTTCAGTCTTCCTAGTGGTTTGATTTTGCAATGTCTGTGTGACTCTGTTGGAACATACATGGAGTACATTTCACCTATATCCCCAGGGAGATATTCACACATGGCTTCATGCCGAGGGGTAAATGTTGAGCGAAGCCACTTTGAATCACACTCGCGGCATTGAGGGAAGCAGCCCCTCCCCTCTGCTCTCGGGTTTTGTTTTGATGCAAGTTCACATGGCAGGCATCCATGTTTTCCTTTTAGCCAATGGTGGTGGCGGGGGGGGGGGAGAGCTTTCCAAAGAGCTACATCTGCATTTCTAAAGAGAGTATCCCTCTAATCATGCTAATGATTGTATGCCAGTGCCTCTCCCTATTTGCTCCGGTGTTTTCAGAAAAAGTCACTTAAAACCAGCATTTTAAAAACCCGGAAATACATCGAGATAAGCTAGAATTCGTAAGACAAAGCCCAATCTGTGTGTGGAGTGGGTCCAAGGATCTCAAAGGGACTTCGGGGTAAGTTTGGCATGTGTATGAATGCACACACTCTCTCCCGAAGGAGATTTAGGGTATGTCTGTAAAGCCTCCAGGTAGCCCTGGATGTCAGGGCTTTTTCCTGGAAGGGCTTCTAGGGACAGGCTTTGAGATCACAGAAGATGATAGTCCCTAGAAACCCTGCCAGAAGAAAGAAGTCCTCACACAATGCAGATTACAGGCCTGTAGCATTAACTCTTGTGATGGCCGTATGAAGGGTTACCTGGGTGGATGGATTTCTCCATTAGCAGGTGAGAAGCTCCTGTTTAGAAATGACTTAACACCATGTCCTGCACCTCTGGGAGAGAAAGTGAGACAATTAGGCAGCAAGGAGGTGAGATGGGTGTGGAGAAAGAGAAGGGTTTTTCCTTCTCCCATGATACTAGAAACAGAAGTCAGCCAACGAAGTTTGTCACCAGGAGCTTTTCCAAATGGCGATTGGACATCGCTTCGCTACACTTGAGCCAGTTCGGATGTACTGGGAAACCGGAGGTCCTTTCACCTCCGGTTTCTGAAGCTGTATTTCCACAAATAAGGGCGAAAAGGGACCTGTGGTTTCTCTTGCCAAACTACCCTCCTCCTTGGGTCAGAGTGGTGTTTTGCAGTCCTTTAGCAGTGCCAGCGCCACATTCGAATGCTGGAACCGCAGTTCGGGCCCCACTCCGGGGTGGGGTGGGGGTTGGAGTAAAGCTCCTCCCTCCCTCTGGCCCAATTGGCTGTGCAGGCTATCCTTCTGTCAAGAAGGAAGCCAGCATAGCCAGCTCTCCCACCTCTCTGCAGTCTCACTGACTGCAAAGAGGCAGCTCTCCCGAACGTCCAAACACAGGCGGGAGATCGGGGGTAGAGGGGGGCGTGTGGAACCGCAGGTCCATTGGACCCGCGGTTCCATGCTACATCTGAACCCGGCCTTAGGCTGGCAGAGGAGGAATTAATAGAAAGGAACCATTTACAGTGGCATGCATGACAGGACGGTGACAGGAGATGCTGTTCATACAGCCAATGGCATTATTCAGCTGGGCTCCTGATGATCTGCAGTTACTGTTCATTAAAGGTAAAGTGTGCTGTCGAGTCGGTTTCGACTTCTGGCGACCACAGAGCCCTGTGGTTGTCTTGGGTGGAATACAGGAGGGGTTTGCCATTGCCTCCACCCGCGCAGTGTGAGATGATGCCTTTCAGCATCTTCCTAGATCGCTGCTGTGCAATATAGGTTTCCCCCCAGACTATGGGAAACATACCAGCGGGGATTCGAACCGGCAACCTCTGGCTTGATAATCAAGCCATTTCCCTGCTGCGCCATTAGGTGACTACTTACTGTGCATCACATGTGTCCTAAAAAAGTAGCGCTTTGGTGCAGTGCTCAGAGTAGCTTAGCTTTAGGCACTTCCCAGGGTGGAGCCACCATGGGGAGGACGGGTGCACGGCCCCAGACACGCCTGGTGAAACAGGTGGGTCTTAAGAAGGGCCTTAAAAGCAGACAGGGAGGGGAGGTGAATGAATTGGGGTGGGGAAGAGTGTCCAAAGAAGAGGGGCGGATACAGAAAAGCCCTCCTATGGGCCCAGGCACCATGCACTTACACCAGGGCCTGGGACACTAAGGAGGGCCAGCTGAGAAGACCTCACTGAGAAGACCTACAACTGGCCGAGAGAGGCGATCCCAGAGACATACAGGTGCTAAGCCCATAAAGGTTTGCAGGTGAGAACCAGCACTTCGAATTGGACCCGGAAGCGAACAGGCAACCAGTGCAGTGACCGTAAAAGAGGTGTGACACTATCAAATCCACAGCCACCCATAAGGAGGCAGGCCGCTGCATTCGGGATTAGTTGCATGCTTGGACTTCCCAAGTCACACTGCCGTCTCCTCTGCGCGATATGACCTTCTTTTCTCGTGAGTAATGGCTTGCAGTATCGGGTGGGGTTTTTCTGACACACAGTCCTTGCTCCGATGGGAAGACGAAAAGGTTCGGGACACACTATTAGCAGTGATGGATGCTCTCCCAGCCGGGCCTTTGACGGCGTTCGGCTTTACTCAGCGCCATCAGACAGGGGGGTGGGAGGAGCGCTGAGGCGCCCATGCCAAGACTGTCCCGAAACAATTGATGGCCAGACCTCCAATTTCAAACTCATAAAAAGCCGAACGGCGGTATCCAGCTCATTGCTAAGGCGGCAGACCGTGGCACTCAAAGTCTGCCTGGGAGGCAAACCCACTTCATCCCAGATGGTAGTGGAGGGACCAGAGGTGCACCTAAGCAATTTTGGAGCCTGGGCCTAAAGGCCTTTGGAGCCCACCCCCTCCCCAGCAAATTAAGCCTCATCATGCTCTGTCGGGTGACCACAACATCCAGGACAGACTAAAGAGGATTTGGGGGCCCCTGGGGGCTGTGGAGGCCCTGGGCTTCTGCCCCAAAGTCGTGGGCTAAGAGCTCCTATGGGAGGGACCAGGCCTAGCCTTCTGTACTTTCAGTCATGGTTCTATCACATTTCTAAAATAAAATAATAATAATAAAAAAACCACCCACAAAAAATGATCCAATGTTGCTGTGTTCCCAAATGAACGCATTACGACTCTCCGCAATTTTGTGAGTGTGCTTTTCTAAATGAGCATGAATTGCCCCCTTTGCTAAGCAGGGTCCATCTTGGTTTACATTTGGATGGGAGACTACATGCGAGCATTATAAGATATTCCCTGTAGAACCCAGAAGAAAGAGTGAGTAATGGCACACAAGGACCAGGCAGTGGAGTATAATGAAGAATATTAATAGTTTAATAAAAGAAGTCTTGCTTACCTAAGGGTGAGTGCAGATTGCTTTCTATTCTCCCGCTGCTTCTCATCTGTCTGCCCCACCTCCAGTCTAGGGCTGAACTAACTAACTGTAACTAACCCTGTTAACTGAGCAAAGAGGCACCTTTTAAAAGTGGTGATTGCATTGTATTTAGCAGGTCTTGTATTTAGTCCTGTATTTAGCAGGGGGCGAGCAACTGGCCTTCTCCATCCCCAGCACAGCATCCCTCCAGTGGCTGTTGCTAGTGTCTGTCCTCTGTTTCCTTTTTTTAGGTAATGAGCCCTTCGGGGACAGGGAGCCATCTTATTTATTTAAGATTTGTTTCTCTGTGTAAACTGCTTTGGAAACTTTTGTTGAAAGGCGGTATAAAAATATTTGCAGTTGTAGTAATCGTATCAATCTAGAATCTGGCCTAGATCAAGGAATGTGTTCACTAGAAACACAACATCCCCCTTAAGGGATGGAGCCATAGTTCAGAGGAACCATAGTCCATCTGCTTTGCATGCAGAAGGTCCCAGGTTCTCTCCCTGGCATCTCCAGGTAGGGCTTGGAAAAAAACCCTGCCTGGATCCTTGGAGAGCCGCTGCTGGTCAGTGTTGACAATACTGAGCTAGACGGACCAAGGGTCTGACCCAGTATATAGCAGCTTCCTATGCTCTTCTGGCTCTTTCCTTCCAGGATGGAGACCGAAAGAAGCTTGAGGAGCAATTTCTCATCTCGATTTTGCTGGGGAAAGAGGAAAGATGATTTTGCAAGGGAGGAGAAGATTCAGGGATCTTCACCCCTGAAAGGAACAAGTACTCTGTTCATGCTTAAAAGCACAGTCAAGTTATCCTCTAAAACTGCTGATCTTTAACTGGGGAGTTATGGCTCATGGAATGGGTCACATTCTGATCTAGACTGGTCATCCTCACCTTTGCCTCATGGGGAAATCTAGGGAATGGTCTGTTTTGTTGTCATTTTCACTTAAGCACCATAGACATCGAGGGTGCAGCATCAATAAATTACACGGATTATTAACACAGCGTATTATTTATCTTGCTCACTCCCCGCCCCCATCCTTCCAGAAGCCTACCCTTAATACCATTCACACGCCGTCAAACAGCAGGATTGTTTTGCGTCCCTTTCCTGCCTTTGCTTCCCTAATGCTCGTTCCTGCAACAGCTTGGCCTCAAATCGCTATTATTCCCCCTGTCAACGAGGGGTTTTTTCCCTTCTTTCTTAACAGACTCTTCGCATTTTCATGGAGGCGTTCGAACTGCCTGGATGGAAAGACTTACTATACAATTAAGTCAGACAGAATGCCATCTCGAAACTACTCTTTCCTTATGCCACCGATTCCTAACCAAAAAACACAAAAAAAAAACCCGGCTGCTAATTTGCAGCCGTCAAGCTGCCAACTTCTTCAGCGGTTTCTCTTGGTGTCTTCTAACGTTGGCGATGCTTGGTAACTACGAGGCATTCCCCTCCATGTGAAAAGTGGCTCTCCTGTGCCACGGACATGAACCCGCATATGGAGTCTCCTGCTGGGTTAGACCGAGGTGGGGCCATCTACGCCAACATCCGGTTTCCAACCAAACAGGAGTGGAAAGCTGGTCTTCCTGAACTGAGCATTTGGGATGTGCACAAACCGGTTCGGCGTTCTATCCCTAGCATACTGAACAGGTTCGGAAGCCCGCGTTCAAACCGGTTCGAATGTGGGGGCGGGGACACCTTTAAGGATGGGGGAAGGAGCACTCCTCCCCACCGCATTTCCCCCATTGGTGTGCGTGACCGGCAGGGGGGGCAGCGTACCTCCCCGCCGCCCCATCCTCTCTTCGGTCCGGAAGTGACTGGAAGTAGCATGTGTGTGTGTGCACATCGGCACGCATGTTGCTCATGTGTCCAGTGGGCAAGCAAGCACGAGTGCGCAGTTTTCAAGGCAGAGCCGGCAGGGGAAACACGGTGGGGAGGGGGTGTAAGTGCACCCTTCCCCATCCTTAAAGGTGCTCCCCCCCCCGCCGGTTCCATGCATATCTCTAGTGAGCATAAATTGTCCCCTTTGCTAAGCAGGGTTTGCTTTGCGTTTGGATGGGTGATAACATATGAGTCATGTTAGAGGTTGTTGATTTTTATCCACAATAGGTAAAACAGCAGAGCACTAAGGAATGAGCACACACTCCAGTTACAGAGTAGGTAGCAGAGGATGGTTTGGATCTTGCAGCTATTGAGAGAAAACACATGGAGATCCTTGTGTGACTAAACACTAAACATTTATTGGTTAAATACACTTAGATAGGAAAGACCTATATCTAATTTAAAGGACTACATAATGGATAGGTAAGGAGAGGGAGAGAGAGGTTTCCATCTGCTCTCTAGGAGGAAAGGAAGGATTGTGACGCAGCACAGGAAGTGCTGCAGAGTCAGTTCAGGGGTCACAGAGTAGGGACAGATCGGGAGACCCTGACTCACTGTCTCTACTCCCAATGCCCCTAGTGGTCATTAGGACAGTTGGTGCCAAAGGCTGATGCACAAGTTCATCTCCAACAAGTCAGGGGTGTAGCGATCACTGAAAAATGGGGGACAATTGTCCCCAGGCCGCAAGGGTCTGGGGGCCCCCAAGGCCCCCCCTCGCCCTCAGCCAGGGTGGCCCCTTGAGCCAAGTGGGAGCACGAGGCACATCCCTCTCCTCTCCTCTCCAGTCAGTGTTTCAATGAAACGCTGGCTGGGAAGGGATGGACTCCCCCCCACCCGCCCCCAGGCATTGGCCCCTCCCCTGCATCTGACATCACCTGCAAGGAGGGTGGAGCCAGTGCCCGGAACAGGCTGTCACAGCGCCGGCAGAGTTGTATTTTCCCTGTCAGCGGTTGGTGGAATCGCTGAAAGGGAGCTCCTTTCCCTGGGGATGGAGCACCTTTCCTCTTAGGCGATGGGGCCGCAGCTCAGGGACAGAACATCTGTTCTGCATGCAGAAGGTCCCAGGTTCAATCCCTGGTAGCCACTCCAGGCAAGGCTGGGGAAAAGAGTTACCCCTGGAGAGCTGTTGCTGAGCGAAGATGGACCATGGGTACAAGGCAGCTTCATATGGGGCTATCACTTTGTGTGTATGTGTGTGTGTGGTGTGGGGGGCATGGGTAGAAATTCAACAGGTTGAACTGTCTTTTCACTGCATGTGAAACCAGCTGGGCAGATCTGCACCTGTTGAATTTGTGCTGCCTGCAAAGGCCCAAGTCTCCTGCCCCCCCCAAAAGGGAGGCTTTTCTCACGACCGTGCGGAGGCAGGCTAAGGCAGGCCAGCCCAGTTCTGTGCCGCCGTGAGCTGCCACAGGAACTTTTTTTTAAAAAACCCTCTCCTTAAACTAGGTTAACGGAGTGAGCCCTCCGTTAACCTGGTTTTTCCGATCATGAAATGCCGCGGCACGGCTCCATGCCAGCTCACGAGGAGACCCCCAACCAGGACACTCCAGCAAGCCTCGGGGGTCTTCCCAGAATGCCCCGCACACTCGCACGGGCAGCCCCCGATCCCCACTGCCCCTACCGGCTCCGTGACGGCACGGGTCATCGTGTGGGCGGCCGATCCGGCCACCCAGGGATGGCTCCCTGCTTGTGTATATTTATATACTGCCTACTCTTGTGTTTATTTATTATTTATTGTATTAAATTAAAAAAAAATACTACAAAAGTCTCAAGGCAGTTCGCAGACATATAACGTTGATCGTGTGTAGAGTCTCGAGGAGTACCACTAAGGGGAGATTTTGATGTTGCAGACTTTCTGGCAGCTCCAGAAGTACCTTTGCCTGGGGGTGGGGTCCCCAGTTGGCCATCCTTCCACACCAGAAGGAATGAAATGCTGTTGGCACATGTGTGTGTGTGTGTGTGTGTGTGTGTGTGTGTATCCCTTGCCTGCTCCTTGCGACTCCCTCCTCTGACCTGGCCCTCTCTTCACTCCCTGTCAGATCTGGTGCTAAAGGAAGGTCAAGGCAAGGTCATGTGTCCATCCCATCGATTTGAATCATGGAGCCAGACAAGCTAAGCTAACCTGACAACCCCAAGCTGCCCATTAACACCTCCCCTCCGGAGGCCCAGTTGTCAACCCTGCACAGCAAGTCCTACAGCGATCTGGGCTGGGTAGTGGGGAAGGAGGGCCTCATCCCCCCACTCTTGATCTAGCCTGCGGTGGTTAACTGGGGAAAATTGTGGCCTGCTTATTGGGAATGATTCGTACTCTTTGAGCCACGTTACGAACTGCCAAGCTGAACATGGACCCGTCTGCCGTGTGTGTCTGCCCACTGAGGGCAAGCTTAGGGAGGAGAGCTGGTCTTGTGGTAGCAAGCATGGCTTGTCCCCTTTGCTAAGCAGGGTCTGCCCTGGTTTGCAATTGCATGGGAGACTACATGTGGGAGCATTGTAAGATATCCCCCTTAGGGGATGGGGCCGCTCCGGAAAGAGCACCTTCATCCTTTCATGCAGAAGGTTCCACATTCCCTCCCTGGCAGCATCTCCAAGATAGGGCTGAGAGAGACTCCTGCCTGTAACCTTGGAGAAGCCGCTGCCAGTCTGTGCAGACAATACTGAGCTAGATGGGCCGATGGTCTGACTCAGTATATGGCAGCTTCCTTATGTTTCTATCCTGGTTTCCCTGCATGCCCTGCCTGGGATCAGAGGCGTATCTAGGGAAAATAGCGCCTAGGGCAAGCACTGAAATTGTGCCCCCTGTCCAAGCATCTGATACCCATCTTTCAGATAACTTTACCATAATATCAGCTGAAAAATACAAGTCAAGCTCGTTAATCTTTTAATATTTCAAAAACTATTTAGCAATAGACATAGCCTGACCAAAAAATGCTGGAAAACTACAAATTTCAGTATGTGGGGGCTCATGAAATACCCAAATACTATGTGGAGATGTACTTGGAAAACTAAACAGAAGTGCCTGTCTAATTCTCTACTATGCATTGTAGCATCACCATTACATAAGTTTTAAAAATCAATGGAGAATTTGACTTTTCCCAGATACTCAGTAAATAATTAAAGGATATGCAGAGTAAACTGTGTCACTGCTTGGAATATATTCTAGTCTTTCAGAAAGACAGTTAAAATGAGAGAAAGAGACCAAGAAACTCCCAGTGGGCCTTAATATTAAGGGTTTCACACTGATTCAAAGACAAACTCACCATTAACAGCCATATTAGCAAGACATCACATTTAACTCACTTATCACAAGAAGCAAAGTAAGAGCAAATGAATACAATCCTAGCTCTTAAGCATCAGCTCAGTATTCACAAGCCCTGATTCTCTGTACATAGTGCCAATCTGAATATGTGTACAGCGTCTTATATTATATTTATATTTTTATTTTTTACCAGAAGCCCCTTTGGGAGGCTTCCTAAAGGCTGGGTTTTTTTTTTTTTGCAAAGATTCCCCCTCACCCCGCTGGCCTCTAGGGCCTCGCAGGGACCATTTGAGCATGTGCAGTGGCCATTTAAAAAAATAATCTTTTTTTTTTTAAAAAAAAGGCCACTGAAAACAAAATGGCCACCGTGCATGCTCAAATGGCCTCTGCAAAGCCTGGCATGACCTAGAGCCTCACAGAGGCCATTTGAGCATGCACGGTGGCCATTTTGTTTTTGGAAGCCTTTTTTTAAAAAAAAAATTAATTTTACCAAATGGCGCCCCCCCCTTCAAGTGGCGCCCGGGGCACGTGCCCTGCCTGCCCTACCCCTAGATACACCCCTGCCTGGGATTGCCAAAACAAGACTTCATTCATTCATTCATTCATTCATTCAATCAATATATTTATATACTGCCTACTATTGTATTTATTTATTATTTATTGTATTAAATAAATGAATACTACAAAAGTCTCAAGGCAGTTTGCAGACATATAAAAACACCAACAAATTTAAAAAGAAACATCAAAACTTATACAGAGTTCCATTTAAAGCAACATGCCAATAAAAATTCAATGATAAGCCTGGTTGAACGGGGGCATCTCTAATTGTTTCCTAAAAATCATCATGGTTGGAACAGCTTTAATTTAAACAGGAAGTTTGTTCCACAACCCCGGGGCGACAATAGAGGAGGCTTGCCTCTGAGTTTAGAAACATAGCAAGCTGCCAGATACTGAGTCAGACCATTGGTCTATCTAGCTCAATATTGTCTTCACAGACAGGCAGCGGCTTCTCCAAGGCTGCAGGCAGGGATCTCTCTCAGCCCTATCTTGGAGATGCTGCCTTGGGTCTCTCCGGTCCTAGTCCAGCACTCTAACCACTACACCACACTGGCTCTCAATTGTCACCATTTCGGTCCAGTGGTCAGCCACTGTTGCAATTTTTGCCTTCGCCTGTTTTTGATTCCGAACCTTCAATGGCCAAAAATTAGTGATCTGTGCTCTTAGATTATTCCACCTTGTTATTACAGTGACTGCAGAGGCTAACAAATATGGACAGATTTCCCCCCGAAACAGGATTATACTTCAGCACACACCTGAATTTTTGAAGACATTTAAAGAGGCATTAAAAAACTGTAAGTTGTGCAACCTGATGGGGGGTGGAAGTAGCCAACACTTGTTTTCAAGAATGTAAGGGTCATAGGAACATAGGAACATAGGAAACTGCCATATACCGAGTCAGACCATTGGTCTATTTAGCTCAGTATTGTCTTCACAGACTGGCAGTGGCTTCTCCAAGGTTGCAGGCAGGAATCTCTCTCAGCCCTATCTTGGAGATGCTGCCAGGGAGGGGACTTGGGACCTTCTGCTCTTCCCAGAGCGGCTTCATCCCCTGAGGGGAATATCTTGCAGTGCTCACACATCAAGTCTCCCATTCTTATGCAACCAGGGCAGACCCTGCTTAGCTATGGGGACAAGTCATGCTTGCTACCGCAAGACCAGCTCTCCTCCTCTCAATTTTTAAAATAATGCATCTCAGCCATTTTACAGTGGATCTGTACCAGGTTTGGAGGGCTGGTGTCACTTGTCGCCTAGTTGATGGCTGCAAATGTTCAGGCAGAAGGGACAGATGGTTGAGATTTTATGACCAATAGAATGTGCAGGGCTTATAATGGTAGAATGTTGAAATCACTACATTAGAACTCTATGGTTAAATGGATGTTTTGCCTAATAGGAGTCGATGAGCAATACCATAAGCTCATTCACACAATCAAAAATTGTGTTCTACCTCGGGTTTGGGAGCTGTGTGTGCTCTCAATTTTCTGTTGTGTGGAAGCAAAGTAGGAGGAAAACCTGGGTAGAAGTGATTGTGTGAAAGCCAGGTAGGAGGAAAATCCGAGTCTTTTCTCCTCCTCTCCCAGCACGAGCACCCCGTGAAATGGATTGCCAGGACATTTCAGTCTTTCTGAAAGGAAGTACTTTTTCACACAGTGCATAATTAGCCTGTGGAATTCTGTGCCACACATTCATGGAGGACAGGCCTAATGATGGCTTCTACTTTGGAAGGCTATAGGTGACCTCCAGATATGGAATCAGTTGCCTCTACGGGTTGCAGGGGAGCAACAGCAGGAGAGGGGGCATGCCTTTATCTCCTACTTGTGGGCTCCGAGAGGCATCTGGTGGGCCTTGGGGGAAACAGGATGCTTGTCTACGCCTTGGGTCTGATCCAGCAGGGCTGGTCTTATGTAAATTTTGGAGCGCTGCTGCCAGTCAGTGTAGACCAGAGGTGCCCAACTAAAATGCCCTGGTGGGCCGGAACCAACCACGACATGGTATTTGGGGGCCCAAATACAATTTCCAGCACATTAACATGAATTATTCAAAAGATTAATGAAAGCAATTATTTGTTACTTGTGGATCTTTTACATTTGTCAAGGGACCTACAGTCTTAACTAGAGATAGTGGCCAGAACAAAACTTTGGAATTGCCCCAAAGGGTGACCGACCGTCTGTCTTCCTAGGGTGCTGTTGCTGCACAATCATCCTACCTACGGGCCAGCAAAAAAGTCCCCATGGGCTGGATCAGATCATGGACCGCCCGGAGGCTTTCTGGAAGGGCGGTATAAAATTGAATGAATGAATGAAAATCTGCACACACACCCCGCCCCGGGACCTTATGTTGAGCAGACCTGGTGTAGACAATACTGAGCCAGAAAGAGCAAAGGTTACTTACGATTTCCCCAATAATAAAGGCAAAAATGGGATGAGAGCAGGGAAACTCAAATCCTCTGAGCTAGAAGAAGGAGCCCCCCAACTCTTCCCTGCCCGCCCTTCCCCACTGACACTACTCACCTCCCCAGTTACAATTCTCTGGAGGAATTTAATAAACGACAGAGCCCCTTGTTGACTCAACCGCATGCTCCAGTGACCCCAAAGCAGCCACCCCGCTTCCCTGGGATCTCTCTAAACATCCTGCTCAAGGAGGCCCACCTATCGGGAGGAGAAAACCACGAAAGGGTCCAAGTGCTGCAGGAGAGGAACCACTGAGGTAGGGCTGTGGGGGGACGTTGCTCCCCCCTCCCACCCAGGGTGGATCAGCCCATACTTGTTTGCTTTCCCTGGCAAGTCCTCATCTTGGTTTTAGCCTTGGAGGGAGGTCTTGCTCACAGGGTTCAGCTCTCTCTTTGGGGGTCCCTGGAAATGGACCAGAGGTTTGGAGTGTGGGATGCATCTGGTGGCATCTTTTCCCCATGGTTCGCTCCTTTAGCATCGGGCATTCAGAGACAGGCTGTTCTTGTACATGGAGGTTCCATTCCTAAGTCCCATTGCCAATGAGGACATAAGAAGGTGCCTCTGGGGCAGAGGAAAAGTCCTTCCAGCCTGGTTCTTGCTTCCCACAGTTGCCAGCCTCCAGGAAGTTCATCAGCAGGACCCGAAAGCAACAGCCCTCTCCTGTCCCAGCACCTAGTATTCACAGGTAGACTGTCTCTGAACCTGGAAATTCCCTTTTGCCATCACTGATAGACCTATTTTCCTCCCATATTTTAATTATGTATCATACAAATCTCTCTATGTGGTCGCTAAGTGTTGACATCGACTTGACAGCACTCAATCAGTCAATCAATCATCATACAAAACATGCCTTGCACTGGTCTGACCCAAAGCTCCTGCCCATAAGTTTAACAGAGTGACCCCTAAGCTTGACTGTTACAGGAGAAAAGGGAAGCTTCTCTCTCTCCCTCTCTCCCTCTCTCCACTTTCTCTGCACTGTGCTTGATTTTATAAATCTCTATCACCATTGTCCTTAATTGCCTTTTCTCTATACTAAAAATCCCCAAATCTTCAGCCTCTCCTGAAAGGCAAGTGTATGCTATTGACTTTTTATCTGTTTATTTTCACATTTATATTCTGCTTTTCCTTCAATGAGCCCAGAGTGGTGTACATGGTTCCAACTCTCCTTACAACGACCCTGTGAGGTAGGTTAGGCTGAGATGAATGACTAGCCCAGAGTAGCCCAGTGACTTGAGAAGAGAGCTGGTCTTGTGGTAGCAAGCATGACTTCCCCCCTTAGCTAAGCAGGGTCTGCCCTGGTTGCCTATGAATTATGCAGCCAGGGCAGGACTACAAGCATGAGCACTGGAAGATATTCCCCTTAGGGGAATATCTGGGAAGAGCATCTAGGTTCCAAGTTCCCTCCCTGGCTGCATCTCCAAGATAGGGTTGAGAGAGATTCCTGCCTGCAACCTTGGAGAGGCCGCTGAGAGTCTGTATAGAGACAATACTGAGCTAGCTAGAAGGACCAAGGGTCTGATTCAGTATATGGCAGCTTCCTATGTTCCTATGACTTTCAAGCACATCTTTCACAGGACGCAAAGACTGGAAACCAGAAGGCTGAAATTCATGGGAATTCTGCAGCCCATCATATATTTTGTGTTTTTTTACATCCTTGTGCAGAATTGATACACAACTCCACATACTGCCCATTGATAATCCACAAATGCTAGATACCCTTCCCTTCTTCGATGGTGCCAATCTGCTATCAGGACAGAAGAGTCAGCCTCCGCTGGAGATATTCCAAGCTGCCATATTTCTGGCAACTTCTATCAGAGCTCTCCAAATGTTATTCATCTTCTCGAAGGGGGGGGAGGGGGAAAAGCCACCCCTAACTTCTAAGCACAGCCCCCTCCTTTCCCTTCCTGTAAGTGGCCATTAATTAAAGCCAAATCGCGGTAGAGGGAAATCAAATGACTGCGTTGTGATTAAACTCTATTACCGCTAGGAGGAACGGCATGCATGATAATTTGCTACTTATAGGAAACGGCGGCGGAGATGCCAGCTCATATATTCTGAATTCTCTTATGTTCCTCAAAGCCGTCCTGCACCAGAGCTTGGGACTGGTCCTGCCAACTTGTCTCAGGCTGACCTTGCAGGAGATGGCTGTGGATTATAACGTCGGTCAAGTTTCCCCCTCTTGTCTTTCATTTAGCGGGGTCGTTCTCCAAACTCAGGGAACACTTTCCAAGTCAGCTGGGTGGACTCCTAAGCATTGGCCAGGCACTGTCTATGTAGGGTTGCCGTATTCAAGCTTCCCAAATCCAGGTGGCTTAATTTGCAGAATAATAATAATTATTATAATAATTTGATTTCTATACCACCCTTCCAAAAATGGGCCAGGGCAGTTTACACAGAGAAATAATAAATAAATAAATAAATAAATAAGATGGCTCCCTGTCCCCAAAGGGCTCACAGTCTAAAAAGAAACATAAGACAGACACCAGCAAAAGTCACTGGAGGTCCTGTGCTGGGGGTGGAGAGGGCCAGTTACTCTCCCCCTGCTCAATAAAAGAGAATCACCATGTTAAAAGGTGCCTCTTTGCCAAGTTAGCAGGGGCATATTATGCCAATCATGTGGCAACTAATTTGCACTTTGTTTATTTATTTGACAGATTTGTACACTTTCGTTTCTCGGCCTTTTGGCTAAGATCAAGTGCAGATTTGTACACTTTCCCCTCCTTCTCTGCCCTCCTATGTGAGCGAATCCAGAGTAAAATCCGGGCAATCCAGGCAGTGCATTTGAAATCTGTGTAAATCCGAGTGGAATTTAGCAGCCGGGTGGAGGAGACCAAATCCGGGGGCAACCCTACATTTACAACACTTCAGCATGGCCTAGACTTATGAGCATGTCTAAGAAATGTCCACTCACAGGGGTACAGATCCCTCCCTAAGCATTTGGGAAGCTCTCCCCTCATTTTATTGAATGTCCCCCTGCCAAACCTGATAACCCATATCTCCCCGCATCTCCTCAGAAGTGTCTTTCCTCTTACCCCCCCGCCCCCAACCTAAACAAAGAGTTGTTCCTCAGCTTTCCCTCTGTTTCCATCCTGGAATACAGGAAGCTGCTTTATACCTAGTTAGACCATTGCTCCATCAAGCTCAGTATTATCTACGCAGACTGGTGGCAGCTTCTCCAGGGTTGCAGGAAAGAGTCTCTCTCACCTCTGCCTGGGGATGCCAGGGAGAGAACTTGGAACCTTCTGCCTGCAAGCGGGCAGGTGCTTTTCCCAGAGAGGCTCCACCCCTATCTTACAGTGCTCACATATGTAGTCTCCCATTCAAATGCAAACCAGGGTGGACCCTGCTTAGCAAAGGGGGCCAGTCATGCTTGCTACCACAATTCCAGCTCTCCTCCTCTGTTTTTGATAAGAATAACCAGGATATTTTAGTTAGAGTTGATAAAAAGTTGTCAAAACTCTTTTGGCCTTCTTTAGAATTATTATTATTTCTTGTTTACACAGTCAGACAGGTGTTATTGACTGGTTTGTTTTATCCAGACATTGAGTCCTTCCCAAGGACCTGGGATGGCTGAATTTTATTGTCAATTGTTATAGATATCGTCGCAGAATATAGGCTGTTCCCAGTAAAGCTGCTTTTTGTAATTGGCTGATGGTGATTTCTGTGGCCCCTATGGTTGTTGTTGTTGTTGTTGTTGTTATTATTATTATTATTAATTCAATTTCTATGTATCAGAATGTATCAGGCGTTTCAAATGCATCGATCAGGAACTGGAGTAGAAAACCAGGTGTCAGTTTGGCTACAGGACATTGGTTTTTAGGCCATGGAGTGGACCACAGAAAGTAGGGCTCTTCTCATGATGATCACTAGGAGAGGAGAAGCCCCTGACCCTAATTTGAGAGCCTCACCTGCTCCCAATTGGTTGCCATGGGAATTCTACAAGCAAGGTAGGAAGAAGGGAAGATGCTTTTCTGTGAACTGGGTATGGAATGAGGAGGGAGCAGGAAAAGCACTTCCTAGGCCTCCCCCTCCGTACCCAGCTCACCAGCCATCCTTTCCCTCTCCTCCCACTTTGCTTCGTCAATTGGGAGCTCACTCAGCTCCCAGACTAGGATCAGAGGCTTCTCCTACCCTGCCCTAGAGAACATCGTGAGAACCACCTTAGTATGTCTCATGCCATTTTCATCCACAAACAACCAAATATACCAGGAAGAGGTAAAATATTTCCATCCACACTTCTTTTCTTTTAATGTGGTTCAGTGGTTTGCCAAGAAGTTTGGAGCTAACGTTTCTCCCCCAACCCGCCTTTATAAGGCTTTTCTCCATCCGTGGTGAAATGCGTGATGATGGAAGAGCAGACCTCCTCCAGCTCCCTCTTCCGTTCCTCGTACTCTTTCTTCGGAGCGAGCTGATTGTCCTCCATCCATGCCGTGGTCTCTTCACACATTTCTAGTACCCTCCTCTTGGCTCGGTCATCCAGGACTGTCTCCACCGCAGCTCTCTTGAGCTGGAGGGTGGTGGACTCTAAAGAATTCAAGGCTTCTATCTTTTCCTGTTCTGCCTTCTCTCGCGCTCTATAATCTTCCTCCTCCTGTAGAATCCGTTCCATCTCTTCTCTGTCCAACCGGCCTCGGGTGTCTGTGACGGTGAGCTGGTTGGTTTTGCCCGTGTTTCTCTCCATGGCAGAAACAGTAAGGATATTATTGTGATCAATGACAAAGGTGACCACGATCACCGGCACGCAGCGTGGGGCGGGTTGGAGGCCACTGAGCGTCACAGTGCCGAGAAGGCGGTTGTGCTTCGTCAACGTTCGTTCCCCTTCATAGATTTGCAAGAAGAGGCTGCTTTGGTTGTCTTCCGTGGTGGAGAAGTTCCTGGTCTCCTTCGTTGGGATCGGAGAGTTACGTTTGATCACAACGTCCATCACGCCTCCTACGGTCTCCAGTCCCAAGGAGACTGGGGTCACATCCAAGAGAAGGAGATTTTGCAGGTTCTGGTACCTGTGGCCTGTCAATATGGCGGCCTGAACAGCTGCCCCATAAGCGACTGCCTCATCAGGGTTGATGGTCTTGCTCAGCTCCTGCCCGTCAAAGAATTTTGACAGCAGCCTCTGGATCATGGGGATGCGAGTGGAACCGCCCACCAGCACAATGTCATGAATCTGGGTCTTTTTAAACCCAGAATCTCCCAGTGCCCTCTCTACATGTCTCACAGTGGCTTGGAAGAGGTCAGAGCACAAGTCCTCAAAGGAAGCTCTGGTGATGGTAGCGTGGAAATCCACCCCCTTGTAGAGGGCGTCAATGTTGATATTGGCTGTAACGTTGGAACTCAGGGTCCGCTTTGCCTTTTCACAGGCGGCCCTCAGCCTCTGCAGAGCCTTTTTGCTTTGGCTGATGTCCTCTTTGTGCTTATTCCTGAACTCTTGAGCGAGGTGATCCATCAGCCTTTTGTCAAAATCCTCTCCACCCAAATGGGTATCTCCAGCTGTTGCCATCACTTCGAAGATCCCGTCTTGGACAGCAAGGATGGAAACGTCAAAGGTCCCTCCACCCAGGTCAAAGATGAGGATGTTTCTCTTCGTCTTCCACTTGCTGCTGCTATTCAGGCCATAGGCAATGGCGGCGGCAGTGGGCTCGTTGATAACCCTGAGGACTTGGAGTCCTGCGATCGCACCAGCATCTATGGTGGCTTGGCGCTGGGCATCGTTGAAGTAGGCTGGCACTGTGATGACAGCCTGTGTGACTGGGCGGCCTAGGTAGGCCTCAGCTACCTGCTTCAACTTGGATAACACCATGGCGGAGATTTCCTCGGGATAGAAAGCCTTTTCCAACCCTCTGTACGACACTTGAACCTTGACCTTCCCCCCGCCGCCACCAACCACTTGGAAAGGCCAGTGCTTCAGGTTCGACTGTACCAAGGGGTCATCAAATGGACGCCCAATCAGCCGCTTGGCGCTGAAGACCGTGTTCTCTGGGTTGAGGCCTACCTGTATCTCTGCGGGTTCTCCCACCAGGCGCTCGCGGTCGGTGAATGCCACGTAGCTGGGGGTTATTCGGTTGCTGTGGTCATTGGCGATGATGTCCACTTTGCCCCTCTGGCAGACTGCTACACAAGAGTAGGTGGTGCCCAGGTCAATCCCCACCGCTGGACCCTTGGACAGAGTTCTGGCCACTTCCGATCTAAATCCGGGGGCGGAGTGTGGTGTGGAGCCATTGGTTGTGTGGTCATGAGCATTCTCATGGCTGAGGTCTGCTCCCATAGAGGTGTCTCTCCCCCCGGGCCCCGCCCTTCTGCCAAAGATGGAAAATTGGCAACCCTGGGGGGGCAGATGTTCTTGGCTCTTGGGGGGCACTTCCTCTGCCTCTGCCCTTGATATTTCTCCAGGTGGTGCTCCATCATGACCTATGTCACAATAGGCCCTCTGGGACCAGCCATACCTCACCCTCTCTGTAGATTTGCTCTCTCTCCTTGGGGTGTGGCAGGGCTGCACAACTTTGGCCCTCCAGCTGCTTTGGGATTACCACTCCTATCATCCCCAGCCACAGGGGCCAGTAGGGATCATGAGAGTTGTAGTCCAGCCTCTGCAGGAGGGCCAAAGTTGTGCAGCTCTGAGTTTCTTGCACTCATGTTTACTGCCTGGGTCTGCTAAGACTTGAACCAGTTAGAATGTGATCTGCAAACTAGCTGGGTTTTGTTTTTGTTTTAAAGCCAACAGAATAGGAGAATATGAGAAACAGATATGAGAACAGAATACGATTCACATCCTCATCTGGAAGCATTTGTGCCAGAGAGAACCGTGGTTGTCTGGAGGCGGAGTCTGTGGAGGAGCAGGGGGCCGCTGCCTGTTGTGGTGAACCTAGGACTGCAGCATTGGGGGGGAGGGCATTATATACCCTCTAGCACTTCACACATAGGGACACACTTGTCACATCTCCATGCTCAGGCAAAGGATCACTGAGTCCTCCTCCCTCTTAGACACTCCCTGCTGAAGACTTTGCTCTGGCTTCATCGCAGTCGACATGAATTCAGTTCCGGAAACGGAAGCGGATGTTCAGTTTCTGCCCTCCAAGGAAGGGGCAGTCCATGAGCAGCTCAGCCAGTTAGGGGTGCAGATCCACCACTAAGCATTTGAGCCCCCCCCTGCACATTTTACTGAACTCCCCCCACCCAACTTAATCACCCGTATCTCCTCCCCTCTCCAAAAATAACTGGAGGCAGGAGCTGCTCCTCAAACGTTCCCTCTGTCTGAACCTCTGCAGCTGTGACCCTGAAGAACCAGGCCAGACCCGTCACCTTTATTAGACCGGATGGAGCCCTGCCAGCCTCTTGGGTCACCTCTAAGGTGAAGAGCTGGTAGTGGCAGTGGGAGTGAATAATAGTCCCCTTTGCCAAGCAGGGTCTGTCCTGGTTTGCATTTGGATGGCCGACTACATTTGAGCACCGCCTGCTGTAAGATATTCCCCTTAGGGGGATGGGGCCGTAGGTTAGGGGTAGAGCATCTGCTTGGCAGGCAGGAGGCCCCAGGTTCAACCCTTGGCAGCACCTCCAGGAAGGTCTACACTGCCAGTCAGTGTAGACCAGACTGAGCTAGATGGACCAAGGGCTTGACTCAGTAGGAAGCCGCTTCCTGTGTTCACGAGGAGCATCCACACATAGCTCGGTGGCGGAGCGTCTGCTTGGCATGCAGAAGGTCCCAGGTTCAATCCCTGGCAGCCTCTCCAGGTAGGGCTGGGAAGGACCCCTGCCTGAAACCCTGGAGAGCTGCTGCCAGTCAGTGTAGACAACTCTGAGCTAGATGGACCAAAGGTCTGATGCGGAAGTCAGCTGCAGATATTTATCAGGAGCATCCATAGCTCAGTGGTGTAGGCAGAAGGCCCCAGGTTCCCTCCCTGGCAGTACTATGCAAGGTGGACTCTGCAGAGGGCAGCTTCCGAGGTTCCTAGGAGCTGCAACACTCCCCTCTGGGCCCTTGTAGCGTGCAGAAGCAATGCAACAGCCTCCTCTTGCAGACTCCCAGGGTCCCCTTAGCAGAGCTTCTGGTTCCAGAGGAAGAAACTTCTCTGCCATTTGCAGGGTGTGGAATCCTGGACCCAGTATTGGTGTTTGCACTTGGACTGTGACAGAACTGTGGAAGGCGCTCAGCAGGAGCTCAGGGCCTCCATGTGCCCGCAGCAGGAGGCCAGAGACTACCCCTTTTCTGTGCAACCGTCTCTCCCCCCGCTTTGAAAAGCAGGGAGCAGAAAGGCTTCTTGCCACCTTGCTGGTGCCCCAATAATATACTCTCCTTGAGGCAGGCGCTTCACCTGGCCTCATGGGAGGGCTGTCTCTCAGTACACATAGCTTAGACTACATATGGAGCGGCCTTGAACCACCAAGTTGGGCTATTGGGCCACCTATAGGAACATAGGAAGTTGCCATACCCTGAGTCAGACCCTTGGTCCATCTATCTCAGTATTGTCTTCACAGACTAGCAGCGGCTTCTCCGAGGTTGGAGGCAGGAGTCTCTCCCAGCCCTGTCTTGGAGATGCTGCCAGGGAGGGAACTTGGAACCGTCTGCTCTTCCCAGAGCGGCTCCATCCCCTGAGGGGGAATCTCTTCCAGTGCTCACACTTCTAGTCTCCCATTCAAATGCAACCAGGGTGGATCCTGCTTAGCTAAGGGGACAAGTCCTGCTTGCTACCACCAGACCAGCTCTCCTCTTTTGCCTCAGTACTGCCTACTCTGCATGGCAGGAGCTCTCCAAGGACTTCTTCAACCTTGCAGCCTGGCCCTTTCCACTGGATTGGAGGAGAACTGGTCTATGGGAGGAGAGCTGGTCTTGTGGAAGCAGGCATGAGGCATCCCCTTTGCTAAGCAGGATCCACCCTGGTTTGCATTTGAATGGGAAACTGCATGTGTCAGCACTGTAAGATATTCCTCTTAGGGGATGGGAATGTAGCTCAGGGGAAGAGTACCTGCCTGCTTGCGTGCACAAGGTTCCAAGTTCCCTCCCTGGCAGCATCTCCAAGACAGGGCTCAGAGAGACTCCTGCCTGCAACCTTGGAGAAGCCACTGCCAGTCTGTGTAGACAGACAATACTGAGCTAGACAGACCAAGGGTCTGACTCAGGGTATGGCAGCTGCCTGTGTTCCTATGATTTGTGCAGAAGTGAACCTGGGACCTTCTGCAAGCAAAGCACAGGCTCTACCCCTGAAGAACAAGGGCCATCTTCCTCCATTCACGCACAGAACAGGGAGACTGGGCAGGTTTTTACCCATATTTTTTAATGTGCCCTGTTAGGTGGAACAATGCATTCTGGCAGTCTGGTGGTTCATTCCATTTCCTCCATGTGTTCATCCTTCCCAGCATCTGCCACATTCTGATCTTCTCCAAGAATCCCTTCTTCTGCCCTCTGCCTTGGGATGAGAGAGGTGCAGATGGAGTCCCACGCCTTCTCTAGGTCTTTCTGCCTTTGCTCACATTCCTCCTTCTCGGCCAAGGGGTTGCCCTCCAGCCAGGAGGTGGCGCTCTTGCACATCTCCAGCATCCTCCTCTTGGCTTGCACATCTAGGACTTGCTCCTCGGCAGCCCTCTTGAGTTCTAGAGTGCAGGACTCCAAGGAATTCATGGCTTCGATCTTCTCCTGCTGGGACGTGTCGTTGACTCGGAACTCCTCCGCCTGCTGCACGATCCTCTCAATCTCCTCTTTGCCAAGGCGGCCCCTGGTGTCAGAAATGGTGAGCTGGCTGGTGTTCCCAGTCTCCATGTCCTTGGCTGACACCATTAGGATATTGTTTTCATCGATGGAGAACGTGACTGCAATGACAGGGACCCCACAGGGCGCTGGGAGAATGCCTTTTAAGGTGAATGTGCCCAGCAAGTGGTTGTGTTTGGTCAAGGCTCTCTCTCCTTCATACACCATGAACAAGATGGTGTCTTGATCATCTTCAGTGGTGGTGAACTCCATGGTTTCCTTGGTAGGGACAGGCGAGTTGCGTTTGATGATAGTTGCCATGACTCCTCCTTGAGTGTTGATCCCCAGAGACAAAGGGGTGACATCCAGAAGAAACATATTCTGCATCTTTGAGGTCCGGTTGCCCGTCAAGATGGCAGCCTGGATGGCAGCGCCATAGGCGACGGCTTCATCGGGGTTGATGCCCTTACACAGCTCCTTCCCATTGAAGAAATCCTTCAGCAGCTTCTGGATCTTGGGGATACGGGTGGAGCCACCAACCAACACAATGTCTTTGATCTCACATTTGCTCATCTTGGCATCTTTCAGGGCTCTTTCCAAGGGCTTGAGAGTGGCTCGGAAGAGGTCGGCGCACAGGTCCTCAAAGCGTGCTCTGGTGATGGTCATGTGGAAATCGACCCCTTGGTAGAGCGAGTCAATGGAGATGCTGGCAGCGTTGCACGAGCTTAAGATGCACTTAGCACGCTCGGAAGCAATCTTCAGCCTCTGCATGGCCTTCTTGTCCTGCCGGATGTCCTTCTTGTGCTTCCTCCTGAACTCCTCAGCCAGATGCTCCATCAGCCTCTTGTCGAAATCCTCCCCGCCCAAGTGGGTGTCCCCTGAGGTGGCTTTTGCTTCAAAAATGCCATCCTCAGCTGTGAGGATGGACACGTCGAAGGTGCCCCCACCAAGGTCAAAGATGAGGATGTTCTGTCGACCTGCCCTGTGGTTTCTTGCATCCAGGCCATAGGCGATGGCGGCGGCTGTTGGCTCATTGAGGATCTTGAGGATCTGGAGCCCGGCGATCGCTCCGGCATCTATCGTGGCCTGGCGCTGGGCATCATTGAAGTAGGCTGGCACTGTGACGATGGCTTGGGAGATGGAACAGCCGAGGTATGCCTCCGCCGTTTGCTTCATCTTGCCCAACACCATGGCTGATATCTCCTCGGGGTAGAAGGACCGCTGTTTGCCCTTGTGGGACACCTGTACCTTGAGCTTCCCGTCATGGTTGACCACAGTAAAAGGCCAGTGTTTTATGTCCTCCTGGACTGTGGGATCTTCATACTTCCTGCCAATCAACCGCTTGGCGGCAAACACGGTGTTCTGGGGGTTGAGAGAGGCTTGGCTCTTTGCTGGGTCTCCAACCAGGTGCTCCGTGTTGGTGAAGGCCACGTAGCTGGGTGTGGTCCGGTTCCCCTGGTCGTTGGCGATGATCTCCACTTTGTCATGCTGGCAGACAGCCACGCAGGAGTAGGTCGTGCCCAGGTCAATCCCTATAGCCAGTGCATTCCGCTTAGGCATGGTTATGCCAGTCACCTTTTTAGCAGAGGTTGATGAGAGGGAGCTGGAAGGATATAGATGCTCCCATGAGAGAGTTCTGGGTGCCCCCCTCTCTCTTCTTCAAGACCCACAAGTTCTTTGACCAGGCCGTAGGTTTTGATTAGGGATCATGGCATCTTCTCTCTTGCCTATAGCTGGGCAATTAGGGCTTTCCCCTAACTTCAGGGTGCTGACTCTAACCCCTCAGCAAGACTGCTGACTTCACCAGGACACATCACAATGGAGGTTGAACAGACAACCCTGAAATGGCTGGTCAGGGCGACACCCTCTGGCCTCCAGCTCCCTCCCTCCCTCCTTATGGTGACCTAACTTGGCTTAAGAGCTGAAGCACTGTCTTGCTATATCAGATCCAAGCTCCAGCGCTCTGTTTCCAACTGTGGACAGCCAGATGACTCTGAGACGCTCACAAGTGAGGTATGAAGATAACAGCCCTCCCTTAGTTGTTTGTCTCCAACTAAAGGTATACTACTACTACTCTACATGGGTGTTCATGTCTATACATTTATTAGCTATCATAGGCCTATAAACAATTAATAACTCTCTTCCATGTCCTCCCTTTTTCATCTAAGTTCATCTAAGCTACAGACCACTACCAACTTCGGAACAGAGGAAACGGCCTTTATACTGAGACAGACTATTGATCTGTCTAACTGTTTACCTGTCTCCAGAGGTGCACCTAGGTAATTTTGGAGCCTGGACCTAAAAGCCTTTGGAGCCCATCACCCACCCCGGTTGCAAGTTAAGCATCAACCGGCGGGGATGACGCACACACACACCGTCACACACAGAGTATTTTTAACACACGGATTTTTGAGGGCACAAACAGCAACTGAACTCACCAGAATGTAAAACCAGGTATATTTATGTAAAGGTGCATTCGCAGAAACATTTCAACACACAACTTAACATATTCCCATCCCAACATATTTCTTTCCCCATTCCTCCCCTCCCACCCCCTATCTCTAAAGCACCTGGCGCAGGTCACAACCTCACTCGGCCGCCTGGCTCAGCATGGCCTGTTGGCAGCACAGCGTGGCGAGCACACCACCCAGGACAGACTAAAGAGCATTCGCGGAGGTGTGGAGGCCCTGGACTTCGGCCCCGAAGTCCTGCGGTAAGAGCTTCTCTACCTATTGGTCTGTTGTCGATACTGTATTGGCAGTGAGATCTCAGGCACGAGTCTCTCCCAGCCCCACCTGGAGATGCCAAGGAGTGGGCCCTAAATGCTCTTCCACTGACTTACAGCCCCCTCCCCAAAGGGAATATCTTACAGTGCTCCCCTGTAGTTGCCCATCCAAAAGCAAACCAAGATGGACCCTGCTTAGCAAAGGGGGCCATGCATGCTTGCCACCACAAGACCAGCTCTCTCCCACAACAGTGTTCCCTCTAAGAGAGATTCCCCGATGCTGTTGACTACAACTCCCGGCATCCCGAGCTGCTTTCTTTTAACATTTTAAACATTTTTATATCCTGCTCTTCCTCCAAGGAGCCCAGAGCAGTGGACTACATACTTACGTTTCTCCTCACAACCACCCTGTGAAGTAGGTTAGGCTGAGAGAGAAGTGACTGGCCCAGAGTCACCCAGCAAGTCTCATGGCTGAATGGGGATTTGAACTCGGGTCTCCCCGGTCCTGGTCCAGCACTCTAACAACATCTGAGAATCCCTCTTTGAGGGAACACTGCCTGACAACTCTTGTGGCATTTTGCAGCTGCACCCATAAACATTCTTAATGTAACATTCTTAGCATTCTATCCATTCTGAACTTGCTCGATTGCTAGTTTCCTTGGCAAGAACCCGTAGCCTGGTCCCAGAGCACAGAAACAATGGTCTCCACCATCGTCCAAGAGAGACGGGGCTATTAGTCTAAGCCAGCATGGTATTGTGGTTAGAGTGTTGGACTAGGACCAGAGAGACCCGAGTTCAAATCCCCAGGCAGCCATGAAACTCACTGGGTGTCTCCGGGCCAGTCCCTTCTTTCTCGGCCTAAACTACCTCACAGGGTTGTTGTGAGGATAAACATAACCATGCACACCACTCTGGGCTCCTTGAAGGAAGAGCGGGACATAAAAGTAAAAATAAATAAATATATAAATAAATGAGAAATAATATAGTTTAAGAAAGGGGAAGAGTTGTGTGTGGGGGGGGGGCAGAGGTCATTATTATCTAAGCTTCTTTGGGCTTCTCTGGTCCTGGGGATGGAGCTGTAAGATATATCCCTTAGTGGGGTGGGCCCATAGCTCAGTGGGAGAGCATCTGCTTCGCATACAGAAGGTCCCAGGGTCAATCTGTGGCATTGCCAGACAGGGCAGGGAAAGAGTACTACCTGAAACCCCGGAGAGCTGCTGCCAGTCAGAGCAGGGAAAACTGAGCTAGATGGACCAAAGGTCTGACTCAGAAGGCTGTCGCTTCCAGTGTCCCATTTTGCAATGTGTCCCTTATCGAGGGGAGTTATTTGCTGTTTGTACTTTTTAATTCTTTTTAAATTTAGGGCCAATCCAAACTGCTCCCCAGTTTTGATGATCACTAGTCGCCAAACTGAGGACGCCATTTTGGCAAGTTCTCATTTTGGTAAAACGGGGGCTCAAGCAGATTCGGCTGTGATTATCTCCCCCCTCTGATTTCCTCTCAAAATGCTGCCACTTGATGTAGCATTGTCCCAAGGGAAATTGTGGGGAAAGAAATGGTGGCTGCCAACCATTGTTGCTTGGAGAAGCAGCAAAATAAGGTGAGCCGGGTGGGGTCAATTCGACCCCCCTTTCCCTCCCTGTCCCCACAATTTCAAGCTGAAATTCCTCCATGGGGAACTGCCGGCTTGGCTCTCAGCCACCTTTTTTGCTCCGTAGATGCAGGATAATAGACATATTTCAAATAAATAATTCTAACAAAGGTTTGGTCATTATTCCACGAATGCTCCTCTCAGGCTGGGATACACTCTCCATCCAGGACACATTTCACATGATTAAAAAAAAAGAAAAGAAAAAGGCAAGGCAAGGAAAGGAAAAATTAACAGCTACTTCTCAAAGCCGGTCAAGTTTGAGTAGGAAAACGGACACCACGGCTTTACAGTAACGCAGACTATAGCGCCACTGTGTCGGCGGTGACCCCGGGGGTCAAAGGTGAAGGGTTTCCCAGGAGTGCCTTTGATAGAGCTATCTTTGATGAGAAAGGGACCTCTGTACAGATGTCCCATCATTACCATTAGAATGTGTAGCAAAACGCGGGCCCCGAAAGCGCGTTTTAATGGAATGTAATTAAAACGGCACTGTTTAGATCTCGCCAGCCCCCCAGCCCCACGCCTCTCACTTTCTCCTTTTTCTGCATCGCCCCTTAACCCTCCACGTCGCATGGTTCGTGACTAGCCTTGCGGAGAGGTAGCCCAGCCCCCCTCGGCCCTCCTCCGTCCCCTTCTTCTGAATTGCAAGGAGACCTTTTAAGAAAGAAAGGAAGAAAGAAAGAAAGAAAGAAAGAAAGAAAGAAAGAAAGAAAGAAAGAAAGAAAGAAAGAAAGAAAGACGCAGTCATTGTATGGACATCTTCACTGCTTCCATCAGCACTGGGGGAAACGGCCGTCTCGTTGTGGGCGCGCTCACTCCCAGCAAACAGATGTAGCACCCCACTGATAAGGCGCTGCCCCTAAGGGGGATTCTTTCGCTGGCTTAACCCCATCTCCCTCAGCTGAAAGGCAAAGCGAAGTGCATGTAGCTGCATTTGGGCATATTCTCCTTCTGTCAACTTCCTTCTACGCAGCCCCAGGGTGTGGTTAGGGGGCCACTAGCTTCGAGGGCTTTAAAAGGGGCCAGTTCATGAAGAAGGAGAGGTCTCTCAGTGACTATTTTTGGCCATTGCGGCTATATGGAAACCGCATGGTCAGAGGCAGTCTACCTCTGAATACTTGTTGCTGGGCAGCATCAGTGAGACAAGGCTCTTCCTTTCATGCCCTGTTTTATTTTATTTATTTGATTGATTGAGTGAGTGAGTGAGTGAGTGATTTTATGTTTTGGGTCTTCCCTGAGCATCTGATTGTCCACTGTGGGCAACAGGATGCTAGACTCGATGACTCTTCAGTCTGACCCAACAGGGTGCTTCTTATGTTTCCCCGCTGTTGAAATTTAGCAAGCTCTTTGAGGCAGGGACCCTATTACCATAGCTAAGTACACGTACATTATTCATTCATTCATTCATTCATTCATTCATTCAATTTCTATACCGCCCTTCCAAAAACAGCTCAGGGCAGTTTACACAGAGAAATAATAAATAAATAAATAAGATGGATCCCTGTCCCTAAAGGGGTCACAAACTAAAAAGAAACATAAGATAGACACCAGTAACAGTCACTGGAGGTACTGTGCTGGGGGTGGAGAGGACATGAAATTATCTCAAATCTCCTCCTATTGAACCCAGCCTCTACTGCTTCCCTCCTCGGTTGTTTCCCTTGTGTCTGTTTTTAGACAGGGACAGGGGACCTGCCTTCTCAGTCTCAGAAACTCTAAATAAAGCTCCAGATACCTGTATTCTACCAAAGACAACCACAGGGCTCTGAGGACTCCAGGAGTCGAAATCGACTCGATGGCACACTTTACCTTTACCTGGATGACACGCGGATGATGCTATATAGATATACATATATTTTGCTTGCTTTCTGGAGTGCCACGTGTGATTCTGCTCTGACATATCCGACACGTATCAGCTCGGAAGAGCCCTCTGCAGAAGCAGTTTGCAGCCAGGAAGAGAGCCTTCAGCATTACAGCTTCACCTCCACCTGCGCAGAAATTTCATTGGCACCCATTCATGGCATTGTCGTGGCATCCTTCATGGCATCGTCGCCAATGGATTTCATGTTTGATGAAAATCTTGTTACAAAACCTCATCAGTTGATGGGGGGATGGATCCATCGATGGCGGAGTTCCTGTTTGGCATGCAGAAGGTGGTCCCAGGTTGAACCCCTGGTTGCATCTCCAGGTAGGGCTGGGAAGTAGACAATCCTGAGCTCAATGGCCTGGCTGGGCCGCTGAATGGACTGAATGAGGAGAAAGCTGGCCTTGCATCAGCAAGCAGGAACGTCCAACTTTGCTAAGCAGGGTCTTCTCTGGTTTACATTTGGAGGGGCAACTATATGACAGCACCGCCTGCTGCAAGATATTCCCCCTTAGAGGATGGGGCCGCCGTTCAGTGGTAGAGCTTCTGCTCTGCGCACAGAAGGTCCCAGGTTCAATCCCTGAAAGCATCTCCAGGGAGGGCTGAGAAGGCTCCAGCCTGAAACTGTAGAAAGCTGCTGCCAGACAGTGTGGACGATACGAAGCAAGATGAACCAAGGGTCTGACTCAGTGGATGGCAGCTTCCTATACTCCTATGAAGTGATGAAGCCCGCCAGCAAACCCACTGAAACCCCCAAATCCTCCTCACCACCATGGATACATTTATTTCTTTGATGCCGAAAATTCGAGATCTGGGCCAAATACTGCCCGCATATGCCCGGCATCGCCTAGCTCAGACTTATATTTGATTATGGGCAGAATTCATTCATTCAAAGAAGATCTGATCCACAATCCACAGATTCAGGGCAGTGTACAAGGCAAGAACAGCATCTGAGATTTTTTTTTTTTTAAACCCACTTAAATTAAAGGGCAGAAAAGAAATGTCTTCAATAAGGATTTAAAGGCTGAAAGGGAGGAGGCAGACCGAATCGGGGCAGCGGGGAGAGTTCCAGAGTAGTGGGGCAGCAACAGAGAAAGCCCTTCCACTATGGACCTCTTTAAGACCAGGGACTGAAAGAAGGGCAGCCTGCGAAGATCTCACAGGGCAGGACACAACTGGCAGGGAGAGGCGGTCCTGAAGGTACTCAGGTGCTAAACTCTGAAGGGTTTTAAAGGTGAGAACCAGCACTTTGAATTGGACCCGGAAGCAAATGATGGAATACAAAGAAGCCCAGGGTGGCCATGCAAAATGGCACCCCTGGGCTGAGATCTCTTCCTCCCTTGCCCAATAACATCCAAATGTATCCCAGGCTTTGGTACTGCCGTGTGCATTTCCATGCCCTTGCTTCGCTGCACTGGCTCCCGCAGGGGGTGTGTGGGTGGGTGTGTGGAGATACGTACAAAGTGCAGACCTCAGGACCTCATCATCGTGAGAAAAATGATGAGAAGAATTATACCCTGCCGCTTCCACTCTGTTTAAGGCACTTCAAGACAGCGACACTAGCAGAACCGATGATCTGAATAATCACAGCCATTAAGGAAGGTAAGTCATAAAAACTAGCTGGGTGACTCTGGGCCAGTCACTTCTCTCTCAGCCTAACCTACTTCACAGGGTTGTTGTGAATGAGAAACTCAAGTATGTAGTACACCGCTCTGGGCTCCTTGGAGGAAGGGCGGGATATAAATGTAATAATAATAATAATAATAATAATAATAATAATAATAATAATAATAATAATGTTTGTTCATTTGCCTTCTATGCCGCCCTTCCAAAAAATGGCTCAGGGCGGTTTACATCAAAACCAAAAGAATTAAAATCAATTCACAACTAAAACAGAGACCATAAAACACCATAAAAACATAAAAACAAGGTAATCGCAGGAACATAGGAAGCAGCCTTCTACCGAGGCAGACCCTGGGTCCATAGAGCTCAGGATTGTCTGCACGGACTGGTAGCAGCTCTCCATGGTTGCAGGCAGGCGTCTCTCCCAGCCCTACCTGGAGATGCTGCCAGGGATTGAACTTGGGTGCTTCTGCAGGCAAAGGAGGGGCTCTATCATTGAGCTATGGTGGCCCCCCCAGGAAGATGCCTTATATAGAATCAGACTATTGGTTCCTCTAACTCAGTGTCTGTCTGCACTGACTGGCAGCAGCTCTCCAAGTTTTCAGGCAGGAGTCTTCACCAGCCCTACCAGGAGATGCTGCCAGGATTGAACCTGGGACCTTCTGCATGCAGAGAAGATGCTCTCCCACTGAGCCACTGCCCCATCTCCTAAGGGAAATATCTTACAACAAACAGACAGCGCACATACGTAGCCACTCATCCCAATGCAGCCCCTGCTTAGCAAAGGGGACAAGTCATGCCTGCTACCACAAGACCAGCAATCCTCTCCTCTTCACCCCAACATGGACATTACTATACTGGGGGAAAGGACCACCTCTTTCCACCTGATCCTGCCTGCCCACTGAAGTCATCAACAGAGACCCTGGCCGCTCCACCATTGTCCCAGGCTTAGCGGCTGCCTACATGCCAGGGTTTTTAATTTGTTGTGAATTGCTCTCCCTGGTTCTCCAGAGTTTTTAACTGTTTAAATGTTTTGTTCATTAGTTGTCTGCTGTTTTCATAGTTTTGTTTTTGGTTGTTAATTTGATCTGAATGGTTTTATTTTGGTGTAAACCGCCTCGAGCCGTTTTTGGAAGGGCGGTATATAAATCGAACAAACAAACAAATAATAATGACATAAATACATGGGACGCGGCCTTTTCGGTCGTGGCACCCAGACTGTGGAATTCCTTTATGGGCTGTGGGAGTGGCTTGTGGGCAGCAATACAATAGTTGGCTCCACCCACTGAGGCTCTGTTTTGCTCCCAGCTGCACCCCTTGCGCTCTCTTAGGAATGTGCTGGACCACCCTGAGAAGTGTCACTTGTCTTATAGAAACCCATCTGACGTCCCTTGAAAAATCAGAGATGTTTTTCCTTGGGAGGGAGGACCAGACATTTCCTTTGAATTTCACTTTTTTTTAAATTGGGGGGTGGGGATTTCGACAGAACTTGTGCCCCCTGAACTGTGTACAGGATCACAACCTCTCTGCTAAGCCAACGCTCGCTGCTTAGACTCTAAGATGTGGCCATACATCTCCTTCCTCTTCTTACAGAAAAGGCACCCGCTCCCCGCCACACACACATGCACAAGTCTTGTTAGTTATCATTAGCAAAGGTCAATTTAATCGTAGCAACGGAGCATAAATCACCCGGGATGCCCACCCACCCAACCCCTCGCAACAAAAGGCTGACAAATCCTTCGCCCACCCGAGCCCTCAACCCCACTTGGAAAACGCGCCGAGACCTCCCTCTGCCCCCTTTGAGTCCCTGACCTCTTGGTTCTTTCCACCATGGGGTCTGCCCTTGTGTACTTTCTTCATATTAAAGGATGCCATATATCATGGTCCTTGTGCTATCCATCAAGTTGCCAGCCCTCAAGATCAGGGTCTTGGATCAAGAGAGATCAGAGGTCGATCAGGAATGCACAAGGCGGGGCAGGGGGAGTTGTCTGTGCATCTTAGAGGATAACATTTCCGTTTTGAGGCAGAAAGTGGAGAGCAAGGATCGTATCTTTTTGGAGAGCGGCAAGGATTGAAATCCCTATTTTTGCATTTGAAGAGGGGCAAAGATTAAAATCCCTATTTTTGCTTCTGGCTCCTGCAGGCCTCAGGTGTTGACTTCCAGAAGAAGGTGCATGGTTACAGAAGAGGGCGCATCGTTTCACAGTTGAGAAAATGCTTGCCGATTTTTAAAAAAAGATCTTTTTTCTTTTCTTTTGAAGAATAGAAGACAAGCCAAAATGCAGATTCCTCAATGACTGTACATCAGCGGTGGCTTCATAACCACATGAGATGTAGCCCACATTCAGTTTCTTTTGTTTTTTAATGCTGGATAGCGGGTGGGGGGGATACATCTGGTATGTGTGGTCATGGGCAGCAGTGGCATGGAAAATGGGGAAGGGCCCAGAAGGGGCCAAAGTGCACTTATACCGGGAGGAGTGAGCTTTGCCCCACATGTTAGGTTCCCGAAAGAGAAATGAACAGTATCTTTCACACGGATGCTTCTACTGATTATTAATTTAAACCACATCGAGAACTAGTGACATATAAATGTTTGCTTTTGCTATTATTGTCCTATCCTAAATATCTTTTCTCTGAACAAACTGCTCCTGGTTTGGATTGAGAACTTCCAAGTAATTGTGCTTGGATTGCTGTTTTATTTCGATTTGCCGTTTGTGATGCGGCAAACAGGTGGGGACGAGCTGCTTGTCTGGAGGACAAATTCGGGGCCACCCCCCATCCCTGCTGACACCCACGATGCTCATGAGATCCTATAACCATCTCAAGCAACGAGTTCTGACCAATTAATCGGGTGCCCCCAGCTCTGAATCACCACCCCGTTCCTCCTGGGTTGCGGGTTCACTCTACTCTCATAGCTCCAGAGCACACACACCCTTTCGCATCAGGTGAACATATGAATGAATTCTGTGTCAAGGGTTGGGTTTCAGCAGGTGGGATACGGACATTATGCTCGGAACAGCCCATCCCCTATGCAGCGCACCTCTTAACAGGGGTGTAGCTATAATTGAGCAGATGGATTCAAAGAACTCGCCCCCCGTGCAGCTCCTGAGCCCCCCCAGTATCACCCCTCCCTATTTTATTCATTAGATCCCTCACTGCGAGAGGTCGTTGTGAGGGGGGTTAACACGGGCCCCCCTCCCCTGGCCATGCCCCTGCCACTTGAGAGGAGAGCTGGTCTTATGGTAGCAATTATATTTTAAATAATTTAAAAAAAAAATTATTACTTGTTCACTTAGCTAAGCAGGGTCTGCCCTGGTTGCATATGAATGAGAGACTACATGTATGAGCACTGTAAGAAATTCCCCTTAAGGGGTGGAGCCGCTCTGGGAAGAGCATCTGAGGTTCTAAGTTCCCTCCCTGGCAACATCTCCAAGATAGGGCTGAGCAGGAGTGTAACTATAGTCGGGCAAGGGGAGAGAGTTGTCTGGGGGCTCACTGCCTTGGGGGACCCCCCCAAGGCAAGTCACATGACTGAATCCCCCAGCCACGCACCCGCCCGGGCTTCCTTCAGTTGTATTCATCCTCCGAGATTGATGTGAGTGTTAAGACCTGAAGCTACCAGAACAGCAAGTCTTTCTCTAGTACCGTTAAATGACTTGCATCGTCCACAATTTACAAGACCTTTTAAAAAATAGTTTAGGGTGATGTTCTTTTGTGGCACATAGGTTTATATTTATTTATATTTATATATATATATATATATATATATATATATATATATATATATATATATATATATACATACCCATACACACACGTATATGTACACAAATTTTACTATGCTTTTTGTTACCACTATTCAGCCTCATTTAAGATTTCTTTACTTCGTGAGCTGAGCTTCAGTGAGCAGGGACCCCATTTTAAAATCTTGTCTCTGGGCCCACTCCAACCTTGCTATGCCCCTGGGGCTGAGAGAGGAATCCCGCCTGCAACCTTGGAGAAGCTGCTGCCAGTCTGGGTAGACAATACTGAGCTAGACAGGCCAAGGGTCTGACTCAGTATATGGCAGCTTCCTGGGTTCCTCTTATTCAACCCATTGCCCAGCTCCCATCCATTTCAAAGGGCTTTGTATGGCAGGGAACTTCCTGGCAGATTGTTCTGCTGGGGCGGCCCTCTCATGAGGCAAGGTGAGGCCCTGACCTCAGGCAGCAAATTACTGGGGCACCAGCAGGGTGGCCGGATACCCTCTGCTGTCTCCATGGGAGCAGCTCTTTGGGATCAACTGGACCCTTGTAAACCTAGCAGGGAAAGCTTCTCACACTCTTTGCACAGCTTGCAAGAGGCACAGGGAGAGACGAGGCGGCTGCTGGCAACCTCCACCCCCCCGCCCTCTGGGTCACTTCCAAAGCTTGCGGGTGGGGTTTGAAAGGGGCATGGCAGCATTTTGTAACTCACCTCAGGGCTGCCCCATACTAATAAGTGTGTTTGTGGGCAGGGAGTCGCTTGGGGTTTTTTTTGCATCTCACTACAAAACGGGTCATTCTTAATATGGATGGGTTGATCTCTTACCTGCATATCATCCTGCTTAATAGCAGGTCTGTACAATTCTTGCTTGTGTTTGTGCGTGTGTGCGCGTGTGTGTATTCCAAAGCTCCCTGCTGAAATTCCTGTCTGCTTTCAGGAAGAACCTCAAGACTCTCCTGTTTTCTCAGGCTTCTAATAAGAATTTTAATAATTTTAAAAACTTGTTTAAATAATTATTGCATTCTATGGTGTTATTGTCATGTATTTTAATTTGCGACTGTTAACTACTTTAAATTTTGTACACTGCCTAGAGATTTCTATATCTAACCCCTGCTAACTGGGCAAAGAGGTACCTTTTAACATGGCGATTCTCTTTATGGGGAGAGTCACTGGACCTCCAGTGACTGTTGCTGGTGTCTATCTTGTTTTTCTTTTTAGATGGTGAGCCCTTTGGGGACAGGGAGCCATCTTATTTGTTTGTTATTTCTCTGAGCCATTTTTGGAAGGGCAGTATAGAAACTGAATAAATAAGTAAGTAAATAAATAAATAAATATCAGGTGGTATTAAAATATGATAAATAATTACATAGATAGATAGATAGATAGATATTAGGAACAAATAGAGACAAACGAGCTGAAGACATACAGACCATTTGTGCACTGGTCCTCTCAAACAACAACAGCTAAATAGTCAAATTGTCTAACTGAAACCACCATTTTTTATTCCAACCTCAACATCCCCCCAAAACGTGTGTTTGCTTGAAATGGACGTTCCCAAAGCAAAAGAAGAGATTGTAAGTATATTGCCACCGAGCTTTGAGGTTCCATATAGCTATCACAACTCAGCCATTGATAGAAATCTCCTCCTCCCTCGTGAATTTGTTAAATCAAGGGCTGCTCAACTTTGGCCCTCCAGCAGTTGCCGGGCTCTCTCGCTATGGCCACCGTGGTGGGGGATGATGGGAGACCAACAACAGCTGGAGGGCCAAAATGGCCTAATTCTACTTAAAGCCATCTCAGCCCGTGGCCACTATCCCGCCTTGTGGCAGTGAGTTCCGCATAACAACTTCTGCACTGCATGAGGACATCCTCTCTCCTGCTTTTCTGGAATCAGCTGCCCATCCGTTTCGCTGGGTGATCCCCACATCCTAGTATTACGAGGGAGGAAAAAACGCCTCTCGGGACAAAGACGCCACCACCGCCAGAGTCCAAAGGCCCCGTCACAGATGTGTGGGAGAAGCATCTGCGTGGCCTGCAACCACCATCTCCCACCCAGCCGCTGCCTCACTGCTGCTATCATCATCGCCGCCACCACCACCCTCCACACAGCCGCTTTAAAAAAAATAAATCCCCCCCACCTCTTTCATTTTATTTCAATCTAATTGAACGGGGAGTTTGAAGATAAAAGCTGGCAGGGCTAATTACACCTCATTATTCCAAAGGCTCTCTCATGCCTCACTTATTCTCAAATGCCTGCAAAAGTGCGGGGGAGGGGCGAGGCTATTAAGGAAAAGGCCTTGGTTGAAAACAAAGTTAGTTAATTCACACAGCGATGCAGAAAAGAGGACCTGTGTGGCTTCATTATTTTCACTCGCTTTCTCTCCTCCTCCTCCTCCTCCTCGCCTCTTTCTTTCTTTCTGCCCCCCCTTCAATCGGGGGAGGGACATTTTCAGTGTGTCCCGTCCCCCCCTCCACAGCAAACTGCAACGAAGTGGAGAGGAAGGGGTACTGAGAGAAGATATCGCAAATTACCTCAGAAATGCTTGTGGAAAACCTGTTAATGGAGAACCGACATAAAAACACACAGAGAACCCTCTGGGGTGTTCTGTTTTTGGCGGGTGGGGTGCCTCTGTGTGTGTGTGTGTGTGCATGTGCGTGTGTGGTATTCCTCCGGGGTACATTGCCAGGAGGTTTCTGGCTCTCTGAAAGAGGTTTCGGAGGACTACTCATCTCTAGTCATGATGTAACCTCCAGATTCAGGGGCAGTCTAGCAGTTGCCGGTGAGCCACAGTGGGGTTGTTGGTGGGCTTCCCAGAGGCATCTCCCTGGACACTGCGGGTTGGGCCTTTAGTCAGATGGGCCGTTAGTCTGAACTAGCAGGGCTCTGTTGTCTTTATCTATGCATACAGATATTGGTGAGTCTACTGATGGCTATTAGCGAGGATACCTAAACTGAACATCCATATCTGGGGGCAGTCTGCCTTTGAACAGCTGCTGAACAATAATAGAAGGGAGGCTCTTCACTTCGTGTGGGCATCTGGCGAGAAACAGAATTGTCGGATGCCCTGAGCTCTTTGAAAGAAGAGTGGGGTGAAAGTATAATTAATCATAAATAGATTGGAGTAATGGCGTATTAGGACTTGTTCAGATGCTTATATCTGAGGCATGATGGTCCTCATGAAGCAACGTTCATCACCTCAGTTGAACACGATCCAGCCATCTGCCTCAAACAGGCCGGCCATGTGTGAAAACGAATGAAAACATCAATGCATTCCAGGTCACTCTTCAAAGCTAGTCTTCCCTCTGAGCTGGTAGATTCTCCACCATGTTTCTCCCCTGAGGTAGCTCCGTTTCATACAAATGGCTTCCCAATCCCAACATGAAATGGAGGTGGGAGGGACGACAGCACAAGTACTTCAGAAACAATAAGCATCCAAATCAGTCTTTGATGTACAGGTGGTATTTGACACCCAAAAAATTAGCATTAATGTATAAAAATGTTCCAAACAAATGCTGGAAATGTGGACACTGTGAAGGAACTTTTTTTCATATGTTGTGGTCTTGCGGGAAGGCAAAGGCTTTCTGCGATATGATATATAATGAGTTGAAGAAGATTTTTAAAATGACATTTCCTAAGAAACCAGAATCTTTCCTGCTGGGAATAACGCAAGGAGAGTTTTCCAGAAGGAATTTAACAATCTTTATGTATGCAACCACGGCGGCTAGAATAGTATATGCGCAGATATGGAAGAACAATGAAATGCCCTCAAAAGAAGATTGGCTGATAAAAACTTTGGAATATGCTGAGATGGCAAAACTTACAGTACTGATAAGGGATGAAAACCTGGAATGTTTCAAAGAAGATTGGAAACCATTCTTACTATACTTAAAGAACTATTTCTCTAATATTGATTTTTCAGCAGGGTTTGAAATTTAGTAATAATAGCAGGTTGAGTAGAGTAAAATCGAGTTTGTAAGGTATAGGATATATGTTTTGAATTACGATAGCAATGGTTGAATTGTATAATTAGTGATTCGCACAGATTGGCGAGCGGGAAGTCAACATTTGTTTAATTGGATGTAATGAGAATGTTAAGATATTGTAAAAACCAATAAAATTTTAAAAGCAAAAAAAAAAGCATCCAAATCAGTCTTGATCTGATGTTACAAGGAGGAAGATGAACAACCAATAAATCCCAGGCAAACGTTCCAGTCTGTACATCACACTCACTCTGAACGACACGGGTGTTTTCCTTGAGCGTCGGATTCTCTACTCAAAATTTCAACCACTGATATTTGTCCCATTGAGTCAAGAGGACAAGAGGATCTTGAGGTTTTCCCTCCTTTCTTCATTTAATGTTCAGGAAAGCAAAATCCATCAAGTTACCACAATAACAGCCACTTGAAAAGTTGAGCAAGGCAAGACAAACTCACAATCTGATGACACCACAGCATGCAAGGCATTTAGGATGACATCATACTTAGCATTTTGCTTTGCTAGAATTTACCTTGGGAGATTCGAGGAGGAACCACAGGGCCTTTGGCGGCAACCACACATCCATTATAACATGTAGAACGTTCCACTACTACTAGTAGTACTACATGTAGAAAGGTCAGCCATGCTAAAGGTATAAACAAACTGAAAGTAGTGCAGAGATGTGCTTAGTAACAATTAGGGGAGTGCAATTTGATTTGAGGTTGAATCCATTTGGGGCGAATTAGGGGCAATTTGCAGATTTGACCTTGAATCAAATCACCCTCAAAATAGAGGGTCCAATTTGGGGTCAAAGTAAATCACCCCCCGATTCGACCTGAATTGATTTGGTTGATTTGAACACATTTTGAAGCTCATTTTGCTGGGAAAATGGGCCTCAAAATTGTGCTTTTTCCTGGGGAGAGCTGATCTACCAATTGGGGTCGGTGGATAGACCAGCCCTCCACTCCAGACTTAGCACTTTGGCCCACCTCAAGGTGGGCTGACATGCTAAGTCCGTAGCGGAGGACTGGTCTATGTGCCAATCCCAATTGGTAGACCAGTTTTCCCCAGGGAAAAGCAGCATTTTGAAGCCCATTGTTCCAGTAAAACAGGCCTCAAAATGGCGCTCAAATCGCCCAAATCGATTTGGGTGATTTGGGGGTGATTTGTTGAGACAGCCGGCCAAGCTGGCTGTTTTTGACAAATCAATTTGATGGTTCACAAAATTTGATTTGTGCACATCCTTAGTAACAATTCCCCAGTAACTGGATGGATCTTGCGCGCACACAAGGTGTGATTAATCACCATATTGAAATATCTCTCTCTCTCTCTCTCTCTCTCTCTCTCTCTCACACACACACACACACACACACACACACACACGTCCCAATCAAGAGAAGTTAAGAAATACTCAGTTGCATTCTCATGATTTCAACGGGTTTAAGATCAATGTATGTTTTCCAGATTGGGGTTATCCCCCAAAGCAGAGATTTCACTCCCCAACTTAACATTTACTCACACTTTTAAATTTAAGAGTTGGCATGCTTATTTTCAAGTTCTGAATTTAAAATGCAAGACATCATCATTTGGAGTTGCAAATAAATCTTTTAAATTTGGGGTTTTGTTTTTAAATCAGATCAGCGGTCTTGCTTTTAATATAAGAAAAGAAAGATTACAGGTTCAGTTCTGAAGCGCTTGAAAGAAAGCATTTGACTAAATATAGTTAATTTCTCTTGCCTAATTATAGCAGGAGAATCAATATCCCCATGGCAAATAATCTGAAATCCTCAATCTGCGAACAAGAGACATAAAATTTGTTAGCCTCTTAGGTTGCCACAAGACTCTTGCTTCTTTTACTGTGACAGACCATCACGGCTCTCCCTCTGGAGCTTATCACTGATACTGAAACTCTTCCACAGGGGCAACTACCAGGCAAATCAGATTAAAAGCCCACATTTTAAAATCTCTGCCTAATGAGCTGATTCAAACAGTTAATAGATCCTTTTGTGGTCTACGTAACAACTTTATAAATTGATGTTCTGAAACAGAAACTGATTTTCTGCAACAAGGTATGAAAAGTATTTCAATTTAACAACAGATGGAAATAAAAGGTTGGATGTTCTAATGTGTAATCATGATGTATCTGGGTATAACTTCCATCAATGACCAATTAGTGGAATGAACCCTAAAAAAACAGTTTTTCTATTCATACATTTGGTCCTAAAATATCAAACATTTTCAGTAGGTTCCAAAGGAATTTGCAATAAGATAAGGCGCAATTCCCACCCCCCAACTCTTTAGGAATGCAACAGAAATTAATCATGAGTGACTATGGATAATTTACGTGCTTGTCCAGCAGCAGCTGGTTCTCTGTATAAGTGACCCAGAGAAAAGTTTAAAACTTTTGTACGTCATAAAATAAGATTTGTTTTCTTCCCTGTTTAGACAGCTCTTGCCTTGGGAAGATTTGAGAAATACGCGGTCAAGTCCTCATTCTAGACTCGCAACGGATTATTAATTGGTAACCAAATTTATCAAAACGCATCTGTCATACTGAACTTGTTAATTCTTGTTTTCTTTCTTTGAATAAAAGCATACTGTGGTATCTCACTTTGCGTTTTCTATGGGGTCAGTCCAGAAAAAGAAAAAGGGCAGTGTGAACTGGAAATAAAAGATGATAAAATCGATATTGTGATATTCTCAGCGTTTAAAGACTGTTTGATCATGCTTAGTGTATTAAACGGCTCTAATCTGGTGGCTGTTGTGAAAACATCTCGTTTTATCTTAGCCTGTCAAGCAGGAATTCTTTTTAACTCTATTCATAACAGTAATATCCAAGCACACAAGGCTCAAATCATTGATACCTAAATCTGTCTTTCTCTCCAAAAGCAAGCAAGATTAAAGGCTGAGAAAGGGGACATTTAAAATAGTCCACATGCCTATAAATTACAGTTTGATTTGTTTTCCAAATTAGCTTGCAGCTCTGTGCCAACTTCTTTGCTTAACTCCTAAATAATTTGATGGATTTAAGCATGCTTAATCCACTCAAAAATTTCCTCTTTTCCAAAATAATTTTTTTGCAGTGCAATGCAAAATCTCAGCTTCCCTGTTTCTGTTTTTGTCTTTTTTATGGTTTTGTCTGTGTTTGTCTTTTTTATGGTTTCTTTTTTATTTGTTTAAGTGATTTTAAGGTTTCAACTGTGATTTTTATGGAGTTTTACTGTATTTTAACTTTTGTAAACTGCCTTGCGATGTCTTATGAAAGGTGGTATAAAAACTAAACAAACAAACAAATAAATCCGTTATTAACAATTTTTAGCAGGTTGATCATTTTATTTCTTTACTTGGTCAAAACTTACTTTAAAAAAAGAATGAGGAAAACTGCATGCTAATGGGATGTATCAGAAAGTGTTTTTAAACAAAGATCTATGTATAGAAGGGACAAAAAATATCCACTCAAGCAAATGCTTCCGTTCCAACGAAATTGAGAATGTTTTTGTAAACCTATTGCGGTGGTGTTAATGAAAGAAATGCAGAGCTCAAGAATCATATGCTATGCAGCCCGGTCCTAGGAGTTACTCAAGAGTAACTCTTGCTGTGGTCAACAGAGCTTACTTGTAAATAAGTGTCCATATGGCTGCAGTGTGGATCTCATGTGCAGGACACCACACCAAAGTCATTCATATATATATATATATATATATATATATATATATATATATATATATATGTGTGTGTGTGTGTGTGTGTGTGTGTGTGTGTGTGTGTGTATTTCCAGGAACGTGAAGGGAGGAGGAGAACTGCATTGTTAAAAAGTGAAAAGCATTAAGTAGGATTTAAAGGTAATCATAATATAAGCAAACGAGATCGGATTATCGCCTTCCCTTGTTCTCCGGACAGCGTAAGCCTCCTTCCACCCACCCACCCCACTGGGATTACTTTGCTTGATTTTAAATGAAGTGGGAGGATTAGTCTAGAGGATTGGACATAATGGTTACGCTGCGCTGCCACCATGCTGCACGGCAACCTTTATTAAGTCATCATCTTCTTCTGTCTTTGACCACAGGTTCGATGGCATGAATCGGAGGCAACGAAGGAGAAGAGGGGGCCATGTTTCTAGACCCAGCTAGACCTTCACTCCCTTTTCGGGGGCAGAAATGAAGGGCAGAAAATCTTTTGCCAGAGAAAATAATCTTGCCAACTCTAACACAGCGCCTTTTGCCACCAGGGTCCAAAGAACTGAGTTGGAGACAAGCAATATTTCCTGGAGAGTTGAGAATGATTTGGAAGAGGGGTCATTTCTCAGGACATGTATATTCATGCCTCTGAGAAACAGGTTTGGCAGGGTTTTGTCCCCCCCCCCCGCACCTTGCTTCCAAAACCTGCCAAATCTGTTGGACAAGACAAGAGTAATAGTTGGTATACAGGGGGAAATAAAGGCAAACTACTTCAGTATCAAATAATCCAACCCAGCTCGTCTGCCTTCCGGCTCTCATCATTCCATTCTTTAAAAAAATAAAAAAAAATATTTATTTATATATCTGTAAACCGCTTTGGGAAGTTTTGTTGAAAAGCGGCATACAAATCTTCACCGTATATTCCTGTATGGCCTCTGTTCCTTTTTGAACGCTGGATGTTGTTTCCCAATGGGAAGGCCAGCAATTGCAGGCTTTAATTGAGCAAAGGCTGCCCACATAATGATGGGCTGAGCCACACAGTCGTGGTCTGAATCTGTGGTCCTCCTTAGGACCAGGGACCTCCTGCCTGTGCTTAGAAGCTGCTCAACTCTTTCTTTTCACCTCCATCACCCCACTTTCCTTCCTCCCCTAGCCGTTCCCTGCTTTTGCTTATTTATCTGCAAAGTTGGCTTTTTTAAAAAAGCGCAACACTATCCTATTTGCAAAGTAGCTCATCTTTCTCTAGCAAGGCCTTGTTGATCACAATTGCCAAAAGGAGATTATATTCCGTTCGCTGCCCCTCCCTTTACAGTATAATCTTCTTATTGGTGCTGGTTCTTGAAAAACAAACAGATGAATAAATAAATGTTGGATGTCAAAAAGACACCTAGCTGAGGGATTAAATCTACAAAAAAGGCTTCCCAAAAGACATGCATACTAAAACAGTTCATAGCTGTAGGTGGGGATCCTTCTACTTTCTGACATAGCTGCTCAAATCCTGTTCCCCTTGCCTTTCAAATATACAAAATGCACCTTTAATTCTTCATGAGTCTCTGAGCAGGAAAAGGGGCCGCATGAAGAGGCACACCCTCCCCGAAGAGACACAATTATCAAGATATGTCGAATCCAGAATTATTCAGAGGAATGGAGTGGACCAAAACATCCAGCGACAGCAGAAATATCTAAGGGCTATATCCTTGGAATGGGTCCATCTGAGTCTTCAGACTGGAAGTGTATTCTGCTGCACAATCCAACCCCCATGGGTGACTGGGCTCTATAACGAGATTGGTGCCATCTAAAATTAAGGGCTTAGTTATTGTGGCATACATCTGGAGCGTGGATATGGCCAGGGAATGGCATACAAAACCTAAAGCGGTTGATTTACAATGAAATTGTTACTGTAGAATAGAAGGGGACATATTCGCCAATGCATTTAATAGAATGGATAGAATAATTCTCCTAAATAGTCTCTTCAGTTATAATGAATGCATTGGCAAATATTCTTTTCCAAGTCTAAGAGGCTCTCAGTTAGAGAGTCCCATTTATTTTTCAATCAGGAGAGAGAGAAAGAGAGAGAAAGCGAGATTATGTATGTGTGTACATATCAACCTCAAAAGCAACCAAACCATGCCACAAACATGTGTGATATGGATGCCATAAGGATATAGTCCACCACTAAACCATAATATAAGAAATCAAGGATGAAACAGATCTCGCTACAAAATATTTTAGTTGGATGTTTAGAGTTCTGCCTTCTTCACCAACCAACACAGATGTGATTTGTATATATAAAAGCATGATGTTGGACCCTCAGGGTATTAAAGCCAAGATTATATACAGTTGTCATCTTCTGGGGATTTCACTCTCACAAAATGCAACAAGCGCAAGAAGAAGACTCCAAAGACAAAATATAAAGTTAAAGTGTGGTCTACATTGCTTATGTCTTTTGAACACAATGGTCTGTTCCTGACACAAGTGGGCAGAGAGGAACTCCCTGAGAGATTTTGGAAACTTGTCATTCCGAATCTTCTTTGGCTTCTCTCAGAATTCCTCAGGTGTTGTACCTGATGAAGAATCCCCAAATCCATCAGGATGCATCTTATTCCTTACTAGTGAAACCCTGAGCAAAACATTTACTAGACTTGGATTTGAAATTTGGCAGAGCCTCTGTGGGGTGGATAAAAATGCACAGCCTATGGATTACTAGTTGGATAGCCCCGATCTTGTCCAGTCCCACAGCAACATACATACAACATACAATGGGATGGGACATTCACCAAGCTGTCCCTAATTCATGGAATCCCAACAACATACATAGAGCAATATCCTGTAGCAAAGTGCTTGCAAAGCCATAGATGCAGAAGACACACGCAAGAGAGCCAACATTGCTTGGATCCTGACCTTTGCTTGTCTGCCCTGCAGGTCTCAGGAATCCCACACTCCGTCTGTGCATTAAGCTGGAATCTTAATGCACAGATTCCAGTTATAACTGGAAGCTTCTATGGTGGGTGGAGGGACGGGCCTCAGGAAGTTCCAGCTGCCCTCTTTGCTCCCTCTGTTACTTTGAGCTCAGAGTGGTCCAGACTCAATTTCCCTTCACCTCTCACCCCGTAGCAGCCATCTCCAACCCAAAGAGCCACCCTCTGTCCCCACGTTCTGCTCAAAGACGTCATCAGAGCCGTAAGGTGGAGGAAACGCAACCATTTGGTGATGGTTGACGAAATGGGGACGAAAACACTTGGTTCTGAAAATGTGAATGGTCTGAACCGTACATGACAACTAAAGAATCACTCTGCTTTCGGAAGTTTATTTAAAAGGTGCAGATAAATGTTACGTAGGGATGTGCCGAAACCCCAAGAAATTTCACTCAACTTAAGAAAAACGGTTCTCCTTTGAAAATTCTCAGATGTCCTGCCCAGAATACACTGCAAATTTTACTTTTTGTCAAGTTTCAGTATCAATCCAAGTACTAAGAGTTCATGTTAAGAAGGTATAATTTAAGGTTGATAGTATCAAGGGTTGTATTAAAAGGGATGCCATCCACAACATGCATCAGCAGCATACACATGAGGGTACATCCATGTTCTTAGACATAGTCACAGGCCAACAAATATTGCGTGACGAATCTCCCTTTTTAATTTGCTAAGGGTGACTTTTCTCAGGAGAGGTTTCCCAACTACTTCCCTGCTTCCAGCACTGCTAAACCTGGACTGATTTAAGTGGCTTGACATTTTTGTTAACAGTTTCACCACTGCTAAAAGATGCCTTCCCTGCTTCATGACTTCTGCCACTCCTGCTCCTTAAGAAATGGTTTGTTCCTTCATTTAAATCATCCATCCTCTCTTGCCCTCAGTGACCTCACCATGAATTGGAAACTGATGGGAAGGGTCAGTCCATGTAGCATCTAGTGATGGCAGGTGCTGCCAGGAACATAACTATCTCATCCCTGATTGGGTGGAATCAACCACCTGACTAGGTCAGGAGGGGAGAAGAAAGAACAGCTAGGTAAACAGTGTCACTGGACAGAACTGGGGGGGCGGGGGGATAATTGAAGTTTTCCACTTGTCGGCATTGCTAATTTTGAACTCAACATTAAAAAAAAACCAGCAAGTACTGAACAAAGCCAACGGCAAGTATTGAACAAAACAAAACTAGATTCAAGTTTGGTGTTGTGACGATAAGCTGTTATGAGCTGGCAATGGGCAGATGTTGCTTTCTGTGTTCCTTTCTCCATGCTTCTGTACTGGTCAAAGACTGTCATAAAGTCCATCTATCAGAAGATACCCTAAACCCCACTTGCTTACTTCCACGTGATTCTGCATATCCATGCACACAAGCACACCTTGGCGATATCTGCCTCGTCCATCTGCCTGCATCACTCTTGCTTTCCTATCCTTGCTGGATCTGCAGTTCCATTTTATTTTCCTGCGTGCAGAAAGCCAGGGGCCCAGATCCACAGAGTTATCCTTCAAATCCACCTTTCTGCTTTGCGTGGCCCAGGTCTCAATATCTCCCAAAGCAAAACCAGATGCAACGGATAAAAGACACATGACCTAGAAACACAAGTTAAATAACTGGAATACATATTTGAGGGGAACAGAAGAATTATAAGTACCATTAAAATCTTCCTTGATTTTTGAGCTGGAGTCGTCTATTTTCCTCCCCTTTGTCCTACATCCAAAGTTATATGCTCTATATGGTGAAGTCCAGCGTACAAGAAACAGAGTTATAGAAGGAATCAATCTCCCACCCCGCTTTTTTGTTAAGCTCAGGGAAAGTGACTTATCTACACAGAAAATCTAGCAAACTGTCCCAACACTCTCTCATCAAACGGCTTACCACTCGATTCTCTGTGGTCCGAGCAACAGGCTTTACCCGGAGCGTTCAAGAGACGATGGAAGGGTTTCAGAGATGGGACCACACTTTGGAAGCCGTGAATGGCATTGTGAAGGAAAAAGGAGAGAGGGGAAAGAAAGAAAACCAGCCAGGACTCTAATCGGCTTGGAATACACGCCTTTTGCTGAATTCATCAAGTTAGTAGGGGCTTTGTTTTTGTTTTTACTTAAGTCCCTTCTCGCGAGGCTGTCCACAGAGATTGGAAAGTAGGATAAATGGTTTGGAGACATGGTGTGTGTGTGTGTGTGTGTGTGTGTGTGTTTTAAACACATGTAATGTGATTCTGGTACTCTATCTGTGAGTGGTGCCATTGCCTACACTGACCGACAGCATCTTTTACAAATGTTCTCTGGAGACCTTCCTGATATGGCTTGAGAGGCGGCAGCCATTAGATGGTGCACCCTGCTAGGGGTGCAATGCGAATGGCAGGGGATGAGGTATGCACACATTCCAATAAATACAAGATCACAACGTCGGTGCCATTAAAGTCGGCAGTGCGAGAGGCAGGAGGAGATGACCCCGACTTGCTGGGAAGCTTCTCTGTGCAAGTCTCACTGAGATCAATGCGAGATCTTGCGTAGGAGAACCTCCCGGCGGGATTCTGCCCCCATGTTGTGAGGGAGTGCCCTTCAGGCTTTCCACTCCAGACAAGAAGATGTTTTAGTCTGGCCCTAGATGTGCATCACACATAGCACACCGCATTCCATTTTTAAGCACATCGCTGGGTTGTGCTGAAGTGTCACAAGATGATAAAGTTCAAGTGTGCCGTCGAGTCGGTGTCAACTCCTGGCGGCCACAGAGCCCTGTGGTTTTCTTTTGGTAGAATACAGGAGGGGTTTACCATTGCCTCCTCCCACGCAGTATGAGATGATGCCTTTCAGCATCTTCCTATATTGCTGCTGCCCAATATCGGTATTTCTCATAGTCTAAGAAACACACCAGTGGGGATTCAAACCGGCAACCTCTGGCTTGCTAGTCAAGTCATTTCCCCGCTGCGCCATTAGGTGGCTGCGTCAAATGGCCAAGGGCGCATGTCCGGCTCAGTGTGTGCTCTGAGCAACTGCATTCTCTCATAGTCGCCACAGGCTGCCAGGGCTTGGGAACAAGCCCATGGACAGAAGCAGGAAGGCTGCAGGGATTATTAGGTGGTCTTGTGCACACCAGTTCGGAAAGTGGGCAGAATGAAACTAGGGCACTTTCATTCTTTTTAAAAAATAAATCTAGCTTGCTGCTCTTTAAAAAGACCCAAAGTCGACCACAGAAACCAAAAATCAAACCGTATTTTAAAAAGAGAGGATAGGAGCATGTTATTAAACAAAACAAGAAACCACACACTTTATGAAAATCTTTGCAACAGCAGTAACCATCAGCCAGTATTGAAAGCTTTCTTTAAAATGACTTGGCTTCCTGCTGGTGAGCCCTCCCCTGCAAATTAAGCATCATTCCTCTACACACACACTGTGATACACACAGTATTTTTAACACGTGGGTTCTTGAGGGCACAAATGGCAACAGCACTCACAAGAATGTAAGAATACTGATAGCTGAGAGTGTGGATGATCTGCAAGCTCTAGTAATGAAAGTCAAGGAGCACAGTGAAAAAATGGGACTACAATTAAATGTAAAGAAAACTAAACTAATGACCATGGGTACAGCAACCAGCCTCAGAATTGATAATGAAGACATTGAAGTGGTGGATAGCTTCTGCCTTTTAGGATCGACCATCAACAGTAAAGGATCCAGCAGTCAAGAAATACACCGCAGACTAGCACTTGGGCGGGTTGCAATGAAGGCCTCGGAAAGCATATTTAGATGCCGTGACATGCCTATGCCTACAAAGATTAGAATTGTTCGGACCATGATTTTTCCCGTGACACTCTATGGATGCAAAAGCTAGACTTTGAATAAGCAAGAGAGAAAAAGCATTGACGCTTTTGAACTTGGGTGCTGGAGAAGACTTTTGAGGAGACCATGGACAGCCAGAAAAACAAACAAATGGATCGTAGAACAAATCAATCCAGAATTTTCACTTGAGGCACAAATGACCAGGCTCAAACGATCATACTTCGGACACATTATGCGAAGACCCAGCTCCCTTGAGAAGCCCATAATGCTGGGGAAAGTGGGAGGAAAGAGAAGAAGAGGACAACCAGCAGCCAGGTAGATGGACTCGATTACGACAGCAATGAATGAACCACTGAAAAACTTTCAAGGCCAAGCGGAAGACTGATCATCCTGGAGAGCATCTATTGATGTGGTCGCTAAGAGTCGACACCGACTTGATGGCACTTAATCAATCAATCAGTACAATCAATCAATCAGATATGCATTAGCAGAAACATTTCAACACACAACGTAACATATTCCCATCCCACATCTTTCTTCCCCCACTCTCCCCTCTGTCTCTAAAGTAGAGGTCATGGTCAGCCACTTGGCACAACGTGGCAACCACACCACCCGGGACAGACTATAGAGGATTTTGGGGCCCCCAGGGGGTGTGGAAGCCCTGCACTTCCACCTGGAACCACAACATTTAAGAGGTGTAAGAGGAGTACAAGCACCTCTCTCAAGAGGTAAGAGAGCACATCTCTCTGGAAAAAAGGAGCGCCTTTTTCTCGGCCTTTTTCTCTCCGGAAAGAGAACTGGAGAAAAACATTGGCCCTTTTCTCTCCAGAAAGAGAGGGGTAAGAGCGTGCCTCTCTCAAGAGGGGTAAGAGAGCACCTCCGTCATTCCAAAGAGCTGAAGTCACCACCACAAAGGCTCTGCTCCCAGTAGGTGTTCCTTGTGCTGCCAATAAACTGGGCACTCATAACAGGGCCTCTGATGATGACCGCAGCACACGGGGAGGTACAGGAGGGGAGTTGTACATGACCCAGCTGAGGAGGTCAGCACCATGTGGGAGACAGGAGCTGGGTAGGGCCACCAATCGGGAGTATGCTCCTCCGATCCTGTTTTGGGTTGAGTGGGTAGCCCTATGCGTTTGCATTGACATGTATGGTCACTAGCGGCATAATGCACACAATATCAGATTTCCTGGTGGTGGTGGGAGCCGGAACCTGCAGAAAGGAGAACGGCAATTGTGCTCACTCCTCCTAACCATTCTCAGAGGCACCCCTCCCTCAATCCCCCCCCCCAAAGGGCCAAAGAACATCCAAGTTGTCCCCGAGCATGTCAACTTTGTTTGGTTAACCAGGTGAAATCCAGAAGGCCATTTTTCTTTCGCCTGCACATTTCCCAGGGGCAGAATCCTCCCTCCGCTGCTCAGCTCAGGAAGAAAAACATGCCCCTCCTCCGGCAACAGCACTGCTGAAAACACAATAGAAGCAAGTTTACACACAGTCCCCCCATCTCAGAGTGGCTGGTGATTTAAAGCGTCCCTGGTTCCCCAGGGGGGTCATATTCCATATCCTGAACGGCTGTGTGAGCCACAATATTTTATTTTGTCATTGGAGAACCCGACTCCGTCTCCTTTTCTGGGCATTCCCAAAGCCGGGTTGTGCAAAATGCGAAACGGTTAAGAGATCAGGTACTGGGTGTTCTTTTGGTGGTCACGCCATGCAGAAGACATTGCCCTTGTTTTCACGGGAGAGTTCAAGAGTTTAAGAGCCCCTAAAAAATGGAGAAGTCATTGCCAATCAAATAGGGAGGCTCAGCAAGTCCAGACAATGTAAGAAGCCATAACTCAGGGGTGGGACCCATGAAGTTGGCAAGCAGGATGTCCCAGGTCCAACCCCCAGCATAGGAACATAGGAAGCTGCCATATAATGAGTCAGACCATTGGTCTATCTAGCTCAGTATTGTCTACACAGACTGGCAGCAGCTTCTCCAAGGTTGCAGGCAGGAATCTCTCTCAGCCCTATCTTGGAGATGCTGCCAGGGAGGGAACTTGGAACCTAGATGCTCTTCCCAGAGCGGCTCCATCCCTTGCGGGGAAGATCTTACAGTGCTCACACTTCTAGTCTCCCATTCATATGCAACCAGGGCAGACCCTGGTTAATCTAAGGGGACGAGTTATGCTTGTGACCACAAGACCAGCTCTCCTCTCTCAAATATTCTTGATATTCGAGATATTCTTGATGGAAGAATAAATAGCAACAAGCAACCAAATGTTGCAGGATATCCCTAGTGTGTATGTGTTGCCTGAGCCTGTAGTGGAGCATGATGAAAGTTTTGGGCACTTCTCCTCAGAAGCAGAAGGGAGTTGTGACAGTCTTGAAGGTACATTCTTCCATTTGAGAAAGATCCAGCCCTTTTTGTTCGAGCCCACCTTCCTTATTCCTTGCCACTGAGTTCCATTAGCTCAGCCCACCTGGTTGTCTGGTCACTGCCTTCTGGTTCTACGAACATTCCACTCCACTGAGTTACACTGGGGCAGTTTGGGGTCTTTTTGGCTCTCTTAGGTGCCCCCCCCTTCAGGTTTTTATGCAACCGACATATCTCCAGGTTATCCATTCTACCAGTGGCCACATTTATATGTAACGTGGAACTGTGGGTCCAATAGACCTGTGGTTTCACTCCCCCCTCCCCCTTCTCTCCCAACTGAATTTGGACATAACAGAGAGCTGCCTCTCTGCAGTCAGTGAGACTGCAGAGAGGAGGGGGATCTGGCTGTGTGGGCTTCTTTCTTCCATGAAGGACAGCCTGCACAGCCAATCATGGCTGGAGCTGAGGGAGGAACTTCTTCCCTCAACTCTTGCTCCAGTGGACGCAGCCCGCGGTTCTGCATTTGGATGCTAAACAAGCTGCATCCAACCTTGGGTTGCAGAAACAATACCTACTACAACCCAAAGGTTCAGATTCAGGAATCACAAATCTGAAGCCTTGGGTTTGTCGCTGCATCAAACCTCATTTGCCCGCATTCTAATGTGACGCTCGCAGAACCTCTGGCCCCTTCAACTGTGGTTCTGCATTATGTGCGAATGTGGCCAGTATCTCCCTCTTGCCTGCAGGTTCTCTGGTTCGGCATCCATAAGGATAATAACATTTCCAGCTCTTTTGGAAACAGATATCAGATTTGGCCCTGCAAGTTTAAACTTATACTTCAAGCAGAGTATTGATTATAATTGCCAGCAAATTTTGCTAGAAATATGAAATATGTGTTTCTTGTACATCTTTCTATGCTTCTGATGCAATGGTGATTTAAAGTGTATGCCTTTTGAACAGCACACTGTCATTCTGTGTTTTACACTTTATGATGTGTATGTTTCTTCTTGTACCGCTTATGGCATTTATGTTTTTCCATTGTAACAACAACAACAATTAAAAAGAAGTTTTCTTTAAAGAAAAAGGTGGAATTTAAAGGTGGAATTTCTCACACTCAGCAAAAAAGGGAGGTTTTCACTTTTTGGTTCACTGTGAGTTCAGAGAACCTCAGAAGAATTGCATGGAATCTCCCAAATGGGCCAAAGGTTTATCTATGGATTAAACCAGGGGTTTCCTACCAGATGTGGCTGGATCACAGTGCCCATCATCCCCAGCCTTCCCAAGGGCTCAGGGCAAGGAAGTGATATGTTGCATAACCCAGGAGGAAAACAAAGAAAGCACAATGGTATCTTTCAGGAGAGCCATTGCAGGCCAATGGGGAGCACCTCACACATGATGGGAAAGATGAGTTCCCATGTGCCCACCGAGTGTCTCCATGGTAACTGCCACAATGTAGGGGGGGGGAGTCATGTCCGTTCAGACACGTGTCTCTCCTTTGCCAGCCAGTCAGTTTAAGATCTTTGATCAATCACCAATAACAACAGAGCTGCGACTCAACGATACAACAATTAGCAGCCCTTCCAGAGATATATCCAAAACCAACGTGCAGATTAACCTAATAAGCATATATGAATATATACATTATAATACTGATCAAGTACATTGATAGATACACATAAAAATAAATACATATACAAATATATACAGACACTAAATAAGTACACACACAAACATATAGAGACTTGATCAGTATTATAATATACAAGTGAATTTTAGCCCGTTGAAAAACGGGCGCTAGTAATGCTTTCGGCCCCGCCGCTGAACCGCCCTCCCAGCTGCCCGATCCCACCATTTGTACAGGAAAGAGGAGCTCACCAGCAGAGCTCCTCTTTCTGCAAAGGCTCTTCTCAAACTGGCGCTTTGAGCGGAAAGGACGCCCTTTCCGCTCAAAGCGCCAGTTTGAGAAGAGCCTTTGCAGAAAGAGGAGCTCTGCTAGCGAGCTCCTCTTTCCTGTACAAATGGTGGGATCGGGCAGCTGGGAGGGCGGTTCGGCGGCAGCATTTTTCAGGGCCAATTTGGCCCTTAGTAATTTGGTGGGGGGACGGGAATGGTGGGATCGGGCCCCAAGGTTCCCCCCCCCGCCCGGCTTTACTGGCGGCGCCAGGCCTCGGCGGCGGCTCCGCCACCACCTCGGCCAGCTTCCCCGCCGCCTCTTCCCCCGGCGCCTCTCTCCTTTATTTGCGGCGGCCGCTTCTGGCCCCGCCGCCGCCTCACCCGCACTCCCGCCGCCAGTTGCCCCGTCGCAGCCACCGCCACCTCTGGCCGTGGCCATGGCTGCGCCGCCGCCTCTCCCGCACTCTCCTCCTGGCGTAGGCGGCGGCCACTTCTCCTTCTCCCGGCCCCAACATGGCCGCCGGGTCCTGCCGTTCGTGCCTCCCTTGCCCTGTTCTGGGCATGCCCAGAACAGGCCAGGCACGAACGCACGCTTGGTGTCCGTCCACGGACGGACACCAAGCGTTTTATTAGAGAGGATAATATATTATAATTTTATAGAATATATTATGATATATATATATGCTTATTAGGTTAATCTGTACATTGTGTGTGTGTGTGTGTGTGTGTGTGTGTGTGTATATATATACACACACACATATATACTTGATCAGTATTATAATATATATTCATATATGTTTAGGTTAATCTGTACAGTGTGTGTGTGTGTGTGTACACACACAGAGGGAGAGGGAGAGGGGGAGGAGAGAGAGAGAGAGAGAGAGAGAACTAACACACCTTGACTGAATCTTAATTGCTACTGTGCAAAATTTAGCTGCCTGATACAAAATGTTAACAGAGTGATCGGAAAGAAGGTAAGTAACATAAAACTCATCCGTATTTTTAGGATATCTGTTAATAAGGGGAATAATACGTCTAAAACACAAGTGTTGCTAAAAGGAGCAGTATAAAAGCACATGACCCAACTGATTCAACATCCCCATTCCCACAAGGCCACAGACACTCCAAATATGGGATTTTCTGGAAGCTACCCTCTAACATTGCCAAAGGCAACACGGCCAACCATTATTATTATTATTTTATTATTATTATTTTACATTTATATCCTGCTCTTCCTCCAAGGAGCCCAGAGCGGTGTACTACATACTTGAGTTTCTCTTTCACAACAACCCTGTGAAGTAGGTTAGGCTGAGAGAGAAGTGACTGGCCCAGAGTCACCCAGCAAGTCTCATAGCTGAATGGGGATTTGAACTCGGGTCTCCCCGGTCCTAGTCCTGCACTCTAACCACTACACCACGCTGGCTCTCATGCCATGCCATGCCAGTGTCAGAACCTATCTATATATTGGTGATATCAAATTATAAAAATAATTGGCTGGTTTATAAACAATCCTAGCATCTCAACCCTCACATACCTAGTCTCCAAACTTCAGTCTTTTTAATGTTCCATATCAAATACACACTGCTTGATTATTGATTTAGGGTTATCAAAGCCCAATGGGATTAAATATTCCAGTGATAAACCATAAACTTCTCAACAATAAAGTTAGTCCAATCAGAGAAGTATTCATCATCAAGGAGGCAATCTCTCCTTTGCATGTTTTGGTGGTCATTGTAGTGGGCAAACAGGAACCCATCCAGTACGTAAGCCTATGTAATCAGGTGAAGAACTGTGCTAAAACCACATGTATTCATTCATTCATTCATTTATTCATTCATCCATTCATTTGCCATGGGATGTAGTGATGGCCAACAGCTTGGATGGCTTTAAATGCAGCTTAGACAGATTCATGGGGGACAGGTCTATCAATGGCTACTAGTTTGGTGGCTGTGGGCCACCTCCAGCCTCAGAGGCAGGATGCCTTTGAATACCAGTGTCAGGGGAGTAACAGCAGGAGAGAGGGCATCCCCTCAACTCCTGCCTGTGGGCTTCCCAGAGACATCTGGTGGGCCACTGTGTGAAACAGGATGCTGGACTAGATGGGCCTCCTTGGGCCTGATCCAGCAGGGCTTATGTTCTTATGCTCTCATTCATTCATTCCTTCAAATTTATATACTGCTTGAGTTGATAGATATAGAGACTAGACTCTCTGCTCTGGCTTCTGACTGGTTTTTCGAGTACCTGCATGGCACTCGAAAACCCAACATTTGTTCAGTGCTTTATTTCTTATCGCTTTAAAAAGAAATCAAACCTGCTCCAACAAATGGGGGTGGGGGTGGGGAGTTGTGTTTGACATGTGTAGTGGTTAGAGTGCTGGACTAGGACGGGGGAGACCCGAGTTCAAATCCCCATTCAGCCACGAGACTTGCTGGGTGACTCTGTGCCAGTCATGTCTCTCTCAGCCTAACCTACTTCACAGGGTTGTTGTGAGGAGAAAACGCAAGTATATATTACACCACTCTGGGCTCCTTGGAGGAAGAGTGGGATATAAATGTAATAATAATAATAATAGGTAATCATCACACTACAACTTGGGATTCCATTACAAATCAGGTGTCCTCTGACTGAGTTTGGCCAAGGGGAGAATTTTATACAGCAGATGGAGTTATCTCTAGGTGGTTTACATAAAATTCAAATAAAAAGTTAAAAACAACAACAAAAATGTATGAGCTTGATCTTTGGGACTCAGGGTTAAGTCGGGGAAAACATTTCTGTGGGGTTGAAAAAATTTCATTTCATTTTACCTTGCGTGCATGTGAGCTTTTGCCATGTTTGGCTTCTGTCATTGGCCCCCAAGGAGACAGGCTATAACATGGAAAAACTTGATCAGTATTTTTTAAAACTAATTTAAGTTGGTGGGATCAGAGGTGCACCTAGGTAATTTTGGCACCTGGACCTAAAAGCCTTTGAAACCCACCTTCCCCGCCATGCTGCAAGTTAAGCATCATTTTTAACGTGTAGGTTCTTGAGGGCACAAACCACCCAGGACAGACTAAAGTGGCGCAGTGGTGGCGCAGTGGTAAAACTGCCGCCCTGTAACCAGAAGGTTACAAGTTCGATCCTGACAGGGGCTCAAGGTTGACTCAGCCTTCCATCCTTCCGAGGTCGGTAAAATGAGTACCCAGAATGTTGGGGGCAATATGCTAAATCATTGTAAACCGCTTAGAGAGCTCCGGCTATAGAGCGGTATATAAATGTAAGTGCTATTGCTATTGCTATTGCTATTGCTAAAGAGGATTTGGGGGTGCCCAGGGGTGTGAAGGCCCTGCACTTTGGTACCGAAATCCAGGGGTAAGAGCACCTCTGGCAGAGACAGTTTAACCTACATAGGAACATAGGAAGCTTCCTTACACTAAGTCAGACCCTTGGTCATATCACTCAGTATTGTCTACCCAGACTGGCAGCGGCTTTTCCAAGGTTGCAGGCAGGAGTCTGTCTCAGCCCTATCTTGGAGATGCTGCCAGGGAGGGAACTTGGGACCCTCTGCATGCAAGCATGCAGGTGCTCTTCCCAGAGCAGCCCCATCCCCTATCTTACAGTGCTTACACATACACATGTAGTCTCCCATCCAAATGCAAACCACGGTGGACCCTGCTTAGCAAAGGGGAACAAGTCATGCTTGCTACCACAAGACAATAACATCTCCTGTCTTTTGAAACCAACATAGCAAGCCCCACCGCGAGTGAACGGATACGTCGAGTGGGCTAGTTACAGACTTACTTGACTGAATTTAGGAGTCTTTCCCTTTAGGAGTCCTCCCCTAGGGAACCCTGGGTCGTTCTGTGCACGGGGTCCGGGTAAGTTTCTCACAAAGAATCCTCAGCATCCTCTAAACAGGTCTGCAGGGTAGGCACAAAGTAAGTTGTTTGTGGAGTTGGGATTCTTCTCCTCGTCCTCCCAACCAATGGTCGAAACCCTTTTCGCCGACGCGTGGCTGCCACCTAGTGGTTTGGAACGCACATCTCAAGCCCCAATGCTAAACTATTTGCAAATCCGCGTGGACGGGACGCCCGCCTGGATTCTCTCTCTGGGTGGGACAGTCTCCACTCAGCTCGCAGTAAGTGGCAGCATTGCTTAGCTGGCACAGTTTGTCCCCAGCCACAAAACTCCCAATCGCAACTTGTGGCCAGAAGGGCCGTTCAAGCTGGCCTGACTGTAGTAATTTCGGAGGTGGGAAACACGGAACAAATGCAATCCAGAATTGGCTATGGGGCGTGCTTATTGTTGATGGTAGTAGGAGTGGGGGGCGGGGGAAGTTCCATGATGGGGGTAGCCAGGCATATATACCTGCTAACTGAGTAAAGAAGCAGCACCTTCTAAAGTGGTGATTCCCTTGTATGTACCCGGGGGAGAGCAACTGGCCCTATCCAACCCCAGCACAACATCCCTGCAGTGGCTATTGCTGGTGTCTATCCTATGGGGTTTTTTCTGGGGGTGGGGGTTGTGGGGTTTTTTGGATTGTGAAACCCTTGGGGCAGGAAACCACTATCAAGCTATTTAGGGAGGAGAGCTGGTCTTGTAGTATAGTAAAGGGTGCCGCCAGGTCGATTTCGAATGCTGGCGCCCACAGAGCCCTGTGGTTTTCTTAACAGAATACAGGAGGGGTTTCCCATTGCCTCCTCCTGGGCATTATGAGATGATGCCTTTCAGCATCTTCTTATATCACTGCTGCCTAGCCGAGATTCGAACCTCAGCCTTATGCTTGTTAGCAAAGCATTTCCCTGCTGCTCCACTTAAGGTGACGACGGTCTTGTGGTAGCAAGCATAAATTGTCCCCTTTGCTTAAGCAGGGTCTTTCCTGGTTGCATTTGAATGGGAGACTAGAAGTATGAGCCCTGTGAGAGATTCCCCTGAGGGGATGGGGCCGCTCTGGCAAGAGCACCTGCCTGCTTGCATGCAGGAGGTCCCAAGTTCCTTCCCTGGCAGCATCTCCAAGCAAGGGCCGAGAGAGACTCCTGCCTGCAGCCTTGGAGAAGCTGCTGCCAGCCTGTGAAGACAGTACTGACTGAGCTAGATGGACCCAGGGTCTGACTCAGCATATGGTCGCTTCCTAGGTTTCTATATTTATATCTGTACTTCTCTATACATAAAATGTAAACTGCTTTGAGAATCTTTGTGGGAAAGCAGTATATTATTATTCGTAGTAGTGGGGGATGGGGCAGTGGCTCAGTGGCAGAGCATCTGCTTGGCACGCAGAAGGTCCCAGGTTCAATCCCAGGCTGGCAGCATCTCCAGGTAGGGCTGGGAGAGACGCCTGCCTGGAACCTTGGAGAGCTGCTGCCGGTCCGTGTAGTCAGTACTGAGCTAGATGGACCAAGGGTCTGGCTCAGTATAAGACAACTTTCTGTGTTCCTACATTTTAGTGGTCTAGTGTTTCCAGATTTCCCACCGCAGGTGTTCTTGGGTGGCGTTCTTGATCCAAGATGATTCCTGCCGCCCTGGAATAGCCACACACTAAGACGGCACCTATGTCTCTGCTTAGTCCCACCTGGTGGGGCACACCTTCTATCCATTTGAAGGGGTGAGCACTGGCAGCGGAGTCTTCCCCATCAATCTTTCCCTGTTCCATCCCCATCCCCATCCTATGAGCATAACATTTTTTTAAAACAGTGTTGTGTAGTGGTTAGAGTGTTGGAAGACCTGATGAAACTGGGCTGTATCACTGGGCAGAGGAAAGGGGAGAGAAAGGCCTCTCCGGAGTTGTGAAATCCATTCGATACAACCACTCCACACACACTACAGTCACTAACGGGCTGGGGAGACCTGAGTTCAAATCCCCATTCAGCCATGAAACTCACCGGGTAAATCTGGGCCAGTCACTTCTCTTGCAGCCTGACCTACCTCACTGGGTTGTTGTGAGGATAAACGAGGAGAGCTGGTCTGGTGGTAGCAAGCATGACTTGTCCCCATAGCTAAGCAGGGTCCACCCTGGTTGCATATGAATGGGAGACTAGAAGTGTGAGCACTGGAAGAAATTCCCCTCTTAGAGGATGGAGCCGCTCTGGGAAGAGCATCTAGGTTCCAAGTTCGCTCCCTGGCAGCATCTCCGAGACAGGGCTGAGAGAGACTCCTGCCTGTAATCTTGGAGAAGCCGCTGCCAGTCTGTGTAGACAATCCCTAGCTAGATAGATCAATGGTCTGACTCACTATATGACAGCTAGTGGTTAGAGTGCTGGACTAGGACCAGGGAGTCCCGAGTTCAAATCCCCATTCAACCATAATACTTGCTGAGTGACTCTGGGCCAGTCACTTCTCTCTCAGCCTAACCTACATCACAGGGTTGTTGTGAGGAGAAACTCAAGTATGTAGTCCACCGCTCTGGGCTCCTTGGAGGAAAAGCAGGATATAAAATGTTCATCATCATCATCTACAAACTGAAATTGAAAGGCTGTGGCAGAAAAAGACCAAAATCATCCCAGTGGTAATTGGCACCCTGGGTGCAGTCCCAAAAGACCTTGGAGAGCACCTCAACACCACAGGGGCCACAGAAATCACCATCAGCCAATTACAAAAAGCACCTTTACTGGGACCAGCCTATATTCTGCGACGATATCTATAACAATTGACAATAAAATTCAGCCATCCCAGGTCCTTGGGAAGGACCCGATGTCTGGATAAAACAAACCAGTCAATGACACCTGTCTGACTGTGTAAATAAATAATAATGATAAATATTATTGCTCTGGGCTGCTTGGAGGAGAAGCAGGATATAAATGTAAAAATGAATTAACAAAGGGTGCATGCAATTTCAGTGGAGGAAAATCCATGCAACCAGAGGGCCCCCCCCCCGATTATTTGAAGATAAAATGCAACAGGGAAAGTAAAATCAATTGAAAAGGGATCTGACGTGGACAGAGGCCTGATGGGAGTGTGTGCAGCAGGGCTGTAGCTAGGGGAGAGGGGGCCTGTGTTCACCCCTCTCCCCAGCAGCCCCTTGGAGTGAGGGAGACAAGAAAATAGGGAAGCGTAGAGCTGGGGGGCCCTTAATGGGGGTACCCCCGGTTCTTTGACCCCATCTGCTCCATCCTAGCTACATTCCTGGTGTGCAGCAGCCACATCTACTCGGGCCAACGACTCCACGCTGGGATGGGAGTCCGCCGCCCTCCGCCCTCCCCACATAGGACAGAATCTTGCCCTTGCTCCACCTGCTTCAGTCTTTTTTTAGACACCCCCCCCCCGCCTTTCCCGGACCGGTTCCTGTTTTAAACACAACGCTGGCTCCGGCGACCAGGGGGAGATGCCAGCGAAGGAACAGGTGCTTCTGTCCGTTGATTTATCTTTGGGTTGGCTTCTCTGGTGCTCCCGCCTCTCCAAGCAAGAGTTAGGGACTGTACTGTGTGTGTGTGTGTGTGTAGTGGGTGTGTCGGATGGATTTCAGGACTCTGGAGGGGCCTGTCTCTCCCCTTTCCTCCGCCCAGTGATGCGACCCAGTTTCATCAGGTCTTCCCAGCCATCCTGCCCCACATCTCTAGGGGGAAGGGAAGTGACAGCAGCGTGGGGGGCCTCCACGACTACCCGGTCATCTTCTTCACCAACCGGCCATGTGCTGTCCATGCCCTCCAGAGAGCCGCTCCGCTGAGAGAGGGAGGGAGTGATGCCAGGTTGGAGAGGCCCTCCAAAGCCCATCCAGTTCTCTTGGCGTTAAAACAAGCAGCGTTCCAGGAATGGGTAAGAGGGCGGGAAGCCCCGCTTTTCAGCGCCGGCGCTACCGCTTTGGCAAAAGAGGGGCTTTGGGGGCTCTTTCGGGGGACATGGTAGACAGAACTGTTTGGAATATTTAAAAGAATATTTAATATTTAAAAGAAAGAGGTAATTGGTTGCTCTCCGTGGTCGTTGGGGAAGGGCCGGAGGAAGAGCTGGTCTTGTGGTAAAAGGGAAAGTGTGCCGTCAAGTCAATTTCGACTCCTGGTGACCACAGAGAGCCCTGTGGTTGTCTTTGGCAGAATACAGGAGGGGTTTGCCATTGCCTCCTCCCGTGCAGTGTGAGATGATGCCTTTCGGCATCTTCCTATATCGCTGCTGTCCGATATAGTACCAGTGGAGATTCGAACCGGCAACCTTCTGCTTGTTAGTCAAGCATTTCCATCTTGTGGTAGCAAGCGTGAATTGCCCCCTTTGCTAAGCAGGGTCCACCCTGGTTTGCATTTGAATGGGAGACTACGTGTGAGCACTGTAAGATCGTGTCCTTAGGAGATGGGGCCTTTCTCTGGGAAGAGCACCTGGCTGCTTGCATGCAGAAGGTTCCAGGTCCCCTCCCTGGCAGCATCTCCAAGGTCGGGCTGGGAGAGACTCCTGCCTGCAACCTTGGAGAAGCCGCTGCCAGTCTGTGAAGACAATACTGAGCTAGATGGACCAAGGGGCTGATTGCGTATATGGCAGCTTTTGATGTTCCTAAGGAGTTGCAAGGAGGGAGGTTGAAGTTGAAGGAAGACCCACTGAAATGCAGATTTGATGGTACTCTCATGTGCCAGGTTTGAGTCGTACACCTTTTTATTCCTTTCAGGATGATTACTATTGCTATTATTTATGAGATGTGTGAGAAATGGGCTTTGGATAGATTACCCCCTCGGTCTGCACACAGTTACAGGGGAAATGGGCCTTATCTCCTCTGATTTGTGTTCTCTGCTTTCTAAAGGTAAAGTTTTGCTGTCGAGTCAGTGTCGACTCGTGACAACCACAGAGCCAGGATGATTTCCTTTGGTAGAATACAAGAGGGGTTTCCCATTGCCTCCTCCCGCACAGTATGAGACGATGCCTTTCAGAATCTTCCTATATCGCTGCTGCCCAATATAGATGTTTCCCATAGTCTGGGAAACATACCAGCGCGGATTCAAACCTGCAACCTCTTGCTCCCTAGGCAGGTTACTTCCCCACTGTGCCATTAGGTGGCTTCTGTCTGCCTCTGCCTTCTACCATCTATTTAAAAAAAAGACCAACTTGGAATTTTGCAATGGTGAGCATGGCATAAGTCCCTGCCTTTCACCCAAACTATTGCATTTACAGCATTGGTTGAGGGGGAGTTGAGGAAGACAACCATGCGGGTATGCCGTGGTTTTGCCACATAGGAACATAGGAAGCTGCCATATACTGAGTCAGACCATTGCTCTATCTAGCTCAGTATTGTCTTCACAGACTGGCAGCGTCTTCTCCAAGGATGCTGGCAGGAATCTCTCTCAGCCCTATCTTGGAGATGCTGCCAGGGAGGGGACTTGAAACCTTCTGCTCTTCCCAGAGTGGCTTCATCCCCTGAGGGGAAGATCTTGCAGTGCTCACACATCAAGTCTCCCATTCAGATGCAACCAGGGCAGACCCTGCTTAGCTATGGGGACAAGTCATGCTTGCTACCACAAGGCCAGCTCTCCTCTGCGCACATACGGACTTGCAACTTTGCCTGCGTCCTTGTGGCCGAGCTCAACCGAGTGGCAGCAAAATGTATGTGTGGTGATGAGCTGAGTCCATGATAAAATGACTGCACTCCAAATTCTCTTCCTTCGGGCCAGCCCAGCCCTCTCATGTCGGTTATTTGAATCGGCCCCCAGCTGCAATCCCATGATAACACCTTGCTGCAATATATTCCGAAGGTGAAATTGCAGGTAGGTGAAAGTATGATTGTGGATCGTCTACATATACAGGACTATCTATGACCACAGTATCGTATTTACCTGAATCGAAGATGACTCAGACTTTAAGAGGACCCCCTTTAAAAAGTAGAGGTTCCATACATGTTATACCTGCATTTACCCAAAAGGAGCAGATGACCTCTTGATTTCTAATATCAAAAAACTTGGGAAAACCTAGTCTCGGTTTCAGGTAAATACAGTACTGTCTAGCTTAAACACTGATCTCTGGCACTGGGCAAAGCACAGCCCTGCATGGTGGGGTCGCCTCCCTATGGTGCTGGGGGGCTGTGCAGAGTATTCAGCTTTGGGCAAAGCTTCACACAGGCCCGGTAGACAATTGACGAGGAAGCCTGCACTTGGGGTTGTTGGGAGCTGGGCTTTACGATGAAGAACACTGGCTTAAGCAATGAACCTGGGTCCCTGCCCTTATGAGCTTACAGTCCAAATGGAAAGAGGAGGGAGAGAGAAGGAAGAGGGAGGGGAGAGTTAGCAAAAGCCGGTAGCAAGGGATGTACGGACATATTTTAAGCAAATAAATGTGAGCGAGTAAAGTTACAGAGACCGAGGTGAGACAGATGGTGACGATGAGGGAGGTCAGACCCAACGGACCCCTTAGCGATGGCTCCCCATTTTTTATTACGGCCCTCTCCCTTCCAACCTCTGCCACACCACCTCTCTTCCCATTTTGCACACGTAACATGTTTGCAGATGGAATTTGGCAGCAGAAAGAGCCGTGGGGGACACTGAATGAACCAGGTGTGTTGATCACTCCCCAGCCCAAGTGCTGGCCTACATTCAGTTGAATCCACACTGCTCAGTTTGACCCCACTTGAGTGTCTCTGGCAACTACACAGGGATCTTCCACGGCCTGCTGCTTCATGCAAGGGTCTGCAGACTAAGTAGCATGCATGCCAACAGCCCCTGTGTGTGTTTGTCATCTGTCCCATGATATATGCGATATATTCCGAAGGTGAAATTGCTGATAGGTGAAAGTATGATTGTGGATTCTCTACATATACAGAACTATCCATGTCCACAGTATCGTATTTACGTAAATCGAAGATGACTCAGACTTCAAGAGGACCCCTTTAAAAAGCAGAGGTTCCATACATGTCACACCTGCATTTACCCAAAAGGAACATGGCAAAGCACCACCGTCCCTGTTGTCAGCTCTCTTTCACTCTTCCAAGACAGATTAATTGGATCCTGCAAATCTCAGCTTTGATTTTTCTTTCTTTAAAAAAAAGGGGGGGCACCTAAGTCTCTAGACCTCATGGTTTCAACGATTTGTTTGGAACCATATTAGCAATATGGGGTGAGATGACAAAAGCAGAGAGGAGGGACTTCACAAGATCAGAGGAGTTTGTGGCGCTTTACATAAATCTTCCCTGGACTAGCAGACTACGCTCACAGAGGATCCTAAAACAAGAGCACTCACCACTCTCAAACCTGGATAGGACACTTTCCCTACCCTCCTCCTCCTCCTCCCATCCCCACCACCGCTACTACAACAAATATTTATATATCAGAACCCAAGTTGTGATCGTGAGAACAGCCCAAAAATCTGTTTTAAAAATGAAAAGGATTTGCGGTTACCTTTAGTAGAGCGCAGTGCACAGAGACCTTTTGCTCCTGCAGCGACGTCTTCAGGCATTTCGGCCGTGAGATGGAGGTGACGTGGTGACGGCTTCAGGCAGCTGTTCCGGCATGCAGTGGCCGTAGTGAAAGGTCCCTGGCAGCTTTGGCCCATGTTGTGCCAGCCTCAGGGCTAGTGACCTGGTAGAGGCACAGCCGCGTTAGATAGGCAGAGAGGTTCTGGTCCTCACTGAGCTGGGGAGGCAAAAGAAGGCCGGCGAGTGAGTTGGAAGAGAGGAAACTGCCATATACTGAGTCAGACCTCTTGGTCCCTCTAGCTCAGTCTTGTCTTCACAGACTGGCAGCAGCTTTTCCAAGGGTGCAGGCAGGAGTCTCTCTCAGCCTTGTCTTGGAGATGTTGCCAGGGAGGGAACTTGGAACCTAGATGCTCTTCCCAGAGCGGCTCCATCCCCTAAGGGGGGGGATAGCTTCCAGTGCTCACACTTCTAGTCTCCCTTTCATATACAACCAGGGTGGACCCTGCTTAGCTAAGCGGACACGTCAGGCTTGCTACCACCAGACCAGCTCTTGTGGTAGGTGCTCTCTTGAAGGCTATAAAAAGTGAGGAGCAAGGCCAGAGACTTACACAGGAAACACAAGACGCTGCCTTCTACTGAGTCAGACCATCGGCCCATCTAGGTCAGCATCGTCTACACTGACCGGCAGAAGATTTTGTGCAGGAGTTTGTTCCAAGATTTTGTGCAGGAGTCTTCCCAAGCCCTACCTGGAGATGATGCCAGGGGTTGGATCTGGGGACTCTCTGCGTCCAAAGCCGGGGCTCTACCACTGAGATCCAACCCCATCACCTCAGGGGAACACCTTACAGCGGACGGCGCCCCCATTTAATCACCCATCCACATGCAAACCAGGGCAGACTCTGCTTAGCAAAGGGGGCATTCCATGCTTGCTGCTGCAAGGCCAGCTCTCCTTAGCTCTTCTGCTGGACAGCTTCCAGCATTGGTGCAGTGAGTAAAATGCTTGGGAGTCTCTCAGTACTCAAATTACCAGGCCGGTGGCGGGGGGAGCAAGGGGACCCGGCCCCTTTATCTTTCATCATGGCTGCTATTTCTAGAAAGCGAAATAGGTGTTGCGTATTTTAGTGTATTTTATCATTCAGTGTGATTCCGTGTAACTTTCCCATTTTTAGTAGTAATAGTCCAACTTACGGTAACCATTATAGTTTTAACTATTTTTAATTTTAATTCTAGCTTTTTACCACATATGAAATCATTTCCAGCTATATGACTACTACTACTTAAATTCCCCTTCTATCTTTTCTGTGCATTTTATTATGAAAAAGTATTTCTAGGGGTTATAGTTTTTTAATAGCTTGTTTCCTTTTAGTAGCTTGTCTCTTTTTAAATTATAATTATTTTAAATTTTAGCCTTTTTATAATAGCTATCATCATATTTGCAGTCACCTCTGTTAACATGTAACTTTTCTCCAGTATTACCTTCATTGAATGTGTAATTTTATGCTGGTCTCTGACCGTAATAAAGCTTGATTGATTGATTGAAATAGGTGGGTATCTTTTAGCAAAAACCGGGAGTAGTCAGGGGGCTTGTGGGTTTCATTAAAGCCCCCCCTTCCCCCCACCTCCATGATTTAAGCCCTGGCTTTGGCAAGAACCACACAGAAAACTAACTGTCAGCAAGTACACTAGGCTAGGACTCCTGACCCGGATTGGCTGGCTGCTTCCCTTTTGTGCGGGAGGGCACCTTGAGTCCTGCCCTGAAGTAGTACATGGGGACACAGGGAGCTGCTTTCTACCGAGTCAGACCATTGATCCATCTCACTCAGTATTGTCTTCACAGACTGGCAGCGGCTTCTCCAAGGTTTCAGGCAGGAGTCTCTCTCAGTCCTATCTTGGAGATGGTGCCAGGGAGGGAACTTGGAACCTAGATGCTCTTCCCAGAGTGGCTCCATCCCCAGAGGGGAAGATCTTGCAGTGTTCACATGTGGTCTCCCATTCAAATGCAAACCAGAGTAGACCCTGTTTAGCAAAGGGGACAATTCATGCTTGCGACCACAAGACCAGCTCTCCTCCCAGTACACCCTAAACACAGGTTTCGTACCAGACAGTAGCCAATGGCCATCACAACATAAACAAGTATACACATACAACAAACCAGAGAGATTGAAATTTAACAGCTCAGGATTGCTAAAAGAAAACCATAGTGTTAGTACCTCACATACTGTTTGTGAGAACAAGGCCGTTCAAATGCCTTCCTGAAGAAGACGTCTTTGCCAAACGACCCCAGGGAATTAGTCAAGTGAGCCTTCTAGGCAAGACGTTCCACAGTGAGGGGGCCACCATGGAGAAGGCCCTGCTCTGTGGCTGTTTTGTGATGGCTGTGCTACCCCTCCCGTTGAAAAGAAGGGGAGAACTCTAGTTCATTGACAAGTGGGGATAGGTTCTCAAATATACAAAGGCCTGCTAGGGACAAAGGAGTAAATGGAAAAAATAAATATTGGAAACGTTCTTGGAAAAAGGATGAAGAGCCTGGAATGTTTGTGTGCTTTGATGTGTCTCCAGGACACATCAAGCTGAGACGATCAAAGATACTTTGTGCTTGGGGCGGAACAGGCAAATTATGCCACACCACTGGTGGTATAAATATAGGGCTGGACTCAGTGGTGCCTTCTGCACGGGAAAGCTATCTTCTGCCCAGAGGAAGCCCACATGCCAGACTATTGCATAAGAAAAGTGTTGCTTAATCCAAAGGTACTCCTCCACTTGCATAAGCCTCTGTGCAAACAGAACCGGGGAAATGGCTATAAAACATACCTTCTCTTGCATGGCCTGGAAATTTGTGCAAGCATTTCCTGAGAAACTCTAGCAGCTATTTTCTTTCCACTCACAGGAGTAGAGGAAGCTGCCTCCTACTGAGTCAGACCATTGCTCCATCGAGCTCAGTATCGTCTACACTGACTGGCAGCAGCTCTCCACAGTTTCCGGCAGGAGTCTCTCCCAGCCCTCCCAGGAGATGCTGCCAGGGGTTAAACCTGGGGCCTTCTTCATGCAAGCATGCAGATGCTGTTCCACTGAGCTATGTCCCTGTCTCTTAAGTGGGAAATGTTACAGCACTCAAATGCAGTTGCCCATCCAAATGCAAACCTGGGTGGTCCTTGCTTATCCAAGGGGACAATTCATGCTTGCTGTCGCTCTCGTAATAACCTAAAGCATAGGACATTCATTGTCCTTTTGTGGTCTCCCCAAATCTGCCGTATAGAAGGGCCAGCTCCAGTGCTGACCTCCTGTTCCCAAGGGTTGCTGCCTGCTTGACGAGGTCATCTGAGGGGGCTATGCTCCAGGTGCCGACAATGAGGGAGGCTCGGCTGTCGTGCACGCGGGACAGAGCCTTCTCTGTGGCTGCCCCCAGACCCTGGAATGCTCTCCCGGTGGCTGGCTATTCGCTCCTCGGTCTCCATCACAGTTTTTAGAAAGCGTGTTACATCTTGGTTTTTTACCCAGGCTTTTATATGATTGTCTCTACTGCTTCTTCTTTGTATATTGTATTTTATATGGTTGTATTTTAGATCTTTAGTCAGATTCATGTTTTTATTTTTTAGCTTAATATTTTAATTGTGCATTTTTATAGTCTTGTTTTAATTTTTCTGTGCACCGCCTTGGGATTGTTTTAATGAAAGGTGGTATATAAATTTAACAAACAAACAAACACATGCCAAATTCCAAGCTCTGGGCAGAAACAGGGAGTCATAAATGAAATCATCTTGACACAGGATGTATGAAGCCTGTTCCATTCCAAAAGTACAGTATCAAGCCACACAGGACAATCTGTGCAAAATTCCCCACCATGTAAAACACGCTCCCATGAACTGGAAAACCTGAGCCACGATGGAGTTTCCTTGATACTAACAATGATCTGGGACCCACTGTGGGGCCAGGGCAATGAGAAGGGTGTGTCCATGTGTGTGCACAAGGTGTCTGTTCCTAAAACAACGTCTGCTGCCTCTGGGATGTACCCCTCCTCCTGTCCCCAAACGCTGCTTTGGGATTGAAAATACTACAACCTATTTTTAAAGCTTCCGTTTCGGACCTTTGCCTTTTGGGGGACAGATCAGGTTGCAATGCTCAGCTGTTTTAGGCTCCCAGCTCTGGCCGTCAGCTATTCTCCCAATGGCTTCTTTCTCTCTCTCCCCCCCCCCCCGCCCCACCCTTGGTATCACAAGAAACCAGAGGGCATGCTTAGGGAGCTGATATTGAAGAGCTAACAGTTTGCACTCTGGTGAGTGCTCCGAATGGCTTTGTCGCTCATGCTAAAGTAAGTATTCATGAAGTTGCATTCTTATTAAATCCACAAAGTGCTGGTTTTAACGTTTAAAGCCCTAAACGGCTTGGGACCAGGTTATCTGAGCCTCACCCCAAATGTCCTGATATGGACTTTAAGATCTATTTTGGAGGCCCTCTCCTTGTGTCCCTGCCAAATGAGGCAAAGTGGGTGGCTTGTAGGGAGACGGCCTTTTCGGTGGTGACACCCTGCCTCTGGAATACCCACCCCCCGTGTGAGGCTCACCTGGCATCATCACTTGGGTCTTTTAGATGCCTGGTGAAGGCCTTTCTGTAAATGCTGGCTTTAAAAAATTTTAGTTGATTTTTAAAAAAAGGTTTTTTAAATGTTTTGTATTGTATTTTGTATTTTATATAGTAATTTGTTTTGTGTTATGTGTTTTAATTGGATTTTTTTTACTGTTGTATTGTTGTGAGCTGCCCAGAGAACAACTTGTAATGGGGTGGCTAACAAATAAAGTTTAATAATAATAATAATAATAATAATAATAATAATAATAATAATAATAATAATAATAATAGGCAGAGCTAGAGATGCTAGATTGTAAGACCAGGAAAATCATGACCATCAATCATGCTCTACACCCCCGCAGAGATGTAGATAGGCTATACCTCCCTCGCTTCTCAGGAATGCTGCAAGAGGAATGCTGCAAGTCCATCAAACAGTAGAGGAGGAGAAAAGAGGCCTTGAAGAATATATAAAGGACAGTGAAGAAGATGCACTTAAAATGGTCAATAACACAAAACTATTCAACACCAATGAAAGAAAGCAGGCCTACAAGAAAGAACAAGTCAAGAACCGAGCAGAAAAATGGAGAAATAAGCCACTGCATGGTCAATATTTGCACAATATAACTGGAAAATCAGACAAGACCTGGCAATGGCTTAAGAATGGCAACTTGAAGAAAGAAACAGAGGGTTTAATACTGGCTGCACAAGAACAGGCACTAAGAACAAATGCAATAAGAGCCAAAGTCGAAAAATCCACAACAAACAGCAAGTGCCACCTTTATAAAGAAGCAGATGAAACAGTGGACCACCTCATCAGCTGTTGTAAAAGGATCGCACAGACTGACTACAGATCAAGGCATGACAAGGTAGCAGGGATGATACACTGGAACATCTGCAAAAAATACAAGCTACCTGTAGCCAAAGATTGGTGGGACCATAAAATTGAAAAAGTGGTAGAAAATGAAGATGCAAAAATATTATGGGACTTCCGACTACAAACAGACAAACATCTGCCACACAATACACCAGATATAACTGTAGTTGAGAAGAAAGAAAAACAAGTCAAAATAATCGACATAGCAATACCAGGTGACAGCAGAATAGAAGAAAAAGAAATAGAAAAAAAATCACAAAATACAAAGATCTACAAATTGAAATTGAAAGGCTGTGGCAGAAGCAGACCAAAATAATCCCAGTGGTAATTGGCGCCCTGGGTGCAGTTCCAAAAGACCTTGAAGAGCACCTCAACACCATCGGGGCCACAGAAATCACCATCAGCCAATTACAAAAAGCAACTTTACTAGGAACAGCCTGCATTTTGTGACGATACCCAAAACAACAACAATATTGATAACAAATTTTTGGCAACAAATTAGTCAAAAACACCTGTTTGACTGTGCAAACAAGAAATAATAATAATATATCACCCAAAGTAAAATTCATTATGATGGTTAGTAACTCATTAAAGGGTCTCTAAATAGTGTTCCTATTATTGTTGTTTGTTGTTGTTGTTGTTGTTATTCTATTTACACACAGTCTACCAGATGTTATTGACTGGATTTGGCACTTTGTCGGGCCCTTTCCAAGGGTCTAGGATAACTAAAGAAGAATTAAAGATATTGTCATAATATCCATGCTGTCCTGAGTAGCGTTGCCTTCTGTAGTTGATGTGTTGTAATTTTATCGATGCCCAAGGTGTCAAGATGGCGTTCAAGTTCTTTTGGCACTGCACCAAGGCCGCCCACAACTATTGGCTCTACTCTTGTTTTCTTTTTCCAGAGCAGCTCAATTTCAACCTAAAGGTCCTTGTATTTGGGTTTTTTCTCCAATGGTTTTTCGTTGACTCGTCTATCCCCTGAGATTGCAACATCAATAATAATCATTATCATTATCATGATTATTATTATTTATTACAACATTCAAGACCTCTGGCATCTTGTACCTCCAAGTCATGTGGCTTCTCTCCAGTGGGATGGTGGCTTCCCTCAGAGTGGGGATGGGGTTGTTGTTCAGTGGTAGAGCATCTGCTTTGCATACCAAAGGTCCTGGGTTCAAGTGGGGCTGTCCTAGTATACAGAGAGGTTTCTAGTTGTTTCCATGCTCTGAAAGAGACATATCCCTGGCTGGAGCAAAAATACTTTCTAATCAGCTCCATTTATAATTGCCACCAGAATTTCAGCCAAAGCGAAATTCAGCATGAGGGCTAGTAACTTGTTAAAGGGTCTCTAAATAGTGTTCCGACGTCTAGACTGCCTGGGCCACTCACTCAGCCTTGTACCGGAGGGCATTCCGTTGGTTTATTTATTGTAGACTTCTGTCTGTGCTTTGCTTCCAGAGAACCAGTGACAAAAGAGGAAGGAGGATCTGGGTGACCGTTCTTCACAAACTCTGGATGGATTGGAATGGGGGAAGCCGTCCACTTCACGAGGCCACACCACTCAGCCAGCACGAATTTCTTCATCCGAGCACTTTTCCTCCTCTTGTTCTGTAGATATGGTAAGGCAGCAGCGGGCGGACTTCAGCTTTGGCAGCACGAAGTAGGCAGCCATCTTTTCTGCTCAGTCAGGTCACAACCAGTTCCCAAGAGCGGTACTTACATAAGAATGTAAGAGCAGCCCTGCTGGATCAGGCCCTAGAAGGCCCATCTAGTAGTCCAGCGTCCTGTTTCACACAGTGGCCCACCAGGTGCCTCTGGGGAGCCCACAGGCAAGAGGTATGTGCACGCCCTCTCTCCTGCTGTGGTTCCCCTGCAATTGGTATTGGGAGGCATCTTGCCTCTGAGGCTGGAGGTGGCCTCTAGTCACCAGATGAGTTGCCCTTGAAAGACTCCTCCATGAAGTTCTCCAAACCCCTCTTAAAGCCACCCAGGTTGTTGGCTGGCACCACATCTTGTGGCAGAGAATTCCGTAGGTGAATCATGCATTGTGTGAAAAAGCACTTCCTTTTGTTGGCACTTGGAGGGCTCCCAGGGGGTACTCAGAGTCCGCCTGCCCGCCTCTCCCACCATCGCCGATGAACTATTTGGCTCCACTCTGAGGATCACTAACTTGAAGTGTGCCCCTCCCCTCAGCCTGATTGACTGGCCTCAGAAAATTAGCACTGAGTACTCTCATTGAGTCACCTTAAGTGGCGCAGTGGGGAAATGTTTAACTAATAAGCAGAAGGTTGCTGGTTCGAATTCCCGCTTGTACTATATCAGGCAGCAGTGATATAGGAAGATGCTGAAAGGTATCATCTCACACTGCACGGGAGGAGGCAATGGTAAACCCCTCCTGTATTCTATCAAAGAAAACCACAGGGCTCTGTGGTCACCAGGAGCCGAAATCGACTTGACGGCATATTTTACTTTACTTTACTCCTATTGAAATTAATGGGACAAGCAAATTGCCCTGTTGATTTCGATAGGACTGCTTCTGAGTAACTCCGCGTGGATGTGAGCTAGTGACTGGAGTAGCTTGTCTTCCTATCTATAATCTTTACTTCTTTTTTTATGTATATATGCGTACACACACACACTTTCTCACACACACACACACACACACACACACACACACACACACACACTCACACTTAAATGTTTTACTTCTGAAATAGGCTACTCCAATCTCTGGAGAAAACAAAACCCTGTATGGCTTCAACAATATATGTGAGCATTAACAGAGAATCCAAGTATCATGAATTGATATTTTAACAGACTCTTAATAAAACCATATGATTAAAAAGCTGTGCAATTGCATGCATTATAATAATACTGGATCTGTATGTTTCGATAAAATTTTAACAAAATGATCATTAAAATAGTCTCTATATGCGACTTAAATGATTGGATCCAGTAGTTCATATTGAAGATGTATTGCTGGCGAAGTGGGAGAAGATCGAGTGGATATTCCCGAGGTAAAGTCTCATGGAGTGATTTATGATGAGGCTTTATTCTTGCAAAACGCATTTCGACTCTGTTGAGTCTTCTTGAGCGGCAGGCTTGAAAATATATTGAACAAATACAGTGTTCAACAACAACAACAAAAACACTATAAAAAGAGACAATATATACAGGATAAAATGTCCTAATAAGGGCTGAAAACACCCATACTACATTAATATAAATCAACTCATCAGAAATCACTATATGAGACTTTATCTCGGGAATATCCATTCGAATGTCTCCCACTTCACCAGCAAGAAGTCTTCAATACGAACTGTTGGATCAACATAGGAACATAGGAAACTGCCATATACTGAGTCAGACCATTGGTCTATCTAGCTCAGTATTGTCTTCACAGACTGGCAGCGGCTTCTCCAAGGTTGCAGGCAGGAGTCTCTCTCAGCCCTCGAGTTACAGTACTACCTGCATATACTTCATAACCTTGTGGGTATCCAAATCATTGTGTGTAAATCTTTGTAGATATATCATGTACAAACAACCACTTTGTATATAATTGTGCTTTGGCAACGTACTGTATGCTTTGGTAGTTTGTTGGTTCAATAAAAAAATCTTGTCCTATCTTGGAGAAGCCAGGGAGGGAACTTGAAACCTTCTGCTCTTTCCAGAGCGGCTTCATCCCCTGAGGGGAATATCTTGCAGTGCTCACACATCAAGTCTCCCATTCAGATGCAACCAGGGCAGACCCTGCTTAGCTTTGGGGACAAGTCATGCTTGCTACCACAAGACCAGCTCCTCTCCTTAGACTAGCTCTCCTCTCCTAGACCAGCTCTCTGTTAAGTTGGATATAGAGACTATTTTAATGATCATTTGGTATAAATGTTATTGAAACATACAGATCTATTTTTATTCCAGTATTGTTATAAATAATAACAATCCCAGTCTTTTAATAAGAAATTAAATGCTGAAAATTAATTACTTAATTAAGAAATTAAGAAATGAAATTAATTGTAATAATAATCCCTGGCCTTTAAGTTGGATATAGAGACTATTTTTATGATCATTTTGCATAATTTGTACTGAAACACACAGTATTTATTCCAGTATTATTACCACGCATGCAGTCGCACGGCCTTGTAACCACATGGTTTCATTAGGAATCTGCTCCAGTCTCTGACTCACATTCAGCTTGAGTTGCGCACAAGCAGGGGGTGGGGAGCAAAGAGAGTCGTGGCGAAATCCCGCTAGCGGTGATGCTTCCTTTCGCCTTTGCCGCACAGTGTGCTCCAACTGCAGGATCTTGCGCTGCAACTCCGAGTACGTGGCCGCAACGCTCAACCTACGCGGGCCCAACAAGAGTGCAGCCTACTGCAACGCCTTGCGCTCCTATGCCCGCTGCACCCGCAAGACGGCCCGCACCTGCCGCGGCGACCTCGCCTACCACTCAGCTGTCCACGGCATCGAGGACCTCATGATGCAGAACAACTGCACCAAGGAGGGGCCGACCTCGCCGCCACGGCCCCAAACACCAGCGCCCAACCACCACGGCGCGGAGTCCCTGACCACCTGTGACTATGAGAAGAGTTTTGCCCAGAAGCACGGCCGGCCCCCCGCCTACCAGCACTGTGCCACGTTTGGGGACCCCCACGTGCGGACTTTCGGCGATGAATTCCACACCTGCCGGGTAGAGGGCTCCTGGCCACTCCTGGACAACAACTACCTGTTTGCACAGGCCACAAGTTACCCCGTGGCCAAAGGGTCAAATGCCACGGCCACGAGCAAGGTAAAAACCAGCCTTTCCCTTCCAAGTCTCCCGTCATCATTCCCCTTGGCTGGCCCTGGGGCTTTGAGAGGAGGATTGCAGGAGAGGTGCTTATAATGGATGTGGGCAGTGACAGCTTCTTAAGACCAAGGGCGTGCGGCACGTAGACGGCTCCAGCTGAAAAGATCTCACTGGCCGCCTTCAGACGTAACGTGGGGCCTGTGATTCCACACCCCCTCCCCCCTGTACTCTCCCATCTGCATTTGGACATCCAGGGGAGCTGGCTCTCTGCAGTCTGCAAGATTGCAGAGAGGCGGGGGTTCTGGCTGTGCTGGTTTCCTTCTTAACAGAAGGACAGCCCGCACAGCCAATCATGCTGGAGTTGAGGGAGGAGCTTCGTCCTTCAGCTCCGGTTCCGTGGGGCCAAAACTGCAGTGCCAGCGATCGGATGTAACGTTGGCGCTGCAGAAATGGAATTTGTGGCGGTGAAACTAGACTCTGAACCGAAGGTTAAGATCAGAGTTCAGGGAGGGAAACCGCGGGTCCCTTTCCCCGGGAAACTCCATTTCCCAAAATTTGGGTGAGGAAACTGGAGGTGAAGGGATCTCCGGTTTTCTGTTACATCTGAATTCGGCCACTGACTGCATTGCTGGGAATGGCCTCTCTGCCTGGAGATAGGAGCAGAGGAAGCTGCCTTATACTGAATCAGACCATTGCTCCCTGTAGTTCAGTACTGTCTACACTGACTGGCAGTAGCTCCTCAAGATTTCAGGCAGGAGCCTCTCCCAGGCCTGCCTGGAGGTGCTGCCAGGGACTGAACCTGGGACCTTCTGCATGCCAAGCAGATGTTCTTCCACTGAGCTCAGGCTTCTTCCTGTAATGTGATGTCTCCAATGTCCTGGGCAGAGAGAGGCCTTCAGAGCGTGGGCTAGATGGGACAAGAGACAGATTCTGTGCAAGTCAGATTCACTTACAGTCATTCCAATGAGTTGAAGCCTCTAGGGAGGAACTGCCAGAAGGGAGCATCTAGGGAGGAACTGCATCTCAGGAGCAAGCCAGAAATGGCAGGATATGTCATGTACTGGAAGCATCCCATGTGCTTTGGGGTTAGAATCTCCCAGCCCTCCCAGACCTGGAGAAAGATCTTTCCCAGCCTTTACCTAGCAGTGGCCATGCCTCCCAGAATTTCAGGGTTCACTTGGATTTTAAGCATCTCGCCTAGATTGCTTTGCTCACCCAGATTCGCCCAGATTTCAGCTTTCTTTCTTTTATTTTCTTTTTTAAAACTAAGCTCTAGACCTTGTAGAAGCGGAGTCTTGGAGCAAAACGTGCCATCACTCTTCTGCTCAGAAATTATTTTCAGGCCTATTTACATAATATGCCAATTAGGCTCCTGGATTTGGAAAGCCAGGATATGGCAACCCTATTACCTAGAGATGCTGCCAGGGATTGAACCGGAGGCTTTCTGCAGGCAGAGCAGATGCTCTCCCTCTGAGCTTTGGGCAAGTCCAAGAAAAACTGATTTCTTTGAGTCAGACCATTCGTCCATCTAGCTCAGTCTTGTCTACACTGACTGGCAGCAGCTGCCTACAGTTAGAGACAGGTGTCTTTCCCAGCCCTACCTGGAGACACTGCCGGGGATCGAACCTGGGACCTTCTACAGCCTCATCTGTAGGGTCTGAGCTGCATGCGGGAGGGGGCTTTGTTGTACAGAGCTTCCTAATGGAAGGGGAAGTCTGTCTAGCAAGAGGGAAAGGCAGTGACCAACTACAGTGAAGAGGAGCGGAGCAAGGCAGAGATCCAGTAAGGAAGGTTACTTGAGCATGTGGGGGGGGGCCCTGTTTTTCGACAGAGACACAGTAGCTCAAGCAGCAGGATGTCCGCCCTGCTGCCTGATGGTCTGTTAATCAAGACCACGAGAGTGTATGTTCTTTTCCATGACCCATTCCCCATTCAGATGATGTATATCCCCATTGTGCAATTCTGTAGTGCCATCTGCTGGCCATTTGCTGCCAATCCATGTTGAAAATCATGCCTTTTGTGATTACCTTAAAATTACAACCTTAAGTGGCGCAGCAGGGAAATGCTTGGCTAACAAGCAGAAGGTTGCTGGTTTGAATCCCCGCTGGTGCTATATCGGGCAGCAGCAATATAGGAAGATGTTGAAAGGCATCATCTCACACTGCGCGGGAGGAGGCAATGGTCAACCCCTCCAGTATTCTACCAAAGACAACCACAGGGCTCTGCGGGCGCCAGGAGTCGAAATCGACTTAAATGGTGTGATTTTCATCATAGACTGGCAAGGAATGGCCAGCTGATGGAGCTGGGAAATTGTGTGATGGGGAAGTAGGAAGTAGTAAGTGAATGGGGAGTGGATAACTGAACATAACCTACATTTTCAAATGCAGTATTTCTCCATTTGGAAACACCCCATCTCTTGCTGATGATAAGAACTTAAGAACAGCCCTTCAGGAGCAGGTCCAAGGAAACCCATCTAGTCCAACATCCTGTTTCACACAGTAGCCTCCAGATTCCTCTGAGAAGCCCACAGGCAAGAGGTGAGGGCATGCCCTCTCTCCTGCTGTTGTGCCCCTGAAACTGGCATTTAGAAGCATCTTTCCTCTGAAGCTGGGGGTGGCCTATAACCCTTAGACTATTAGCCATTCATAGACCTGTCCTCCGTTAATTTGTCTGTCCTTCTTAAAGCCATCCAGCCTGTTGGCTGTCACCACATCTTGTGGCAGAGAATTCCATAGGTTAATTATGCATTGTGTGAAAAAGTATTTCCATTTTGTCGGTCCTAAACCTCTTGGCAATCAGTTTAATGGGATGTCCCCATCATGATAGTCACCCTCTAAAAGAGCAGGGTGCTTTCCCAATTACACCCTAGAACAGCACTAAATGATTCGGCTTGTCAGGATCGTATTGAAAACGATCCCCAGAATCTCAAACTCCTACAATGGGAAAATACAGCTACTTTTTTGCGATACACATGCAATGTTATAGCACTATAATGCAAAGATAAAACCCAAAAGAAGGCATCAGAAATGTGAACGGCACCTTTCTGTCAGCGAAAGTGCAGTGTCACAACATAGAAAATACAGAAGCACATTTAAGAGATTTGTAGTGACACTATGTATGTATGTATTATGTATGCATTTATTTAATACATTTATATACCGCCCCATACAAAAAAGGCCTTGGGCGGTTCACAATATACAACCAATTAAAACATTAACATAATTAAAACAATGTAAAATACAATAAAACTCTAAAAACAATGCTTTAAAACTATAAACTGAAAGCCTAACTAAACAGGTATGTTTTTAGGTCCTTCTTAAAAACATTCAGAGAAGGGGAAACTCTTATTTCATTAGGAAGCGCATTCTAGAGTCCCAGGGAAACTCTAGAAAAGGCCCGTTTTTGAGTCTCCACCAACCAAGCCGGTGGCAACTGCAACCGGACCTCCCCAGATGATCTTAACAGGAGATGGGGTTGATGAAGAGGAAGGCACTCCCTTAAATATTGTAGGGTTTAATCTGGAAAGTGCCCAGCAGTAGGGGTGTGCACAGAACTGGCTGGTCCAGTTTGAGTCTGGACTGGACCAGTTCGCTCCGGCACCCGCTCGAACCCCTCCAACCTGTTCAGGGGGGTTGAGAGGTTTTAAAATAATAATAATAATAATAATAATAATAATAATAATAATAATAATAATATTTTAAAAAAAAACACAACTTACCCCCTCTGAGGGGGGGACCAACACCCCCGGAGGGGGTAAGTTAAAAAAAAATAATTAAAAAAACCCAACCCTCTCAGATGGTGGTTCGGTTTGACCCTGAACCGTCGAACAGAACAAGTTCGACGTTGAACACATTCAACGTCAAACCTGTTTGCACATCCCTATCCAGCAGAGGTTGGGGTTGGTGTGCAGTGGGCCGTCCTCCTTTTCTGGAGCCCAGGAAAGACAAAGAAGCCACCCTTCTGAAATGCCACGATTTTTAAAAGGAAGGTATGGCTCACCAATCTGAGCTCCTTTTTTGATAAGGTTTCATGTGAATCAACCCAATCCAGGGCACACTTTGACCTGTTGGTTCCCTTTCCAGCTGACCATCATATTTAAGAACATGAAGGAGTGCATCGACCAGAAGGTCTACCAGGCAGAAGTCGACAACCTGCCGGCCGCTTTCGAGGACGGTTCGGTGAACGGCGGCGAGAGGCCCGGCGGGAACAGCCTGACCATCCGCGAGCGCGTGCCTGGGCGGCACATGGAGATCCGAGCGGCGTACATCGGCACCACCATCGCCGTGCGCCAGGCGGGCAAGCAGCTGTCCTTCTCCATCCGAGCGCCCGAGGAGGTGGCCCGCTCCTTCACGGACGAGCAGGACCTGCAGCTGTGTGTGGGAGGCTGCCCGCTCAGCCAGCGTATCTCCCGGGGTGAGTGCTGCTGCAGCGACGGCAGCGTCACCACAGAGAAGGCCCATCGCCTCTGCAAGGAGAAGTTGCCTGTTGAGGACGTCTACTTCCAGTCGTGCGTCTTTGACGTGGTGACCTCGGGGGACGCCAACTTCACCCTGGCTGCGCATGGTGCGCTGGAAGATGCCAAGGTCTTCCACCCGGATGTGAAGAAACTCCACATCTTCCAGACCGATGCAGCCTGTTACGCCGGCATCCCCTCTTCCCTCCTCTTCCTCCTTGCCACAGCAGTCATCTCCGTTACTCAGCTGCACTTTTAGAAGTTGGTTGGCGCTTGGTTATAGGGTGTCAGTTCAAAAGGGCACCGTTTCTGGTTATTATGGTTTCTGGTTTCCTAGAAGGGTGTTAGTCAGAAGAAGCAGAACTGCTAGAAGGTGTGAAAGTTGAAGGAGAGGAGGTGTGGGTTAGCTGTGAACCAGTGAGATCCAGGGGACGGGCTGAGATTAAATGAACGCAGGCATCCTGTGATTTCAGCTTGATTAGAAGGAAGGCAAGCTTGCTTTATTGGCACTGTACGTTCTCAGAGACCCTGGAAATGCTGGCAAGAGGTTGAACCTTGGAGGTTGTTCCTAGAAGCTCCATATTGCCATCGCAAATTTGGGATTTGTTAATTCCTTCTGGAAAGTGGAAATCCACAGGGAACTACAGATATCAGCACAGGGATCGACTGCTGCTGAAGCTGGACCGTACAAAATATGCAGTGCCACTTTCACGGAATGTTATTTTGCAAGGTCTCTTGGGAAGAAAACTCTTGGTTTGACATAAGAATCTGTAATGGCCCATTTGTAGTGGAAACGGAACAGAAATGTCTAAATAATGGTGCTTTAAGTGTCACACAAACTGTTTTGAATGGCTAATCTAGAAACAGAATAATAATAAGAAAAGAAGAGTGCAGGCCATTGTTAAAGGTTTTTCCTACTTCAGTCAATTTTGATGTGGTTATTTTCCTCCTCTTTTAACAGCCCAGAGTGCAAAATGAATAGAGTGAAATTTAAGCAGAATTTCCCGGAACAGTGGCACTAGATTGCTTCCATTTGTGAATGGATGGATGGAGATAAAATAGAGCAGTGATTCCCAACCTGGCGGCCTCCAGATGTTGCTGAACTACAACTCCCATCATCCCCAGCCACAGTAAATTGTAGCTTGGGCTGATGGGAGTTGTAGTTCAGCCACACCTGGAGGCCCCCAGGCTGGGAACCACTTCAAGAGAGTTTAAAGTGGTTTGTGAGAAGCTTGTACACTGCATATTTATTTTGTCCCATTGTTGCCTCTGGTCAAACAGGTGTTGCAGGTTTTAGAGACAAAAAAACCTGCCAAATCTGTTTACTGATGTAAAAGTGGGATGAAACACATCATGAGCAGCGATCCCTCTGTCAGCAATGCCTCCAGGTCACCTGAAAAAACTACTCTCTAGCTTAAATTGGATTATTCTAGGAATTTCCTTGTGGAAGAAATTTGAGGATTGCAAATTGCGGGCGTAATCCAGGAGGAAATTCTTCTGTGCACATCCCGTTGGCTTCAATCCAGTTTGCATGGGAGGACTTCCAGCTGAATTGGATCCTATTTAGCAACCTATTGACTCCAGAGCAATCCTACTTAAATCAGTGGGATTGCAACCCGAGGTCCGTATATGGTGCGATGACTGAAACCTAACAGGAGCTTATTGTTGGGCTTGGAAAACTATTAAAAATGTAAATATAAAGTTAAGTATTTAATATATTAAAAGTGAAGAATTTAAAGAAAAGTTAGTAGTTTTGGTTAATAGCCGTTATTGTCCATAGAGACGGTGAATGTAATCTGCCAAAGGCACACTGTTGGTCAAGGTTTGCCTGGAAATAATGCTCAGTGCTTTTAATGTTTGAAAAGTATGGCCCACTAAATCCAGGGAATTATTTTTCTGCTGGACTGACTGGCAAAAAGACCAGAAAAAGAACCCAAAATCAGTATCTCATCACTGGGAAATAGCAGCCCTGCTAATCTGGGTCAGGCTGCATTAACCGTGTAGATCTATTGGCCCAAATCCCTGGCTGGTACTCAGGAAAAGGTTATTATAGCTTAAAGCTGTAGCAACCCTCAAGCCCCATCTTGTACCTGCTGAACATACTGAGGCTCAATTGAGAGTTACATTATACTGGCCTAAATCCTACCCTGAAGGTTTGTTTCTTGTTACCTGGGGAAAGGTTGCTACAGCTTTGAAAGCTGTAGCAACCTGTCTTGCTCGTCCTATATATAACAAGGCTCTACATTCTAAGCTTACCTTGCTTTTAGTTCTCTGACCTCCTTGGAACCTTGTGCCAATGTCACCAGCGTTGGTAGGGGAATGGATGCTAGTAACTGGCCTGTGCAAGAGTCCTGATGATGGCGCACCAGATTCCTAGGCCAGAACTGACGGCTGGATTGTCCAACTTCCAAAACTGCCACCTACAAAGAAAGAGGCTATCAGCCACTGGGAACTGGTAGAAGATGATGCTGAGAAGAACGTTGAAAATAAAATTTTGAAGGGAGTATAGGTGTGTGTGTGTGTGTGTGTAGGTGGGTTCTAATGATCAAAAAAACGTCAGTGAGCAAGAGAATCTGAGTTATGCACACGGTGTGCTCTCCCAATTACCATTGGTGAGAACCCAGAACATTTGGCAATGTAGAGTTGTGTGCACGAACGTTTGACTGAGATCAAACAATAGTTGAAACCCTAGATCAGTGGTTCCCAACCCAGGTTCCTCCAGATGTTGATGAACTACAACTCCCAGCATCCCCAGTTACAATTTATTATGGTTGGGGATGCTGGGAGTTGTAGTTCAGCAACATCTGGAGGAACCCGGATTGGGGACCACTGCCCTAGATGAAGGATCTTGGCCAAATGTCAGGCATTTGCACTTGTGCAGACCCTGTATTTGCAGAAGACTTCCCATGTTCTCAGGACTGGCAATCAGGAGGGCGTGTGGCGCCTAACGCTCAGATTCTTTTGCTTGCTGACATTTTTCTGATTGTGAGAACCCGCCCCCATGAGAAAGAAGTAGAAGCCAATAGAATGAGGTGCATTTTGATGGTTTGGTCCTTTCAAGCCATGCGCATCACACACAGAAACCAGTTTAACACTCCTGGCTTTCTTCCTCAGCTTGTAGATAAGCAAGAGGTCTAGGGCACCCTTCTTTCATGGCACAACCCCCAGGCTGTCACAGCTAATGAGGTATTTTTTTAAAAGAAAGCAAAAGCTCAGATTTGGAATGTGAATCCTGGAAGGGAGGGTCCTGTGCACAGACAGGAAGACCTAGAAGCTTGGCCGAGGAGTGTCCTTCATAAATCAAAGCCCGGCTATAGATTCCCCTCCACGTTGCTGTGACCCCACCAGGCCTCTGCCATGAACAGTGTCGGTTTCTGCCCGGCCTGTATGTTGGCTTTGTTAATCGGCAACCGTTTGACATTAAAATGTGTCTATTTTTGAAGCCTTCCATTTCCTGTCATCTGTTTCTCATTTTGCTGCTTGACTTGCAACAGGTGAGGCTAAGAATAACTGGGAGAGAGCGAGAGAGAGCTCTCCCCTTTCATTCCCCAAACCAAATACAGTACACAAAAAAGGGTGGGGGGCGGGCACCCGACCTAAAGCTGGGAGGGCAGAGGCATGGCCACAGCTCATGTCAAAGGTCCCTGCGGTGTTTATAGGCCACAACCACCTGGCTGAGATCCAGCCATTTCAGCTCTCGTCAGCTTTCTAATTGGACAGTGAGATGGCGTGTGCAGTGAAGCCTAGAAATAGGAACATCGGAAGCTGCCTTCTACTGAGTCAGACCCTTGGTCCATCCAGCTCAGTATTGCCTACACAGACTGGCAGCAGTTTCTCCAAGGTTGCAGGTGGGAATTTTCTCCCTATTTGGAGATGCTGCCAGGGATTGCATCCAGGATTCCCTGCAAGCATGCATGCAGATGTTCTTCCACTGAGCTATGGTCCCATCCCCTAACAGGAATATCTCACATCGCTCACATAAGGTCTCCCATCCAAACACAAACCAAGGGGACCCTGCTTAGCAAAGGGGACAATCCATGCTTGCTACCACAAGACCGTCTCTTCTCCCTCTATTCTCAGTCTGTGCTCCTGAGTAATAGGACCCTAGGAAGCTGCCTTATAATGAGTCAGACCATTGGTCCGTCTAGCTTGGTAGTGTCTACTACACTGACTGGCAGCGGCTCTCCAGGGTTTCAGGCAGGCGTGTTTCCCAGGCCTATTTGAAGATGCTGCCAGGGCTGGAATCTGGGACTTCCTGCATGCAAAGAAGATGCTCTTCCACTGAGCTACAGCCCCATCCCTCGGGCTAAAAATCCACATTACACCCTCCGACACAGACGAGGCAGGCGCAGAACACCACCCCTGTTTTCATACCAGGGGCCACACGGTGAGCCCAACCCCCTCTCAACTATTACACAAGGCTGCAGCCTCTTCACCGCCTGGCACTGTTAATGCGACTTGCATTTACTCTGCTACAGCCTGCCCCCCCCAACTCCACCGGATTTGGAAACCAAGAGGGCGTCCCCCGCCCTTTCATTTAAAGATATACTTAAACAAGGTAATTGTGCAGCAGTGTGGGATCAGCAGTTCATCACGCAGAGCTCAGAAGCGGCAGGGTGCAAAGAGGGAGGCTGTGAGCCGCAGGGGGCCTTGGTGTTCATGTGCGTGCCCACATGCGCGTTAATGGCAGGATGCGTCCGCCCACTCAGAGACTTAATTCCCCTGCGGAAAGATGAAGCCTGGAAATCTAGCAAGCCAAACCGGCAACATTTTAACAAGGCGTCCCCCCAGGGCTGCCAGCTCTGACTGAAGCTATTCCTGGAGCTTCAGTTTCTGAGAATTTTTCACAACAGATCAAGCCATGATTAAAACCTCCAGGATGGCTTTCAAGAGTCACCGATTCTTGGAGACTCCAGGGCCGAACCTGGGGTTAGGGTTGGCAAACCTATATCCCCAGCCTAGCAAACCTATATAGGAACATAGGCAGCTGCCATATACTGAGTCAGACCCTTGGTCCATCTCGCTCAGTGTTGTCTACACAGACTGGCAGCGGCTTCTCCAAGGCTGCAGGCAGGAATCTCTCTCAGCCCTGTCTTGGAGATGCTGCCAGGGAGGGGACTTGGAATCTAGATGCTCTTCCCAGAGCAGCTCCATCCCCTGAGGGGAATATCTTGCAGTGCTCACACTTCTAGTCTCCCATTCAAAGGCAACCAGGGTGGACTCTGCTTATCAAAGGGGACTATTCGTGCTTACTACCACAAGGCCAGCTCTCCTCCCACAGACCAGGCAAACCCAAGGACAAAATTACATCCTCAAAGAGCAAATGGGCAAAACCCGGGGACATTGCCTAGAGATGTGAGGATAGCAATTAACCTGGGATAGGAAATAGAAAATAAGGACTGTCCCAAGTATGCGAGTGCAACCATATTTGGAGTACTGTGGACAGTTCTGGTCTCCATATCTCAAAAAGGATGTTCTAGAACTGGAAAAGGTGCAGAAGTGGGCAACCCAGATGATCAGAGGCCTGGAGCACCTTCCTTATGAGGCAAGGCTCCAACACCTGCGGCTTTTGAGTTTAGAAAAAGGACGACTGCGGGGAGACATGATAGAGGTCTATAAAATCATGCATGGTGTGGAGAAAGTGGATATAGAGAGAGAGTGGACAAAGAGTTTTTCTGCATGCATAACAGGAACTCTTCTAGTGAGCCGCAGCCCCATGTATCATGGAGATATGACCTTATCCCTCTAAGGTTTCATAGGAAGCTGCCATATACTGAGTCAGACCACTGGCCCACCTAGCTCAGTATTGTCTACACTGACTGGCAGCAGCTCTCTCCAGGGGTCTTTCCCAACCCTTCCTGGAGATGCTGCCAGGGAATGAAGCTGAGAATTTCTGTATGGGAAGCAGATGCTCTTCCCGGGAGCTATAGGCCTACTCCGGATCGCCACCTTGATATTTAGGCTGGCTGTCTATATGTGGCATGCATTTATCTAGAAGGATTTCAAAGGAAAATAATATTGAATGTGACTCCAGCTCTTGGGGTCTGCCATCTGAGGTGAAGTAGGGTGAGATGCCCCCCCCCCCAAAAGGAAGGAAGGAAGGAAAAAAATCTGTCCTACACATCTATTTACAGTCCAGGAATTTAGCCACGCTTAGTTGCAGTGGGTGACTTTAAATGCATTTATCCCAATGGCCATATGAGGGGAGTGTTGTGCTGAGATTAGTGCTTGATTTCCGAGGCCAAGCTTCATAGAAGGAAATCTAGGAAGGAAGCTGGAAGGAAGCTACATGGAGAGGCAGAGAAGCAGGTAAGGACCTGTTGTTCTCTGTTTTAAAAGTGTTGCCCGCTGCTTCATCCAGTACTGCCCTCCACCAGTTTAATTAGTTTGGCAGCCCCATGAACCAATTCGGCTTCAGATCTGTGCACAAATCTCAGCCCATGCACATCCCTACTCCAACATCCATTTGACTGCTTATAAAGTTGGAGAGGAGTCTGAATGCAACAGAAGATCAGGCCTTCCCATCCCACTTCAGTTGCTGCCACTGAAATTGGCCACTGGGAACTCGGAGCTGGGATGAGGATCAGGTGAGTTGGGAATATTCCCTCCCTTGTGTTATGCAGTATGAAACAAGTTGTTCTAGTAAGAACTAATCAGCCTACTTTCCTTTCACTGTCTCTACAACTGTACTAAATTTGATTCAAATCGAGGTCCACAAGTTAGATCTCTTGTGCCTCAAATGTTTGTGCGTCTGCCTTCTTGGATCAGGGTGGATGACATCATCACAAACTATGCCATTGAGGTGTCCCTGCGTGTCACTCACTGCAGCTGTACCCAATTTGGTTTAAATGGGTTAGACAGTCCAGAAATTAGCTGGCTTGTGCCTAAGATGTTCACGCGGCCACCATCTTGGATTGAGGTGGATGACATCATCACAAACTATGCCTTGAGGTGTCCCTATGTGTCCCTACAGCTGTATCAAATTTGGTTCAAATTGGTTAAGCGGTTTACAAGTTAGCCCACTCGTGCCTCAAAAATTTACGTGTCTGCTGTCTTGAATTGGGGTGGATGACATCATCACAAACGATGCCATTGAGGTGTCCCTATGTGTCCCTACTACTGCAGCAATTTTGGTTCAAATTGGTGAAATGGTTCACAAGTTAGCTCACTTGCACCTCAAAAGTGTATGCATCTACCATCTTGGATCGGTGTGGATTACATCATCACGAACTACACCATTGAGGTGCCCCTATGTGTCCCTACAGCTGTACCAAATTTGGTTCAAATTGGTTAAGTGGTTCACAAGTTAGCTTACTTGCGCCTCAAAAGTTTACGCGTCCACCATCTTGGATCAATGTGGATGACATCCTCACAAATGACACCACTGAGGTGTCCCTTTGTGTCACTGCAACTGTACCCAATTTGGTTAAATGAAAGCTCTCCATTTTTTTAGCCTACTTTCCAGTAGGCTTATGAGGTTACCCGGCATTCTGTATGTGTGTGTGTGTCTATGTGTCCCCTCCACCCATCAACTTCACAACACCTGGACCGATATGAACCAAATTGGGTACAGTTGCAGTGAGTGACACACAGGGACACCTCAATAAAGTAGTTTGTGATAACGTCGTCCACCCCGATCCAAGATGGTGGATGCGTGAACTTTTGAGGCACGTGGGCAAACTTGTGAACCACTTAACCGATTTGAACAAAATTTGCTACCGCCTTGGGGTTGCTTTTAGCGAAAGGCGGTATAGAAATCTAACAATAATAAATAAATAAATAAATAAATAAATAAATAAATAAATAAATAAATAATACAGCTGTAGGGACACATAGTGATGCCCAAATGGCGTGGCGTGATGATGATGTCATCCACTCCAATTTGGTTCAAATGAGTTAGGCAGTCCACAAATTAGCCTGCTTGCGCCTCAGATGTTCATGCTGCCGCCATCTTGAATTGGAGTGGATGACATCATCATCACACCACGCCATTGGGGCATCCCTATGTGTCCCCACAGCTGTAGCAAATTTGGTTCAAATCGGTTAAGTGGTTTGCAAGTTAGCCCACTTGTGCCTCAAAAGTTCACACGTCCGCCATCTTGGATCGGGGTGGACGACATCATCACAAACTACGTCATTGAGGTGTCCCTGTGTGTCACTCACTGCAACTCTACCCAATTTGTTTCAAATGGGTTAGGCATGGGCTAGGAGAAGGTAGTTCTCCAGGGGTCCTTGAAGTGCTGTGATGCCTCTTCCCCATAAATAATCACCGCTCTCACCTCCTTCCTCTGTCTGTCCTTTCTAGGTAGACACTAATGTCCATGTCACCTCACCTCACAATTAAAAAGAGTGGATCACCTCTGTTTAGCAGCGGGAAAACCTTTTGGTGTACACCACCCACAGACGCAGGTTTTCGGCGGTATACAGATATGTTAAATAAATAAATAATAAAATAAAATAAAATAAAAAACTGCCCTGTTTATCCCAGCACTATCTCCTGGCAGAGAGCTGGTCTTGTGGGAGCAAGCGCAAATTGTCCCCCTAGCTAAGCAGGGTCTGCCCTGGTTTGCCTTTGGATGGGAGACTACATGTGCGAGCGCTGTCAGATATTCCACCCCCGCTCCCAGGGGATGAGGCTGCTCTGGGTTAAGAACACCTGCCTGCTTACCTGCTGACGGTTCCAAGTTCCCTCCCTGGCAGCATCTCCAAGATAGGGCTGAGAGAGACTCCTGCCTGCAACCCTGGAGAAGTTGCTGCCAATCTGGGTAGACAATACTGAGCCTGAGGGGCCAAGGGTCTGATTCGGTATAAGGCAGCTTCCTCTGTCCCAGTTTCCCTGCTCAGGGCAGGAAACTGCTACAGCGTCCCTGACAGGTAGATGTCCAGCTGCTGCTTGGAAACCTCCAGTGAAAGAGAACCCACCATTGCATGAGGCAGACTGTTCCATTGTTCAACAGCCCTTACAGCCAGGCAGTTCTTCTGAATGTTTAGCCTGAATCTAGTTCCTTGTCTTTTCAACCCAGCTGAAACTGAACTTGACTATCCTGGGGGTGTCATAATACCCTGATTAGGGTATTGTTTCAGAAAAGAGAGCCAGCGTGGTGTAGTGGTTAGAGTGCTGGACTAGGACTGGGGAGACCCGAGTTCAAATCCCCATTCAGCCATGAGACCTGCTGGGTGACTCTGGGCCAGTCACTTCTCTCTCAGCCTAACCTACTTCACAGGGTTGTTGTGAGGAGAAACCTAAGTATGCAGTTCACCGTTCTGGGCTCCTTGGAGGAAGAGCGGGATATAAATGTAAAAACAAAAAACAAAAACGTATCTCTCTGCCACAGTGAGGACTAGAAACTTACCTCATGACACCTTTCTTTCAACCAGCAGCCAAAAGAGCTGTCCACCTCAGGATCCCAGTGCAAAGTTCTCTTTGTATAGTTTACGGATTATCTATTGAAGAGTTGTTGGGAAATGTATTAGGGATATTTCAAAGGCTTGTTCTGTGGCCTAGAATATCCTGCAATTGTTTTTGAATTGAAGGCCCAGCTGCACCCTCCCTGCCCTGATTCCACCTTCCCAGCCTGGCCAGCCTGAGGAGAATGGCTAGAAATGGGGCTACCAGGTTTTCACCCCGAGGTGGTGCTTATTGATTTATATAAACCAAAGTGGTCACGTATTCAAATACAGAGAGACAGTATACTCCTCTAGGTTCCTCTCTCTCTCTCTCTCTTTTTTTTGTTTTTAAATGCCCCAGCTTGATTTTGGACTGAGAAATGGGCAGAAATGGCTCCCAGGCCTGCTCCTTGGCAGTGGTGCTGAGGGGGTCGCCATGGCCATCTGGGCTACCAGACCCCCAGGATTGGCCAGGAGTCTCCCAGAATCAGCTCCAGCCTCCCGGTGAGGACTGAAAGCAGTCTTGGAGGTGTTAATGGTCTGACACTAAGAAAGAAAGCAAAACCATGAAGGGAAAATATCTCCAGGAAGAGCTTCACTCAGAGTTGGCAATCCTGCTTTTATACTAACTGAGAGGATTGAATTATGAGGCTATGAATGAGGCCGGGATGGGCCTCCAAGAGGCTTGAGGACTGTGGGAGAAATATACTCACTCGATGTGTTTAATTTGAGGGATTCACACACTGTATTGTCACTTACTTGATAAACTTATTGTTGTACCATGAGGGCTGGAAACCTATTTCATAAAATATAGCTAAAAAGGAGGGAAAAATCCTGTCAGAATCCCAGTGCAGCCTCCTCCATCACACTATATAGGAAGGACGATTGAACACCTTTTGGAAGATTAACCAGCTTTTAAAAACGTGTTTTAAGGCCTACAAAATTTGCTGGCTGGGTTTAGGGCTGCAGCCTTTCACTCTTGTTTATATCCTGCCTTTCTACAACAGAATTGTGCTCAAGGCAGGTAAGAATTAAAAACAACGCAACGGAATTATGATAAAAACATTATACAATTGCTGACATGCTGAAATAGAAAGGATAAGTTAGGCAAAGCCAATGGGTCAACTCTGAGTAGTTTTCTTCATCATGTCAACCCCTGTATATCATTATCATGTATACTTATATACAGTGTATAATGTTTTCAGACATTTATAATTATATATTACTTGCACGTGTTCTTCAGGAGGACCTCTTTATCTGGTTATTATGAGGTAAAAAAACGGTTACCACAACACTAACGTTTTCAAAGCGTAATCTTGATAACATTCAAGATGGGTTCTCAGGAGGACCCCTTTCTGTGGTTATTATGAGGTAAAAAAGTTACCACAACATATGTTCTTAGACTACACTTAAGTTTTTGAAATTTAATCTTGATAATATTCAAGACCACAAGTGTTTCCCTCAGAAAGAAAGAAGGCTGGCTAAATTGGGTCTTCTAGAAAGGAAAGTACATTTCCAAAAGAGACTTCATCATCCTTCTTGCCTGGGGTACCACGTGATTTTAGTAGATATTTGGGTGGAAAGAAGAATTCCTGTTGAAACAGACCAGGTTCTTTGTCTCTTCTTAAGGTTTAAACACAGTACCATAAATATAACTGAAACATAACACAACACTACAAGCTGTGTGGGACAGGTTTACCAACAATTATGCGCTTATATCAATCAAATAATCGATCTTTATTGTTACAGTCTCAGACCCGCACAGGCTTATAACAAATTAAGAAACAGGCATCTTTGAATCATTGGACAATTTATCTTCCAAGTGATCTGAGGGATTTTCTTTTCTTTTCTTCTCCTTTCCTTTTCTTTTCAGAAATAGGATAATCATGACTATTAATATTTATATACCTGTTTCCAGCAAAATAAATTTCTCAAAGCATTTTATGTAGCAAATGCATGAGAAAATGGTTCCCTGCCCCAAAGTGGCTCACAACTTAAAAACAAGACACACGGGAGAGGCATCAGCAGCTATCACTGGAAAGATGCTATCCTGGGGTGAATAAGAACAGTTATGCGACAAATAAGATGAATATACCACTTTTCAACCAACGTTACCAGAGCGGAACTGTAAATAAAATGGCTCCCTGTCCAAAAGGGACAAACTATCAAAAAGAAACATAAGCCAGACACCAGCAACAGACACAAGAGGGATGCTGTGCTGTGGATGGACAAGGCCAGTTGCACTCCCGCTGCTAATATATTATTATTAATATATATTATTATATATAATATAATATAATATAATATATAATATAATAATATATATTATTATATATAATATTATTAATATATATTATTATACAGCATCCCTCTTGTGTCTGTTGCTGGTGTCTGTCTTATGTTTCTTTTTGATAGTTTGTCCCTTTTGGACAGGGAGCCATTTTATTTACAGTTCCGCTCTGGTAACGTTGGTTGAAAAGTGGTCTCTCTCTCTCTCTCTCTCTCTCTCTCTCTCTCTCTCTCTCTCTCCACTTTAAAAATATGCCTCTTTGCTCAGTTAGCAGGGACACTTGCTCTCTCTGCATAGGGTCTCACCCCAACAAACTATCCTCACCCTGGGCCCTGCAAAAGTTAGAGGCAGCCCTGCAGTGTCTGATGAGGAACAGGGAACTAGGAACCAACTTTATTTTTGTGGGTGAATCAGGATCAAGCAGTGATGCCTGGAGTGGGAATCAGGATGCTAGAAATGTATACCAAAGACACTCTTTGCATCTGTGAAATGCTGGAGGTGGACACTGGAATCAGATAGGAATAGTGTTCATGTTTCAGTTATTATTAATAGCGTGTTTGTACACGTATTAGTGTTTGCATTGACATTTGTTAGTGCTTCTGCGACTTGGTTGTTTTGCAATGAGATTCCTTATCCTTTTGGTCCCCTCCCACAACATTTCTGCCCAGTGGCCTCTTTCTCATACCCTTCTCTTTCTCATACCCTTCTCACACCCTTCCCACTCTTTTCTTCTAGGCTGTGCAGACTGCATCCTCCTCTGCAGGAGGGCGAGCAAAGTTGCCTCACCAGACAACACAGATGCACCTGATCTCAAGAAAAGAAGCTGGACCATCTGGGGGAGGAAGAGCACCACAGCAAGGGAGCATGGAGCCATGGGGGGGGGGGGGGGCACAGCCAAAAGACTCAACAGGCGGGCCCCAGCCATCCAGACCTGATGAGAGAGAAGGTGAGGAGGTGCCCCAGTTCATGGGGAATGGTCAGGACTGGGGGACAAGTGGCGAGCAGGGAAGCTTTGAATGGTGGCACAGATGGTGTTTAGAACAGAAATCTGTTGTGGGTCTGAATTTACAGTGCATTGCTGAAAAGAATGAGGTTCTCTTTTTGAGGTGATATTAATATCCCAGCACCATCATAATCCTTTTTATGATTCAAAAAAAACCTAAGACCAAGGAGGAGATATAGAGGGGATGTTTGCAGATTGGAAGCTTCTTAATTCTTCTTCTGAACTGCAGATTAGCTTGCCTTAAATGGCCAGGCAGAATGAAGAAGAGACCCAAGAGTCTGGACATTTAAGGCAGCTGATCTGCAGTTCCTTCCACAGTGGATTTAAGAAGTTTCCAATCTGCAAACATCCCCTCTATATCCCCTCCTTGGTCTTTTGCCACAGTGCAGGTGTGTTGCCAGAACCTAAGGAGTATACTTGTGGGTCAAATGGTCCGTAACCCAAAGTTTGGCTTTTTTGAAGCCAAACCTGCCAACCTGGAAACCCCTCAGGCTCCCACATTCTGTGTTGATGTCTCCCTAGAACCCTACTTTTTAAAAGGGTAATGGGTCATCTGACTTCTGCTCTTGCAGTGAGAGGAATAAATAAATGGACATATCAGGCTTACTCACATAACCATTTTGAGGTGGGTGGGAGCCCAAGCAAGATGTTACCCCATCAGCAACACATGAACATCAGTTCAGCAAAACCAGCAAGCAGACAGTCACAACTGCCAAGAGCTCTGGGGCTACAGTCTTCAGCTGCAAGCCCCGCCCCTCCATGGAAGGTCCTCCAAGCGTCCATATGCCTTCCAACCTGGGTTGTGCTGCCAGCAGCCTAGACACATGACATCAGTGGCTGCCCTCCCATTGGCCACAAAGGAGCAGGAGGCGGGCGCAGCTCTGCAGAAGCTCCTTTGGCTTCAGGAGCATAGAGTATGCTCTGGAGGCCAGCATGTCCTTTGCTGATGACCGCTCTGGGCTCAGGTGTCTATGGTTTTCACAATAAAACAATCAGGGTAGGAGTGCTCTTCTCTCCTCCATGCTTGGTAAAATCCTGGGTACAAAAGTTGGGTAGCATTGCTGGGAGCTACCGGAGCTGGAGGGACAATCATGCAGATCTGGGCAGCCCTTCTCCTACCCTGATTTTAACGGTCATGTGAATGGGCCTACTGTGTCCCCAGTCAGTTACAGTTTCTGAGAAAAGAAACACATTCCTTAAAAGAACAAGCTATTCTTCCAGTCTTAGGCCCACAGTCTTAGATGTCGTATGTTGAATGAATTACTGCTTTGAGTCTTCCTTCCCTCATGACTTCTCATCTGGTGCTCAGCAGCAGGGCCGGATCAAGGCTTGGTGGGCCCTGGGGCACTTCAGACAGGGGGACCATTGTGGTTTTATCCACATGCCCAGCACATCAGAGTACGTGTCGACACACTCATCTCCCTCTCTGGCCACATGCAGGCTCTCACTACAAACTCAAAAAGCAGCAGCAGCAACAATAGTAATAGATTCCCTAGTAGAACTAACTTTTCCATTAGTGTTAAGTGTTTTACACGTTTTTCAGGAAAATGGCCCCAACTCTTGCTTTTGTCTTATCCAAAACTCCTCCCTGCATCCAAGAAGGGTATGTCAGTGCAGAATCTGTGGGTTGTCCAGGTTTTGATCATAGGTACACAAGGAGCTGCTTCATACTGAGTCAAACCATTGTTCCAACCAACTCAGTGTTGTCTACATCAACTGGCAGCCCTACCTGGAGAGGCCAGGGATTGAAGCCGGGACACCCTGCATGCAAGACAGATACTCTGTCACTGACTTACAGACCAAACCCCATGAAGGAAAGAACAACAAATGGGGGGCACAGAGGAAAAAGTGGCATGGGACACACAGAGACCTCTCCTCCTTTGTTGCTTCAAACATGATTTCACGGGATGCTGCTTTCCTCTCTCCCTCCTGGAATGTAAGAGCTTCGGAAGAAAAGCTACTCAGTGGGGCTGCATCGTCTTGGAAGATTTGCTAGGCAGAAACACCAGTTCTTCCAAATGCCTCAGTCTCCCGTCTCTGCTGAACCCGGGCAGAAAAGGAAAACACTCGCTCTCCAAAACAACTGTTTTGCTGCTTCTTCCACTAGATGGCCTAGTTCAGCAGAGGTCCACCTGCCCAACTTTCATCCTCTACATCAGGGGAAGGCAACCCATGGAACAGATGCCCAAATTGGCACCCGATATGATTTTGAACAGCACTCACCCTTACTCTGAGAGGGGCGCTGGATTTAACAGGAGCCAGTTCTTCTGTGCTAGATAATCTTTTCTCCTGTCCCATGTCCAGAAAGGGACACTGGAATTTCTCCATGTCTGTATCCATCAATGGGCATTATTGGTGGGAGTTTCTCACAAATTCTGCTTGCCCAGGAACGAAGCTTAGACCGGGCATTAACTTTATTTTAAAATTGTAACCTGCTGCTACATACAAGACAGAGAGACAACTGAAGCATACCACTGAATTACACTGAATCACACTCATTTGGTAAGATCTGCATTGTAATTTATTTTAAATTAAGCTTATTAAGCATTTGAATAAAAGTATTTATTTTACATAAAACAGAATAACAATAATTTAATGAGAGAGAGAGAGAGAGAGAGAGAGAGAGACCTTCTATATCAAATGTCCTCTTTTTGCATCTTGTCTTTGCTCAGTTTTATTCATTTATATTTATACTTTGCCCTAAGATGCCAGGGCAGTAAACAACAAGATAAAAACAATTCAATCAAAACACAAATACAGCTAGAAGTTTTAAAAAGAGCAAAGAACAGCTCATTGGCCAAAAGCCTAGATAAAATGGGCAGTCTTCGCTTTCCTCCTAAAGGCTGAGAGATATAAACATGCCATTTGGGTGGCAAGATTTCTCATGAGAAGTTGGAATCTTTTGGAGAGGCCTTATCGCAGCTTCTGTCAACCTTCCTTGCAATAGGAAGCTTGACCAGCTAAAGCAGGCGCAAGCAAGTCAAACAGGAGTGATCTAACCTTTCTGTTCTTCTTCTCAATTGAAATGAGGTCAAAACATGGGTTCCAATTCGTCTCATGACCCCTCCCTTGTTGGAATTTAGATTGGAAACTCCTTGGGGCAAAGACCCATCTTCCATATTTATAGAAGTCTGGAAAGCTCCATGTACGCCAGAGGTGGGCAGACCGGGCCCTCCAGCTGTTGTTGAACTATAACTCCATCTTCCTCTGGGGATGATGGGAGTTGTAGTTCATCAACAGCTGGAGGGCAAAGTTTGCCAATCCCTGATATAAGCATGCTATATTAATAACCTTCATTCAAGAGACAGCAGGAGAAACAAATGCTTGTTCATGACCCTTAACTGCCTGGTCAGTGCCTGGCGGTAATATAAACAGGGATGTTACGTCAAGCTGCTTTTATCCAAAACAGAAATATATGTTTATAGAAATAGCACGCCTAACGCATGCTGTAACTGGAAACTTTGAATCTGAAAGAACAAATTAGACAAGTTTCTCCTCTCTGACCCAGCACATACAAGCTGTATCCATGGTGAAAACGGCCGTTTATTCAATGTTAGCTAATGTTGCTCGGAAAGATCAAGAAACATTATCGTTGAACCGAGGCCAATTTGAAATGTTCCTGTAGAGCTGGAGAAAACTGCTATGAAAGTTGTTAGCCTTCTACTACTACTATTTATATACTGTACTGCTTTTCAAGGGGAAAAGTCTCAAAGCAGTTTACCTAGAAAAAGAATATGCAGAGGGCTCCCTGTGTCCCCACCGGCTCACAATGTAAAAAGAACAACAAGGTAGAAACCAGCAAATGCCACTGGAGGGGGCTTTGCTGGAGTTGGATAGAACCAGCTGCTCTCTCCTGTTGCTCACTATAACGACAAGCATCTGAGGGGGCAGTTACAGTTACAGGACCCCGTCAGGAAGGAAAGGGCGACAACCTCAGCCTTCATCAACATTTGCTGAGTGCAAAATTAGATGGCGGTGAAAGAAAAGTGGTCTGTGAAAGTTACGCAACGTTCTTGTGCAAGGCAAAGGGGGATGGAAAGAAAAAACCACCCCCACCTCCACTTTGCTCCTTGCTCAGCCTGCTGTTTCCATGCAGGTATCCGAGCGGCGGCTGCTGAGGTCAGAGAGCTTTTCTGCTCTTCCTCCACAACATCCTCCCAGGCTGCAGGCTTGCGAGCCAGCCAGACCAGAGAAGGAATGAGCTGTGCAGCTGCGAGCTGCTCTCCAAGCAGTGGCTGAGGCCCACATGTGGGTGACAGTGGTCCGGACGAGCTTGCCTGCAGCTTCTTAGAAACACTGGCCTTTGGGTAGCTGAGGTGTGAGAAATGCCGGGCCTCGCGATCTCAGCTGCATCAGCCCTCTGCGGTTTTGCTTTGCTGTGGCAACCAGAGAGGCTCTTATCTCCTGACGAGAGCAGCAGCTAAAGCAACCCTCCGCTGGGCCTGAGCAGGTGGCGAGCCAAACCATTTCCGTTCAGTGTCTTTTAGACCAAGGGCTGCTTTTAGTGGATCGGCCATTAGCAGGCCCTCCATTAAAACTCTCTCCTTGATGGATGCTGCTTGGTCTTTCCGGTGCTCACCCAAGCGGCCTGCCTTCTCCATTTGCCATAGACAATTGTCTCAGGAAAATGGGATGCCGGCAGGGGGCTTTCTTGATCTTTCCTACTCTGGTGAAAGAGTCATCTTGTCCTGGCAAGGATGCAGAACTGCGATTAGCTGCTGGAAGCCGGCTCCAGGCTGGAGGACTTCCTCTTCCTGGCCTTGTGCTGAATGAACAGCTTTGTCACTGTACCCCCACCCTGACCCACAGATGGCCTTCCAGCCCTTCCTGTCATAGACCTTGGAGGGCCCCCCCCCCCATATGTGCATCCCTGCCAAAAGGCCTTAATCTGCTGACAGGTTTGTGCAAGCACTAGGCTACAGATATTCCACCACATTTTTAAACATTCTTTATCCGGAAGGTGTACTCCAGGCAGATATCCACAGTTTAGGCTCGCTGTCGGCCTTTAAGAGAGCCCTAAAAACTTCTTTGTTTGGCCTGGCCTTCCAAGGCTTGTAAAGTGTTGTTGTTTTTTAAAAGCATTTTAATTGGTTTTAATTGTTTTTTGAATGGTGTTTATATTGTTTTTAGCACTGTGTTTTGAAGTGTGGGGTTTTTTAATATCTTTTAAAAAGTTGTTGTACACCGCCCAGAGCCTCTGGAGGGGGCAGTTTATAAATGTAATTAACAACAACAACAACAACAACAACAACAACAACAAACAAAGCAGGCCTACAAGAAAGAACAAGTCAAGAACCGAGCAGAAAAATAGAAAAATAAGCCACTGCATGGTCAATATTTACACAATATAACTGGAAAATCAAACATCACCAAGACCTGGCAATGGCTTAAGAATGACAACTTGAAGAAAGAAACAGAGGGTTTCATACTGGCTGCACAAGAACAGGCACTAAGAACAAATGCAATAAGAGCAAAAGTAAAAAAATCAACAACAAACAGCAAGTGCTGCCTTTGTAAAGAAGCAGATGAAACAGTGGACCACCTCATCAGCTGTTGTAAAAAGATCGCACAGACTGACTACAAATCAAGGCATGACAAGGTAACAGGGTTGATACACTGGAACATCTGCAAAAAATACAAGCTACCTGTAGCCAAAGATTGGTGGGACCATAAAATTGAAAAAGTTGTAGAAAATGAAGATGCAGAAATATGATGGGACTTCCGACTACAAACAGACAAACATCTGCCACACAATACACTAGATATAACTGTAGTTGAGAAGAAAGAAAAACAAGTCAAAGTAATCGATAATACCAGGGGATCGCAGAATAGAAGAAAAAGAAACAGAAAAAACAACAAAATACAAAGATCTACAAATTGAAATTGAAAGTTTCAGCTGTGGCAGAAGAAGACCAAAATAATCCCAGTGGTAATTGGCGCCTTGGGTGCAGTTCCAAAAGACCTTGAAGAGCACCTCAACACCATAGGGGCCAGATAAATCACCATCAGCCAATTACAAAAAGCAACTTTACTGGGAACAGCCTATATTCTGCAACGATAGCTATAATAATAACAACAATATTGATAATAAAATTCAGCTTGGGAAGGACTCGATGTCTGGATAAAACTAACCAGTCAATAACACCTGTCTGACTGTGTAAACAAGAAATAAAAAATTTCCATCTGCAAGCAATAACAAACATCAGTTTTTGGTTAGGCTTTGCCGAATGCAAAGCCCTGATGCAAAGTCCAAAAGAGGGGGGGGGGACCTGGAGGTGGAATATGGAGGAGGCACAAGCAATGAATACAAAAATATGAGGGTGGGGTATGTGCATGAGTCAGGTTCTGTGGGTTCCGGGTCCCAGCTCTTTGAAGTAACTAGCAGGCAGACCTAAGCTGCTGTGGTTGGAGAAGTGAACACTAATGTACAGAAGGACCCGTTGTGGTGGGTCACCACAATGCCTGGTGCTGTTGCTTTACACATTAATAATCGTCGCAAAGCTGTGGGAGGGCAGAGGTTTAGAAAGAACTGTGGTGGGGGTGGGTAGGAGATGATGCCTTTAAGACTCTGAAAGGGCAGCAAAGAATCCACTTCATTTGCACAGCGGCAAGAGTTCCATGGGGAGAAGTTGTGCATTGTAGTGCAAAGCAGGACGATGCTTAAATAGTCGGCGTTCCTTGAAAAAAAAACCCCATTTTCTGTTGTGCCCCTCTACTTCCATTCTTCTTCATCTGCCTCCTCTCACTTCTTGGACTCGAGAAGGGAAGCCCCTCGGCTTACCCACAACATCATGCTGCTGCTTCTTCCCTCCCTCCGCTTCCTCTTCTTGCTCTTGTTTACCAGCCGACTGACTGCCTCCTCCCTCCCTGGACAAAATATCTCATTAGCTTAATGGGCATGCCAAAGTCTCCGCATGTCTGGTTTCGCTTGCTTTGACCTAGCAGGCCATCAGAGTACATCATGCTTCATAAAATTAGCTCCCCCATACTTTTTTTTTGCCATGTTAGACTCTGATTTTCATGGCCCATCAGTCAGGGATATTGGGGGTCTTCTAAAGCCCAGGATTTTACCTTTGAGTTGTCCGTACCTGGGTCTAGCAAGGCAGCAGCTGGAGAGAGAGCACAAAGAGAGCTCAAATGGACAGCAAGACTCTATTGTGCAGCAGGATTCTACTGTGCATCGGGCATGTTTGATTACAGACTGGGAGTTAGATTTGAAGCCTCTGAGTTGTCTTCCTGTAATTTTATGGGACAGTTCCTCTTCTAAATCGCTAGCACAGGAATTGTTTGCAATTGTGCAGAGTGAGAGCCCCACATTGCTTCAGGCACCTGATCAGGCACTATTATCAATGTTACCTAGCCTGAACTCTCCCTTGGTTAAGGAGAGTGAATGACTATTGATGGGTGCTATTTGGTTTATACTTGTTATGTTTTGGGGTGCCATTTTGGGTTTTATTATTGGTTTTGGATGGTCCTGGCATGTCGGCTTCTTGGAAGGGGAAGGTGAGGGGGGAGGCAGGAGGGGGCTAAAGATCTTTACAGTGGCGGGGTATGGGAGGTATGGCAGGAGGACAGGAGTTAGCCACTCTAGGAGAAGGGGACCTTGCAATTTATTACGTCTGGTCTCTGCTTCTGACTCCCCTTCCTCAATCCTGGAGCCAGGTGACAGGATGGCTGGTTCTAATGGCCTCGGATTTTTGTTGGTAATGCCAGGTACGTCTGTAATAAGACCTTCTCCATTCGTGATATGGTATTGGAGTAAAGGGCTGACCTGCTTTGCATTACGGAGACCTGGTTGGGCACGGATGAGGAGGTTGCCCTGTCTGAGATATGCCCACCAGGTTTCCGGGTGCTTCACCATCCCCGAGACCATGGCCGGGGAGGTGGAGTCGTGGTGATTATTAGAGATAATCTTGTAGCATTCAGGGGCTCTACTCTGGCCCGACTCACATTGGCGGCCACACATTAGATCTTGTCTTTACCTCGGAGCAGTGGCGATGTGATCTGAGGATGGGGGATATAGTCATCTTATCCTTGCCATGGTTGGATCACTTCCTGGTATGTTTGCAGATCACTGCGGCTCCTGTACTTTGCAGGGGTGATGGACCCATTTTATCTGTCTGCTCCAGGCGCATAATGGATCTGGTTGGATGGGCTAAAACCAGCTCAGGCTTAATCCCTCCAAGACAGAGTTGCTCTTGTTCAGTTCCCGATCTGGCCAGATTCCAGTTTCGAGTGTTTCCCTTGATGGGGCTGTGCTCCCCTTGAAAGAGCAGGCTCACGATTTGGGGTCATCCTGGCCTCACGGCTCCTGTTGGAACAGCAGGTGGAAGTTGTGGCCAGGGGAGCCTTTGCCCAGCTTAGTCTGGTATGCCAACTGTGGCCTTGCCTTGACCGGCAGGCCCTGGCAACTGTAACTCATGCCCTCATCACCTCTCGGTTGGACTATTGCAATGTGCTCTACCTGGGGTTGCCTTTGAAGATGACTCAGAAGCTTCAGCTGGCCCAAAATGCCACGGCCTGGCTGTTTATGGGCAGCAGAAAATATGAACATGTTTCATCTTTGGTGTGGTCACTACATTGGTTGCCAGTTCGCTTCCGGGTCCAATTCAAAGTGATGATTATCACGTATAAAACACTTCAGGGTTGGGTGCCTGTGTATCTTCAAGACTTCCTCTCCTGCCCAACTTCAACCCACCCTCTGAGGTCATCTCAGGTGGGCCTTCTCAGAGTTCCGGGCCCAGGGGAGGTATGTGGGGCCTAGGCTCCTGCAAGGGCCTTCTCTGTTGCAGCCCCCTCCATATGGAACACCTTGCCTCCTGAGATTCCTAATGCCAACTCCCTTCTGTCCTTTAAGAAGCTTTTGAAAACTTATCTATTTTGCCAGGCTTTGTGTGTGTGTGTGTGTGTGTGTGTGTGTTCCCCCCCCCTTTTCTCTCGTTTTCATTGTTGTTGTTTTAATTTATGTAAACTGCCTCAAGTCTATGGAAGTCAGGTGGTCAAATTTAACAAACAAACAAACAAACAAACAAGAAGCTGGTGAACTAGCAAAGACTGGCTTCAAATGGAGGGGTGATGTAGGAGTCAGGAGCCTCTTCCTGGAGCTCAGGCTGGCCCTGATCTAAGCAGGTGCCTGAGCTGAGTAGGCCCACTGGGAGGGAGGCCCTGAACAGCTGGCCACTTCAGCTCCGATGTCACTCCTGGGGTCCCAGGGGAAATGGAGTCAGTTCCTAGGGATAGGACAGGAGCCTCATTGTTAGTGGCGGGGAGCACCAGGGCTTCTCCAAGCAGACAGCTGCAGGAGAAATAAGAGCTAGCTCTTCAGCATCTGTCAGTTCTAGGGAGCTTTCACTGGGGACCTGGGTCTCAGCTGGAGCACTTCTCTTCCTCCAAGAGGGGTTTTCCCTGAGTCCAAGTCTGGGTGCTTCATGGCAGGAGATGAACTTCCAGTGCATCGACCTTTTGCACCAACTGTCCTAATGACCATTAGGGGCATTGGGAGTAGAGACAGTGAGTCAGGGTCTCCCGATCTGTCCCCACTCTATGACCCCTGAACTGACTCTGCAGCACTTCCTGTGCTGCGTCACAATCCTTCCTTTCCTCCTAGAGAGCAGATGGAAACCTCTCTCTCTCTCCTTACCTACCCACTATGTAGTCCTTTAGATTAGAGATAGGTCTTTCCTTTCTAAGTGTATTTAACCAATAAATATTTAGTGTTTAGTCATACAAGGAACTCCATGTGTTTTCTCTAAACAGCTGCAATATCCAAACCATCCTCTGCTACCTCCTCTGTAACTGGAGTGTGTGCTCATTCCTTAGTGCTCTGCTGTTTTACCTATTGTGGGTAAAAATCAACAACCTCTAACAGTTTGCACAACAGCTGGGTTGTGTGTCAAGCTTCGAGATGAACAATCTGGAGGAGGGAAGCAGAAGGAGAGATGGCAGGGAGGCAGGGAGCTTCCCAGAGTAATTCATCCTTAAAGGGATTGATAGGAGTGAGGCAGCTCAAATATCTTTCTGCGGATTAAATTACTTCCTGTCATGGGTAATTGGCACTGTAAGAACTGCAACAAGTTTTCCTTTCTCTTTCCCCGAAACAGTGACAAATTGTGCATTTTGCTGCCGGTGGTGGTGGTCGTGGTGGTGGGGGTTGGTGTTGGAAATAGAACTCCTGTGATCGTTCTTTCATAACCACTTTATATCCCCACACTCCCTACTCCCTGCCTTTTCTTTCCCATCCAATCAGCCCTAGCCCACCAGATCCCTCTGGGAAGCCCTCAGGCAAGAGATGAGTGTGTGCCCTCTCTCCTGGGCGTTTTCCAGATTACACACTGTAACGTACTCACACCACATCTGCTAAGTGCCCCTCCAGATTGCCTGTGTTTCCACATCAGTGTTGCTCTGTTGTCAGCAGGATGCGTTTACATTTCCCATGCCTTAATTCAAATTTTAATGATGTGTTTTTGCCCTACAGTCTTGTAAATGCACTGAAGGAAAGTAGCTGTATTTTTTCATTGTAGGAAGCCTTGCCCCGCATTTTATTCGTGGTAGCGTTTTGCAGTGTGGACAGTTCTCTCCCCCCCCCCTTGCTTCCTCCATCCCCTCGCCTCAGGGAGGGAAACAGGCAGGGAGAAATCTTGGCTTTCCCCTCCTTTCCTCCCACAGATCCCAAACCCCACACTTCCCTCCTCCTCCGCTTGCTTCCAATATAACTGGAGCTTCTCAACACAAAAGGGAAGGGAGGAGATCAAAGGGTTTTATTAATTGATTAATTATTATTATTATTTTATTTTTCCACCAGGGTTCTTTTATACATTCCTCTTTTAATTTGCTACTTTGGCCAGAGACTCATATTAGTGCAGCTGAGCAGATTTCCAAACCCAACCCTTTCTTGTGCACTTTTTACTGAAGAGAAAGCCCATTAAACAAAATCATTTACTTCTGTGCAATCCCACTTGCTTAAGAGCTTCTCTATCTCTTACAACTTTTTAAAAGGCAGTCAAGACACATTTATTCCCTCAGGCTTTTAATGAGACACTGTATGATTATTTTTAACGTTGATGGGTTTTAACATTGTTTTAAATTGTTGCAATGTTTTAATCTTTTTATTTGTTGTAAACTGCCCCGAGACTTGCGTTTTGGGCAGTATACGAACATGTTAAATAAATACATAACAAATACTACAGGGCAAAGGGCAGGGAGAGAGAGAACAGTCACTTACTTAAAAGGAAGCCCATTGAACTGAATCATGATTCATTTGCTTCTGTGCAATCCCACAACCCTCACTGGAGGAGAACTCCCCTCCCCTCTGCCTCTTCCCTCCCATTTATTTATTTATTTATTTGTCTGGAGGCACACCACCATCCTCCCTCCTCAGGAGAAGGCCCGGCAGGAGGGAAGCAGCAAAGGCGATGGCAGAGAGGAGAAAGCTGCAAGGCTCTCCCGGCCCTGGAGAGCCTTGTCCTTTCCTTAGGGCGGGACAAATTGGTGTGATTTAGAGGCATTTAGAGGCATCTTGCCTCTGAGGCTGGAGGTCCACACCCTGCCTCTAATGCTGCAAGTGTGTGTGTGTGTGGGGGGGTGGTATTCAGGATTTAGATTCTCCCAGGTTGCTGAGTCGACACTGACTGACAGCACTTAATTAATCAATAAATCAATTAAACCTCAACCAGATTTCTCTTTCAATGTCAGCATTTCCCCTTTACAATACTGCATCTCGAGATGCAATTTTTCTATCCATGAAAGAAGAGAACCTGCCATCTCCCATGAGCCCCTTCCTTGCCACACTGCTCACACAAGAAGACCATTCAGACAAGCACTTATTTGTGCAGTCATGCTTCCCTTAGTTCCACTGTTCTTTGGGCATGCAAGAGACAAGCAAGCAGAAGGCTCTTCTTTCTGCAGTTGTATCCGTGAATAATAATACCCCTTCACACATATATACATTTGTAGTGCATTTTGACATGTTTGAATGCTTCACACATACATTACCTGATGATTCTTGTAATAGCCAGTTAAAGCAGGCGAGTTTTGCTTCAGCCTAAATATATACTTGAGCCTACCAGGAAAGAGAAGCGAGGCTGACAAAGCCACAGCGTCCTACCTGTCAATTTGTGGCCTGCAGAGAGGCTTGCTGCTTGCAGAAAACCCCCTTGATGATTTCCCACAGTGCAAGAAAACCCTGCAAGTGTGAAATCAGATCTTCTGATTTGCTAACTGCTTAAGTTTGAATATTTAACACTAATGTTAGTGTTAAACAAGCCAGGCGTTCTTGCATGCAGATGAGCAATTCTGTACATGTTCATTTTATTTATTTGGATACATACATTTAGAATGTATTGTACTAAAGCTAGTACAAAAAACCAAAAGCATATACTGTAGCAAAGACAAAGAGAACGATACAAATGTTTACAATATATACAATAATTATACATGCACATATATTAAAAATATATCTGAGGTTCCCACCTGACTGGGTTCGCACATTCATGCTAATATTGCTACTGTCATGTTTTATGGTTGTTTCCTTCATATACACACAAGGGAACCTTATTTGGATTCAACTAAAGGTTTATTCAACAACTCCATTTTCTCCTTTCCCTCCCTTTTCCTTTCCAACTTCTCCCTCATCCTCTCTATAGGATCCCCCTTGGCACAAATGTCCAAAGAAACAAACTGCGAAAGATAACTGGATAGGATACAACATTTCAGTAACCCCCATTAAGTCTAGATTCAAATGAAAGCTAGATGGGTCAGTGAGGCCAGTATAAGACAGTTTTACTTGCTGAAGAGAGAAACAAAAATGGATTTGTGTCCTATGCCTCTGATTATGAAACCAGACAGGGAAAAGAAACTTGAGGTCAAGAGGAATTCTCAGCCTCGGGCCTTTGTAATTCTGTTTCTTTCATCATGGTGGTCAGGGAGAGACCTCAGAGGAGACGCCAGAGAAATAAGAACAGAGGGAGAGCAGGGCTGGGCACTAATTCACAACCACCAAACATGGATTTCATCTCCATTTACGATCATGAGTCCCATTCCAGTGTAACAGACCACATGGAGTTAATAAGTGACGGTGTTAATGCAGACTTATGCAAAATATATATGATCAGGAGGAGAAACTTTACTTCTCAGGCTGGCTTGGCAGGCAGGGAAGAATGACAGTTAGTGGCCATTGGAGTTCAGAGGGAGAATGGAGTGTAATGTCAGTTTTATATGGACTATGGCTTATCAGAAAGAGTCTGAATTGATGCATTGTTTCAGAAGCATTCCTACTAAACAAAGCTAGGAAATACGCCTTTGACAAGCATTTTAAGAGGAACTTGTCTGGAAACTCCTGGTCTCTCAGTGAAGTCTAGCCATTATCTTCTTACAGCCCATATGTCCCGATCAAAGACCTGACAATTTAGAAAGAAGAACTTTACAAAACAGGGAAGTAAAAACAGGGAAGTTTTTAAAAGAAAGCATAGCCCTGTTCTCATTCCAGCTTTGATGTTTAATCTCATGATGTGCTTTAGGGAACCAAAACTGATGTGTACATTTGTGTGTATAGTTTCCCTGGAAATCTCCAAGTTCTTCCTTAACATTGAGGTCATTCTCATGACCAGCCCTATCTGGATAGGAGAGGGCAAACCCAGGTAGGACTGGTGGTGAGAAGCCCCAGAGCTGCTCCCGATTCTGCTGCTTCCAGTATAGGAAGCTGCCTTATACCAAGTCAGACCCTTGGTCCATCTAGCTCAGTATTGTCTTCACAGACTGGCAGCAGCTTCTCCAAGGTTGCAGGCAGGAGTCTCTCTCAGCCCTGTCTGGGAGATGTTGCCAGGGAGGGGATTTGGAACCTTCTGCTAGCAATCAAGCAGATGTTCTTCCCAGAGTGGCCCCAACCCCAAAGGGAATATCTTCCAGTGCTACCACATGTACTCTCCCATCCAAATATAAACTAGGGCAGACCCTGCTTAGCAAAGGGGACCATGCTTGCTACCATAATATCAGCCCCCCCCCCCAGCCCTTTAATGATTTTTCAGGCTTTTATGTCCTCATGCTTCTGGTGCTATTTCTACTATTTTTAGTATTAATATGCACCTTAAGTACCATTCTATATGGGTGGTTCTATGAACTCGCCCTTAGCATCAGTTCAAATCCTTATCATATCTGAATTCCCCCATCCTTCTAACCAGCTCAGGACAGCATATGGGGAGTTAACATAAGAACTGCCCTGCTGGATCAGGCCCAAGGAGGACCATCTAGTCCAACATCCTGTTCCCCACAGTGGCCCACCAGCTGCCTCTGGGAAGCCCATCCACAGGAGATGAAGGCATGTCTTCTCTCCTGATGTTGCTCCCCTGCAACTGGTATTCAGCAGTATCTGGCCTCTGAGGCTGGAGGTGACCCACTGCCACCAAACTAGTAGCCATTGATAGACCTGTCCTCCATGAATTTGCCTAAGCCTCTTTTAAAGCCATCCAAGCTGGTGGCCGAAACCACATCCCATGGCAGATAATTCCATAGATTAATTCTGCACTGTGTGAAAAAAGTGCTTCCTTTCGTTGGTCCTAAATTTCCTGGCCATCAGTTTCCTGTGATGACCCCTGATTCCAGTGTTGTAAGAGAGGGAGAAAGATTTCTGTCCACTCTCTTTACTCCATGCATCATTTTATACACCTCTATCATGTCTCCTCCTAGTTGCCTCTTTTTCAAGGTAAAGAGTCCCAGGTGCTGTTGCCTTGCCTCAAAAGGAAGGTGCTCCAGGCCCCTGATCTTCTTGGTTGCTCTCTTCTTCATCTCCTCCAGTTCTTTACACCTTATAGCAACTAAGTGAGGCAAAATAGACTGAGAGGCAGGAACTTGTCCAAAGGTTCCCCATGAACTTTCTGGTCAGTATCCTGAGCTGAGCAAAGAGGTACCTTTTTAAAAGTGGTGATCGTCTTTATTGAACAAGAGGAGAGCAACTGGCCATGTCCATCCCCAGCACAGCATCCTTCCCAGTGGCTGTTGCTGGTATCTATCTTATGTTTCTTTTTAGATCATGAGCTCTTTGGGGACAGGGAGTCTATCTATCTATCTATCTATCACTTTTGAAACCTTTGTTGGAAAGTGGTATATAAATATTTGTAGTAGTAGTAGTCATCAACTACACCATACTGAGCCCTGGCAGTACAACAGGGGGTGGGATTAAGTCCCAATAATCCTTGGCTCCACTGCTGGAATCTCACCTTTACGTGATCTGTTCAGAATGACAAGCGGGTGTCTGGAGCATGGCATAGATGGTGGGAGGCTTCTGTTCAAGGCATGGATAAAGATGGTCAGGAACCTTAAATGACATATTCACAGGAAAGAGGAAAATGAGGTCTCTTTTTATATTATTAAAAATAGCTGTGCTATAAAATCAGACTGCCCCAAGATGACCCAAATGGCCTACCAAGAAAAGTTTGACTTGCTACATCACACAGATTTGCACCTGTGCTTCTTTTATTCTGATTTTGCTAGTCATTGGGGAAGAATCAGAAGCCCTGCTGCTCTCTGAAATACCACCCCCAAACCCTGTAGATTTGTCTCAGCTCCTGAGATTTCATGAAGCATTGTCCACCACATACCTTCAAGCCTATCTCCACCTTCATAAGGACTAGAAAATTTCATCAGGACTGCAGCGTGAGGGGAAAGGATTAGATGCCTCCTCTTGCACACTGCAGTCACAATCCTGACCAGGGACTGAGTGCTGCCATTTTTGTTATAAAAGAAAAAGGAAGGAAAGGCAGCCCAGATAATGCATTTAGCAGCACATCTGGTTTGAAGCCTTATTTCTGTTGGGGCTCTGACAGGTCCCAGGAAGAGCCATTTGCAAAAGAAAAACATAATAAATCATTATGAGTCAGAGATATCCAGTTAGTGCTACAGTACATGGTGATATGGGAAAGATCTGCACTTTATAGCCATTGCCATAAAGTACTTTGCCTTTGGAAATATTGTGGGGACAGAGCCTGAGAGGGCCTTCCTCCACTGGTGGTTGCACTCACACATGCAATACACTGCAGTGGCTGTTCAGTATTTGAATGTTCTCTAGAGTCCTTAGAAAGAAAGATCCATTGATATTCTTTTGGTCTTCCGCTTATGAGGCCCACACCCCAATTTGGAATTTCTTCCCACTCTTAGGGCCAACCTAGACATGCATGCTATAGGCATGTTCCACACCAGACGCACCTGGGAATGCAGAGTGGAAGAATTAACTCTGCCTCCTCGTATGGACCATTTCCCCCACAAAGTGGCAGTTTCCTCCAACAGCTGCGTTGTGGGCAGATCAGTATTTCTGGGGAGGGGACTTCAGCAGGAAAACTGCACACATTTGTGTACATATCTCTGACTCGTAGGCCTCACACCCTGAGCTTGCTCCAAGTCTTTTATAGTTAGTAGCAGTAGGATCAGGATTGCAAAGTCAAAAGTCGTAATAGAGCCATGTGATCCTTGAAAGCACCTGGCAGGGATCACATAGGATCTGTACAGTATTTGTTGGAACAAAGTGAAGGCAATAATGAGGGCTGAAATGGCAGGTGAGCCCAGAATGCAAGATAATACCAGCAGCTGGCAGATGGTAGGAGGTCTTTTGTGTTCTATTCAAACATTATTATTTTACTATGCACACACAGTTAGCGGGTAGAAACTACATATTGATGTGCCTGGCCATCTGTCTGTGCTATAAACAAATATATTACTCCCGGACTTTGCAGAGGATGCTAGAAGTTACCTCAGCCTAGACAGGCATGCAAATGCGGGTCTGCTCATGCTTTTCAGCACTTTGCATTGCTTATTTTCACATCTAGCAGCATTCCTTGTTTCTTGCCCTTTTGTTTCATGGTAGTTCCCCACACCAGGAGAATACCTGGACCACACACATTCACACTCAGTTGGTCTGCTGAGATCTAATGTTTAAATTTCAAGATGCCTTATTCTCTGAAGAAGAAAAGTAACTGCTAACATCAGTTTCAGTTCTCTTCTTCTTTTTAAATAAAAACCAAATAAGACTACTTGGTCTTCAAAGATCCACAAATGAAAAACCAGACATTGTGGCACCAACATGATCCAGGAAAACAAACAGTCATCAAGTAATTGAAACTTATCCTCCTTTGCCCTCCCCTTTTCTTTCCTCCCAAACGCAGTTGTCATAGTCCCTCCGCCCCTTTCCTCAATATAGTGCAGTGAAATAGAAATGAAGAAGAGGGGAAACATTATTTCATTTCCCTGCCATTTTCTGCAGTTGGTGTGTGTGTGGTTGCATTGACCACAAGCTCACAAAAAGAATGGAGGAAGTACAGTTAGCACCTCCTCTCCAGGCCTGATAGCATTTACTTTTTGAAAAATGAAGCAAAGACAGTCATTAATATAATATTTATTTCTGTCATGATCCCTACCTTGAGGAGCAAGTCTTATCCCAAAGAGGCGGGGCCAGGACTATATTCCACCCGAGAGACCGAACCAGAGCCTAAGGAATCGTGGAACTGGAGTTTCCAGAAACGGCATCCCTAGAGCCTTAGCCAGCCCCACCAACACCTTTGCACCTCCCAGTATCTGCACATGAGTGCTGGCAACAGGCTAGGCAGGATCAGGCAAGAAGACTGCCCCTTTAAGGCTTCCACTTTTCAGGCATGGAGATGGAGCCCTGGATGGCAGTCTGAGCTCAGAGGTATTTAAGAGCTCAGTCTATAGTGATGTTGGAGCAACTTCTCACTGGGAGCTATCTGTGGTGCTGCAACCCAACTTGGTTGTGGGCTCTACAGGACAAAACAATGTCCTATCAAGTTCTAAGCTGCCTAGGACCGAGGCAGCTCCTGTATGAACCTGCCATTCACTGTGAGAATTACCTGAGCCCCTGCTTTGGGTGTCCCCACTTTCAGATATTAGGTAGGCAGTGACGGGGGACCATCTTTTCCATGATGGCACATGGATTGCCCAAAGGGGCTAAAGAGAGAGACACAGGAGTCACTAGCAAGAGCCACTGGGAAAGATGCTGTGCTATGCTGTGCTGAACAAGGACAATTGCTTCCCCCGATAAACACTGCGGAAGATAATCTCACCTGGTCGTCCCCTCCTTCTGGGGGATTCCTCTTTTTTGAGATCTCTGCATACTGAAGGTTGGGAGAGTTCGCCTCCTTTGGCATTGTAGAGATAACAGCTGAGGAGCATGACATGGAACACATTATTCCACATCGCCTTGACCTAATCTGCCTCTTCTTCAAAAAGAAAAGGAAGGAAAGGGCATATTGTGCAGCACCAGCTGAAAGGGGCAGAAGATGAACATATGAAGCATTTCCTACCTCTCTTGTCTGGCCTTTTCCTTTTCATCCATATCCCAATAAACACACTCACTATAATTCCGATTAGAGCCAACAGGACAAGGATCCACCACCACCACATCTGTCCAGCTCCTCCTGCAATAATATACTCTTGAAAGATGCTGTTACAACAGCAACCACACTTATCCCTTCCCGCAGCTAATGGCTTTAATTTGCACATATATTATGCTTTTCTTAGCAGTGAATTGATCAAATTTTCTCATTCATTTATGTCTTATGTGAATAATATATATAACGTTGCCTCTATTTGATCCCCTCTAGCTGTTCAGCACATGTGTAGGGATAGCTGAGAAAGGGGAGGGCAAATGTCCTTGAGCCACAGGGTGGGGGGCATGAGGGTGCCCTCACCACCTCCCCCTACTCCATTATCCCACCTCTCCCCACCGCTCACTGCATGTTCCTCCAGCACCAGCCATGCCCCCTACATCAGTGTGGCTGGCATGGTGGTGGGGGAAACACAGTGGCAGGCTGTGTGTGGGTAATATGCCACCACCCAGCTCGTTCTGAACCTACTGTTCAATCACTGTCTACAGAGCATATTTGCTGATGGGGCCGGAATTCATCACCAGCTCTTCCGATGGCCAAAGAAACCCCCTTCCACAATCTCCCCAGAAGACAGAGGGCCTTGCTAAGCAGGACAGACTTTGGCTTGGATCCAGATCAATAAACCCATGTGCAAATGATTAACTACTCCACTTAACTGAGAATCCCTATGTTTCCACTGTTGCTCTCTTATCAGGATGAAAGGAGCCGTTTAGATAAGGGGGGGAAGATTAAGAAAAAGAAACAAAGAGACAGTGTGAGATAAAAGGAAACAGTACCCTAAGTCAGTTTTGGCCGTTGGTAAACCATGTACTCAGAAACTGCCCCTTCCTGTTTGGGAGCAGGCAATCTAATCTTTTGAAAAATAGATTCTCCCCCACGCCAACCCTTAAGTCAAACCCTACTCTCAATTCCTAACTCAAATGGTGGGGCGGAACTATAACAGGGCAAGGGGAGACAATTGTCTGGGGGCCCACCGCCTTAGGGCCCCCCCAGTGGCAAGTCACATGACTGACTCCCCCAGCCGCGCACCCACCCCCCGGCTTCCTTCAGTTGTATTCATCCTCCAAAATTGATGTGAGTGTTAAGACCTGGAGCTACCAGAACAGCATGTCTTTCTCTAGTACCATTAAATGGCTTGCATCGTCCACATTTTACAAAACCTTTTCAAAAATAATTTAGGATGATGTTCTATTGTGGTACATAGGATTACTATGCTTTTTGTTCCTACTATTCAGCCTCATTTAAGATTTCTTTACTTGATGAGCTGAGCTTCAGTGAGGGGGGGAGCATTTTAAAATGTTGTCTCTGGGCCCACTCCAACCTTGCTATGCCCCTGCCTGTGGGAAAATGACCTCCAGTTCATTTTGACTAATTTCTGCTTCATTGTAAATAAAGTAATTTATATAAGGCTGAAAAATTGCTTCTTTGGGAGACATTCAAATTAGGACACAGGTGCAAAGAAACAACGGACGGGAAGGGAAACAGCAGCATCACCGGACATTAGCAAACTTTGTCTTCCCAGAGGCTGCCTTTCTCTTTCTATGTTTCATCTTCTTAAAATTGCCCCATGTGTAGACTAATCCTCTTCTCAAAATCATTTAATCCAGCCAGCCATAAAAACTAGTCTGCTGACCAGTCACTGCTCTGGAGTCAACTCACGCTGTTTTATTCAGCAGGAGAGGCTCCTTGCCTCCTTCCCCCAGATTCTGCTCTGAAATCTCTATGAAATTTATATGAAAACAGGAAGCTATTCATGCTCAATCAGGGAGTCACCCAGAATGGGAAAGCCTTTCCTAGACCAGCTCCCTGAGACTCTTTGCACTGGGAATCCTGGTGACTTTGTGCATGAAAAGCAGCTACTCTGACGCTCAAGCCATATCCCTCCCCCAATTATTCCTGCCCCACCTTAACATTATCAGAACAAGAGCAGATATATTTGGTTGTGTTAAGTTATACCAGATTTTGAAAATGGGTGCTTGACATTTTCAAGATCGAGGAGCAAGAGACTTGCTGTAAAAGTAATTATTACATCTGATCCAGTATTTAAGATCCTTGAAATATTCACTAGTCCTTTTGACGTGTGTTCTAATAAATAATGTGGAAGTGTTGGGGGACAATAAATTGCTCACCTTGATTTTCAGCTTCATTTGGGCAGATGCTGAGCAAATCGAATGAGATGCTCTTTTGATCAGCAGGATTGCTGACCAAGCAGGTGAAGGTGGAGTCTGAGTTGCTGGGCTGCCAGAGCAAATGGAGATCTGTGCCACTGGCAGAAACCCGGTACCAGTCAGAAATTCCTTCCAAAGTACCAAGTGGGTTCCCTCTTTTCCAGGAGATTTTGAAGTCCCCCTTTCCAGGCGGCACCTGACACTTCAGGGTCACATTGCATCCAGCTGAAGCATTAGAGATTAGATGGTGGGATATCTTTGGTTCTGGAACTGGCTCTATTGAAAAGGAATGAAAATTGCATGAAGCCATGAACCTTCCTTCCCCACTCCCACCTACTCTCAGTAGTTAAGTGCATAGGAAGAATGGTGCTGATCTCATTCCGTAGTTTCAGGGTGACACAGAAGATGCATGAAAAGTAACTTACTGTGAACCGTGAGATTGAATGTATAGTCTTCATTCACTGCCGTATCAAACCTTGCATGAGCCCTGTATATTCCACTGTCATCCAACACCAGGTCTTTAATGCGTAGTGTGGTCACATTAAGCCGTTCCAGCCTCTTCCCAAATCTGTCACTGGGATTAGGCCTCTCCATGTCCCCATCTCTGAATTCAGCAATCACAAATGCCACATTGCTTTTGTTTTGAAATCCCCATTCAGTTCTCACCACTTTCTTTGCTGAGGAGATATGGAGCAAAGCTGTTCCTCCCAGGACCCCATTCACCGCATAGGGGGAAGGATTTTGCAATGGATTACATATAGTGCCTATTTAAAACACAGAAAAGAAATGAAAGAGACAAAACAGAAAAGGACAAGAGAGAGAACAACTGAGCCACATTATCATATTATTTTTACATCTGAAAGATTGGACTGGTCAGAATGACTTCTATATCAGAAGAACAAACTGTCAATTTTTTTTCTTAAGCTCAACAGTTAAGATTTCAATTCTGTCTTTCTTTTATGTAATCCTCCCTTGTTTGCTGGGCAGTTTATCTTCTTTTATGTCATTTTCAGCTTGTTTAGGGCCATAGAATGATCTATTAAGAAAAATAGGGGCTGTCCCTAGTGGAGTGCGGGACTCAGAGAGAAACAGCGCCAGGACCTCAGGGCAATTCTCAGTCTGTCTGTCTTTGCTCAACCCTATGTAGACTTACTATCATTTTTACAACTGCCTCCCTCGCAAAGCACAACAAATACAGCTGTTATCTAAAGTTGGTTTTCTTTTATATTTCTGCAAAAAATGGAAATTTAAAAGGCTAGACAATTGTCAACCATGTACGCATTTCGTTAGTTATGTTACTCCATAAGACATCATAATTAATTTTCACTATCTCCTCTAAATTTCTCAAAATATATACTCCCAAATGTTTTAGTTTTGTTTGTCCAATTTAAATTCAACAATTGTGCGCATTAATTAGCTTTACATCTCTAATATATAAGTATTGAATAATTCTGTCTTTGTTTTATTTCTATTGTATCCCAAAATTCACCCACTTCTTTCTGTTATATTTAATACATATGAGAAGGAAGACTTTAAATTTGTCCATGAGCAGAGTATCAGCATATAAGCCAATCTTAAATTCATGCTGTCCAATTTAAAATCTTGAATCTCAAACTTCTCTAGACATGGGCGAGGATATTTTCCAACCCCTGTCACCTCCCCCACTGGGCCCCCACCCGATTATTCTTTACCTGGAGGGGAGGGGAATGCTCAACAGAAATGCTTAAATTCATGCTGTTCTATTTCAACCCCTTGAAGTAGACCTTAGTAGAATTGCTAAAGGCCCAGGCCAGAATGCAATGCAAGCAAGAAAGCAGATGGTTCTAAACAGTTTTATTTTCTCCAAATTACATGCACAAATCCATTAATCAACATTCACCTTGTCTCTCCTCTTTCAATAGCTTCTTTATCAGTTCAGTGATTAATTTATGCTTGGGTTGCTTCCTATCTACACATCCTACAAAATCTGAAGAGTAACAAAATAATGGAAAGCCCAAGCAGTGACCACTCCCTGTGGCAATGACAATGGTAGATTTCTCTGCTTCACCCAAACACTTTACACTTGAAAATACCCATTTCAGTCTCTTTGCTGGCAGCAAAGCAAGCTTAGCTTTCTGTGCATCAAATCAAATGGTTAGCAAGCATTGAAGGACTCACCACGGAAAGTGCAGACTAATGTTCCAAACAGAAGAGTGATCTTGAGATACTGCGAGGTCATTTCACAATCACAACCATCTCTATCTCCTATGCGTAGAAGTTTTCCTAAATATCCAGACGCCTTTGTTGATCACCGCTAGTTTATACAAAAGAGGGTATATCTGGAACTGGGTTAATCAGATCAGAAATGTGCTTCTAACTTCCCCCTCCAAATAAGTGACTTTGCAAACACAATGTAGCTGTGGGATATCCTAGTCCCACCCATATATCCTAGTCCCTGCCCACTTCTCATGTGCTGCAACCACATTAAGAAGTAGAACGCTCCAGACACTGGAGCTGCAGCCTATGTGCATTTCACATTCTCCTCCCTAGAAGGAAAACCCTTTCTCTTAAACTGTCCGAAGAATGGTTGTGGAGACAGTAAAGCATACTGAAAGGGGCTCTTATTACCATTTCATGGGGCTATTCTCATGAGCAGCGAAAATTGGGCTAGGAGAGCCTAGCCTGATTTTTGCTGCTCGTGTAAACCACCGGGCTCGTAGGTGAGCCCGGTGACTTACTTTTGTAGCCCTCCCTCCAAGCCCAGTGAGTGCTCAGCAAACCTGGGCTTCCCAATCATGAGTAGCCGTGGCTACTGATCGTGAGACCCGGCTCCATGTCTTCCAGGGCTGAATTCTGGCACCAGCAACAGATTCTGAAGCTGCCCTGGTGACTCTTGCTAAAGGTAGATCCCAATCATCTTTCTAGTAACCTTTCCAGAGACAGATGTGTAAGCAGGATCACCACAGTTATATTATCTCCTTTTCTTACTGTACTGAATCTCTTTGATGTCTGTGCTGATGAGTAAAATATTCACTTCAAGCTCATTTAGCAATTTAACCTGTAAACAAGGGTTATTCTCCCACCACAAACGTGTAAGGACCAACTTGGACCTCCAAAGGTCACACTCGGGTTGTAGGGAAGAACTGCTTTAAAGGCAGGGACCACCCTTTCAGTCCCAAGCTGGGGTTTTGGCCGCCCCTTTCCACGAGGAACTTTTCAAGCAATCTAGCCATTCCTTTACATAAAACACTGGTGCAGATGGATAGGAACATAGGAAGCTGCCATATACAGAGTCAGACCATTGGTCTATCTAACTCAGTATTGTCTACACCAGTGATTCTCAAACTTGGGTCCTCAGGTGTTATTGGACTTCAACTCCCATAATCCCCAACCAAAGGCCACTGAGGCTGGGGATTATGGGAGTTGAAGTCCAGTAACACCCGAGGACCCAAGTTTGAGAATCCCTGGTCTACACAGACCAGCAGTGGCTTCTCCAAGGTTGCAGGCAGGAATCTCTCTCAGCTCTATCTTGGAGATGCTGCCAGGGAGGGAACTTTGAACCTAGATGCTCTTCCCAGAGCAGTTCCATCCCCTGAGGGGAATCTCTTCCAGTGCTCATACTTCTAGTCTCCCTTTCATATGCAACCAGGGCAGACCCTGCTTCGCTAAGGGGACAAGTCATGCTTGCTACCACAAGACCAGCTCTCCTCTTGGGAGCCAGTTCCCCCTCCTCTCTGCAGTTTCCTGGCCATGATTGCCAGATTTGGCTTATTTGGGATTACGGCCCGTTTGACCCACAAGTATACCCCTTAGGTTCTGGCAGCCAACCAGGGTGGACCCTGCTTAGCTAAGGGGACGTCCTGCTTGCTACCACAAGACCAGCTTTCTTCCATGGATACCTTTAGAGAAATAATTGAATAAACTATTTCATTGTAGAGAACCATGAAAGCACTAGCAAAGTAAAGTATTCCTTTGGCAGAAGTCCAGCAGGGGACTGTATGCTGAGAATGCTCCCCATATAGTTTACTGCTTTTAGCAGATGACAGATTAGGCATTAGCAGAACAGAAACACGTGGAAGGTTGTTCACATGACCGGGAGGCAGAGCGGGTGGTGGTGAAAGGCTGGTTAAATTCACCTTCCCCCAGATGATGGCTGTAAGGTTGCTGGGAGCGTGGACCACGCACGCTTCCAGATGATTTGTGCTGCATGCTGCAGTGCGGAGCTCTGGAGGCTGGGATGACACATCCTGGCCTCCAGACATCCTACAATGCACCACGCAACATGTGCAAAGTGCTGGGGGTTTCCCCCACTAGACAGGCATTCTAGGCACCCATCTCTGTGTCTGCTGGAGCTAATCATAGCCCTGGGGAACACACAGTTCCCAAACCCAGGTTAAGGGCTCACTCAAGTCCTTTACCCTGGCTAACAGCCAGGTTTCCAAGCGAGGCTAGGTGGTGGTGCCTGCCAGAATTGGGCTGGGTGGTTCCCAGCAGTTCTCCTGCATAACCTAACCCAGGCTGGGCTTCCCTAGCCAGGGATAGGGTGTGCATGAGAATAGCCTCATGGATGCAAAATTGATATCCCTTTAGAAAACTCTTATGAAATAAAAGTAGTTTTCTTAGTGGCTCCTCCTCAGGATCTTCAGTGAAGTGGGAGAATACCTTTCTAGGGCAGCAGGAGGCTCCCCAGACTTGCCACAGCCAGTGCCCATTAGGGTACTGCCCCTTGAATCCTAAATAGGATTCAAGGAGAAATAGTAAATAGGAAAATTTTCAATAGGAAATAGTAGAACCCAGAGCTGGCTCCAGACAACTGCTGGAACACCACCTCCAGCTTCTTCTCTGAATTGCCTTGTATCCAACTGCTGATACTTCTAAGGCTCCCTGAGGAGCTAACCATGGTCCTGATCTACTGCAGCTGTTCTGTCCTTATGCAGAGTCTTACCAGGACCAGAATATTGCTTAACTGAGATGGGAATATGAATCAGGGCCCCTGACCTTTTTTATTTTTAAAAAACATTTATATTCTGCCCTCCTTAGGATGACTGTTCATTGAACCCTTCACCAGCAGAAATGTTTTAGAATCCCCAACCACCATCAAATGGAATTCCTTTCCTTCCAGAAATAATAGGGCAGTTCACACGGCCATAAATTGGGTAGGAGATGGGCCCCACAAAATTTAGGGAGCTGGTCTTGCTTCTGTTTTGCGATCATTTGTTAGGCCAAAAAAAATGTGGAAGGTGGGGAACCTCGAGTCCCACCAGGGTAGGATGAATTTGCTACCTACCTCATTCTGAAGCTGAAGACAGCAGCTGGGTTGGGCTCATTGATTCTACCCAGCGGAGGCCTGAAAGATGGCCAAGATCTCCACCTCCAACCTTGTTTTTATCTAACACATGATTGGAAAGATAGGAGTGCACCCAGTTCCTGAGACTAGGTAGTCCTGAGACTAGGTAGGACTCATCATCTCCTTCCCAGCTCATGGTCATGTGAACTGCCCTAATGTTTGCAAGCAGTCAGGACATAGAAGCTTCCGTCTGCAGATCAAAGAAAACTCTTTTCAAATCATATGAGGACCCATCCCAGAGTTTGCTTTCAAATCTTTTATTGGTAGGATTAAATACATGCAAGGAAGATGGGAACCAGCCCAAATACCACTTGCAAATTGTAAGCAAGTTCTCATTAGTTTTATTGCTTTCAGTAGAAGTAATTGAACCTAAATATTCAAGCATTAGAAAATATCCAAACAATATTCAGAAAATATATAGGTTTTCAACACCGTTGTTATACTCATACATCAGTATGATGTGCATTCTTCTTGTTGTTTTAATTAATGATTTGAGAAAGATTAACATTTTAGGAAGACACTTATGAAGAAGTTTGAGCAGAACGATCAGGGAAAAGCCATGATTCATCTTCACCGGGTGCATTAATACATATACTGCTTTCAAGAGGCAGCTCTTTTGAGTCCCAGGAACCAAAGTGCAATCAGCAAGAGCACCTGGGATTTCTGTTTTTAGTGGGAGAAAAGTGCTCTGAATTTCTCAAGATGTTCTCTGTTGCAGCCAAACTTCAGGGACTACAGAGGGAAACAGAACTAGTGACCTATGATATAAGACCCACTGGTGTGCCAAGCTTAGAATCAGCTTCTAAACACATTTATTATGAATAGCTGAACCCTTCTGGACCCTGGCAAAAACTCAGTCCTGTGTGAACTCTGCATTTTGTTTCTGAATGTGTTCCAGTGACAGGCATCTTATCTCCTCTGGAATAGCTTCATTTCTCAAAGCTCATTCCTGGAAGGAAGAATCATCCCTCTGATCTAGGAGGGATGTCTCGCCTACCCCTGGATGCATGGATCCACAGACTTAGGCTTGGCTCACTAGCCAGCCATGATTTGCAGGCCAACAGCAATCTCATCTTCCCTCAGACCCTTTTCTGGCACCTAAGCAGAGTAGCAGGTCCTCTGTCATTTGCTCTGGGAGATGGCACTGGTAAGAAACAGTGAGATCCCTTTCCAACTGCTCAAAAGGGACTCCTGCTGTTTCTTACCTTCTCAAATGGCAGTGGAAATAAGGCCCATGGGGAGGAGAAATGTGTGGTGCTGGGTGTCCTGCTCACCAGAGGGCTGTGGGCACTAGCCACTGGCAAGCGGATTTGTAGATGCTTGCTTGGATGAGCGGGCTGTGATTACCAAGTAGTGAGGAAGAAAGCACTCTGTACATGGCCAAAATCACGTGTTCCTTTTAGTACTATCCAACAGTTTTATGCAACACCTCCGAATCCCACACTGTCAAGGAGTTTAGGGTGACATACATCACAATAACACAGTTTGCCCTCTCACAACAACCCTGTGAAGCAGATTATTCCGAGTCAGTGATATTTTCCAAGCCTCACAATAAACTTGCTGGTTGAACAAGGATTTGAACCCAGATCTTCCTTGTGATCTTCTGTCTGCTACACTAATGGCTCCAGGGTTGAGGTTCAAGAAGGTTCGGGTGGGGCTAGGCCCCTCATAAAGCCTCCTTCCCCATCTAGCTAGAATCTGATCTTGTTTAGGTGACCCAGTCAGAATGATGGTGTGTGCAGTGCTGGAGATATCATTGTGGGACTCCAGCTGTTAGGATAGGCAGGGAAATGGTTGGGTACATGGCAGGAACAGGGATACAATGAGGAACAAACATACCTTAGACCATTACATTTAACACCACACTATAAAAATTCAAATTAAAAACACCACACCAAGATGATCCATATCCTGTGCCAAAAGTTAACTATGTGGCCTGCATAGATCTCATAGACGTGCAGATATGCTTGTTTTGTATACAGTGGTCCCTCTACTTATGAAATTAATCCGTTCTGAATGCACATTTGTAAGTCGAAAAGTTCGTAAGTCGAAAAGCGGTTTCCCATAGGAATGCATTGGGAACGGATTAATGCGTTCCGGAGCCTAGAAAAAAGACCCAGACCCCCAGTAAGGCTTGCAAACTGCACAGAAACATTTCTTTTCCAGAATAAACAGGCAGTAAACAGGCAGGCAAGTCAAGGAAACCGCATGTAAAATTCGTAAGTCGAGGAAACCCCATCTAAAAATTTGTAAGTCAAAAAAACCGCATCTAAAACCGGATCTAAAACTGCTGTTTGTAACTCGAAAAATACTTATGTCGAGTATTTCGTAAGTCGAGGGACCACTGTACATGTATTCTGCTTTCCCTAGACATTGACGTAAGGGAAGGACCATGGCAGGACTCCAAAGACTCTTCCCTGAACTATGGGAATCCTGTGTATCCTATCTCCACCTCAACTAATGGGATCCTTCAAGGATCACTTTCCAACCTCCAAACCACTGAACATGCATGAAGGGTTACATCTTGGTGTCATGAAGGGTTACATCTTGGTGTTTTCTTTTGAAAGTTTCTTTGGATGCTGAATTTTGCTCGCCAATTGAAATTCTGCACTTACTGTATCTCTTGGCACACACTTATCTCTTGGCACACTCGTGTAATACACTTGATTACCCTTACCACTATTTATATACTACTTTTCAAGAAAATTTCTCAAATGGGTTTACAAAGAAAGCAAATAATAAGAAAATGGTTTCCTGTCCCTAAAGGGCTCACAGTCTTAAAAAGGAACACACAGAGGCAGACACCAGCCACAGCAACTGGAGGGATGTTGTGCTGCGGATGGAGAGGGCAAGGTGATCTTCTCCTACTAAACATATAGTCACCACTTTGAAAAGTGCCTCTTTGCCCAGTTAACAAAAACACACAGCCCTGCTTTTCCTGTCACTCTTCAAGGTCCCAGGAAGAGATCTTTCCTTAACGTTATGTCCTGAAGATCCTGAAACCGGGAAAAGAGATTGGGCCCTTCTTCGTCCACACAGATGAGAAGAAGAAGACTACAGTCTGTCAAGATGAAAACAAGTTTGTCTGTCTGTTGTCTGTTTGTCTGTCAGGATGACAAAAAGAAAGCAAGATGGAAACTGTAGTCACCCCAAGCTGGGTTGGAGGGACTGGAGAGGAAGAGAGAGAGAGTTCTCCTACCTCTTTTGGCCAGCATTGTGCTTCTTTCCTTCCATAGACATAGCCAGCTCCCCACAACAGTTAATCCTGCAGCAGCAATTAGCACAACGATGACCCGATACCAGAACCAATGAGGTGGAAGCAACTGGGTTTCACCTGCAATGAGGAACTTTGTAAACAGTGGGCAATATTCTTGGGAGTTATGGAGAGAATGGTTTTCCAGAGCACAGGACATCATCAAGTCTCTAAAAAGCTCCAAGAATGCATCTGGATAGTGCCATTTAACTTTGAGTCCAAGACAGCATCATTTAAGCATCTTACACTGTTGATCTTACATTGCGAGCAGTGGCACCTTCTAGATTTTATCTCAAATGACTATGCTGTTTTGCACAGGTCATTCACATTTGTGGAAATTGGGAGGATGCAATTGTGGTACTTTTAAAAAGAGAACAAAATTATCTAGGGTTATATCACATGGCCAAGTTTCTCTTTTTGCATGAGCACAGTCATAGGAAAGCTGTCTTTTCCGAGTTAGTGTTTTCCAAGTCAGTCTGCATCTAGCTCAGTATTGTCAACACTGACTTCTCCTCGGCCGGCCCGCACGCACGCACGCACGCCTGGCAGCAGCGGCCGCTTCTCCTTGGCCCGCCCGGCGGCGGCCACCATGGCCGCCCACAGCCTGGCCTGCTGGTTCTCCTGGGTGCGCCACAACCAATCACGCACCCCCGCAGCCCAGCCAATCAGCTGGGCTGCTGGGACACACGTTCTAAAGGCACACCCAGGAGAATTAAATATATAGATGGAATAGGTTGCTTGGACTATGGCAAAGAATAAACTAGTGTGGAGTTGGCAGGGAAGTTACGCTCTCCTTTCACAAGCCTCTAGATCTCTGAGTCAATTCCATATCCGTTTTGCAATGTAAGAAACCTTTAGTGGAGCTAGCACTGTAAAAAAGGTAAGTTATTAAAGATTTTCAGGACTTCTTACTGTGATGAAAAGAGACATCCAGATTCATCCTACAAATTGCCACATCTGCAGACTAACCTTTTCCTCTAAATCACTTAATCCAGCCAGCCTCCTTTACAGTCATCCCTCGTGATATTCTGCAGGAGCTATTCCTTGCCTCCTTTCCATACTTTCTGCTCTGAATCTCTATGGAATCATATGAATGGATGAAGCTACTTGTGCTTAGTCTCTGTCCAGGGTGTAACCCAGAAGGAAAAGGTCTTTCCTAGACCAGCTGCCTGAGGTTCTTTGCACTGGAAATGCTGGTGATTTAACTTGGCACCTTTTGCATGCAAAGCAGGTACTTTGCTACACCCCACAATTATTCCTGTCCCAATGTGAGCAGTAACATCTCTGTTAGAATGAGAGCAGAGATGTGTGGATGCAGAAATTTTGCCAAATTTTCAAAAATCAGTTGCAAGAGCCACGCTTTAAAGATCATTCTTGCATCTGATCCAATATTTACAAGAACCTTACGTATCTGCCAGTTAATTTGGCATGTGTCCAAATGAATAATGTGGAAGTGCTGGGGGACAATAAATTGCTCACCTTGATTTTCAACTTCATTTGGGCAGATGCTGAGCAAATTGAATGAGACGCTCTTCTGATCAGCAGGATTGCTGACCAAGCAGGTGAAGGTGGAGTCTGAGGAGCTGGGCTGCCAGAGCAAGTGGAGATCTGTGCCACTGGCAGAAACCCAGTACCAGTCGGAAATTCCTTCCAAAGTACCAGCCAAGTTCCCTCTTTTCCAGGAGACATTAAAGTCCCCCTTTCCAGGCGGCACCTGACACTTCAGGGTCACATTGCATCCAGCTGAAGCATTGGAGATTAGATGGTGGGATATCTTTGGTTCTGGAACTGGCTCTATTGAAAAGGAATGACACATGCATGAACCTTCCCTGCCGCCCACTGACTGTCAGTAGTTAAGTGCAAAGGAAGAATGGTGCTGGACTCCTTCTGTAGTTTCAGGGGGACATAGAAGATGCATGAAAAGGAACTTACTGTGAACCATGAGGCTGAATGTATATTCTTCATTCACTGCCTTTTCAAGCCTTGCACGAGCCCTGTATATTCCACGGTCATCCAGCACCAGGTTTTTAATACTTAGCGTGGTCACATTAAGCACTTCCAGCCTCTTCCCAAACCTGTCACTGGGATCAGGCCTCTCCATTTTTCCAGCTCTGAATTCAGCAATCACAAGTGCCATATTGCCTTGGGTCTGAAATTCCCATTCAGTTCTCTCCACTCCTTTTGCTGAGGAGGAGATATTTAGATGAAGCAAAGTGGTTCCTCCCAGGACCCCATCCACCTGATATGGGGAAGGATTTCGCGATGGATTACTTACGGTGCCTATTTAAAACAAAGGAAAAAGTGGGAGAGAGAAAAGGAGAAGTCAGGGGCGGGGTGGGGGGGGTGGGGAATCAAGCCACATTATCATATTCTTTTTACATCTGAAAGAATGGACTGGTCAGAATGACCTCTATATCAGAAGAACAAACTGCCATTTTTTCCCCTTAAGCTCAACATTTAAGATTTCAGTTCTGTCTTTTATTTCATCCCCCCTTGTCTGCTGGGCAGTCTATCTTCTTTTATGTCATTTCCAGCTTGTTTAGGGCCATACAGGGGCATATCTAGGGTAGGGCAGGCAGGGCACGTGCCCCGGGCACCACTTGAAGGGGGCGCCATTTTTTTAAATGAAAAAAAAAATTAAAATGGCTGCCAAAAACAAAATGGTCACCGTGCATGCTCAAATGGCCTCTGTGAGGCCCTAGGCCATGCCAGGCCTCGCAGAGGCCAACTGAGCATGAGAGGCAGCCATTTTGTTTTCAATGGCCTTTAAAAAAAACAAAAAACATTATTTTTAAAAATGGCCACCGCACATGCTCAAATGGTCCCTGCGAGGCCCCCAGCCCAGGCTGCAGCGGTGAATTAAGAGGCCAGCAGGGGGAAGGGTTACCTTTGCAGACCTCCCATGGCCTTTAGGAAGCCCCCTGAAGGGGCTACAGGTTAAAAAAATTAATTTAATATAAGTTATGTACACATATTCAGTTTGGCACTATGTACAGAGAATCAGGGCTTGTGAATATTGAGCTGAAGTTTATGAATTAGGATTGTATTCATTTGCTCTTACTTTGCTTCTTGTGATAAGTGAGTTAAACGTGATGTCTTAATAATATGACTATTAAATGGTGAGTTTGTCTTTGAATCAGTGTGAAATCCTTTGTATTAAGGCCTACTGGGAGTTTCTTGCTCTCTTTCTCTCATTTTAACTGTCTTTCTGAAATACTAGAATATATTCCAAGCAGTGATACAGTTTACTCTGCATATCCTTTAATTATTTTCAGAGTATCTGGGAAAAGTCAAATTCTCCATTTAATTTTAAAACTTATGTAATGGTGATGCTAGTAGATAATGAGACAGGTACTTCTGTTTAGTTTTCCAAGTACACCTCCACATAGTATTTGGGTATTTCATGAGCCCCAGCATACTGAAATTTGTAGTTTTCCAGCATTTTTTGGTCTGGCTACGTCCACTGCTAAATAGTTTTTGAAATATTAAAAGATTAACGAGCCTAACTTGTATTTTTCAGCTGATATTATGGTAAAGTTATCTGAAAGATGGGTGTCAGATGTTTGGACGGGGGCACAATTTCAGTGCTTGCCCTAGGCGCTATTTTCCCTAGATACGCCTCTGGGGCCATAGAATGATCTATTAAGAAAAATAAGGGCTGTTCCGAGTGGAGTGCGGGGCTCAGAGCGAATCAGTGCCAGCCCCTCATGGCAATTCTCAGTCTGTCTGAGAATTGTCTGTCTGTCTGTGCTGCAACTTACTAACATTTTTACAACTGCCTCCCTCGCGAAGCACAACAAATACAGTTGTTATCTGGAGTTGGTTTTCTTTTATATTTCCTTCTTTTATATTTATATTATATTTCTTTTATATTTTCTTCTCCATAAGACATCATAATTAATTTTCACTATCTCCTCTAAATTTCTCAAAATATATACTCCCAAATGTTTTAGTTTTGTTTGTCCAATTTAAATTAAACAACTGTGTGCATTAATTAGCATTACATCTCTAATATATAAGTATTGAATAATTCTGTCTTTGTTTTATTTATATTGCATCCCGAAGTTCACTCACTTCTTTCTATTATATTTAATACACATGAGAAGGAAGACTTTAAATGTGTCCATGAGCAGAGTATCAGCATATAAGCCAATCTTAAGTTCATGCTGTCCAACAATTTTAACATCTTGAATCTCAAACTTCTCTAGACATGGGCGAGGATATTTTCCAACCCCTGTCACACACACCCCTGTGCCTCCCGCCTGGATATTGTTTACCTGGAAGGGAGGGGAATGCTTAACAGAAATGCTTAAATTCATGTTGTTCTATTTCAACCCCTTGAAGTAGACCTTAGTAGAATGGCTAAGGGCCCAGGCCAGAATGCAATGCAAGCAAGAAAGCAGATGGTTCTAAACAGTTTTATTTTCTCCAAATTACATGCACAAATCCATTTATCAACATTCACCTTGTCTCTCATCTTTCAATAGCTTCTTTATCAGTTCAGTGATTAATTTATGCTTGGGTTGCATCCTATCATCCTACAAAAGCTGCAGAGTAACAAAATAATGGAAAGCCCAAGCAGTGACTACTCCCTGTGGCAATGACAATGGTAGATTTCTCTGCATCCCCCAAACACTCTCTACACTTGAAAATACCCATTTCAGTCTCCTTGCTAGCAGCAAAGCAAGCTTAGCTTTGTGTGCATCAAATCAAATGGTTAGCAAGCATTGAAGGACTCACCATGGAAAGTGCAGACTAGTGTTCCAAACAAAAGATTGATCTTGAGATGCTGCGAGGTCATTTCACATTCACAACCATCTCTATTTCCTATGTGCCAAAGTTTTCCTAAACAAACAGACACCTTTGTTGATCACCACTAATTTACACAAAAGAGGGTATATCTGGAACTGGGTTAATCAAAACATGATGGGTGGCCCAGCAGATCAGAGATGTGCTTCTAACTTCCCCCACCGAATGAATGACTCCGTAAACACAATGTCGCAGCTGTTTTGAAGCTGAGGAAAAGGGTGGGCTACCCTTCCTTGTCCCTCCCATATAAGCCTGCCAGCTCTTCATATGCTGCCACCACATGCAGAAGAACAATGCTAGCTAGCATCCTGAAAGAGGCTCTTATTACCATTTCATGTCTTCCAGGCTTGAATTCTGGCCCCAGCAACAGATTCTGAAGCTGCCCTGGTGACCCTTGCTAAAGGTAGATCCCAATCAGCTTTCTAGTAACCTTTCCAGGGACAGTTGAGTAAGCAGGATCACCACAGTTATATTATCTCCTTTTCTTACTGTACTGAATCTCCTTGATGTCTGTGCTGATGAGTAAAATATTTAATTCAAGCTCATTTAGCAATTTAACCTGTAAACAAGGGTTATTCTTCCACCAACAACTTGTAAGGACCAACTTGGACCTCCAAAGGTCACACTCAGAGAGAGAGAGGCTAAGCCCGCTCTCCCCGCTAACCCCATTCAGGTGAGTCTCACTGATCATGAGACTCGCCTCAGAGATTGTCTCAGCTGATTACTGATTTCTGGTGGATGACTTCTCTTTCTGTTTGCAGAGCTCAGGGTAGTGTTTGTATGATCCTTTCTTCCTACTTTCATTCTTACAACAATCCTGTGAGGTGGGTTAGGATGAGAGAGAGTATCTAGTTTAAGGTTATCCCCGAGTTTCCTGGCTGAGTATGGATGGATTTGAACCCAATTCTCATCCAATGCTCTAACCAGGCTTTTAACTAAAGTGGGGTACTGAGAGCAGGAGACAAAGGAGACTAAACTCATTATTTTAACTATGAAACAAGTACTAGAGTGGCTAAACATTATTAAGGTTGGCTGGCATAAACTAAACACACACACACACACACACATTTACTCCATAGTAAACCTGTGTTCACTGGGATAAACTCAAGATATTTTTTTGTTCAGGACTGAATCTTTTCTTTATCATTTGGTTGAGATATACATACAAATGTGAAGTGGAAGAAAGGAAAAAACTGTGAAATCCATTTTTTTCTTTCATATTTGTGTGTGTGTGTGTGTGTGTGTGTACACTTGTATCTATAATAGCACAAAATTTGCACACATTGCCTTGATACTGCTGCCCAACACAAAACTCGTTCTGCATATGGATGAAAGAAAATAGGTGGAAGACTGATGCTGAGGGCTGGCTGAAATCCGAAGCAGAAGAGCAGCAGCACAGGGTGAGAGAGGGTGAGAATCAGCGTAGAGGGGCAAAGAGCAGACAAAGAGCCCTGTGGCATGTTAAAGCAGAAGCAGACATTGGGTAGATTGGCATCAGAAAGTTGATGATTCCCACTAATTTAACAAGAGCAAGTTTTTTTTTAAAAAACAAACATCTCTACCATGGCTGGCCTTGTGCTAATTGCTTAGCTTTCAGCCTTGGTGTTTGTTACTAGCATGGTTCCCTTTGACTATTTGTGCAGTTCTGCTTTCCAGTGTTCTGTGTTTTATGTTAGAATCTCTAATCTGTGTTAACTGTGGTGTACATTTGTCTGTTAGGGATCATGGGGCTCTAGTTCTGTAAAAGAGCACATGTTTTGCATGCAGAAGGGGGGTCCCAGGTGTTGGAAGTTAAAGGACTTTGCGCTGTCTCTTGTCTAAGACAGTGGAGGACAGACTAGTGAGTCAGAGGGCTAGAGGGTCAAGGCATTGGTCACCCCTTTTCCACTGCTCTGACACTATCCCTTTGGATATGTAGATTGCTAATCTCAGGGATTAACTTCCTTCCTCTCTCTCTTCCCTACCTGTCCTTCTACCTTGCAACATGGCAAGCTCCTCTCCCTGCACCATGTGTGCAGAGAAGATGCAGAATCCATCTGCATCCAGCTAGATAGATAGATTAGAGATCCTAACTCCTCACTTTCCTATCTAGAATGGAGTTCCTTAATAAATGCCTTATATATTGATTTGAAACTATGAATTGGCTCCAAGTTACTTTACTCTCAGCATACACGCATGCCTAACTAAATTCCGCTGTGTTGTGCCTCTGTGCATTCTGCTAGAATGAGAAAGGGGTTCTCTCACCACAGAGAATTTCCATCAGGTTATGGGAGCCCAGTATTTTGAGCTGTGTGTACTGCAACTAGAGAGTTAGGTTTGTTCCAGGAGATCCAGTGAGATCTAGCATGGACACTTTGAATTGCTAACCTGCAGCAACTGCCTTTTGGAGCCAGTGAGGATGGCTACTTACCTAGAGGGAAAACTCAGGCTGACTATCTTGAACGCAGACAATTTGGAATGGAAAACCAGATTGAGGCTTGCACTGAAAGCAGAAGGACTCTAAAAAGTTACTGAGGAGGAACCCCCCCCCCCCGCAGATGGAACCATGGCTGCTGAGAAGACTGCCAGACAAAACTGGCTGATCAAGGATGTGAAATCTCAAGCTTTGATTGCAGCTTCTGTGAGTAAAAATTATCTTTACACGATATGTGATCTTGGAACCTCAAGGGAAATGCTAAGCAAGCTAGATTCCTTGCATATGAAGAAGGAGTGGGCATACACCTTTAACTTGAGAAAGAAAATGCAGGATCTCAGGTATAAAGTTGGGGACTGTTTTGCTACATATATGGGATTTCTGGAAGATTTCTTTTTTCAATTTAAAGAGGCAGGGGAGAAATTTACAGAGAGTCAGAAGCTGGAAGCTCTGTTCCTAAGCATGCCCCCCAGCTATAGCAGTATAATCGGCCAATTGGAAACCCACACCAATCTAAGCTTTGAGGAAGCAGTACAAACATGATCTTCTGAAACAAACAGGAGGAAAGTTTTGAATTCTCGCTATGAAAGTGAATTGGAAAGTAACTTTGCTCTAAAGCAACAATTGACCATTCCAGGGGAAACCCAAGGTGGGGAGGGAATGCTGCAAGAGGAAACTGCATGGGGCCCTCACATTTACATACAAAGAGATCTGTCTTTGTTGCCAAGGAAACTCAGTCCAGAGAGAGAGGACTGAGGACACATGACCGCCAGCAGAGAGACTGCTCCTGAAGTGAGGCCAGCTGGGACTAATGCCTTTAGATGTTTTCTGTGTAACCAATTTGGCCACAAGGTGGCGAACTGTCCCAAGAATCAGAAAAAGGATTTTAAGTTTACAGAAAGATATTTGAACAAAGGCTTTAATGTTTGCTTGATGCAAAGCGATGAAAAGTTCATTTTTGATTCTGGTTCTTCTGTTAATATTTCAAATAATTTGGATTTCTATACTGAATTGTTTGATATTCCTGAAGAGACTGCTTATTTGGGCAATAATACTACAATTAAAGCCAAGAAGAAAGGCGAAGGAATTTTGTATTGTAAGTTACTGGATGGATCTGTTAAACCATTTTTTCTTAAAGATGTTTTGCATATCCCTGACTTCTCAAGCTCCTTGATTTCAATATCCAAGCTAGAGAAACAAGGCTGTGAACTGTATATTAAAAACAGACAATGTGTTGTTACCCAGAATGGAGAAGTTTGCCTTGTAGGCTCTAAATCCAGAGGTCTTTACAGTGTGGAGGAGCAATCTGTATCGAAGACAGACAGAGAAAGACTAGCCCAGTCCAAACCTGAGGCATACCAGCCTAATGAAGTGAACCTTGCTAAGTCATGCCTGCATGAAAACTGCTTGCAACTGTGGCATAGACGCCTAGGACACAGGAGCTATGAGTCAATCCAGAACATGAAGGAAAAGGGATTAGCTAATGGCATTGATTTTGTACCATGTAATATTGTAACTAACTGTGTTTGTTGTCTTAAGTCCAAAGCAGTTAACAAGCCATTTCCTAAGCAGAGTGAAAGGAAGACCAGAAGACTCCTAGAACTGATCCACAGCGATATATCTGGACCACTACCAGCAACCATAGGTAATCAAAAATATTTTCTAACAATAACACCAGAAGGAAAACTGTATGAGACGCTCTTCTGATCAGCAGGATTGCTGACCATGCAGGTCAAGGTTGGGTCTGAGTTGCTGGGCTGCCAGAGCAGGCAGAGATCTGTGCCACTGGCAGAAATCCAGAACCAGTCAGAAATTCCTTCCAAAGTACCAGCCAAGTTCCCTCTTTTCCAGGAGACATTAAAGTCCCCCTTTCCAGGCGGCACCTGACACTTCAGGGTCACATTGCACCCAGCTGAAGCATTGGAGATTAGATGGTGGGATATCTTTGGTTCTGGAACTGGCTCTATTGAAAAGGAATGACACATGCATGAACCTTCCCTGCCGCCCACCTACTGTCAGTAGTTAAGTGCAAAGGAAGAATGGTGCTGGTCTCATTCTGTAGTTTCAGGGGGACACAGAAGATGCATGAAAAGGAACTTACTGTGAACCGTGAGGTTGAATGTATAGTCTTCATTCACTGCTGTATCAAACCTTACACGATTCCTGTATATTCCACCGTCATCCAGCACCAGGTTTTTAATACTTAGCATGGTCACATTAAGCACTTTCAGCCTTTTCCCAAACCTGTCACTGGGATCAGGCATCTCCATTTTCCCATCTCTGAATTCAGCATTCACAAGTCCCTGATTGGTTTGGGTCTGAAATTCCCATTCAGTTCTCTCCACTCCTTTTGCTGAGGAGGAGATATTTAGATGAAGCAAAGCGGTTCCTCCCAGGACCCCATCCACCTGATACGGGGAAGGATTTCCCGATGGTTTACTTACAGTGCCTATTTGAAACAAAGGAAAAAGTGGGAGACAGAAAAGAGAAGTCGAGGAGGAGGAGGAACAATCAAGCCAAGGCCCCTGGTACAGTTCTTATGTTCTTACTACAGTAAGATGGTTCCAATCTGGACAATTGGATTTGGCGAAGATGGCTTCTCCCTCTCACTTATGTTAGAAGAACAAATGGTAATATGTTTTTCTTAAGCTCAACATTTACATTTTCAGTTCTCTCTTTCCTTTACATCCTCCTCTCTTATCCCCGGGCATGTCCTCTTACCAGATTTTATCATCAGATCTTTAATGATCATTTGTCTATCTATGTGATTCAAAATGCCTGATATCCACCCAATTGCTTGGAATAAGATTAGATATACTGTACATGTAAATAAACAAATGTCCCAATGCTGGGAGTAGAGATGTGTGAACCGGTTTGGATCTGAACCGGGGCGGTTCAGCGGTTCGGATCCGAACTGAACCAGCCCTCAGGTTCGGGCTGCAGGTTCAGATTCGAACCGAACTGGGGGTTGGACCCTCAGCTCCAAGTAATATGGGAATGCAGCCTCTCATACATTGCCTCTCCTCTCTTGTTCCCTCAGTTTTAGTCAATCTGGGAGTATTTAGCAATATTCCAGCTCTAAACGATATCAGAATGTTTAGCAAATTTTGGAAGACTCACCAAGGAAAGAGCAGAGCAAGGTTCCAAACAGAAGAGCGATCTTGAGGCTTCTGTGAGGGCATTGCACAGCCATTTCTGGCTTCCAGTGTGTGGAAGTCTTCCTAAAAACACACACACACACACACACACACACACACACACACACACACTTTTTTGTCATCAGTTTGGTCATAATTTCTTCCTCGGTAGAAATTCAGAATTGTGTAAACTAAAAACACAATAGATGGCTCAACAGATTTGAGATGTGTATCCGACTTCTCCCTCTAAGCCAGTAACTCTGTAAAAACAGAAAGTGGTTGTGATGCAAGCAATGAAGCTATGGGGGAAGTGGGGCAGTATTCCTTGTCCTGCCCATTTCCTGCCTCCCCTGCCCCCACCGTGGCCGACAGCACCTCGCTTCCTGTGCCACAACCTGCCATGTTCTGAGATGCCAACATATTTCTGAAAGACCGATCTTTTATTTCTACAGCAAGGGGGTCTGTGCTCAAGCCTGCCTGGAATTCACATCCTCTGCCCTGGAAGCCCCTGTGAACTCTTGTGCCCTTTTGTGCACAAGCATTTGCTATCCCCTGTTAACTGAGCAAAGAGACACCTTTGAAAGTGGTAATTCTCTAATATTTAGTAGTGGGGAGCAACTGGCCCTATCCAACCCCAGCACAGCGTCCCTCTAGTGGCTGTTGCTGGTATCTACCTTATGTTCCTTTTTAAATTGTGAGCCCTCTGGGGCCAGGGAACCAACTTATTCAGTAATTATGTATTTTCTGGTGTAAAACACTCTGAGAACCTTTGTGGGAAAGTGGTCTTTAAATAGCTACTACATGGCGCAACAGGAAAATGACTTGACTAGCAAGCCAGAGGTTACTGGTTCGAATCCCCACTGGTATGTTTCCCAGACTATGGGGAAACACCTATATTGGGCAGCAGCGATATAGGAAGGTGCTGAAAGGCATCATCTCATACTACATGGGAGGAGGCAATGGTCAACCCCTCCTGTATTCTGCCAAATACAACCACAGGGCTCTGTGGGCGCCACGAGTCGACACCGACTCGAAGGCACACTTTACTTTACTTTAAACCATTCAGGGCTTTATAGGTAATGATACAGAAAGGCATCATCTCATACTGCACGGGAGATGGCAATGGTCAACCCCTCCTGTATTCTACCAAAGACAACCACAGGGCTATGTGGGCGCCAGGAGTCGACACCGACTCGATGGCACACTTTCCTTTACCTTACAGTGGTAGTACCTACTTTCTTTCTGCTCACGTTTCTTTGGATCCAACCCATAGCATTAGATTAGCAAAAGAGAGACAAATGTCTCCCTTCACTACTTAGCCAAACTGGGAGTGCCAGCCAAGGCCCTACAACTCACATGCCCTGAAAATCATTTGTTCAAGTTGTTTCATTGTCGGAGATGAAACTCTCTTAATTCCATTTGCTGCTAATTGTGGGAAAGCAACCTCAGTTGCTGGAAAGAATATGGAAATGCCCATTATAAGAGGACATTTAAATGGAATAGTGGATGAGCACTCTCTGTCTTGTCTCTTTTAGAATCTATTCTAAACAATCCCATCTTAATAGCAAGACCATGGGCCCTGTCAGACGAAAGGCATGAAAGCTTCTAAACAAGCTTCAAAAAACAAGCAGAGAATTCCCTCCACAGATGGACCCGACAGCCACATGGTTCATTTTGCTGTCATTGCTCAGTGGTTTCTTTGACCCTTCCCTCCTCCATTCGCCCAATCCACGGCTGTTTCTGGGCTGTTCTGTGCTGAGCCTCTTGCAACAACTGAGAAGAAAGCCTGGGGGTTGGTTCAGATGCAGCACAATGGCAAATTCAGCCACTCTTAAAACAAACAAGCCAACCGCCCACTGTGGCGTTAAAGCTCCGTTTGGTCAACTTGAACCTCGGGTGAATTTGAGAGGCACATTCGGACGAAAGAGCACAGCAGGGACTCTCAAATCCAACAGAGGATCAGTGTTTGTGTCTGAAGCAGCCCCATCTCTCTCTGTGCCAGAGCTTCTCAAACTTGGGTCCCCAGGTATTATTGGACTACAAATCCCATCATGATGGGTGAGAGGAGTTGTAGTCCAACAACAGCTGGCGAGCCAAGTTTGGGAAGCCCTACTCTATGCAAACTGGAGCTTGCAGAGTCTTGAATGACATCATGTGCAAGAGCTGAATGGGGTAGCCTGAGGTCTTAAGGGCCCTGAGACGAGGCGCCAAATACTGCCTGCTCCCAGCCCCAGGACTCAGAGGGCATGCAAGTGGGGTGCCACACAGTGACACAGCTGCAGTGCTCACTGCAGCCCTATGCCCACCCTCTTAAGACAGAGGTGGAACTCCAGATGTTGCGGAACTGCAACTCCTTCAGGCCCTGGCAACAGTAACTCATGCCTTTGTTACCTCTCATTTGGATTACTGTAATGCGCTCTATCTAGGGTTGCCTTTGAAAATGTTTCGGAAGCTTCAAAATGCAGTGGCCCACCTCCATATAGGTGGCCGTAGAATTGATAGTGTCACACCTCTTTTATTCTCACTGCACTGGTTGCCTGTTCTCAAAGAGCTGGTTCTCACCTACAGAACCCTTACGGGCTTAGCACCTGTATAGCTCTGGAATCACTTCTCCCAGCCGGTTGTATCCTGTCCTGTGAGGTCTTCTCAGCTGGCCCTGGTGCCTGGGCCCATAGGAGGACCTTCTCTGTGGCCGCCCCTCTTCTTTGGAACACTCTTCCCCCACCCCCGATTCGTCCCCCCCCCATTCGTTCAGCCCCCTCCTTAGTTGCTTTTAAATCCCATCTTAAGACCTACCTGTTTTGCCAGGCTTTTGCCCTTTATTTATTTATTTTTAATTGTTATTGGTGTTGTTGTTCACTGCCTAGAGTCTTTGGAGGAGGCAGTATACAAGAAATTTTTGAATGAAAGATAGATAGATAGGTAGACTATCACCCCCAGGCACAGTAAATTGTGACTGGAGGTGATGGGAGTTGTAGTTCAGCAACATCTGCAGTCCCACAGGTTGGGAACTCCTGCTCTAAGATGACTGCTTCACCATGCCTCATGAAAGGGATGCTCCAGAGCTGAATAACTGCCCTTCTGATTGAGAGCTTAACACTGAGATTCCAAAGGATAGGCAGACGGAGATAAAACACAAATTTGTCTCCTGTGTGTGACAGGCAGGGTTAAACAAATGAAATCCAAGAGGCCCAAACCCAGTAAGGGGGAGGGTGGCTTTTCAATCCCAGCAATAGCCCTGCTGCCCACTCCTGCAATTCCTCCTTTTCCCAGAAACTCTCCCTGTCATTTATTTCATTTATCGTTAGATTTTTATACCTTGCATTAAAACTGTCTCAAGGCGGTTTACAAAACATTTAAAACAATAGAAGACTATAAAACAGTTACACAACCAAAATATTCAATTGGAATATAAAAATACGGACCTAATTAAAAGTTTAAAAAACAGACACAATAGGACCATAAAATACAGCAGCAACGACAAAAACACTCATATAAAAAGCCTGGGTAAAAAGCCAGGATTCCACTTGCTTTCTAAAAACTGTGATGGAGACTGAGGAGTGGATGCCCACTGGGAGAGCATTCCAACGTCTGGAGGCAATGACTGAGAAGGCCCTGTCCCACGTGCACGAAAGGGGAGCCCCCTTCATTGTCAGCATGCAGAGCAGAGCCCCCTCCAATTTACCAGCATCATGTTCCACTTCCACGAGGAGGCTGAAGAGGAGGATGGTGGAAGAACAGATGCACCCAACTGGAACATGCACCTTGTGTAGGGTGGTGGATTCCGCCACCTAGTGGGGAAATCTGCTATCACTGCAGGAGCTACTGATGTCTCCTCCTTCCACATTTCAGCAGCCAACCAAGATGAAGGGGGACCTCTGGACTCACGATGCATGGCCGTTAACAGGAGCACTGCAGTTCTCAAGCAGCATGACAAGAATATGTGTGTACCAAAATGTTACAAGCCAGATGAGAACTGTCAGAGATCCCCACCCCCACCCAGTTGTTTATGGAGGAAGCTCATAATTCGTGACCCAAATAGCATCTGAGTGGATGGGGAGTCACACATAGATATTGAAAGAGATCCGGTGCTTGAACTGGGGCAGGTGGGGAAATGTCAGAATGGGAGGGTTTATTCTAATATGCAGCTGGATGTGCTTTGTGAACTTCCAAAAGAATTGTGCAGTAGGAACTCAGTTCTTGTGTAGTTGGGCCTATGTGTTTAATAAGGAGCTGGGCTGAGAAGAGAAAAGAAAAATAAACAGAAAATAGACAATATAACCTTATATGAAAAGTATCAGGGGTGTAGGGAGCTTGGCGGGGGCCAAAATCCAACCGGCGGCTTTCCTGTCCCCTGGGTATTCCTTGGCCCCCCCAGCCACTCCGCCTTCATCTGACATCAGACACAAGAGGGTGGAGTTCTCAGCACTGGCCCCGCCCCTTGCTTCTGACATCAGATGCAGGGGAGGGGCCAGTGCCAGGGGCCAAAGTGGCACCCGAGGGTGAGGGGGATACTTGGGGGGGCAGAACCTTGAGGCCTGGAGACAATTGTCCCCACTAACTCAATGATTACGACGACACTGAAAAATATATCAGAACCTTCCCTTACTCTCCCACCTCTGCAAAGCACGTCCAGTTTTCTCTTTCGTTCCCTTTTACTGGGTCCATTTTCAGCAATCCTCTTTTCTTCCTGAAGCTGCCTGTATGCACCTCCCAAATGTATGTACCCCTTGAGCCCCCCCCCCGCCCCGGCACAAGCTGCAGGCACATATTTGCTATCAATATGTGGGCTGCAGAGCGATGGGGAGATGGACTAAAAGGGCTCCTTCTTGTGATGAAATTTCTCTTCCACTGGTGCATCATTTGTTTCAATGTCAGCCATTGAAGAACATACAATCCTTCGGGCCTCATTTTATCTTTGCTCTTTTGACCGGTTACAAAGATCTTTTATTATTTATTTAGCATCCTCTGTCTGTGTGGCACTTTCCAAAGATTGTGTCTAATGGGTCCGATGTTTCTATCTGTTGAAGCAGACCAGTTCTCGATTCCACAGATAAGTCCTGGCACTCCTAGGAAATTCTGTTGGTTGGGGCTAAACCCCAATAGGATTGGGCTCCAACAAAGCTCCGCCCCTCATTACAGCACCACCTTGTTTAGGTGGCAAGACCCGGAAGCTGAGAAGGGAACTGGAGTGTGGCATATACAGTTATAGAGTTCATTCTGGAATTCTGATCCAGGTCTGGAAAGGTTTCAGCATCCTGAAATGGAAGATGAGAAAAATTAAAAACAAATATCCTTTTTTAATACCCTCCACCAGGGGCCCCCAGATGTCGTTGGACTACAACTCCCATCATCCTCAGCCATAATGGCCAACTTCTGAAGAATGGAAGTTGCTCAAAAAGATGGCTGTTGATGACTGAAATTGACTTTTTAAAATATGGGTATTTCTTTTATAGGAATCAATAACAAATGATTGTTATTGGTTCCTGACTTCCTTCAACAATCAGGTTAGCAGGAAATTTCCGCATCTGGAACATTTCCCCCAATGTATTGCTATGAGAGAGAGGAGAGCTGCTCTTGTGGTAGCAGACATGACTTGTCCCTTTAGCTAAACAGGGTCCACCCTGGTTGCATATGAAAGGGAGATTAGAAGTGTGAGTACTGTAAGATACTGGGGATGGAGCCACTCTGGAAAGAGCAGAAGGTTCCAAGTTCCCTCGCTGGCTTCTCCAAGATAGGGCTGAGAGAGATTCCTGCCTGCAACTTGAAGAAGCTACTGCTAGTCTGTGAAGACAATACTGCCCTAGATAGACCAATGGTCTGATTCAGTATATGGCAGCTTCCTATGTTCCTATGATAAAATTTGCATTTGATCATGCAAATGTGGCTTTCCCAACATTTTACATTTCCAAATGTGACTTTTTCAAATCACAAGGTGAACTTTTGGCAAAAAGAATAAAGTTCCTGATGGCTGTGGGTGGATGGACAGACCTTGCCTTGTGAGCTGAAAGAGCAGGGAGTGAGGCTTAGGAAGGGGATCCTTTTGAAGCGAGGCGGCTGAACAGCTGGTGCTGCATTATATCCAGGATGCATTAACAAAGGATGCTTTGTTTCCATCCCACTGTCCAAACTCTCCTATCAGGCTTCTGTCAGGCAACCATGTCTCTGCCTAGCTAGTACCTATATTGTAAAACAAAGAGTTCTCTGACCTTAGTCCCCAGAAGTTGTTGGACTACAACTCCCATCACCGCAGCCACAATTGCATTGGATGATGGGAGCTGTAGTCCAACAACATCTGAAGTCCCAAGGCTGGCAATTCCTGCCAAGCTACAGTGTGTCTGAAGAGGCAAAAAGTCACATCATGCTGAGCTAAATGTGAAGCAGATCAGGCTGTTTTCTCCACTCTTGGCATGTTTTCTTTCACCCCTAGCAATATCCCTCTTTCTTCACTCTGTTTCCTTCATGGCAGCCCAACACTTTAAGAACACAACAGAACCACACAACGAATTCACTTGCATTTAAACCACCCCACCCAGCACTGACACAAAGCCACCATCCCGACAGGCTGGAAACGAGATCTCTCTTCAAATACATTCAAATTGTATATCAGGGTATTCCTCCCAAGGGGAAATTTCAGAGAATGCTCTCCGATTGTTCCTCCATATCTCCCCCGCATGAGGTCACAGTTTAATAGTTCCATGGATCTTCCAGAATAGGCAGTGATAGAAGGGTTTGCTAACATCTGCTTGGAGGTGCACCTAGGTAATTTTGGAGCCTGGACCTAAAGGCCTTTGGAGCCCCTGCCCCCCCCACCTCGCTGCAAGTTAAGCATCATGTTTTAACACCTAGGTTCTCGAGGGTACAAACCACACCATCCAGAACAGACTAAAGAGGATTTGGGGGCTCCCAGGGGTGTGTGAGGCCCTGGACTTCAGCCCCAAGTCTGGGGTAAGAGCGTGCTTCTGCATCCGACGTTCGAGTTTAAACTTCCCTTCTTCTCTAAGGAAAGGAACACTAACATTCAGCAGACCGATAGTCTAAATAAAAAGTTGGCTTGCCTTTTGGAAATGAAAGGGCAACAGAAGCTGTAAACTTGCGAAGAAATTTCTGGGGCAAGAAACTCTGGAAAATACCCCCCCCCCCTTTCCTTTCTTTGGAATTGTACAACTCCAGCATTCTCCGGAAGAACAAAAACAGCGTTCAGGCTTAGTCCTCCTCCTCCTCCTCCTCCGCAGGGGTGTAGCTAGCAGAGAGGGGGCCCGTGTTCACCCCTCTCCCAAGCAATTCCTCGGAGTGAGGGAGAGAGATAATAAAGAACATTGGGAGAGGTGGATCTGGGGGGGCATCCCCACAAGCTTCTGGAAGATGGGGACATGATATCAGGCTGTCCTTTGGGCATGGCAAGCAGGGTGACTGCCCCGGGCCCTGCTCTTTTAACCCCCATTAGAATTAACTGGAAGGGGGCCACACACGGACTGATTTGCCCCAGGCCCCGCACCCCGCCTAAGGGCATCTCTAAGGACAGCCCTGCTTGAGATAGTCAATACTGGGGCAGGCAAGTGGGAAAACAGTGTTTAAGGGAAATCAGCAAACAAAATATAGAATATAAAAGGGGTGGGGAATTCAAATATAATATAAAAAATTCGCTGGGGCGAATAAAACCCTTTCAAGCTGGTTTTGATTATGGGATCCTCACGCTTCGAACGAGAGACTTGTTGCAGTAGAGGCTGAAGATAAAAATCAACCAAGACAGGAAGCCAGATCATACGCAATTTACCACCAGGCATGCTGAAGGCCTCCTGAAATAGGAAAGATCTAAGTATACTGCCTACAAAAAGAGCATTGGGGAGGGGGTTGTGCATCTCCTGAGGTGGGGAGTCCCACAGCCTGGGGGCTGTAGTGGAGAAAGTCCTGCTGCCAACCATACCTCAGAAAGTGCTGGGTGCCTAGCAGGCCCTCTCCAAGTGATGATAAAAATATATCTGCCACCACCCCCATGTTAGAAGGGGTGTGTGTGTGTGTGTACTTTTTAGATACTAAGTCAAAACCGCTTTATTCTCCAGAACTTTTTGGATATCGGCAAAGACATGGTTTCATTCTATTGCTCTTATTAGTTCTGTTAACTGCATTGTATATCTTAGATCTCTCGTTTCGACTGCTGGGTTTTAAAAGGATTTCTTGCACGTTGTTTTATTTTGGACTTGGAGACCTTGCAGTAGAAAGTAGAAAGAGTACAAAAGCTTTGCTCAATTATAACACACACCTACTGCATACTTTCTTCTAATGGTTACCGAAGGAAATACGAAGCCCACCAAACATTTAGGAAAATAGCTAAGTCAGCAGTTCTCCAAGATGTTGAAGGACTACAACTCCCAACATCCCCAGCCACAATGGCCAAAGTCCAATAGAACACCACTGTGCAAGGTCCTCTCACCTGGCATTCATCCATCTCTCCATCTGGAGTCTCATCATAAATGGGGTCTGGAGGTCTATCCTTCCCCGGCGTTGTAGAGACAATAGCTGTGGCATATAATATTAGATGTGTTATTCCATTGCATTGACAAAAGTTCCCATATTTTGTTGTAACTGAGCCTTGTTTACAACATAATTCTTCCACAGCTTATCCCTGACTCCACTTCTCTCCATTTCCTCTGTTGTCTGCCTTGTGTCCATCAGTTTATTTGTTTAGCCAAACCAAAGATATTTGACTAAAAGAGAAATTCTGAATTCTGAAGAATTCTGAAGAATTTGACAGATTGTATCAGCATGCCACCTACTTTGAGGGCAGAAATGAAAAAAGCTACTTTCCTTGTAACAGAGCCTGGTATCAGTGAATAACAAATTTACTTAGAACCTCAAAAATCTCCCAGAATAAGCCACAAGCAATGAACAAATAAAGACGTCATGTAAACTCTTGTAGAAATTACAACAGAAAAATAAATGGATCAGATCTTCCACTTCCCCAGACCCACACGGACACAGACATTCTGCAATAGGAATACTAGTCATATATATGGCCAGTCAACACTGTGGGTGGTAAAACATTGTCAGTTGTAGATTGTGTGCCCCTTGGGGCAGGGACCTGTTCTCATTAGTTGTGAAGCACCATGTATGCGAATGGCGACAGAGAGACAGACAGCCTCTCAGGATAAAGAAAAGTAGACAGACAGACAAATTTGGCAACCCTCAGCTTTTCCTGACAAGCTAGAGATGAAGACAATTTCCTACCTCTGTTGCTCAATGTTTTTTTACACAGCCAAATCGCAAAACTTGCAACCAGGATTAGGACCAGCACAACAATGAAACACACCATCCAGAGGGCATTTCCGCCTGAAAGGAGCAAGAAATGTCTCCTCAGAGTTAGTGGTCCCTCAGCCCCAAAAGCATCAGAATTAAAAACAGGCAAATGTGCAAATAGATTTATTTATCTTAAGCTTTTCTTACTCAGGACTTGGGTTAAGTTGGCACAGATTTTGATTTGTAGAGTATATATAACAGTCCTTCCTATGTGTTCTGCTCTGACTGTTCAACCACCTTCCTTCAGTGGTCCCTTGACCACAAGCAGATGCTGCCCTCCAGGTACTGTAGTTATGGACATTTCTCCACCCCCATGTCTACACATATATCTACAGAAAAGACACTTTTTAATATCCTTCTATATTATTATTTCTATAAGGACATCAGAGCATTTTATTTTTCCTGTGCTCTGTCTATATCCAGGGAATTCTGATGACTGATGGATAAATAGATAGATGATTTTAATACAACAATAACTGAAAATAAAGCTAAGTTTCTTGTGGCAGCTCTTAGAACAAGGCCAGAAAGACTGGAAGAGGCCAGACTGTATTATGTTTACTTCAACTTTATATTGTATGCATTTTGTAAAATTCACTTACTATTTGATTGGATTCATGATCTTAATTTCCTGGGGGGTGGGGTTGTTCTTGGGTTTGATGTTCAATTCAAATATTCTTGTTTTGCAGTTAGTGGACCAAAGTAAACTCAGTTTGGCATTTCAATATTCATTACCTATAAAGCCCTGAATGGCTTAAAGTAAAGTAAAGTGTGCCATCGAGTCAGTGTCGATGCCTGGCACCCACAGAGCCCTGTAGAATACAGGAGGGGTTTCCCATTGCTTCCTCCCACGCAGTGTGAGATGATGCCTTTCAGCATCTTCCTATATCACTGCTGCCCTATATAGGTGTCTCCCCAGAGTCTGGGAAACATACCAGCAGGGATTCGAACCAGCAACCTCTGGCTTGCTAATAAATTCATTCCTCCACTGCACCATTAGGTGGCTCCTGAATGGCTTGGGTCCAGGGTGAGAGAGAGCCCCTTCTCTGTCATGAATCCTGTCACCTATTAAGATCATCCGGGAAGGTCCAGTTATGGTTACTGTTGGCTCATTTGGTGGTGACTCAAAACTGGGCCTTCTCTGTGGCTGCCCCAGGGCTCTGAAATACACTCCCTGTCAAAATAAGAGCACCTCAATCTCTGGCTGCTTTCTAAAAGATTTTCAGGACACACCTGCCTTCTCAGGCTTTTAGTCAAAATTAATTCTTAATGACATTTATCCTGTAAACTTATTGTATTTATTTATTTAACATATTTTTATACCTCCCAAAACTTAAATCTCTGGGCGGTTTACAACAAAATAAAAACAGAAAAAGTAAAACATTAGTTAAAACAAAAAGTTTACAAAATTACAACAATTTAAAAAATTTTAAACAATATTTTAAAACAGCATTTTTTAAAATTCTGTTTTCCTTTTGTTGCATTTTAAATTATGCACACTACCTAGGGATACACACATTCCAGGTAGTATATACATATGATAAATAAATACATAATTTATAGCAGACTGCTGAGAGGAGCTGCGCTGGGATTAGAAATGGATCATACCAGCCTGGATGTCAATAATGACATTGCACTCGCCATAGCAAGAAGATGGGGACTGTAGCATGGTAGTGGAGCTCCTGCTTTGTGTGCCGAGGGTTCCAGGTTCAATCCTTGGCAGCGTCTCCAGGCAGGCCTGGGAAGACCCTGGGAAGGCTGCTGCCAGTCAGTGCGAATATTACTGAGCTAGATGGGCCAATGCTCAGACTCAGCAGGAGACAGCTTCCTGCCTTGGAAGGAGCAGCATTTCTAAGGAGCAGAAATGCGTCTTCTGCACAATTCAGCCAGGCTTTCAAAACTGAATGCGTGACTTTCGAAATGTGTATTCAAAACTTGATTTTCAGGGACCCATTGTAAGGCTGATTCTCACCACTATAACAACGTCTGTTAAGGGATATATGAAGTATCACTAGCGCCAGCAGGGGAGGCAATACATGGCTTGTCTTCAATGAATTAAATACATTGCTTTCCTTGTATTGTATAAATTGTATGGTATTTGATTGTATTTGATTTTACCTTGGATGCATTCAATAAATTGCTTACCTCCAACCAATTGCTTCCTTTCGTCTGAGCAGATGCTGTGCAAGTTGAACGAGACATTCTTCCAATCAGCAGGATTGCTGACCCGGCATGTGATGGTGGAGTCTGAGGAGCTGGCTTGCCAGAACAAGTGGAGATCCCTACCATGACTGGAGATCTGGTACCGGACTGAACCATCTTCTGAATCCTGGAGGGTGTTCCCGCTTTCCCAGGTAATATTAAATTCCCCCTTCCTGGGCAGCTGACACTGCAGGGTCACGTTACATCCATCTGAAGCCCTGGATATGAGTTGGGGGGAAATATGTGGTTCTGGCACTGGTTCTGTTGAATGCAAAGGAAAAACTCCTGATGTCTGTGCCCCACGGCTGCCACTAACTGTGCAGGGAAAATGGTGCCGATCCTCACGCCGTGTCCAACATGGACATACAGTATTCCAATACAAGGGGAAATGGTGGAATCAGAATAATTACTTACCAAAGACAGTGAGGCTGAATGAGTCCACTTGAATCTCTTCGGTATGAAACGTTACACGAAGCCCATACACTCCACTGTCCTCCCTCTCCACGTGGCTGATCTTTAGAGTGGTGTCATTGGTTATTTCTATCCGTTGCCCAAAGCTATCACGGAGGACAGACCACTTCCATTTCCCTTCAGCAAATCTAACAATCTGAAATTGGGTCTTGTTCTGAAAAGTCCATTCAAATTCCTCGACAGTTGAACCTGTTACATTAACAGAAAACACAACAGATCCTCCCAGGACCCTGTTCATTTGCTGAGGAGGGTTCTTTGCTTGATGGCTTCCAGTCCCTATTTTGATTTTAAATGAAGGGAGGAGAGAAAGAAGAAGAAATGTTTTCCAAGTTGAAGGACAAATTCTCATACTTCTTATTCTATCTATCTATCTATCTATCTATTCATTCATTCATTTGATTTCTATACCACCCTTCCAAAAATGGCTCAGGGCGGTTCACACAGAGAAATAACAAATAAATAAGATAAACAAAATGGATCGCTGTCCCCAAAGGGCTCACATTCTAAAAAGAAACGTATGATAGACACCAGCAACAGTCACTGGAGGGGTGCTGTGCTGGGGGTGGATAGGGCCAGTTACTCTCCCCCTGCTCAATAAAGAGAATCACCACGTTAAAAGGTGCCTCTTTGCCAAGTTAGCATCAGGTTTTGTGTTGAAGTTAGCATCAGGTTTTGTGTTGAAATTTTCTCCCTATGTCAAAGGCGAAGGCTATCCGGTTTGTGTTAAGATGCATCTTTCAACATTTAGTTCCATCTTTCCTTGTTCCCTGGAAGAAGGCTGGAATAACTAGTGCATGTTCCCTCATCCATTCTGGATCCAGGGAGGAACAATACTGCCATGAGGATGCTGGCATTCTCTAGTTCATGCTTCTTGTGGGCCTTAGGCGTTCTCAGAAAGAGGCGAGGAGCTTCAGGCAACGGGGGTTTGGGATTCTCCCCAGGAGTCAGCAACTGGCTTGTGGGTATTGCTTTGTGGAGGCCTGTACTATATTGCTTGACAGCATTGTGTTAATTATTCTTAAACGATCCAGCCGAGATTTAGGTAACTCGTTCCACACATCTTGTGGGGCTTTAGACCTGTGACTTGAGACCTGTCGCTTTAGACCTGTGTGGGGACAGTAGCCCCCTGCAGGGGTGCAGATCTCCCCCTAAGCATTTGAGGAGTCATTTTACTGAACTCCCCCTGCCAGACCTAATAACCTAGTAAAAGTTTCTTTCCTCCCCCTCCAACAAATACGGGAGGACTCTTCAAGCTCTCCCGTGACCTGCTCTCCTGACCTCTTATTTTATTTATTATTTATTTATCAAATTTGTACACCGCCCCAAACTTTTATCTCTGGGCGGTTTACAATAACATAAAACCAGTTAAACCATTCTTGCCCTTTTGCCACACAGCAAAGCATTACTGGAATTCAAGGGAGTTTCTAAAGCCATTCGTGGAATGGCCAGAACATTTCTCTATTCATAGGGACAGAAATGGCCAAAGGTCCCAGTGGAAGGTTCTTTTAGTTTGTTCCAAAAAACCTATCAGGTGGATGTGGGTATGTCATTGGGCCAGGCTTCTACAGCTCCCTCTGTTCAGGATACTTCAGTGCCATTAACCTTCCCATTCAGGAATCTCCATTGACTTCCTGGACTATGAGTAAGCATCCTGCCATTCAAAGGCATGGCAAGTAGCCATTATTTACTTTGTAACAACATAGAAAAGAGATTAACAGTGGGAACTTGTGAAATGTGGGAGGTACGTGAAAGAAGCAGGGGTAAAAAAGACCCGTGGTGTTGGGTGGGTGGGTGAGGTTGGGGAGATAGCTATAAGATGAGATCTGAGAGTTGGATAACAGAGATGGAAATCCAGAGAGACCTATAATGACGCAGAGAGAAAGAGGAGCAATCGAGAAATCACAGGCTGTAGTAAGAACTTTGGACAGAAAGATAAAGGTAAAGATAATTTTAATTTATCTTATCAATATATTTCCCTACCTTTCTCAATAGCCCCAAGGCAGCTAAGATAAAAATTTAAAATCACAATTAAAACTGAAACACGAGGATAATTTGCTTCTACTATCTCTGGGCTACTGGCATGTGGAGAGGAAAAAGAACATCTGTAGTGATGCTGAAAGAGAAGAGAGCAGGAGCTGGAGAGCGCAGAGAGAGAAGGAGGCTAACAGGAAACAGCTTAAATATAGGACAGTGATAGAAATACTTGCTTCCCTGCATTTAATGTAGTGATGCAAACCTTTTGAATTTGTAGCCATATTAAAGTGGCCATCAGAGTGATGAGTTTATTATTATTGTAGTTGTTATTGTTATTAAGATTATTTATATGACCATATGATAGATTTAGTTTTAGTAAATCTCTATTGTGTGAGATATAGATAGATAGATATAGATATAGATATAGATATCGATATCGATATATATGAGAGAGAGAGAGAGAGAGAGAGAGAGAGAGAGAGAGAGAGAGAGAGAGAGTGTATTGGCTTTGATGACTTTGTTAGCAATAGTGTACTGGAAGGGTGGGATATAAATATTTAAATAAATAAATAGTAAACAATATATTTATCATTATTAATACTAGAATACTCTATCTCTAATATATTTATTAGGTATTATATATTTATGTAGAATATATTACAAAAGTTCTCAAGGCAATTTACATAGGAAAAGGAATTTAGAAACTGGTTGCCTGTCCCAAAGGGGCTCATAATCTAAAGGAAAAGACCCAAAGGAGACACCAGGAGCAGCTTCTGGGAAGGATGCTGGGCAAGGCTGGGCTGGGCTGGGCTGGGCTGGGCTGCTGAATGGGAACCGTTGCCCCCCCCACCCCACCCCCAACTATATACAGAAGGGTCACCACTCTAAAAACTGTCTATTATCCCAGTTAGCAGGGAGGGATTTCCAAACTGTGTGCCACAAGAAGGTTCCCTGCCCCAAAGGGGCTCACAGTCTAAAAAGAAACCCACCAGCAACAGCCACCAGGAAGGATGCTATGCTGGGCTGAATGGGGACAGTTGCTCTCTCCCTGCTAAATAGAAGAGAGCCGCCATTTTGAAAAGGTACCCCTTGGCCCAGTGAGCATGGACCGCTTCATGAAGCTGACTTTTGCCTGAGGGAGAAGACTCACGTTTTCTATTCATGTAGCACCTGTCCACATGGCTTTTCAAAAAGGTTCCCGAAGCAGTTTACCTCACAAGAGGAATGACAAAATGGTTCCCTGCCCTAAAGACTGAAATCCCAGGGAGATTCCAGCAACAACCACTGGGGAGATGCTGTGCTGAATGGGGTCCGTTGCTCCCCCCCTACTAAACAGAAGAGAGGCAATACCTGAAAAGGTGCCTCTTTGCTTTTATAGCAGTTGTTCCCCTCGGGCTTGTTACTCAGTCTGCTTGTGTTGCGGCTTATCTATATCATCTAAGTAAAGAGATACGCTGTATACTGGCATGATGCCATGGCAACCTCTGCATCAGCAGCTCCACTGACCTTAAAAATAAGGCACCTCCCCACCACAGTCTCTTTTATGTATTGCTGCAGATTAAATACTGGGATGGGGCCATGTCTTGGCTTGGCAGGAAGTCCCCTTCTTCTCTCTTTTTAAATACACCTTTATGACCTTTTGCAAGAAAGTTCCATTTTCATGACAACCGCATTTTCCCTGATGCCCCAAGTCTTTAACACGCTTCAGATGACTTACCAAGGAAGCTGCTGATTAATGTTCCCAGTAGAAGAGGGAGCTCAAGGTTTCTGCTGGTGCACTTCATGGTCAAAACCATCTGTGTTCTGCAGTGTGCAGAATCCTTCATATACATGCACATGCACATGCACACACCTTTGCTGATGGTTCGCTTACAGCAGATCAGAGTCAGAGCTGTGTTAAATAACCATGAGCATCTTGGAACATCTGCAGGTTCAAACTGCAAATGACTCTTGCTCAGAAAGGAAGGTGGGTGTATTGGCTGCATGTAGTGAAGTCACTGGAGGTTAGTTGTTTTTTGCGGGGTGGGTGGTACCTAGACCCACCCATCTCTTATTCTACCAGTGCAGCCGCAACCCTCCCTTTCTTCCTGTTCATCATTCCACTTCCTCCAGAAGCTGCAGCCTTTCATCTCTTTGAAGTGAGATCCTACAGATGCACAGGTTGATCCTAGTTTTGAAAACAAGAAAGCCTGTCATGCAGAACAGGGTGAAAACTTGCCCTCCACTGCCCCAGAAGATAGGACTAGGTCTAATGGGCTTCAGTTGCGTTGGGCAAAACTTCTTAACTGTATGTTCTCATTACTTAGGGGTTGGGGTGGGCTCTGCCTCACTGGAAGTCTTCAATTAGAGGCCAGCTTTGGGGGTGCACTGGTTCTGGGTTTCCAGCATCAAGCAGGGTGTTGGGTTAGAAAGTCAGGGATTCTCAATGCTGGGCCCTCAAATGTTATTGGACTTTAACTCCCATAATTCCCAACCAAAGACCACTGGGGCTGAGGATTATGGAAGTCCAATAACATCTGGGGACCCAGCATTGAGGATCCCTGGGCTAGATGACACTCAAGACCCCCTTCAACTCTTAAGAGGAGTGTCAGAGCTCACGCTCTCGGAATGTATGAAAGGACTTCCCTTATAACTTAAAAGTATATAGGAGGAGAACGGGGGCTACTCGGTAATGTGAAAAAAGCTCTCTCCACATGCTTAAGACATTGAGGTCATTCATACAAGCAAACCCTTGTTCTACCTGGGTTTGGGAGCTGTGTATGCTCCCAGTTTTTTGAAGCAAAGTAGGAGGAAAACCTGGGTAGCTTTCCCTCCTACCTTGCTTTCATGCAATCACTTCTACCCAGGTTTCCCTCTTACTTTGCTTTCTGAAAATTGGGAGTGCACACTGCCCCCAAACCTGGGCAGAACAGTTTTTGATTGTATGAATGACCTCAATAAATAATAACTTCCAAGTCTTGCTCTGGCAGATATAATGGGCAGCAATGTCATATCTCATGTGGCAACCAAGGAACCATAGCAAAATAGTCTCTTTTTGCCTTCATGGCAGAAGATGCAGCATGGAATTACATAGGAACCTAGGAAGCTGCCTTCTACTGAGTCAGACCCTTGGTCCATCTAGCTCACTATTCTCTGCACAGGCTGGCAGTGGTTTCTCCAGGGCTGCAGGCAGGAGTCTCTCTCAGCCCTATCTTGGAGATGCTACCGGGGAGGGAACTTGGAACCTTTTGCATGCAAGCATTCTTCTACTGAGCTACGGCCCCATCCAATTCCAATCCAACCCAGTTTATTGTATGTGACGATTAGCCTTTACAAAGCATTTTTAAAATACATATTCCAAAACAAAAAATAAAATAAGCTAACATATTCTCAGGTTTTTTTAAAAAAAAAACTCCTCTACAATTTACAGCAATATTTCCCAAAAATGCAATCATCATAGACTTTTGCAAACAACACAGTTTGATATGTATGTAATATATGGGTCGGCATCAGTCGACCACCAACAAATTTTCTCCTTAGCACTTTTATCACAAACAGAATACAAGAAGATTAGTCCTAAACATCTCTCTCTAGGTCCCTGATAAAGCGCACAAGACAATACATAATGCTCTTAAAGAGAATCTCTTCCAGTGCTCACATGTAGGCTCCCACTCCAGTGCAAATCGGGGTGGCCCCTGTTTAGCAAATTAGACAATTCATGCTTGCTACCACAAGACCAGCTCTCAGGGTGCACACCTTCTCAGAGATACTGAGGCCTTGTTCTCATTACTGACAGCTCCCAGGTGGCCTCCAAGCTCTGTGTGTATTCCCGAGAAACAGTTGCCTTTTGGCAAAGCACAAGGAAATGGGGGGAGTGTCCGTCTGAGATCTGGGTGGGGTGATGGTGGCCAGCCCACATCATGTATCCAGCACTGTATCGAGGCTGGAGGAAGAACACGTCCTGTCCTATCCAGACCACAGGTAGCTCACAATAACTTCCCCCTTCCTCCTACCTTGCCTGTTTTTCGGGAGCATTCATGGGGCTTGGACCCTGGCTGGACGCTTCTCCCTCCCAGCTTTCGGTAATGAGAAGAAGCCCTTAACCGGAGACTGGGTTGTACAGGAGTCTGGGAAGGTTCGTGTATCCTCGGCCACCTCTTACTGTATCTTCAGTCATCCTCTTTTAGAATAGCTGTTGCCCTTGATCGCGGGGTTATGCTTTAGGCGTAGGGTGTTATTCCAGTAAAGACAATTCATATAATTAAAAAAATAAAGAGGGTTTATTTTTCTGCTAAGAAAACACAAGCGATGGACTCATGTCTCTGGGCAGTTTACAACAAAAACAGAAAAGTTAAAACATTAGCTAAAACAGATAAATGACAACAACAAAAAATTAAAGCATTGGTTAAAATAAATGACAACAAACAGTCAAAACACTGCAACAATTTAAAACCTTAACATATTTTAAAACAAAGTTACAAATATTAAAACGGTGTTTAATTAAAAGCCTGGGTGAACAAATGTGTCTTTAAAGATTTTTTAAAAATTGTCAGAGGTGGGGAGGCTCTTATTTCAGCAGGGAGCACATTCCAAAGCATCGGGGCAGCAACGGCAAAAGCCCGTCCCTGAGTAGCCACCGGACAGGCCGGTGGCAACTGCAGACAGACCTCTCCTGATTATCTCAATAGGCGGTGGGGTTCATGACGAAGAAAACGTCACGCTCGCATCTTTTAGCTCACATCTCCTCCAGAATGGAGGGGGGGGAGTTCACATATCGGCCAGATTTACCCCAAAGTCCCTTCGAGCTATTGAGGAAGCACGTCACACACAGTTCGGGGTTTACACTACACATTAAGAGTGCAGCCCAATTTATATCTCTCACATTACTCCTTTGCTGATGGAGTTGCACTAGCTGCCAATAGGTTTCCGGGCAAAATACAAAGTGCTAGTTATAACTTATAAAGCCCTAAACAGCTTAGGCCCTGGGTATTTAAGAGAGCATCTTCTTCGCTATGAGCCCCACCACCCATTGAGGTCATCTGAGGAGGTCCGTCTCCAGTTACCGCCAACTTGTCTGATGGCTACACAGAGACGGGCCTTCTTGGTTGCCTCCCCGAGATTGTGGGATGCGCTCCCTACTAAGATACGATCCTCCCCATTTCTGGCAATTTTTTAAAAAAAGTCTGAAAACCCATCTTTTCAACCAAGCTTTCTCAGCCTTTTAAAAGTTGTTGGTTTTAATTTTGTGATTGATTTTAAATTGTTGAATTGTTTTAACTTTTTATATGTGTTTTAATCATGTTAACCACCCAGAGACGAAAGTTTGGGCGGTATATAAATGTGATAAATAAATAAAATAATAAAAATAAATATCCAGGGGTTTTGGTTTTTTTAAAGCCACTTTTTGCATTGTTTTTTGGGGGGCAACTTCAAACTCAACAGTAAAGCCTTACAGTAAACGCACGGTAAAGCCTGCTGTGTGGAAATAGCCCTGGGACCTTTACACACAGCAGGCTTTACTGCAAGTTTATAAGGAGGCTTTACTGTGAACCCACAGTTGTCCCCAAAAACCAACCAAAATAGTGGAGTTTTTTTAACCCTGATATAAGTTGGGCTACACTCTAACGTGCAGTGAAAAACCCGAATTGTCTGTGAACTGCTCCCCAATAACGTGCAGGGACTTCTGGGTAAATCTGGCCGATATGTGAACACCCCCCCCCTCAATTCCGGAGGAGATGAGAGTTAAAGGGCTTTAAAAGCCCCGTGTGAAAAACTTCCTGGCAATGGTTGCCATGCTTACCTCACTCAACTGCAGACCAAGCAACATCTAAACCATGTAAACAATGGTTAACCAGTGAATTCTACACACTCGCTTCCCAAACTGACACCATGCAGGAGCAGCCACTTCAGGCAGCAAATGATTGGGATGCAAGGAGGCTGATGTGCTCTGAGCCACTCTTTGGGTCTGGCCTGACTCTTGCAAGAGAGAGGCAATGTACATGCACTGGGAAGTGTATTGATTGCAGCTTCCCAGACTGTGAGCCAGGTCTCACGATCAGTGAGACCCTGTTCGTAAGAGTGAGGGGGGAGAGCAGGCTAAGCCCACTCTCCCTGCTCATGATCAGAGCAGGAGCTCTGGACAGCCGGATTGGCCGCCCACATGATTGCCGGCTCTGTGACGGGGCCGGCGAGGGCTGGGGAGCTCGGGGGCTGCACGGCCCCCAGAAGCTCCAGTATGCCCTGCGCAAGCACGCAGGGCATACTGGGGAGACCCCCGGATCCAGGAGGCGGCTTTTCGCCTCCCCTCCGGGGGTCTACTTGTGAGTAGCCGCAGTGCGGAGCTGCACCACGGCTACTCACGATTGGGAAGCCCGGGTTTATGGAGTGCTCGCTCCACAAACCCGGGCTTAGGGGAGGACTACAAAAGCGGGCTAGCTGCTTGTAAGCCACCGGGCTTGCCTGCGAGCCCAGTGGTTTACACGAGCAGCAAAAATCAGGCTAGGAGAGCCTAGCCTGATTTTTGCTACTCGTGAGAATAGCCCCTGTGTATGTTTCATATGCATCTGTGCTTCCACCCAGGTGCTTTCCAGATTAAACCCTACCACAGTGTCACTACAGATCTGCAAAGTGTGCTTCCTTCCGTACTGCCTGTGTTCCGACATCACGGTCCCTGAGCTGACAGCAAGGTGCCGTTTGCACTTCCAATGGCTTATTTCGGATTTTTTCTTTGCGTCATAGTGCTACAACGTTGCATGTGCGTCGCAAAAAAATAGCTGTATTTTCCTGTTGTAGGAGTTTGAGATTCTAGGGATCGTTTTCGATACAATCCTGCTGAGTTCAAGCATTTTACCCCTGTTGCAGCGTGTAATCTGGCAAGTGCACTTGTCAGGCGGAACGTCAGTCAACTGGTTGACTGATGCTAGAGACCACTGCCAGTCAGAGTAAACAATCTTTCTTCTTCAGAATCTGCTGCTGGCTACAGCAAAGTGGCCACACCACTTTGTTCCATCCAACACCATCTAAAAATGTTCTTTTTTTTCCATTGTGGTGGAGTGGTTAGAGTGCTGGACTAGGACTGGGGAGACCTGGGTTCAAATCCCCACTCAGCTATGATACTTGCTGGGTGACTCTGGCCCAGAGCCTAACCTACTTCACAGGGTTGTTGTGAGGAGAAACTTGACTATGTATGTCTGGGCTCCTTGGAGGAAGAGCAGAATATAAATGTAAAACAAAACAAAACAAAACAGCTGGTGGACCACTGTGTGAAACAGGGTGCTGGACTAGATAGGCTTGAGCCTGGTCCATCAAGGCTCTTCTTGGGTTCTTAGTCATGATTGCTAAGAATGAAGCTTCCATGTGCAGCAGCAGTCTACCTCTCAATACAAGATCTTGGGACCAACGGAGCTTTTCTGCCCTGCTTGCTGATGGTTGGCCACTGTGGAAACCAGGATGCTGGGTGAGAGGGACGTTTGTTCTGATCCAGCAGGACTCTTCTTAGACCTCTACACCTTCAGTCTATCCTCTGCTTGTGAGCAACAGCACAATGCTGCCAGCAATCAGACATTGGCTACTCGAATGACGTTCACCTGCAACAAGCAAGAAACCTTTGTTGTGACCTCTTGCAACAAAGAAGCGCAAGAAGGTTTATTCAACCAAGTACAGCCCTGAGGCGATTTTCATATATGAGCACTTTATTCGCAAAGGCTGAAAAACCTAGGTAGGGGGAGTAATCATCTGTGAGACAGGAGCTGGGTGGGACGACTTTTCCTTCTACCTTGTTAAAATGCTGGATAAACATGTTCGGTAGGATAAGAACATAAGTACAGCCCTGCTGGCCTTAGCCCAAGAAGGCCCATCTAGTCCAGCATCCTGTTCCTCACAGTGGCCCACCAGATGCTTCTGAGAAGCCCACAGGCAAGAGCTGAGGGCATGCTCTCTCTCCTGCTGTTGCTTCCCTGCCACTGGTATTGAGAGGCATCTTGCCTCTGAGGCTGGAGGTGGCCTATAGCCCTCAGACTAGTAGCCATTGATAGACCTGTCCTCCATGAATTTGTCCAAGCCCCTTTTAAAGCCGCCCAACCTGGTGGCCATAAGCACATCCCATGACAAGGATGTCCTACCCAGATCCTCTCTCACAGACAACCAATCCCCTCCTCTTCCTACCTAGGGTTTGCTAACAGATGACCAAACCTCAGGAATGCACACAGCTTCCAAAGCTGGGTACGACATTTGTCCTGCTCCATTATCGGCCCTGTGAACAGCCTCAGAAGTGCCCCAGCCACGTGACTTATGGGCTAGTCGATTATCAGCTTGCAAGTTGTATCCAGTGGCAAAAAGATTGCTTACTATTTTATTCCTATCACTCCTTCTGGTGCCAAAGCCATTTACAACAGTGAAAACAGAAAGGTGTCCAAGTATGAAATTCTCCAGGAGGGATAATGAGATTGGGAAATCTGTCAGGCTTGGCACAAATAATTTCCATGGACTTTTTCCTTTCTATGTTCCTTTCCCAACAACAGTGATACCTCAGACTCTGTAAAACAATTTTGCATATGTATGTACTTCTATATTTTTGATACCTTGAAATACAATTCACATTCTTGAGTTCAAAGCAAAAACCACTGCTGTAGGAAACTGTTCAGCCTAAATAGCTATATTACCTAAAGACTATTTCGTTGAAATGCCTGATATAAGAGACTTTTTAATCTAAAGAGACTTTTTAATTTAATCTAGAAGGCGAGACCCTTCTAACAGATTTCCACTGTCATTGTTCTCAACAGTTTTTTTTAACATCCACTAATCAGATTAATAATCCCAAAACCACATTATGCCCAGCAGGAAAAGGTGCATGCCTTCATCTCCTGATTGGGGCTTCTCAGAGGCATCTGATGGGCCACAGGATGACGGACTAGAAAAGCCTTGGGCCTGATCCTGCAGGGCTATTCTTATCTTCTTATGTAGGGTGCAGATGAGAGCTTTAATTTAAAAGGAACCCATTTTATTTGAAAATACTGTACTGCCTCTGGGTAATTTAGGAGTTTCCTGCCATGCATATCTGGATTGTCCTTTGGACTAGAAACTCTTGGCTTCAGCAAGAACATAAGAACAGCCCTGCTGGATCAGGCCCAAGAACGCCCATCTAGTCCAGCATCCTGTTTCACACAGTGGCCCACCAGATGCTGCTGGGAGCCTACAGGCAGGAGTTGAGGGCATGTCCTCTCTCCTGCTGTTACTCCCCTGCAACTGGTACTCAGAGGCATCCTGCCTTTGAGGCTGGAGGTGGCCTATAGCCCTCCGACCAGTAGCCATTGATAGACCTCTCCTCCATGAAGTTATCCAAACCCCTCTTCAAGCCATCCAGGTTGTTGGCTGTCACCACATCTTGTGGCAGAGAATTCCACAAGTTGATTATACGTTGTGTGAAAAAGTACCTCCATTTGCTGGCCCTAAATTTCCTAGCAATCAGTTTCATGGGATGAGCCCTGGTTCTAGTGTTATGTGAGAGGGAGAAGAATTTGGGACTCCTTCAGAGCTCTGACCTGTGGTCAGGCATTATTAGCTTGCTATCATGCCTAAAAACACTTTCGCTTTTGTGCTATTGTGGTTTGGGGAAAAGCACAAGGAAGGGTGTCACCTCCATTTGGGCAGATGCTGAGCAAGTTGAAGGAGACCTTCTTCTGATCAACAGGGTTGCTGACTAGGCAGGTGAAGTTGGAGTCTGAAGGGCTGGGATGCCAGAACAAGTAGAGATTGCTACCATTCTCAGAGAGCTGAGACCGGTCTGACACATCTTCGAGGCCCCTGAGTGGATTCCCTCTCCTCCAGGAGACATTAAACCTCCCCTTTCCAAATGCCTGACACTGCAGGGTCACGTTGCATCTGTCTGCATCACGGGAGATTAGATGGTGGGATATCCGTACATCTTGCACTAGTTCTATCAAAAACAAAGGGGGAAAACAATGAACGTTGTGTCCCTGGGCTGTCAGTAGCAGGAAAAGTCGTGGCAGTTTGATTCCATGTTCCGTTTGAGCAAATCATACAACAATTGTTTACCATAGATCTCGAGGCTGAAAGTGTGGTCTTCGACCTCTGCGGTATCCAGTCTCACGCGGGCTGTATACACGCCATGGTCCTCCATTGCCAGGTCCAAGATCCTCAGCGTGGTCTCATTGGCCATTTCCAGTCGCTTCCCAAACTGGTCACTGAGCTTAGTCTGCTTCAGGTTTCCATCTCTGAACATAGCAATTCGGAACGTACGGTTCTTCTTGGTTTCAAATGCCCATTCTATTTCAGCCACTGTTTTGGCTGAAGATATACCTACATGAAGTAAGACTGATCCTCCTAGGATCCCAGCCACTTCCTGGTGGGCAAGCTTCTCCGCTGAACTACCCCCAGTGCCTGTTATATTTTTAAAAAATAAGGGAGGGGTGACATAAACAGAAGGAGAAAAAAGATATATGCTTACTTTCCATCCATGACAAGTCTGAAAATGCCAGGAAATTAAGGATGCATGGCTCTGAATGCATGGCTTCTCCCTGGAAGCTTGTAGATACGATGACTGCTTTTCCCGCTCCAGGTTCATAACTTTAATAATTTTAAGAACTTGTTTTAATAACTATTTTATTATGTTGTTTTTATTGTCATGTATTTTAATCTGTGACTTCAATATTTTAAATTTTGTACACCACCTAGAGATGTACATATCAAACGGTACAGAAATATGATAAATAATCAAACAAATAAATTTTGAATAGGACTCACTCCATTGTATTTCAACTCCGCCACCTGTCTCTGAGCTTTACTTCAATTTCCCACTCATTAACTTTAACAACAGGAAGCATCTGGCTAGGCTTGGCAAATCTGCAAACAGGTGGCTTAAACAATCTGGAAAGGTCAAAATCTTCATTTTTATTTGAACTGAATTTTATTCAAGCAAGTCGCATCACGAGGGAGTGGGTGTTCAATCCTTCCTACCTGTACAGTTTTCCTGATCCAAACGACCACATTCCAGGTTACTATTTCCCCATGGGGCAATTCCTGCTGCATTCTAAGCTCCTGTTAGCCACAGTGGGCGAGGTGGGGAGTACAGCTGTTATTAAATAAAACCCCAAAGCTCAGGAGATGCAGTTAGATCTTCCATGTAGCATGCAGTTTGGTCCTCAATGAGAAGGAAAAGACATTGTGGATGTGCAGTCAGGGAACTCCATCAAGAGAGGCCACAGGAAAAGAGGACAAAGGAAAAGAAAATGGAACGGAGAGCAGTGAGAATAGAGGGACTAAAACATGTTGGCAAAGAGGGTGCTAAGGGATGCAGAGCGAAAGGGCGTCACCTGGATCACAGAGAGATCTATAAGATGAGAAGAGAGAGATGCAGACAGACCTAGAAAAGAAGAGGGGGTAGCTGTGAGATGGGGGGGGGGCTAAGATCTGTGGGGTGGAGAAAAGAATAAAGGGGGTGCAGGATGGGCGTGCAGAGGGGCCCGTGGTGGTGCTAAAGAGTGCTATGATGTGCACAGAGAAAGAGGGAGGACATATTTTGTCTAGTCTGACAGTTCTCTTCCTGGAGAGGAGGAAAATGTATGGGGAAATCCTTACTCCCCAAGGGCTATCTTGGTCCCCAGAGGGGCAAATAGGGCTGGGAATTTTTCTTTCTTTCTTGTAAAGATAGCTTGACCATTGAAGTTTTTCCCTTTACTAACAAATAGTCAAGGCCTGATAACACACCATAGCCAGGAAGCAAGATCAGCAAGCGCTGTGATTGCTTTGAATGCGAGAAGGAAAGAAATAAAGAAAGCACCTGATTTAGTCATGATGGTGTCATGGGGTGGGGGGGCGTTAGAACAGGAACCATGTAACATTGAAACAGAAAGTACTGCAGGATGCTTAAAGGGATTTTAAAAAACCATACAAAGTGCTGTGGGCAGCCACCGTTTGCATTAAATGTCCAGCTGATTTCAGAAAATCAGTGTCTCACAACATTAAAGAGCAGCAGTATAGAAAGACAGAGGGATTCAGAGAGATGCTTAATGATGCGGAGAAAGGGGGGAAAGCATTATCATAACGCAGAGAGAAAAGTGGGTTAGGATATGATAGAAATTATAATGAAAGAGAGGAGAAATTATAAGGTTCTTCTGGCAGGATTGATCCCCGCTTTCTCCTTGAGGAGAAATAGCCGTCTATCCCACCGCTTTGCCTACCACGTACGGAGAGTCCACCTCGCTGTGCTACCACAACACACACAGATCTCCCTGGCAATTACCAGTTTAATCGCTGCCACACAGGAGACTTTTGTGCTCTTAGCTGAGCCTGCTATAACGGCTTTTCAAACCTCTGTTATCAGAAACAAACCTTGGCAGAGTGATAAGGCCGATAGGCGTGGGTGGAGTAAACAGAAGCTACATTTTTTCTTTGAAAGATCAACAAGTAATTTTTACTTTGCAATTCGTTCAGTTTTAAATCAAAAGTTGCTTCGCAAGTTCAGTATTTTTAAAAAGCACTAACCAAAAGAGCATAAACAAAATGTGGCCAAAAATGCATCCACTAACCTAACTCAACTGGTCCCTAACACAGAGCCCCTAACACCATTTTTTCAGCAACTGGCTTGTTTTGCAAGTCTCCTATCCTGGTCACAGTACAGGCCTGGGGTTCAATCCAGCCTTCTTGTTTTGTGATTTCAGCTCTTGCTGCAGCCACAGCACTGATTCTCTCAGCCTGTGTTAGCAATTATTCCGCTTTGACTGGACTCAGTTCCTTCAGCTCTCCAACATTTACTTCTTCAACTCTGATCCTCCAACTGTGTCTTCAGAGAGATTCTTGAACCTTGGACCCTGACTTTTTTTTCTACTTCAGAGACTTTGCAAGCATTTTATACTCAGTATTTGCAAAAATGAAGAGGTTTGTGCCTTGTTCCTTCACACTCCTTTATAAGAGCAAACTGTCCTAAAAACCAAGTTTTTTTTTAAAGTTAACATCCAAATTCTGTCTTTCCTTATGCCCTCTTTGATCTTCAAAAATGCTATGGTATGCTTTCTTAAAAGGAACATGGATCTAGCTATTTAATTCAAAATGCTGTTACCCACATTTGAGAAAGGTTTATTTACATCTGCCTCTAAATAAGTAAATGTCCAGCTATAAAAGGCAGGGGGAGGTCGGTTACCATACATCAGCTTTGCTACATCCATTGGGGCAGTATAAATAAAATTTCACATCTGGAGCTCTTGGCAGTGGTCTGAAACACTGCATAATCTCTGCCTCTCTGCAATCTCACAAACTGCTTTTGAAAAATATAAAAATGCAGAGGAGATTTGCCAGAGGGTATGTGGATGGAGTGCCACCCCTGTGCAAAAGGCTGAAGACCCCCTGCCCATGGCCATGGAGAGTAGTTATGCAGATATAAAGACCAAAAGACTTTTTAAAAAATGCAACCGAGATCACATCTCTGTTGACTTGAACAGAGCTGGAACAGAGAACAGAGAAAGTGCAACAAAGAACTCTGTCAACAGAGACAGGCAGGCTTCTGGAGGCAAACATAATCCGATGTTAACGGACGCAAAATTACGGACACAAAATTCTCCCGAGGCAACTTCCCAGCCACTGTGAATGCATCATTTTTATAACTTCGAGCCAGACATTTTCTCTCCCTTCTTCCTTCCTCAGTCGGAGAGAGAGAGCCTGAGAACATTCCGCGTGCAATTCCAGCTCCAGACTGCTTTTGGCTAAGAAGCAGAATAATTCACTAGTGAGAGCGCACAGACCACATATAGAGAGCCATCCAGCATCCCATCCCAATCATTTATGTCTTCTCTTGCATTCACTAGTCATTCTCTATGATTTATTTCATTCACTTCTGCTTCCGTTACATCTTACCTGTGCAGAGTCCTCCATTAGCAGCAAAATGACAGCACCCAATGTGGGGGCTATGCCTCCACCTCTCTCCATCTCAAAAGACGCATTTCTGTTTTCCTCTTGGCGACCAGCAGCCCAACGTGCTTAATGCAGGCAACACTGACTTACCAAAGACAGAGGCGGCGAAGGCTCCGAATACAAGAGGGATCAGGAGGTGGCGGCTCCTGGCGGAGTTCATCACAGCCATCTCTTGTTGGCAGTCTGGGCTGTAAAAGAGGAAGAGGAACTCGAGACCCTGCCGGCTGGCTGCTCTGCCTCTCTTTGTGAAGTGGATTGCTGGAGCCTTCTGAGACAGCAGGCTTTTCTGCAAGTTCGAATTTGCCCCCAAAACCTGGCACAAAAGGTGATTTTTCCAAAACTCTGGACACAGATTGGGCAGAGCGCCAATGTGCAATGAAAACCCCGAATCGTGGGTGGAGCATTCCAGCTTGTAGGGACTTCAACTTCGATCTGATGATATGTGAATGCACACCTGCCCTTCCACATTCAAATGACTGTCTGGGGGGGAACTCTCCTGGAGGTTTTACACACATGGCGTTTACCTCGTATGCCCTCTGGAATGAAGGCTGCAAGTCCACATATTATTATTATTATTATTAAAACTTTTATACCGCCCTTCCAAAAGGCTCAGGGCGGTTTACATTAAAACACCTTAAAATCAGTTAATAATTAAAATAAAAATTATAAAACATAACAATAATTAACAATTAAAAACATCATAAAACTACAATTAAACAATCAAACAATTTAAAAACAAATTTTTAAAAAGCTGAGAAAGCCTGGCTGAAGAGATGTGTTTTCAGGTGTTTTCTGAAAATTGCAAGAGATGGGGAGGATCGTATCTCAGCAGGGAGTGCATTCCACAATCTCGGGGCAGCAGCTGAAAAGGCCCGTCTCTGTGTAGCCACCGAACGAGTTGGTGGCAACTGGAGACGGACCTCCTCAAGTGACCTCAGTGGCCGGTGGGGCTCATAGCGAAGAAGACGCTCTCTTAGATACCCGGGGCCTAAGCCGTTTAGGGCTTTATAAGTAATAACTAGCACTTTGTATTTTGCCCGGAAACCTACTGGCAGCCAGTGTAACTCCATCAACAAAGGAGTAATGTGGTCTCTCCGAGATGACCCAGAGACCAACCTGGCTGCCGCATTCTGGACCAACTGAAGTTTCCGGACTACGTACAAAGGAAGCCCCACGTAGAGCGCATTACAGAAGTCCAGTCTGGAGGTTACCAACAAATGTACCACTGTTTTGAGGTCACTGATCTCGAGAAACGGGCGCAGCTGGCGTATCAGCCGAAGCTGATAGAAGGCACTCCTGGCCACCGCCTCAGCCTGAGAAACCAAGGAGAGACGTTGATCCAGAAGTACTCCCAGACTGCGAACCTGTTCCTTTTGGGGAAGTGTGACCCCGTCTAGAACAGGCAGATCAAAATCGTCTCTAGAGTTCTGACCCCGCACAATAAGTACCTCCGTCTTATCTGGATTCAGCTTCAGTTTATTCTCCCTCATCCAGCCCATTACTGCTTCCAGGCAGGCATTTAGGGAGGATATGCCAACTCCTGAAGAAGTTGACATGGAGAAGTAGATCTGGGTGTCATCAGCATACTGGTAACACCCAGCTCCAAATCCCCTGATGATCTCTCCCAGCGGTTTCATGTAGATGTTAAAAAGCATTGGAGAGAGTATGGAGCCTTGAGGAACACCATACCTAAGCTCAGATTTTGAAGAGCAACAATCTCCAATCGACACCATCTGGAATCTGTCCGAGAGGTAGGAGCGGAACCACTGAAAAACAATGCCTCCCACCCCCAACCCCCTCAGACGTTCCAGAAGGATACTATGGTCGATAGTATCGAAAGCCGCCGAGAGATCCAAGAGGACCAACAGAGTCACACTTCCTCTGTCCATTGCCAATTGGAGATCATCCATCAGGCCGACCAAGGCAGTCTCCACCCCATAGCCCGCCCGAAAACCAGTTTGAAATGGGTCTAGATAATCAGTTTCCTCCAAGACTGCCTGGAGCTGAGAGGCCACCACCCTCTCAATTACCTTGCCCAACCATGGGAGATTGGAAACCGGCCTATAATTGCTCAACTCTGAGGGATCTAATGCAGGCTTCTTTAGAAGAGGTCTAATAATTGCCTCCTTGAGACAAGGAGGCATCCTGCCCTCCCTCAGAGAAGCATTTATGATTTCTACCAGGCCGCCTACAACAGCCTCCCTGCTAGATAGAACAAGCCATGTTGGACAAGGGTCAAGAGGACAAGTGGTAGGCCTCACCGCTCCAAGCAGCTTGTCCACATCCTCAGGAGTCACAAACTGAAATTGATCCAGCCGAATCGTATAAGAGGGGTTGTCGGACACCTCCAGTTCAGACATCAGATTAATTGTGGAGTCTCCATCTAGGTCGGCCCGAATCCGAGAGATTTTGTCTGCGAAAAATTCATTAAACACACCACAGCGGGTAACTGATGCTTCCAAATTCTGGTTCAAGGGAGAAGGAGCAGATACTAGTCCCCTGACAACCCTGAACAACTCCACTGGACGTGAACCCGCAGAGGCAATACGGGCAGAAAAGAACCGCTTCTTTGCCGCACGTATCGCCTGAGCATAGATCTTTAAATGTGCTCTATGTCGTAATCTGTCGGATTCGAGTCGAGTTTTTCTCCACTTGCGCTCCAGTCGCCTACCTTGCCGCTTCAGCCCCCGTAGATCTTCCGTATACCAAGGGGCCAATTTTGAAGCAGGTCGGAGGGGACGCTTAGGAGCAATCGTGTCTACTGCCCTGGTAAGCAAGTTGTTCCAGTTTTCAACCAGGGCATCAACAGGATCACCTGCAGAGCCAACATTAAATCCCTCCAAGGATCCTTGGAATCCTACCGGATCCAGTAACCTCTTCGGGCGGACCATTCTAATAGGCCCCTCGCCCCTGCGGAGGTGGGAAGTGGTTGTAAGTCCAACCTTAACCAGATGGTGGTCCATCCATGACAACGGGGAGATCGAAGGAGTCCCCACCCACGGAGCACCACCCTGATCAGAATAAAAGACCAAATCAAGCGTGTGACCTGCAATATGCGTCGATCCAGAGACCGCTTGGGATAGGCCCATAGTCGTCATGGCCGCTATGAACTCCTGAGCTGCCCCGGACAAACTGGTCCCAAAATGAACATTGAAGTCCCCCAGCACCAAAAGTCTGGGAGACTCCAACGCAAGTTCCGCAACCAAGTCCGTGAGCTCAGTAAGGGATTCCGTTGGGCAGCGGGGCAATCGGTACACCAACAGAAGTCCCAATCTATCCCTGGTCCCCAAACTCAAGTACACACATTCGATATGGTCCGATACCCTAACAGGGACCCTGGTAAGGGAGATGTTATCCTTATAGACCACAGCCACTCCACCTCCCCGCCCACGTCCCCTCACCTGCTCCTCTACAGAATATCCTGGCGGGAGAAGCTGGGACCAAACTGGACCACTAGCCTCCCCCAGCCAAGTCTCAGTAATACACATCAGGTCGGCCCCTTCATCCATGATCAAATCATGGATGAGTTCTGATTTATTTTGGACCGACTTGGCATTGCAGAGAAGCAAGGTAAGGTTATGTGGGATGTTGGCAGTGCTCCCCGAGATCAAAGAGCTGGCAGGAGAGCCGGAAAGGGGGACAGCTATTAGATTTCTGACCACCCTTCCCCCGGAACAGCCTGCGGACCTGCCAGCGTTACTTCTTCTATTCCCCACCACCACAGGAATAGCAGCCCCACCTTCAACGAAGGCATTCCCTGGCTCCCCATCTCCAGACAAACCCACACACATTACAACTTCAGCCCAACCTCAGCACAACCTAAAACTGATTGAACAGAAGCCTGCCTCTATACAAATGGTTGGACAAAGTGTCCAGCCCTCGCCCTCGTTTCTCACCCGAAGTGGCTCCGCCAAAGGGGCGACCCCCTTTGGTGTCGCCCCTTCGGTGGCGACCCCGCTGGTGGCGGGCCCGCCGCTACTGGCAGTCTTCCTATATAGGCTGAGCAGTAAGCTCAGCAGGTGGAACCAGGAAAAAAACTGCCCACTCACCCTTACAACCCCAGTCCTGCAAAGCCTCTCCACAAGCAGTCCTGGGAGAAGCAGATGGCAACCCAGGAGGGCAGAAGAGAAGAGGCAAACACCCCAGTCCCTCACCCTGGGGGAGATGGAATCCTCTTCTCCTCTTCTCCAGCAGGCTTCTGGGGGCTTTGGCTACTGGCAGTCTTCCTATATAGGCTGAGCAGTAAGCTCAGCAGGTGGAACCAGGAAAAAAACTGCCCACTCACCCTTACAACCCCAGTCCTGCAAAGCCTCTCCACAAGCAGTCCTGGGAGAAGCAGATGGCAACCCAGGAGGGCAGAAGAGAAGAGGCAAACACCCAAGTCTCTCACCCTGGGGGAGATGGAATCCTCTTCTCCTCTTCTCCAGCAGGCTTCTGGGGGCTTTGGCTACTGGCAGTCTTCCTATATAGGCTGAGCAGTAAGCTCAGCAGGTGGAACCAGGAAAAAAACTGCCCACTCACCCTTACAACCCCAGTCCTGCAAAGCCTCTCCACAAGCAGTCCTGGGAGAAGCAGATGGCAACCCAGGAGGGCAGAAGAGAAGAGGCAAACACCCCAGTCTCTCACCCTGGGGGAGATGGAATCCTCTTCTCCTCTTCTCCAGCAGGCTTCAGCAAGGTTTACTCAGCAAGGTTTACCCCGAAACATACAGCTATCAGGGACCAGTACACACCCGACTCTGTTTCCCTCTGAATTATGGCTGCGCATTCTGGCTTGGCCCAAATTATGTCTGGCATTTAAAAAAATCCTCTCGTTTCAGCGGCTTTGTGTGTGGGGGGTGGAACCTGAGGCTTCTGCTCTGCTCTGACACTTATCTGTGATGTGTGGAGGGGCTATTGACGGTAATTCGGCACAGCAGCAGCAAGAATTATTGGTTCCCTCCAGAGGCGTAACTATAGGGGGGCAGGGGGGGCACGTGCCCCGGGCGCCATCTTTTCTGGTCACGTGGGGGGGCCGCCATGACCAATTTTTTTTAATTTTTTTTTAAAAAAATTTGTTAATACAAATGTTTCCTGCTCAGTGCAGCAGCACTGCAGCAGTCAAGGGAGCGCGTCGGTGTCCCCTTCCCCACGAGCGGTCCCTTCCGCGCTGCCTGCGCCCCCCCCCCATTGCTTTGCTGGCGCCTGGCGGCCAGTCAGTGGCCTGGCTTGGCAGTGGCGGGCGCTTGTGAGGAAAAACCTAAGTATAATGTAGTATGTTGGGGAGGTGGCGGGGGTGGCGCGTGGGGGGCGCCATTTCAGTGCTTGCCCTGGGCGCCGTTTTCCCTAGTTACGCCTCTGGTTCCCTCCCTCCGCATTGCAAGCAGGGAAGGAGTTTGGGAGGCTTTACAGACAGGGCTGTTACCCCAAATCTCATTTGGAAGAGTGTGTGCATTCAGACATGAGCCAAACTTACACCAAAGTCCCTTCGAGATCCTTGGACCCACTCCACACACATATCAGGCTTTGTCTTGCAAATTCTAGCTTATCTCGGTGTATTTCTGGGTTTCTAAAATGCTGGTTTTAAGCGACTTTTTCTGAAAACGCCAGAGCAAAGAGGGAGAGGCACTGATGTAGAACCATTAGCATGATAAGAGGCATGCTCTCTTCAGAAATACAGATATAGCTCTTTAGAAAGCTCTCCCCTGCCCCACATTGGCTAGAAGGAAAACACGGAGGCATGCCACGTGAACTTGCATCAAAACTAAACCCGAGAGCAGAGGGGAGGGGCTGCTTCCCTCAATGCCGCGAGTGTGATTCGAAGTGGCTTCGCTCAACATTTACTCCGCAGCAGGGTGCCATGTGCGAACAACTCCCTGGGAGAAGAAGAAAGTGAATGGCCAGGGCTTGAGTGTCATATTCCTGGGAGGGGAGGGAGGGTGCTTGGGGGCACTGCTGGCTGCATCGCTCTCAAAGCATTCTTGTGCGTGTCTGTCTCTCCTCTTTCCCCTCCCCTCCCCTGCCCGCCAGCAAGCCGCAAGGTGCATCTGTCTCTGCCTGGTCTCTTCTCTACAGAAGGCTCCTCTTGACTTCTTGCACTTTCTAAACAGGCGGAGAGTGTCTGAGAGGAGATCCTTTAATATGGCTGTCTACAGGGATGCCCTCCGCATTTGGAAAAGGAGGCCGTGCGGGGTGCTGTAGTGTTGCCCTCTTTCTCCCGCCTCCTAATCGCAGAACGTCCCAGCAGGGCTTTAATCTGAACCACAACAAAGCAGCCCCCACTGGGCTTCGAGATGCCAAGACCCAGTCCTGGGTCGTGTGAGGTGGCAATCAAGGCAAGCTGCATCCCCTACCGAATGCAAGAGTCAAGTGTCTAGCTGTATTTCCGCAACTCCGGCCGTCCAGAAGGAGGGGAAAGGAGAAGAGAGACTATAGCAAGCTAGGTGAGAGATTGCCAGAGTCTGGGAAAGGACGGGCAGAAGTGTGTGTCGATCTCGAAGCTAGAAAGAGAAAATGCACAACAACAGAAAGTGAGTCCTAAAACACAGGCTAGTCTAGAGACAGACCAAAGTTTCCCAGAAAGTTCCAAAACAGGCTGCAGCTTGCTGTGAGGACTTTGGTCTTTGCCAGCTGATCTTTGTATTTGTTTCAAGAAGTGTCCCTGAGCCAAAAGAAATACATATATATGCCTCAGAGAAGTCAAACCTCTTTTCATCAACCACTTTTGATTCCCTTGAAAATTGTTGTCCTGTCTCCAGCCCCAGAATAGCCTGTCCTAATGCCGCCCCCCGGACTTTGCTGCAGCTCTGAGCCTCCAGTTCCCGGCTGTTGGGCTTCCTTACAGGAGTCAGGAGCTCTTCCTCCAGCATAGACAGCAACAGAAGCAAATGCATGAGGCCATGAATTATGCAAAGATGGAATGATGCCCGAAGTAGTTTTCAGAGCAGAGGAAGCCGACCACGGCTACATGGAAGGAAACACACCTTTTAGCACTTCACACACTCTTTTTTAAAAAAGAAGACTGCCACATTTCAAATCCATTCTACATCTAAAGTGCCAGGCTAGAGTTTGCGGCAGCTCTCTTTCCTCCCCCCCCCCCGCACCTGCACACTTTCCCTCTCCATTGGTGATCATTCCCACTCTGTTTTTCGTAACAGTGCCAGCTAGTGCTTCCGTTTCAGATGGGGCTGGGATCGCTGCACCTCACGGTGTTGGAGTGGTGGTTGCGGGGAGGAATGCCTGGTCTGGGGGCTGCTGTGGCCCCTGTAACCTACAGGGCAGCCGGAGTGGATTTGAGGGCTAGTCTCTTGCAAAGGCTTGGAATGACTGCTCAAACAAAAGATTGACTGGCTGTCAAACAAACAAACAAAAGTAATAATGAAGGGAGGCGTGTGATTGGTGGGAAAGAAAACCCCCAGCAAGCTGTAGGAACACACACAGAGAAAGATCTGCAGGGGATGCTGAGAGGGGCTGAGGAAATGCGAACCGTCTGTTTAATGCTGCGAATTAAACAACTCAGATTCTGCTGCAAAGCAGATTTACCCTTCCAGTAAACTGGGGCATGAAGCCATCTCTGAATAACTCCCGTCCCTGGAGCTTTTTCACACTGTGCTTCCAGCTCTTGGCGTATTCGAGGAGCAAAGTCACTTCGAATAGGACTCACATGGCATTAGGGAAGCAGCCCCTCTCCTCTCTTCAGAAAACTCACTGAACTGCCCAGGGACTTTTGTGTAGGGGGCGGTATATAAATGTAAGTAAGTAAGTAAGTAAGTAAGTAAGTAAATAAATAAATAATAATACCATAACATTGAAAAAGTTGAAGAAAATGAAGATGTAAAAATATTATGGGACTTCCGATTACAAACAGACAAACATCTGCCACACAATACACCAGATATAACTGTAGTCGAGAAGAAAGAAAAACAAGTTAAAATAATCGACATAGTAATACCAGGGGATAGCAGAATAGAAGAAAAAATGACAAAATACAAAGATCTACAAATTGAAATTGAAAGGCTGTGGCAGAAGCAGACCAAAATAATCCCAGTGGTAATTGGCGCCCTGGGTGCAGTTCCAAAAGACCTTGAAGAGCACTTCAGGACCATCGGGGCCACAGAAATCACCATCTGCCAATTACAAAAAGCAGCTTTACTGGGAACAGCCTATATTCTGCGACGATATCTATAACAATTGACAATAAAATTCTGGCATCCCAGGTCCTTGGGAAGGACTCGATGTCTGGATAAAACAAACGAGTCAATAACACCTGTCCCCTTAGCTAAGCAGGGTCCACCCTGGTTGCATATGAATGGGAGACTTGATGTGTGAGCACTGTAAGATCTTCCCCTCAGGTATAATGGGGCCACTCTGGGAAGAACATCTAGGCTCCAAGTTCCCTCCCTGGCAGCATCTCCAAGATAGGGATGAGAGAGATTCCTGCCTGCAGCCTTGGAGAAGCCCCTGCCAGTCTGGGTAGACAATACTGAGCTAGATGGACCAAGGGTCTGACTCAGTATATGGCAGCTTCCTATCTTCCTATCTTTAAAGGTGGCATAGTGATATACCTCATCACCCTCCCCTGCCCCCCACATCTATGAAGAAAGAGCATTGTATAAAGCACATCAAGTGACATTTCACAGCAATCGAGATGAGATAAAACTGCCCATCCTCTAGGGCCTCCACAACCCATAGCAACCACGCCTGCCGCAATTAATCTTCTGTTTAATCTTTTTGTAAGGGGAAACTCATAGCAGTTTCCCTCCTCCTGCACCCCTCCTCCACTGTGCCCACATAAACCACTTCCACGAGATCTGCACAGATCCCTTTGAAAAGCAGCGCCCGCTTTTTGTGCTCTAGGCGGAGGTGGGTTGCGCCCCACCCACTCCCAACTGAGAGGTGCGGAGGCCTGGCTTTAATGTGAGCTGGGCACAGAGTCGCCCTGCACCCTGGACCTTGAGAACCAAGCCCATGTGGGTCCCACTCTTGGGGGGGGGAATCTCCTCCTCACGCCTCCACCAGTGTGGATGCCAACAGAGATTCCTCTGTGCCAACAGCCTGGCCCTCTCCCATGGAACAGGCTCTCATAGGAACACAGGAAGCAAGGAGGGGTTGGTAAGCTCAGGCAGCAATTGCGGACACACACACACACACACACACACACACACACACACACCCCTCACCCTCACCGGTGCCACTCTGCCCCTGCCCGGAAGAGCTATTGATAGACAGGCAGGCAGGAAGTCAGCCAGAGAGGCAGCAGCACACACGCTCCCTCTGCCAGCACCCACCCACCCAACAGCTGATCATCGGTGGCAGGGGGTGGGGAACAACAGTCTGCCCACGCACACACCAGGAGAGCTGGTCTCGTGGTAGCAAGCATGAATGATCCCCTTTGCTAAAAAGGGTCTGCCCTGGTTTGCATTTGAATGGGAGGCTTCATTTCTCAGCAGTGTGAGATATTCCCCCCTTAGGAGATGGGGCTGCTCTGAGAAGAGCATCGGCATGCTTGCATGCAGAAGGATCCAAGTTCCCTCCCTGGCATCTCTCAGAGAGAGACTCCTGCCGGCAACCTTGGAGGAGCCGCTGCCAGTCTGTGTAGACAATACTGAGCTAGATGGACCAAGGGTCTGACTCAGTAGAAGGCAGCTCCTTATGTTCCTATGGCTCTGTGTTCACTCCCCTCTTGAGGAGCCTGTTTCTCACTGATGTTTCTGAGAACACAACTGCAAATAAGGATGTGCAAACTGTCTTGCAATTCTTTTTATTTGCCACATTATTACAATGCCAGATTTCCTGAGTTCAGTGTAGATGAGTTTGGCGCCGGGCAGGGGATGTCCCAATTTCAGAAGCCTTTGCTACCAAAACTAAATGCATGGTTTAAAACTGCTTGTATTTAGAAACTTTTATGTACCACTAATTCATTAAAGATACCATAATCAATGAACACAACGGTGTACAATTTAAAACCAACAATGGCCACAGCGACTGATGTGCTTGAGGTATTTCTGCAGATCCTTGGCCAGATATGGTGCATCGCTAAATCTTCCCCCCAGTAATTCCAAAGTGGCATGGTTTTCAAATTGCCAGAAGAAAAATATCGGAAAGATCAATTGAATCACCCCTTTTCTACTATGATAAAATGCATCCAAGATTCAGATTTACTCAGATCTCTGATCAAACCATGTTTTGGCACTAGGGTGGGATTTGGGAATATTGGCCGATAGGGATGTGCATGGAACTGCCAGTCCGAAGGTGGGGAGGGGTATCCTTAAGGATGGGGGAGGGTGCTCATCCCTCCCACCGCATTTCCCCTGCTGGCACTGCCTTTTAAAACAGTCCATAAAGGGCCTCCGAACCAGTTCCATGCACATCCTTATTGGCTGATATTCAACCTAAAGAGACTCTGGCAGAGGAACACCTTCTCTTGTGCAGAGGGGTGGACAATTTTCTGCAATCCCCTCTTGCCTCTACAGCCACCTGTACTTCCCAAATACATATCCCTGAAGGCCACCCAAGCCTCACACACATATTTTTGGCAGATACATGATGCTACAAAGGGATGGGGACATGGATTAAAATCGCCCCTCCCCACTGCGTGATGGAAAATGCTCTTCTACTGGCGGTTAGTCTAGATGTCAACCATCAAAGTAGTTTTGATCCATCCAGCCTCATTTTCTCTGTGATGTGTTGATTGGTCACAATGGAATTTTATTATTTAAATAATCACTGCTGCCGGGGTTGATGGGAGTTGTCGTCCAAAGACAGTGGTGGTGGTGGTGGCAACATTGGGCCCAAGGACCCCTGCCTTATAATGCAGTAAGCAAGTTTACATCCAATTTGCCAAGCCGTTTTTTAAAAGGTTTTGGAAGACTCTGAAGTGCAGAACTTGCTCCTGTTATCCATTTGTGATGAAATAAAGCTCCACATTTAAAGAAGGCTCTGAAGGTACTTCTGTGGATCAGCCGCCAAAGGTCAGGCCATGATGCAAGATTTTGGTCTGCTTTCCCAAAGCAAGCATCCTTCTTCATTGCGATTGGTGAAGAAATAGACAGACAGTTCCTGGAGTTTTCAGAATGCTGAGAGCCGACCCGTGGCAGTGAAGGAAAAGTGTTCACCAGAACTTGTCGAGAGATGACTCCCATGTCAGCCAACCTGCAAAATGTGTGGAGGTGGGGGGAGTCAAATGTGGAAGACATTCTGGTGTACAGCTTCAAAAACAGCTTCTGAACATTTCAGCCTTCCTAATCTGTGCAGCTAGTTATTTATTTATTCATTTATTTTCCAGAGTCATGATAAGACACTCTGGATGCGCCCACATTGTATGTAGCGAGGAACTTTCCAGACAAACAGAATGCTCAAGCTGCTAGATCTCAGTGAGTAGGATTTCCCTCTTTCTCTGCTATCTGAATTCTCACTCTCTCCAAACAAAGATGGGTATTGCTGCCACCCAGCAGGATGGATGCGGTATTGCCTGATTAAATTACCTGGCATATTAATCCCCTGAAATTAAATTAGGGAAACCCCCCTTCTCCTTTTGGTTTCCTCCTCTTTCTCACTTGCTTTGCTTCACAAATGCCATGCCTAGGGGTCACCGCCCTCTTGTCTAAATCTCACAGATCCAACAGTCCTGCCTGTTGCATCAGAACAGCTCCCTTTTCCATAGTTAAGTCCTGGCCCTACTCGCAAATTTTGGGGGGCTAAACCCCAATACGATAGCAAAGCCTCACACCTCATTAGAGCATCACATTGTTCAGGTGGCCAAATCAGGAAGATGAGAAGGTGACCCGAGTGTGGAATATAAAGCTACAGATTTCACTCTGGAATTTGGATCCAGGCGGCGTGGAAAGGTTTCAGCATCCTGAGATGGAAGATGAGAAAAATGGAAAACAAATATTGTTTTTTGAGATCCTCCACCGGGGCTTCCCAACCTTGAGTTCCCAGATGTGGCTGGACTACAGCTCCCATAATTCCCAACTACATTGGCTAGGGATGATGGCCGTTGTAGTCCAACAATATCCGGGGGCCCAAGGTTCGGAAACCCTGCCCCACACAACACAATCAAAAACTGCACCAAGTTTATATAAATTGTACGTCAAGAAGAATGCCACTGTGGCTGACCAGCCTAAATCTGTGCTGCCCAGCCTAAACATTTGCATCTATGCATATTTTGCATAACATATTTTGCCTTTGCTAGCTGTTGGTATGGGACAAGCAGTGGTGTAGGATTCTGGAGACCCCTCCCATCCAGAGGCGCCATTAAGGGGTGGCCCATGGGACACTGGCCCCCAATCAATGGCTCAGAGCCCCGAAGCTCAGCGATCAGCTCCCTCCTCCCTGACTTCTTCCTGAAAGGCAGTACAGCAATGGAGGCACTGACAGAGCGCATCGTGGGAGAGAGCTCTTGGCCTCACCTAATTCTCTGCTGCTTCCACCTTCATAGCTGCTGTATTATAATATTAGAGACTTTAGAAAACACACAAAATTATTTGGGGACTGAGTTTAATAACCAAAAGGGGGGCTGTGGGCCCAAGCCCCTTTTAAGTAACCGATAAAACCTCTGCTCCCATTCCGCAATTCCTACACACACCACACTTCCTGCATCTTTTGAGATTCCGCACACTACACCTCTTTGAGATTCCACAACCATCCAAGCCATGGTGTCCTTAAGCTTTCCATCCATGTCCTTGAAATTTGAAATCACCCCGTTTGCAAAGCATGGATGTATTTTGAGGCAAGTTGTCCTGCCCCTGAAAAATTGCCTCCTCCTCACGGTTGAGTCTGAAAGGATGGCAAGTTTGCCTGCCGCTGTTATGCCTGCAGATGCATCTGCCGAAGAGAGGCTCAAAAAGGCAGCAGTTGCTATCTTGGCACCTGTTTGTGGCTGGCTGGAATCAGCTTTTTAAAATGTGGGTATGTCATTTTTAGTAATCAGTCAAAAATTCCCGAGTATGGAGACAAGGGATCAAGTTAGGTGCAAAGCTCCAAGTTAGGATATTTGTCCAAGGGCAGGCCCATATATGGGACTTTCCCAAAAAGCAAAGCATGCTGCTGGGTCAGTGCAAGGTTGGAGTGGGCCCAAGGACTGAAAGTGGAGACCGGACCCTGGGCCTCCCTCCTGCTTCTCCTCCCTGCCCTGCCCGCGGGCTGTGTTTTGGCTACAGAACGATACACCCAGTGAAAAACAAGACAGTCTTGGAATAAACTTGCATTCCTTTGCCAATAACATCGCACACAGATCCCCCACACAGCCTATGTGCAGGCAGGCATTTCCCTGACTCAGAAACATTCTTTAATACCTTTGAGGTCCCTCATATACCTCAACCGCACTTTGGGGAGAGGAGAGGCCCAGCTGTTACCCAAATGGTGGGGGCCCCTCCCTCAGGGGCCCAAGCACATTTGCCCCCGCACGCCCTTCTTCCATGACAGCTCGGTCCTGGAATCCCGAAGCCAGCTGCTGGCAAAAAAAGGAAAGAAACTGCTGACTTTGGCTTGTGAATACAAACGCACCCAAAGCATTTCCTGAGACCAGTGAACGGAAAGAGCAGAGAGACGCAGGGACGGGAGAGCAATCCTTCTGGAGCAATGAGGCTGTCAGGACGCCGTGCCACCGACGCGATGGCTGGGGTGAGCCCAACCATGGCAGCAGGATCCCCACAGCCAGCCCAGGATGGGCCCACCTGAGGCAGGCGCTAGAGACCTCTGGCTAGCCATTGGGCACTGGGGTGGGAGGTAGAGGGGATGGTCGAGGTCTCACAAGAGCCCAAGATCTCTTGAGGCAGGATCTCATCTCAAAAGCTGGTCTTGTGGTAGCAAGCATCACTTGTCCCCTTTGCTGAGCAAGGTCTGCCCTGGCTTGCATTTTAATGGGAGACTACCTGTGTGAGCCCTGGAAGAGATTCCCTTCAGGAGATGGAGCCACTTTGGGAAGAGCATCTAGGTTCCAGGTTCCCTCCCTGGCAGCATCTCCAAGATAGGGCTGAGAGAGACTCCTGCCTGCAACCTTGGAGAAGCCGCTGCCAGTCTGGGTAGACAATACTGAGCTAGATTAGACGCTCTCCAGCGAGTGACACCCCGATGCACTGCATCGGCTGCTTACCGCGATGAGCCGGCCCTGTAGATGCACCAAGTCTGACTTGGTAGAGGAAAGTTTCCTATGTTCCTAGGACACCTCATGCAGGGGTGTTGTCAGAGGCTGGCCTATGGGACTTGGGCCCTCTGTCTCATCAGGCACTTCCTCCTCCATGTCAGTCACCTATGGTGTTGCTCCAGCACAGACAATGGCATCTTGTCTCCATCTCCAGCCTAAAAGGAACTGGCCTGGCAACAGCAGGGAAATGACTTGAGTAGCAAGCCAGAGGTTGCCGGTTCGAATCCCCACTGGTATGTTTCCCAGACTATGGGAAACTCCTATATTGTGCAGCAGCGATATAGGGAGATGCTGAAAGGCATCATCTCAAACTTCGCAGGAGGAGGCAATGGTAAACTCCCCCTGTATTCTACCAAAGACAACCCCTGGGCTCTGTGGCCACCAGGAGTCAACACCGACTCGAGGGCACACTTTTCCTTAACTGGCAACAAAACAGATGATCCTACCCCCAACCCAGCGCTTGTCTGCTCCAGTTCCCAGATCTTTTAAATGCTTATCAGTGCCCTTGCTCTCATGCAAGTTGTGAGGTCCCCCAGGGGGATTTAAAAGCCAGACCGCCCTGCAATGAGATGGGCACAGAAGCTGTGGTGGGTAAGGAATCCCCGTGAACCCGTGAAAGGGAGAGAGAGAGAGAGAAGGGATCCTCAAAGGATGAGACCAGTGGAGAGAGGGGTTCAGGGGCTGAGGGCCTCCCTGCTCCTTAGCAAACTCTGTCCCTTGCTGAGACCTTGGCTGGGGAGGGAGACAGCAAAGCAAGGGCAAGTAGACACACACACACATCCCCGCCGGAAACTGGGACACCACCGAGGCTGGACAGATTGTCTAGGATGCATCTTCGGAGCCTGACGTTCTGTAAGATGTTACTATTTCACTGTGCAAACACTGCTATCAGACTTCTGCCAGGCAACAGACTATTTGCCTACAATTGTTATCTATTCTCGTTCCCAGCCTAGGAACATTGAAAGCTGCCATATGCTGAGCTCAGTATTGTCTACTCAGACTGGCAGCGGCTACTCCAAGGTTGCCGGCAGGAGTCTCTCTCGGCCCTATCCTGGAGATGCTACCAGGGAGGGAACTTGGAAGCTTCTGCCTGCAAGCACACGTGCTCTTCCAAAAGCGGCCCCATCCCCTGAGGGGAATACCTTACAGTGCACGCACATGTAAGTCTCCCATTCAAATGTAAACCAGGGTGGATTCTGCTTAGCAAAGGGGACCATTCATGCTTGCCACCACAAGCCCAGCTCTCCACAGACGTTGTTGGACCACAACTCCCAGCATCCCTAACCACAATGGCCTTCAGGATCCTGAAATGAAATACAAGTGGGGGGTGGAACCCCAAATATCCCTTTTAAAATCCTACACCGGGGGTCCCAGTCTTGGGCCAGCTCTTGCTGGACAATGACGACAACAACAACAAATATTTATATACCACTTTTCAACAAGAGTTTCCAAAGCGGTTTACATAGACAAATACATACAAAACAAACAAAGAAAGAAAGATGGCTCCCTGTCCCCAAAGGGCTCACAATCTAAACAAGAAACATAAGACAGACACCAGGAACAGCCACTGGAGGGAGGGATGCTGTGCTGGGGATGGGTAGGGCCAGTTGCTCTCCCCCTGCTAAATAAAGAGAATCACCATGTTTAAAAGGTGCCTCTTTGCTCAGTTAGCAGGGACTACATCAGCCCCATTCAAAATGAACTCTGGCTGATGGGAGTAGTAGTCCAACACCATCTGGGGACCCCCCCTCCCCTCATTGGCTAGAAGGAAAACACAGAGGCATGCCACGTGAACTTGCATCAAAACAAAACCTGAGAGCAGAGGGGAGGGGCTGCTCCCTTCAATGCCGCGAGTGTGATTCGAAGTGGCTTCGCTCAACATTCACCCCACAGCATGAAGCCAGGTGTGAATAACTCCTGGGCTTATTTTGCATCACATTTTCTGCCTTTGCCGGCCATTGGCGTGGGATAAAGTGCTGTGCAGGGTTCTGGAATCCTCCCCTGTCCCATCCCATCCCACCCCATCCCTGGTCTCTGCAAATCCTACCCAGGCCCCTTCCATGCAAGGATGTCCCTGAAGGTCCAGTTAATGTTCTTGGCATTCCAAACCACCCAGCTGCCAATGCGAGAACATCCTCTGAAGAAACCCCCTGCCCACCTCCCAAATGGCCTCCACTTCACATCTGAATTGCAAAGCTGAACAAGTTTCTTTTCTGCTGTTCCTCCCGCCTGTGGGTTCTGCTGTAGAGATTCTCAGAAAAGCAGCTCCTTTCCTGACCCGAGTCTGTTGGTGGCTGAAGTCAACTTTAAAAAATGTGGGCACATCATTTAGAGCGATCAATATGAAAAACAAATCCTCTGGCTCCTGCATTCTGGCCCCAGCAATAAATTCTGTGGCAACTTCCTGAATGTGCTTCAAGAGCAGACATCATATCATGCAAATGTAACTTTTCAAAAATGCAAACAGCAAATTCAGTGCTGGCAAAAAATACAAAGATGCCTCTGTGATGGTTGCGGTGGTGCTGAAAGAGCAGGGAGTGAGCCCTGGGAGGAGGAACACAGGAAGCTGCCATATAGGGTGCCAGACCATTAGTCTATCTAGCTCAGTATTGTCTTCACAGACTGGCAGCGGCTTCTCCAAGGTTGCAGGCAGGCATCTCTCTGCCCTATCTTGGAGATGCTGCCAGGGAGGGAACTTGGGACCTAGATGCTCTTCCCAGAGCGGCTCCATCCCCTGAGGGGAAGATCTTTCAGGGCTCACACATGTAGTCTCCCATCCAAATGCAAACCTGGGCAAACCCTGCTTAGCATAGGGGACAATTCATGCTTGCTATCACCAGACCAGCTCTCCTCCTCGGAGACCAGCTCCTTGCTTCAAAAGGACCCTTTTGAAGCAAGGAAGCTGAACAGATGTGTCCAGGATGCATTACCAGAAGCACATGCTTTCTAGAACATTTTCATTTCATGATGTGCATCCTGCAATCAGGCTTCTGCCCGGCAACCACCGTGTCTCTATCGAGCTGTTACCTATACTATAAAACAGAGCCACACTGGGGATGATAGGATTTGTACTCCAACAGCATCTGGGGGGGAAAAGCAGCCGTTTGCCTGGCTCTGCCAAAGAGTGCTCGAAATCAAATCTTGTTAAGTGAAATGTGAAGCTTATTCAAAGTTCTGGCTGTTCCCCCACCAATCTTTGCTCATTTTATTTCCACTCTAGAGAATCCCTCTCTTTCTCCACTCTGGGCAATGTAAGGTGGAGGAGTTCCAAGCTGTGCTTCCAAAGCTGGGCACACTCCCCAAAATGGATTGGGTGGGCAGTGGAAATGGGGAGAAGACTGGGAAATGATTATGTGGAAGATGCAGTCCCAGCCAGGAGGCTTTACAGACGGGGCTTCTACTCCGAATCTCCTTTGGGAGAGAGTGTGTGGTTCACACACCAGCCAAACTTATCCTGAAGTCCCTTCGAGATCCTTGGACCCACTCCACACACAAGTCGGGCTTGTCTTGCGAATTCTGGCTTATCTCAGCTGGTCTTGTGGTAGCAAGCCTGACATGTCCCCTTAGCTAAGCAGGGTCGGCCCTGCTTGCATATGAATGGGAGACTAGAAGTGTGAGCACTGTAAGATATTCCCCGCAGGGGATGGAGCCGCTCTGGGAAGAGCATCTAGGTTCCAAGTTCCCTCCCTGGCAGCATCTCCAAGATAGGGCTGAGAGAGATTCCTGCCTGCAACCTTGGAGAAGCCGCTGCCAGTCTGTGTTGGCAATACTGAGCTAGATGGACCAAGGGTCTGACTCAGTATATGGCAGCTTCATATGTTCCTATTTCCGGGTTTTTAAAATGCTGGTTTTAAGCGACTTTTTCTGAAAACGCCGGAGCAAATGGGGAGAGGCACTGATGTAGAATCAGTAGAATGATAAGAAGGATACTTTCTTCAGAAATACAGATATAGCTCTTTAGGAAAGCTCTCTCCCCCCACCACCCTTTGGCTAGAAGGAAAACATGCAAGTATGCCATGTGAACTTGCATCAAAACAAAACCGGGGGGCTGCTTCCCTCAGTGCTGCGAGTGTGATTCAAAGTGGCTTCGCTCAACTTTTACCCGCAGCATGAAGCCAAGTGTGAATAACAACCTGGTGGCAATGTCAGCTGAGAGGGCAGCCACATTGGCCGTCTGAGGTTTGGTCTCAGGGAGAGGAAGGCCACTGCCTGCACCACCGGACCAGGATGGCTTCTGACGCACCAGCACTTCCAAGTCCTCTGTCTGGGAGGACATCCTCACCACGCACACAATCAGTTTTTGGAACCATGCATAGCTTCAGAATCATGGTGGGAGGCTCTTCTGCCTTCCCTCTGACTTTGAGAACCAGCCCTTTACTTGGTTTCCTTTAAGAACATTTTAAGAATATCCCTTTAAGAACAAAAAACCCCACCACATTAAGAACATGAGGGGAGGAACCACGTAGGTCCGGCTCTCACAGTTCTGCCCTTGAATTGAGCCTTCCTCCGCACTGGCACAAATCCACAATCCTGACAGATTGGAGATTAAATCTCTCTCCAAAAACATTGGAAACCTATTTCAGGGTTCCTCTGAAGGAGAAACTGAAATTCAAAGCTCAAGTCAGGTTTCTTTCCCAGGAAGAATTTCAGAGAATTTCCCAGGATGGTTTTTTGCCATGTCGCCTCTGCATGGAGATTGGCACAGCTTCACCTATCTTGCACAAGAGGTGACTGCAGAAGCCGTTGCTAAGATCTTGGCAGGAGGGGTTGCTAAGATGCTGCACGTCTCCCCTGCCCTGCATGGGAAATCATCACAGCTGAACCACGGATTGGACAGTAAAGGCAATGACAGAAGGGTTTGCTGAAATCTGATGTTCATGCTTAAAAGTTCATTCTTGTTTAAAAGGAAGAAGAAGAAGAAACACCAACATTCCAGCTGACTAACAACCCAAATAAGAAGGTTCCTAACCACCACTTCTATGTCTGAAAGTGAAGGCAAGGGAACCTGTAATTTTGGCATAGCAAAGGCCAAAGTCAGACTATCTGGAAACAGACACTAAAGACGACGTTCTGGCATGAACTCATCTGCCTACTTTCTTTTCACTATAATCTTATTGATAATCACCACCTTCTCAAGTTAGCGCATTTCCGCCTCAGAGCGTCCCAGAGACCAGTTACCAAGTCTCTGCTTGCCTCTTTATTGAGAAAAAGCAAGAGAGGCTTCTGTTTGGGAGGTTTTGATTACAAACAAGGATTTTCCTTTTGATTTTTGTTTGTTTGGACCAGGAAGCTAAAGTGCTCTGGCTGAAAACAGGCAGGGATTTTCCCTTTTTTTTCTTTTGAGTTTTATTTTTTTGACCAGGGAGCCTAAGTTTTGGCTGAGAACAAACAGGATTGCAAGCACACACCCTTATTTTAATTTTTAGCTTTCGGGATCGATGGATAGGGATTAGATAGGGAAAAGGGGCCACTACATGTGGTTGAGATCTGGCAAGGAATCGTGTGCCAACCCTGCAAGGAAGGCTCCAGCAGAGGGAAAGATGTCCCAAGCAAGGGAAAAGGGGGACGCTGCCCAGGTGGATATGCCAGTGGAAGGGGCAGAGGCAAGCCCCCAGCACATAGCTTTCTGGAAGATTAAGCTGGAATTGAAAAAGCTGGAAATGGAGGAGAAGGAAAAGGACAGGCAACAGGTGCTGGAAATTAGACAGCTGGAGAAGGAGAAGAGGGGCAGGGGGGACACGAATTCCAAAGGGCTGAGAGGGAAAATGAGATGGCACTGGATCCAAAGAAAATTGAACTGGACCATGTGGCCAAGATGGCCAGGGTAGAGAAGGGGCAAGCAGGAGCCCCACCTACTCCAGTCAACCCTGCACCCTCCACCACTCCAGGGGGAAAAAATCAAGTCTCCAGAGTTCAAAGAAGAGGAGGATCCAGACAATTTTCTCTCTGATTCTGAAAGGACATGCCATAGCTGCCGGGTTGAGGAGAGCTTATATATGAGGTACTTGAGACCTTGCTTGACTGGTTCTCTTCGGGCAGTGTCAAGCAAGACGCCAGTAGATGTCATGGATAACTATGGGCTGTTCACGTGTCTGCCATCTTGGATCGAGGTGCATCACATCATTCATCACAAACGATGCTGTTGAGGTGTCCCTATGATTGTACCCGATTTGGTTCATATCGGTCCAGAGCTTTTGGATGGGGCGGTTAATAAATGTTATTATTATTAATAATAATAATAATAATAATAATAATTATTATTATTATTATTATTATTATTATTATTATTATTTAATAATTTGATAGATAATAATAATAATAATAACAACAGCAAAGTTGATAGAGCGACACATAGGGACACCTCAGGTTAACCCCTGCTAACTAAGCAAGAGGGACCTTTTAAAGTGGTGAGTGACTCTCTTCATTGAGCAGGGGGAGAGGAACCGGCCCTGTCCACCCCCAGCACAGCATCCCTCCAGTGTCTGTTGCTAGAGTCCATCTTATGTTTCTTTTCTTCTTCTTTTTTTAGATTGTGAGCTTTAGGGGACAGAGAGCCGCCCCCCCTCTCTCGTCTGTCTGCCTGCCTGTCTATCTATCTGCTTTGGGAACTTTTATTGAAAAGCGGTATATAAATATTCACGATATTTGTATTCGTACGGGGCAGGGGGATGTAGGCTAAAAGACCAAAAAGACCGACCTTCCTTTTTGTGACTACAACAAAAAACAAACGGCCAATGTTGTGCCTTCTCAGCCCCCACCACAGAGGGAGTTGTCACACTCTTAATCCTTTTCCCAAAACAGCCCCATGAAAAGAGTTAGAACATAAGAACAGCCCTGCTGGATCAGGCACAAGGCCCATCTAGTCCAGCATCCTGTTTCACACAGCGGCCCACCAGATGCTCCTGAGAAGCTCATAGGCAAGAGATGGGGGCAGGCCCTCTCTCCGGCTGTGGCTCCCCTGCAACTGGTATTGAGAGGCATCCTGCCTCTGAAGCTGGAGATGGCCCGTAGCCATCAGACTAGTAGCCATTGATAGACCTCTCCTCCATGAATCTGTCTAAACCCCTTTTAAAGCCATCCAAGCTGGTGGCCATCACCGCATCCCATGGCAAAGAATTCCACAGATTAATTATGTGCGGTGTGAAAAAGTACTGCCACATGTTGGTCCTAAATTTCCCAACCTTCAGTTTCATGGAGTGACCCCTGGTTCCAGTGATGTGAAAGAGGGAGAAAGATTTCTTTCTGTCCACCCTCTCCAAACCATGCATAATTTTATACGCCTCTTTTCCAAGGTAAAGAGCCCCAGATGCTGTAGCCTAGCCTCATAAAGAAGATGCTCCAGGCCCCTGATCATCTTGGTTGCCCTCTTCTGCACCTTTTCCAGTTCTACAATCTCCTTCTTAAGATACGGTGACCAAAGCAGTACTCCAGATGTGGCCGCACCATAGATTTGTACAAGGGCATTATAATATTAGCATTTTTATTTTCAATCCCCCTCCTAATGATTCCTAGCATGGAATTAGCTTTTTTCACAGCTGCCACGCACTGAGCCAACACTTTCAATGAGCTGTCCACCACAACCCCAAGATCTCTCTCCTGGTCAGTCACCGACAGCTCAGATCCCATCAGCGTATAGGTGAAGTTGGTGTTTTTTGCCTTAATGTGCATCACTTACACTTGCTTACATTGAACCGTATTTGCCATTTTGTCTCCCAGTCCCCCAGTTTGGAGAGATCCTTTTGGAGTTTCTCACAACCCGTTGTGGATTTTACTACCCTAAATAGTTTGGTGTCATCTGCAAATTTGGCCACTTTGCTGGTCACCCCAACTTCTAGATTGTTTATGAACAAGTTAAAGAGCACTGGTCCCAGTACTGATCCCTGGGGGACCCCACTTCCTACCTACCTCCATTGTGAAAACTGTCAATTTACTCCTACTCTCTGTTTCCTGTCCTTCAGCCAGTTACTGATCCACACATGAGCCTGTCCCCTTATTCCACGGGGTTTACGTCCCACTGTCCTCACAACCTATTCTAACCCATGGAACCGACATAGGGGCAGCTGAAAGGAAACTGTATATAAGGGCAAAGCAGCAACAAATGGAAAAACCCTTTCAAACGGGTTTCCTTTGTGCTTTAAAGAGGAACATATTGCCGCAGGAGCTGTTGATAAACAGATAAGAAACAGCAAAGGCAGGAAGCCCAAGTCAAACACCATCAGCCACGGACCTATTGAAGGCCTCCTGAAATAGAAAAGGCCGCCCACAAAGAGAGCAATGGGGAGGGAGAGGTGTACCTCCTGAGGCAGGGAGTACCATAGCCTGGGGCCGTGACTCTGTGATCCAGCATCTGCTTTGCATGCAGGAGGTCCCGGGTTCACTCCCTGGCAGCATCTCCAGGCAGGGCTGGGAAAGACCCTGGCCTGAAACCTTAGAGAGCTGCTGCCAGTCAGAGCAGACAATACTGAGCTACATGATTAATTATAATCCATTTTCATTCATTTTAAATTAAACCTTTAATGTTTAATTGTTTATATGTTTTCTTTTGGCCCTGTTTTTCAACTTTTTTTGTTTAATCACGTTTGCTTTGTTTTTGGATCCGCAGTTGTCTGAAATGGTCATTTGACTAATCCATACAATTCCAGCCATGTTCAGACTGAGCTGGATGGACCGAAGGTCTGACTCAGGCAGTACAAGTCAGATGATGCTGCAAACGAGAAAGTTCTCCTGCCAGCCATAACTCAGAAGCTGGTGGGATGCACAGCAGACCCACCCCAAGGGAGTATAAAGAGAATCTCCACCACCACCCCAACATCCGAAGGGGCTGCATGATTAGCCATCTCGTTTGGAAGCTCACATTCATCACAAACGGAGTGTGAAGGAGGTGCTGGTGATAGCATCCCCTAAGTTGCACCCCTTTGGGTTTCTGATTAATGAGTTACAGACTTACAGAATGATTTACATTTACTAGTTAATGATGACAGGGGTATGTGGGACTGAAACCCTCCTGTCTGCTTTTGCTCTACGGAACGGAACCATGGCCTTCAGGATCCTGCCATTTTGTAGGCTAGGAGAAAGATTCAAACTCCCTTGGCATAACATTGAGACAACTGGAGTTTGGATCGAGAGGAGTCCTTCTGCACGCAGAAGGTGTTCCACTCGTGGAAGGGCTGCTGTTCACCAGCCGTGGGGCAGGGCCTTTTCTGTGGTAGCACCTCTCTCCTGCTGTTGCTCCCCCGCAACTGGTCTTTAGAGACATCTTGCCTCTGAGGCTGGAGGTAGCCTATAGCCACCAGACTAGTAGCCATTGATAGACCTGTCTTCCATGAATTTGCCTAAGCCCTTTTAAGAGCTGTTCATGCTGGTGGTCATTACCACATCCCGTGGCAGGGTTTTAAGTGGGTTTATTGTACATGGGTTTCTGTTGGAATTGAAAGCCTTGTAGTAGCAAGTCAAGAAGATAAACATTTAACCAAATAATAACTTCCGCCTTCCTTACAGAGTTTCTCGTAAAGATGATCAAGATAACAGATATCTTGAACACTTAGGAAAATAAGTACATTTTATTTATTTATTATTAAACCCCGCATCATAATGATCTGCAAAATACTCTCACCTGGTGTACACCCAGCTCTGTGATGTTATCATAGATGGGCTCAGGAGAGTAAATCTTCTTTGGGACTGTAGAGAAAAAAGCAGCAATAGCAGCATGTAAATGAGATGTGATATTTCATTGCATCAGGAAATGTCCTCATACACTCCTGTTAGTAGTAAGCTGCTGCTGCTTAGCACACGATCATGGTCAGCACCTCCAACTATGTTTTTAATGGACAGACAAATATTGAGAGCATCTACAGTTCCTGGACTGGGTTAGGAAAAGCCTCCTTTTCTTGATCATGTGAACTGCCCTGTATATTCTTTCCCTCTTTTCCCAGACTCCATTTCCCACCCCTCCTCTGTTATCTTCCTTGTGTCAGTTTCAGATTGTGATCGCTTTGGGGCAGAGACCTCATTCTTTATACAGTGCCATATATGCTTACTGGGGCGGGGCGGGGGGGACGATTAGCCTGCCTCTCAGGATAAATAAAAGAAGAAAGATGAATACTTCAGCAGTGTCCTAACCCTCCTGCTAACTGAGCAAAGAGGCACCTTTTTGAAGTGGTGGATCTCTTATATTAAGCAGGGAGAGAGCAACTGGCCCTATCCCTCCAGTGGCTGTTGCTGGTGTCTATCTTATGTTTCTTTTTTGGATTCAGAGCCCTTTGGGGACAGAGAGCCCTTTCATTCATTCATTCATTCACTTTGGAAACTTTTGTTGAAAAGCTGTGTATAAATATCCACCATATTTGTATTCAAAACTCCAGCCCTAGCAAACAGAGGCTGGTGATTCTGAGATTTTCCTACCTTTTTTAATTGACATTTTCTTCCATAGCCAGATTGCTAAACTTCCAACCAAGATGAGAACCAGCGCACCCACCAACCAAACATACCAGGTTTCCTTTCCGCCTGCAGCAAACAAAAATGGTACCTTCAGATGAACAACTACATTGTCCCTCCCCATAACTAGCAGAGGCAGAATAAATTAGAATCATAGAACATTAGAGGCAGAGGAGACCTTAGGGGTCATCTAGTCCAGCCCTCTGCTCAGTGCAGGATGCAGCCATAGCATCCCTGATGGATGCCCACTCTGTCCAGCCTCTGTTTGAAAACCTCCAGAAAAAGGGAGCCCACCACTGCATGAAGCAGGCTGTTCTATAATGTAACAGCTCTTAGTTAGGAAATTCTTTCTCATGCCTAGCCGAAATCTAATGAAGGAGAGTTCACCACTGCACAAGCCGCTCTTACAGAGATGAAGTTCTTTTTGAGGTCTAACCTGAATCCGCATCCACATAATTTCAACCCATCCATTCTAACCCTGCCCTTAGGAGCCACAGAGGGTGAGCCCACTCCTCCTTCTGTTCAACAGCCCTTCAGATATTTGAAGACGGTTATCTTGTCTCCCCTTAATCTTCTCTTCTCGTGGCTATTGTGAACAATAAGCAAATAGGTTTAATTTGCAGGGGCATAATTCAGCTTTTCTTAGTGCTGAATCTGGGCTACATTATGCAGTCATTCACACAATCCATACTGCGTTCTACCCAGGTTTGGGAGCTGCGTGTGTTTCCAATTTTTGGTTGTGTGGAAGCAAGGTAGGAGGGAAACTTGAGCAGAAGTGATGGTGTGGAAGCAAGGGAGGAGGAAAGGCTAGTTTCTTCCTCCCTTGCTTCCATACAACCGTAAACTGGGAGCATGCACAGCTCCCAAACCCGGGTAGAACACAGGTTTTGATTGTGTGAATGACCTCAGTGTTTATTTCGTTTTCAGTTAAGCAGGGAACAGACATAACTCTACTTCGTTTAGAAGCCCTCTTCTAGCTGTCCAACCACCTCCACTCAGTACTTTCTTGACTGTAACAAGGAGCTGTCGATTCCCAGGTTCTGTTGGCTAAATCCTGGACATCTGCAAGACATTCCCTGTGATCCGGTGGCTACTGATCTGTTACTGCTCTGGAGTGGTTTCCTGTTGTGTTCTAGTGAGAAAAGATCTTGCACAAGAAGAAAGGAAAGCTCCTTCCTTGGGGTAACAAGGAAATCATTCCAGTCCAGATGTCAACAATAACATCTCACTCACCAGAATCAGAGTAGACAGATACAGGTGTTTGGGTTGGTTTTTTTACAAATTCAGCTGGACTTTCACAATGGAGTCCAAATTTAAATTCAAGGCTTGGTTTTAGGGTTTTAGGGATCCAGTTTAAGGCTGTTCTTCAGATACAATATTTTAAGGAAAATATTCATCTTCCTGGCCCAAGCAGCCTGTGTGGAGAATGGGAAAGGACGAGGAGAATAAATCACTTACCTTGATTTGAGCAAATGGTGAACAAGTTCAATGAGACCTTCTTCTGATCTACGAGATTACTGACTAGGCATGTGAAGCTGGCGTCTGAGGAGTCGGGTTGCCAGAACAAGTGGAGATTCTTGCTGTGATTGGAGAATTGGCACCAGTTTGAACCTTCTTCTGCATCCCTGAGGGGATTCCCTCTTTTCCAGGAGACATTAAATCCCCCCTTTCCAGGCACGTGACACTGCAGGGTCACATTGCATCCATCTGAAGCATCGGAGACTAGTTGGTGGAGGATCTGGGGTTCTGGCACTGGCTCTGTAGAACACAGAGGAGGAACTTGTGATGTTTGTGCCCCAAGGCTGCCACTAACTGTAACATAACAAGCTGCCATATACTGAGTCCAACCACAGTATTGCCTACACAATTATGTCTACACAGACTGGCAGTGGCTTCTTTGAGGTTGCAGGCAGGAGTCTCTCTCAGACCTATCTGGAAATGCTAGGGAGGGAACTTGGAACCTTCTGCATGCAAGCAGGCAGGTGCTCTTCTCAGAGTGGTCCCATCCCCTAAGGGGAATCTCTTCCAGTGCTCACATGTAGTCTCCCATTAAAATACAAACAAAATACAGAGTGGACCCTGCTTAGCAAAGGGGACTATTCATACTTGCTACCAAAAGGCCAGTTCTCCTCCCAGCATATGGAATGCTGATTCTACATGGACATTTCACATTCCAGCATAGGGAGGGAGGATGCTAACATAAGTAGTACTTACCATAGACAGTGAGGTTGAATAAGGCTTCTTGAGTCACTGGTGGACGCACCATCGTCACACGAACTTCATACACTCCACTGTCTTCCACCTCCAGGTTTTTGATCCTTAGTGTGGTCTTGTCAGCCATTTCTAGGCGCTGCCTAAAACGGACTGTTGAATTGAACCACTCCAGGGTTCCATTCCAGACTTGCACAAGCGGAAGTGACTTCCCAGCGTTGGTTTTGAGGACCCAAGAAATTTTGTGCACTGGTTTTCCAGAGGGTAACTTTGCAGGAAAAGAGACGGATGCTCCCAGGATCTTGTTCAGCTGAGTAAGATTCTGTGCTGGATCACTTCCTGTGCCTATTTGGTTTTTAAGACAGCATGAGAAATATTTTTCAATTTAAAAAAAAAAAAGCAAAACAAAGCAAAAGGACTAATAATAATAATAATTCCTTACGCAGCAGAAGGATCAGATTGGATTAACTGGTATATTGGGCCTTTCTTTTCCCGCTATATAAGAACTGCAAATTGTTCTGAATTGTTGCGATCCACCTCTTAAAATCCAGTCATGTCTTCCCTACATTTTTGTGAGAGTAATTAAGGTCTAAGCAAGCACATCAAGAGTAGGGGTGGGAGTGGAGAATGCTGGCATTGCTCTATCTCCTTCCCCCCTCCTGCTTCTGGATTCAGGGGCACCCAGAGGAACTGCGGGCAGTTTTCCTAGCATCTTTCAGCTAGTCAGCAGCAAAGCTTCTCTCAGAAGGTCAGGAAATCCATCCACGGATCCCCTGGGCAACCTGTGCTTTTCTTTTCACAGCATGATGTATTGGTTAGTGTGTTGGACTAACACCAGGGAGACCTGAGTTCAAATCCCCATTCAGTCATGGAAGTTACTGGGGAGATGGGGCCAGCCCCTTCTCTCTTAGCATACCCTACTAGGCTAAGAGAGTTGTTGTAAAGGTGAACATAACCATGTACACCACTCTGGGCTCTTTGGAAGAAGAACAGGACATAAATGTATAAATAAAATAAAATTGAGAAGGGAAGAGAGCAGAAATAACATCATCTCTCCAAGGCATTGATCTCCCCACTCTCCCATTCCTGACACGTCTCCTCTTGTGCTTTTCTAGCTCCACCCAATTCCATCATCCAAACATCCAGTTCCCAGCTGTTCCTTATGCCTGAGACTGCTATGCAGAATGCCTCCTCTGCGCCATCATCTTTAGATCTTCAAAAGCCATCTTTTCCCATGAGGTGTGGGTTGCATAAAGGGATGAAGAGAAAGAGGAGGATGCAGAATGTATGGGTTACATTATAGAGAGGATGTTGTGGCATGGTGGGGGGAAACAGAGAGGGATTAAGATTTAGAAAGTGGCCAGACAGAGAACAGGCTCAAAATGGCTGCTTTTGCATGAAACCATGAGGCCAAGGTTTAGATACGCAACTCATGGAGGCCGTTCACACAAGCAAAAACTGTGTTCCTGTCCATATTCTCCAAACAATCCATGGTTTATGAGAAGATTCCAGCTCAGGCATAACATGAAGGTTTAGCTAAACAACTCATGGAGGCCATTCAGATAAAGGAAAACTTTATTCCTCCTGGGTTTGGGAGCTGTGTGTGCTCCCAATTTTTAGTTGTGTGGAAGCAAGACCTTGCTTCCACACAATCACTTCTATCCAGGTTTTCCTTCTACCTTGCTTCCACACAACCAAAAATTGGGAGCACACACAGATCCCAAACCTGGGTAGAATACAGGTTTTCCCTTTTGTGAATGACCTCCATGAGTTGTTTTGCTAAACCTTGGCTTCATGTTATGCCTGAGCTGGAATCTTCCCATAAACCATGGATTGTTTGGAGCCAAGAAACCAGGATCTGAAATTATGGTCTGAAGTTGGTTTGCAAACCAGAAGTAATTCTATCTATCTATCTATCTAGCTAGCTATCTTAATTAATTAATTAATTAATTAATTAATTATAATAAGTTACACCTTGAAGAGCAGAAAAAGAAGGCTGTGGCAGAAAAAGACCAAAATAATCGCAGTGGTAATTGGTGCCCTATGTGCAATTCCAAAACAACTTGAAGAGCACCTCAACACCATAGGGGCCACAGAAATCACCATCAGCCAACAAAAGGGATTTAAAGACTCATCTTTTTACCCAAGCTTTTTAACTTTTTAGCTTTTTAACTTTTAAATTTTTAAACTTTTGATTGTTTATTATTTGTTTTAAATTGTTTTTAGTATTTGTTGTTGTGAACCGCCCTGAGACCTTGGGTTAGGGCGGTATAGAAATGTGTTAAATAAATAAATAATAAAATAAAAATATAAAAAGCAACTTTACTGGGAACAGCCTATATTTTGCGACAATATCTATAATAATAACAACAATATTGATAATAAAATTCAGCCATCCTTATGGGAAGGACTCGATGTAAAACAAACCACTCAATAACACCTGTCTGACTGTGAAAACAAGAAATAATAATAATAATAAACCACCCTTTGTCCTAAGACCCCAGGGCAGTAAACAACAGGATAAAACAATAAAACTAATAAAATATACATACATACAATATAAAACAATAAAACTCAATAAAAACATAAAAACAGATCAAAACGTAGCTTTTTTTTTTTTTAAGCAAGGACAGTTCATTGGCCAAAAGCCTGAATTAAAAGGGCAGTTTTCACTCTCCTCCTGAAAGCTGGGAGAGAGGGAGCCATGTGGCTCTCATACGTGAGCAAGTTCCACAGCCTGGGGGCAATCACTGAGAAGGCCCTGTCCTGTGTACTTGACAAATGGGCCTCAGCCACTGTCAGCATGCAGGGCAGAGTCCTCCCAGCATATCTAGTTAGGTGGGCAGATCCAGCTATTCTTATTCTTAACAATTTTTTTGTAGCTATGTTAAACCTGACACACCTTAAGGCCTCAGCATGTAATGATTTGGCTCTGCTGGATCTAAGCCATTCAGGGCTTTAAAGGTGATAACCAGCCCTTCATATTTTGCTCAGAAACCTATCAGCAGCCGGTTGTAGCTCCACATTATGGGCTGACCCACACGACCATTTTATAGTCTGTTTAATGGGAATCTAGGGCCCTGGGCTCCTGTAGAACTTAATGCTGCCTAGGAAACTAGGAGAAAAGCAGCCATCTCAGCTTGGCAGCATGCGAAATCGACATCAAGCCAAGATAGACAAGCTGATATTAGATGTCAGATTACCCATCTCAGCTTGATGTGGGTTTCTTCATGCATTGCAAGGCCGGCATCGCTGCTTTGTTTCCTGGGCTCACGCCACATGCTTGCACAGGAGAGCAGGAACTCCTGAGATGCCCATTAAACTGACATTAACATGACTGTGTGAACAAAATCCATACGCCAGTGAACCACTGCAGATAGAGCCATTGCTCCGCCTGTCACTCTGAAAGTGGAGAGAACTTGACAAGCGGAGTGAACTTTGTCGGTAAGCCACCACAAATTCATTTATGGTATAAATTCGTTTGTGAGAAATGTTGGCATAGAAAACCTTTAAGTGAAATCAAGAAAACAAACCTGTGACCTCATGAAGCACAGTCCTGAGCAGATGGGAAATGAATGAGACTAGCTTCTATAAATTGAACTGAAACTGTCTGCCTTGGGCAGCGATAGGCTCTCCTCCACTGCTGGAGGCTTTCAGACAGAGTCTAGAGGTCCATCTGTCAGGGAGACGGTCGCAAAGTCCTGTGTGGAGCAGGGGATGGGGCCGTAGCTCAGTGGTGGAGCATCTGCTTTGCATGTAGAAGGTCCCAGGTTCAATCCCTGGCAGCATCTCTGGGTAGGGCTGGGCAAAATTCCTGCCCAAAACCTTGGAGAGTTGCTGCCAATCAGAGTAGACAATACTGAACTCGATGGACCAATGGTCAGACTCAGTAGGGCAGTTCACACGACTTACATTACGATAGGTGAAGCCTCCTAATCGAATTCAGAGGCAGGGAGCTTGATGGTGAGCTAAGCCCAGCTGGATAGAAAGATTCTTCTTCCTACCTTGTTGCAGAGATGGGGGGGGAAATCTGGGCAGAGTGCGCTTGTCCTTCCCAGCTAGGGCTCAACTGACAATCAAGCTCCTCACATAGGAACACAGGGAAGCTACTTTCTATGGAATCAGACCCTTGGTCTCTCTAGCTCAGTATTGGTTACCCAGACTGGCAGCAGCTTCTCCAAGGTTGCAGGCAGGAGTCTCTTTCAGCCCTGTCTTGGAGATGCCAGGACCTTGTTTTTAGCCGACACACAGTCAAAAACTGGGAGTGTGCAGAGCTCCCAGATTAGGAGAGGAGGCTTCTCCTATGCTCATGTGGACCACATGAACTCCCTGCTGGCATAAGGAAGCTTCTTATGTTCCTAAGACCTCCAAGGTCTCTTCCAGTCCTAACATGTTCTATTATTCACAACAAACACAGCTTATTTTTCAACGTGTCAAGTACTGAGGAAGCTTTGGATGACTTACCAAGGAACGAGCCGATTAATATTCCCAAGAGAAGAGGAATCTTGATGTCTTGGCAGGTACACATCACGGTCATCTCTGGCCTGTGGTTTGGAAAGGTCCTCCTGTACCAAACACCTGCACGCCCCTGTGTTGCTCACTAGTTCGTACTGTACACCGTAGTGATGAGAAAGAAAAACACGCCGGCTGCCAAAGAACCTGACCTGCATCTCAGCACCTCATAGGAGGTATTGGTGCACAACTGTCTTTCTAACTTACCTTTGCAGCAAATGAGCTGACTCAGAAAGGAAGGCGCTTGCATTGGAGGAGTGCATTGAGGGCTTTTGATTGTGGGGCAGCCCTACCCCGCCCACTCTAAATTCCCCTGATGCAGCCACAACCCCCCTTTTCTTCCTGTTCATCACCATCCCACTTCCTCCTGACATTTTATCTCTTTGAGGCAAGATCCTATGCAGAGGGACCAGTGCATCGTTTCTAAAACGAGAGGTATCGGAGTCCCGGCTGTCTGAAATGTATACTGTCTGAAGGCCTGCCTCCACACTCGAGAAGTTAGGTGACATCCGTGGTTTCTCAACAAGAAGAAAAAGGCTCTCTGCACAGACAACGGTGCATACGACAAATATTTACTTTCTGCTTTTCAACAAAAGTTCCCAAAGCAGTTCAGATAGATAGATAGATAGATAGATAGATAACAGCTCCCTGTCCCCAAAGGGCTCACAATCTTTAAAAAACAAAGAACAAAACATAAGACAGACACCAGCAACAGCCACTGGAGGGATGCTGTGCTGGGGTGGATAGGGCCAGTTACTCTCCCCCTGCTAAATAAAGAGTATCTCCACTTTAACAACGTGCCTCTTTGCTCAGTTATCAGGGGACGCTTAAGCAAAGGATGCTTTAAGCACCCTCATCCTTCTCAAGTTCCAGGGCTTAGTCTGGAACTACAGCCTGGAGAGGCCTTGAAAGGATTCCACTGGTCTGGCCCGTCCACTAGGCAGACCTAGATTATGGTTTGGGGCACCAATTCCTGGCCAAGGGGTGGAGGGTGCTTAAACAGTGCCAGAATATAGCCATGCCAATTCTTCTAATCGGGTTTGGGAGTTGTGTGTGCTCCCAATTTTTGGTTGTGTGGAAACAAGGTAATCGGAAAATCTGGGTAGAAGTGATTGTGTGGAAGCAAGGGAGGAGGTTTGCCCAGGTTTTCCTCCTCCCTTGCTTCCACATAAACAGAAATTGGGAACACACATAGCTCCCAAACCCGGGGAGAACAGTTTTTGATTGTGTAAATGGTCTCGCTCTCCGTGTGTAGTTTCTACAAGTTTGTCTTATTTATTTCAAAGGAAGTACTCCCGAGTGACTTTTCTGTATTTTGGCTTGCTCGTCAATCCTTGCTAAGGCAGTGGTTTGTTTAAAAAAATCTGTTTACAGCATTTGAGCTCTTTGCAGTTGCTGGCCTGGCTCTGGCTCTGGCAAGCACCTCTTCTCCAAGTTAAACATAGGCAGAACTGTGCCACTCCCAGAAGTAAATTTTGCCAACATCAATAGGAAGCATTGGGATGGGGAATCATCTTTTCCCTCTTGTTATTCTTGTTATGTTTCTTCTGCAGTGGACACATTGCATCAGCTTCAAACCGGCGACCCTCCTGGTGATGGGGAACAAATAGTGTGGCTACAGCACTGGGTACCTGAGTACCTCCTTGGAGCCCTTCAAGTACTGCTAGGAGTACTAGTACCTTTGGTTGCGAACCCCTGTGCTAAATGAACTATAACAGTGTGCCGTTCAAAATAAGGTTTTATTTGCATTCAGACCACCATACAAAAGAGTATAAAAAATTATAAAAATGGAAATAATGGACAAGAATATATAGGAGCCAATAAATAACATCCATTTTTCAGTAAACCTACCCGACAGACAATCTTTTTTTCATTTCTCAGGCAGGTCAGCGTAATAGTAAAGTACTAATACTGTCTGTGAGTTTTCTAATGTACTGAAGTATATAGCTTGACTGTGGATAGTAAGGGAGTAGCCAGTTCCAAGTCCTCTTTTAAAATAATTTCTTCCAGGTAGCAGCAAAGAATCTGCAGGGTTCCATGCCTTATGTGGTGTAATATACAGATACAACAAATATTTATATTCCGCTTCTTAACAAAAGTTCCCAAAGCAGTTTACAGAGATGTAAATAAATAAATAAAATGACTCCCTGTCCCCAAAGGACTTACAGTCTTCAAAAAGAAACATAAGGCAGATACCAGCAACAGCCACTGGAGGGGTGTTGTGCTGGGGATGGACAGGGCCAGTTGCTCTCCCCCCTGCTAAATACAAGATAATCACCACTTTAAAAAGGTGCCTCTTTGCTCAGTTGGCAGGCGCTGAGTAAACATGCTCTGTCACTTCTTCGACACTGTAATTTAGAAAAGCTATCCCATAATGAGACGTGACACAGTTTGTTTACTTTTAAAATAGCATTTTAAGAATGGTTACTGTCAGGGTGCATCTGGTTAATATACTCCAGCACAAAAGACATCTCACAACATTCAGTAGCCAGATCGGTTATTATGGGACTGGGGAATAGAAGGAAGGCCACGAGCTGGCATTTTGTGTCTGTTCCCCCCACATCCCGAGACCTTTGACCTTCTAGAGACCCCAAACTTCTCCAAAAGGAAGCAATACAGACAAAACAGGACAGTGGCTTCCCAGATTGAGGCCAGAAAAGAGGGGCTGGGCTTGTAAAAGGGATTGATAGAGAGCAGGCTGTGGTTTTGTGGTTTTTTAATTGGTCAATGTAGCCTGCCTGTGTCAGGATCGGCCCCGACATCAACGCAGACTGAGAGGGGTGACTGACGCAGAGGATGAGGGGAATCCACCCTTGGCAGAGCGGAGGGGCCGCTTCTGCTTCCCAGGGCTGGACTGGGGACCCTGAGAGGGCAGTGGAATATATGTGGGGAGGGCGCCAGGTGTTGAGCAGAATGGGTTCTTAAGGGTGGGAGTATTCACTGCTGCCAAGTGCAGTGGGCTGCACTGGGAATATGCCCTGTTGCCCTGTGGGTCAGGCCAAGCCGGCCGCTTCCAGACTCCCAGAATCACTCCCAGAGCCTGGCTTCCTTAGGCACAGGGCCTCCTGCAGATGTTGGCCTACAATTCCCACAATCCCTGGCTATTGACTGCTGTGGCTGGGGATTATGGGAATTGTAGTCCCAAAATGGCTGGAGGGACAACGCTGAGCAGCCCTAAGACCAAAAGAGCTCTCAGTTCCTGCGTATCTGTTGCTGGATTAACAGCTCCTTCTGGAGGCATTTACAGACCTTCTACCCTGAATCTCCTTCGGGAGAGAGCGTGTGTGTTCACACACCAGCCAAACTTACCCCGAAGTCCCTTCGAGATCCTTGGACCCACTTCACACAGATTGGGCTTTGTCTTGCAAATTCTAACTTGGTGTTTTTCTGGGTTTTTAAAATGCTGGTTTTAAGCCACTTTTTCTGAAAACATCGAGTGTGATTCGAAGTGGCTTCACTCAACATTTACCCCACAGCATGAAGCCATGTAGGAATAACTCCCTGGGAGTCCAACTCTGCCTGCCTGCTTCTCTGTCTGACTCCTGCCTTATTGGCTTATTGACTCTTCTTTGCTGCTGGCCCATCTCATTAGGTGCCCCTCTGGTTAAGCTAGCTGGCAGGCCAGTCACCAGCTCTGCTGGGAACCAGCTCTACAAACAGACACAGCCCCATTGCAAAGGCGTAGGAACAAAGAAATGGGTTTTAAAAGCATAAATATCTCATTAGCGTAGTCTGTGCTGGCAGCATACCTTGTTCCTAATAAAGATGAGCTGACCCTTAGTTACACTCTGTTATTCAAATACTATTTCATTCTGGTTGTTTTGCAAAAGTAGTATTTTGGAAAGCTGATAAAGCATCTCGAGCCAGGAAAATATTTACTCTTTTGAGACGTATCTCTTTTAAAAACACACACACGGCTTTTTTGATTATTGCCTTTCCTTATACTCCAGCACAGTTAAAAGGAAACGTGTGTGTGTGTGTGTGTGTGTGTGCGCGCACACACTGTATATTGCCACATGCATGTACACACACACACACACCTTTTGGACCAAGGAAGCTTCCATTAAAACAAAAAACAAAATCAATGGTTATTAGTCATATTAGCTAAACAGAACTCCCATGTTGAGATGCAGTCTACCTCTGACAAGCGGCTTCTGGAGAAGAGAGCAGCGCTATCAGCCTTCCCCTCCTGTCCCTGTAGCATCTGGATGGGTAACTGTGGGAAATATGGATACCGGACGAGATGGCTCTTGGGCTAATTCCCAAAGCAAGGCTCTTTGGATGTGCTTTTATTTTTGAACACGTCGAGGCAGCAAGCAAGCAAGCATAATTTTGGTCTTCCTGTAGCGTGGAGTCAAATGTAGTGCCGAGTCTTGTGCATGAGCAAGATGAGACCAACTCAGCATAGGCCACACGAAACAGATAACAAGTGTATGATCACAGTATGAAGAGACTCCTTTGCAGGGACTCCATATGACTTCAGTATGCTGAAAGGAAAATGAGAGATAAGAAACCCTATTTGATAGCCTGTCTTTGCAGGCCATTTAGCAAAGGCATACAGACTTGACTTCTTTGAAATTACACCAAAAGACCATCCACTTAGTTCTTAGGGTTGCCAGCCAACCCTCCAGGATTAGTTGGGAGTCTCCAAGAATCAGCATCCATCTCCAGATGACCCTTGAAAGCAACCCTGGAGGATTGAAGGGCTTGATATTGTGCAAAAAGCTACGGGGTGGCATGGGCTTGAGGGGGGACCCACCATCAGTCAGAATTGGCAACCCTATCAGTACTTTAGAAACAGAGAGATGGTTGTCTCTTTGGACACCTGTTTTGACGTTAAAATATATTGCGGAGTTTTAAAAAATCAGAACACCCCAAATTTTTGCAAAGACAGCATGTAATTTGCAAACCATTTGCACTTTACTTAGCCACACAACAACCCTTTTGTTTCTAAAGTCTAATTTCCCTATGATGGGCGTGTCTGTAAATCCAACTGTTCCTCTCCTTGTGAGGAGATGACGGCAGTGTCCCCTCCCTGAAACAGGGATTCCCCTGTGTGGTTGACTACAACTCCCATCACCCCCAGCTACAATGGTCTTTGGCTGGGGATGATGGGAATTATAGACAGCAGTTTCTGGGACTCCCCTGTTAAAGGGAACACTGCCTGGGAGTTATTCAGACATGGCTTCATGCTGTGGCATATCTGAAGAGCGAATCTGCTTCACAGATGATTCACAAGATGTTTAATTCGGGGGATTAAAGGGACAGTTCACATAGGCTCGGCTCCTCTCCGCAATCCCTGCTCTTTTTCCTGTGCATTCCCACACGATTACTCCAGGTTTTTCCTCTAACCAATCGCAAATCGCATCAGAGAGGAGGCGGCTAGAGAGCTTTTACAGAGGAACAGAAGACCAGCATGACAAGTTGCCAAAAGCTGGATCAAACAGAACGTTTAACCCTTGCCTTTGTGAGTGACTGCCTTCCTCACTTCATGTTCTCCCCACCCGCCTTCCGCAGAAACGTTGGGGTCAATGCAGCTATTATGTGGACTGGTGTACTCCAATCTGGAGGAGATTTGAAGTAAAAGCCCTGTGTGTAAAGCCTCCTGGAGTATTTCCAGGTGGGGCTTTTAGCTGGGAATGGAGGGTATGCATTCGCAACCAGATTTGCACCAAAGTCCGTGCAAGTTATTGGAGACCGCGTCACACACTATTTGGGTTTTTCACTGTGCATTAGCCTAGCCCGATTTATATCCGGGCTAAAAACCCCCCTCCACTTTTGGAGTCACGGGGGGGGGGGCAAATTTGAACTCGCAGTAAACCTGCAGTAAAACCTGCTGTTGGGGAAAGCTCCTGGTGGGCTTTGGGTCCCAGGCAGAGGCTTGTCCTAGTGCTGCTCTCAGTCTGGAGACATTCTGGAACATAATGCATTTTTAAAATTGACATGAATCAACATGCAGTAATTTCACAACACTTGTAACTCAGGGGCAGAGTCTCCGGGGTAGAGAGTGGCCTCTGCATACCAATGGGAGGGGAGGGAGGGGAGAGGGCAGGCCTTCATCTCTGCCTGTGGACCTCTTGGAGGCAACTGGTGGGCTACTGTGAAAAAGAGGGGCCTGGACTAGATACGCCTGATTCAGCAGGAGTGCTCTTGTCTTATGACCTTCTAGGGGGAATAGGCACAAACAGGGGCGGCCTTTCCATGAGGCGAGGCAAGGCAGTGTCCTTAGGCAACCTGTTATTGGGGCACCAGCTAGGTGGCATGATGCCCTCCTGGGCCCCCTTTTAAAAAGGGGAAATGGGGGAAGAATGCCACAACCGGTGAAGCATCTGGTGGCCTGCCTCCGGGCACAGAGCTCTTGGGTCACAGCTGAACCACTTCCTTAGGGAACTGCTCCCCATTTGCCATCTGTGGCATCCCTTTGAAATGTGAGTCAGCTTCAGACCACTTGAAGCAAGCATGTAGGGGCTTGTTTTTTGTTTTTGTTTTGGACAAAGGCTCTTTGTGTAATGTATTTGGAGTCCATAACTGGAATGAGGATTGGCATCAAATGTCACTTTAATCCACAGAGTGACTCCACAACTTTATATGACAATTTCAAGCTTATGTGTGCTCAAAAGCCCATTCTAACTTTGGGAAATACCCACCCACTATGCTTTTCTTAAGATGATCAACTAGTAAGGGAGTTTCTCTCAATTATAATCTGTCACCAGAGTGGGGGGATGGGCTGCTTCAGGGGAATTTTGGGGAAATGCCAGTTGTTAGATAAGTATGTGGCCAACGCCAAGGATACAGTTGCCCAACTCTGTGCCAACAAGCATTTTAGACCCCTTATCTATCTATCTATCTATCTGTTTATTACACTTTTATACCGCGCCACACTCGTGTTTCTGCGCGGTTCACAATGATAAAACAGTTAAAAACACATATAAAAACACATATAAAAACACATAAAAACAATTAAAAACTAACAATTTAAAAATCAATCACAGAATTAAAAACCTATACATTATTTAAAAGCTGAAAAAGCCTGAGTAAAAAGATGTGTTTTTAAATATTTTTTAAAAATTATCAGAGATGGGGAGGATCATATCTCCATAGGGAGCGCATTCCATAGTCCCGGGGCAGCAACCGAGAAGGCCCATCTCCATGTGGCCACCAGACGAACTGGCGGCAACTGGAGACGGACCTCCAAAGACTACCGCAATGGCCAGTGGGGCTCATAATGAAGAAGATGTTCTCTCAAATACCCAGGGCCTAAGCCATTTAGGGCTTTCTAAGTTATAACTAGCACTTGGTATTTTGCCCGGAAACCTATAGGCAGCCAGTGCAACTCCATCAGCAGAGGTGTAATGTGGTCTCTCTGAGACCTTTAGACCTTGCCATGGTGAGGTGACGCCTGGTCGAGTCACATCATGGTTGGGTTACAGTGACATCAACTATGCGGGGCTGCCTCCCAAACAATATTCAGAAACAGCAGCTGGTCCAAAATGGCTTGGCCAGACTGATAACTAGCATGAGCATGCCTTCATTTCCCGTTTGGGGGCTTCCCAGAGGCGTCTAGTGGGCCGCTGTGGGAAACAGGGCAGGATGCTGGACTAGAGAGGCCTGAATCCAGCAAGACTCTTCTTATGTTGTTATTGGAACATAAAACAGCAGGAGAGGCTGCATGCCTTCATAGGGAGGAGAGCTGGTCTTATGCTAGCAAGCATGAATTGTCCTTTTTTGCTAAGCAGAGTCTGCCCTGGTTTGCACTTGAATGGGAGACTACATGTGTGAGCAATGGAAGATATTCCCCTTGGGGATGGGGCCGCTCTGGGAAGAGTATCTGCATGCTTGTATGCAGAAGGTTACAAGCTCCCTCCCCGGAAGCATCTCCAAGATAGGGCTGAGAGAGACTCCTGCCTGAAATCTTGGAGAGATGCTGCCAGTCTGTGTAGACAATACTGAGCTAGGTGGATCAATGGTCTGACTCGGTATATGGCAGCTTCCTATGTTCCTCTCTCCTGCTTGTGGGCTCCCCTGAAGCACCCTCTCTTCTTGCTCCTCTCCTGCTATTGCTCCCCTACAGCTGGTATTCAGAGGCCTCCTGCCTGAATCTGGAGGTAGCCTATAGCCATCTGGACTAGTAGCCATTGATAGAAGCTGTTCTTCCTGATTTGCTCTAAGCCCCCTACCTGCATCTTGGGCATTGCTCATGCCTCTAAGAATAAAACAAAAGAGCCGAAGGTGTAGATTTGGCAACCCCAGTCTAGGCTGCAGGGGCTGAAGATAAACAGACCCTTCATACCTTGATCTCTTGGTGTTTTCCTTTTTTTCTTCCACACCCATATTCCGAAACCTGCAGCCAGGAGGAGAATCATTGAAATAGCCAGAGTGGCACCCCAATGCCAAGGCTTTCTGGATCGAATTTCATCTGCAATCAACAACAAATCTTTGTTGAGGGCTCCTGCCACCCACCTAAAAGAAGCACAAGGCAAATAATCTACCCAGCATTGCCTCCTCGGTTAGGTTCCATCTATGTACATTTTCAGGGCTCAGGAAATCCACTAGTCTACTTGTCTGTGACGAGTGAAAAATGATTCCTGACGAGGAAAAAAAAATCTAATTCTAATTCTATTTCCAATACATCTTCATTTATATAGCCAAACAGTACTGCTCTTTAATCCTTTGGAAATACAACACCAGTAATTTCTGTAATTTCCTCTTGGATGTCTCCCCAAAAGCCACTCATGAATAGGCACTTGCGCCTCATGTGCCTATCTAAATATAAATTTAAATAAACAAACTCATAGTCAGGACTTTGACACTGAAGGCAGTTCATACTGAGCGCAGGCATCAACCCACAAACACCTCCGAGTTTGTTTTATAGCACTTGTGCTATTGTGTACTGGGTGGGGGAGAAGCACAAGAAAGGGTTCACCTCTGTTTGGGCAGATGCTGAGCAAGCTGACCGAGACCATCTTCTGATCAACAGGGTTGCTAATGAAGCAGGTGATGATGGAGTCTGAAGGGTTGGGCTGCCAGAACAAGTGGAGAGCTGTACCATTCTCAGAGAGCCTGTACCAGTCTGAACCATTTTCCAGGGCCCTGGATGTTTCCCCTCCTTTCCAGCAGAAATTAAGTTCACCCTTTCCAGATGAATGACACTGCAAGGTCACATTGCATCCCTCTGGAGTGCTCGAGACCAATCGGTGAAGTATCTGTACATCTTGTATTTGATCTGTTAAAAATAAATAAATAAATAAATAATGATGTTCATGCCCTAGACTTTCAAAAGCTGACATTCTGTGTAATGAAGCACAACTGCTAGGAGAGAAGTGCTGGTGGTGGTGCTGAGTTCCAACGAGCACAGCTCCAGAAACTGTGCAGGGGAAGGAATTTTCACCAACCCTCCCCTTCCCCTGGAAGCAATCTATGCTGCTTGAAAATATGTCCTTGAGTGTCACAGAACCCGCTGGGACATAGTTTTGGGTAGCAGAGACTGCCATTGGGGAAGGGGAGGTCAGGAAAAATTCCTTCCTCCCCCATGAAAGCATCCATGTTGTATTAGACTGAAACCTGGCACTTTCTCCCCAGCACAGGATGCTAGGTGCTCAGGATGTTGGCCAGCAACTTCATAGGAAAAACCTATGCAGGAAAACCTGTGCATCAGGGGCGTAACTAGGTTGGAGTGGGCCCCGAGACAAGATTCTTAAATGGGTCATCCCCCCCGAGAATTTTTTTAAAAAATGACTTCAAAAGGAAGATCGGGTATGCGCTGGGTGGGGGAGAGCCTCTGAGGGGCCCCCCCAAGGGTGGACAGAACTCAGAATGAGGTTAGAATATATATAGCCCTAAAAGGAACTGACACCCAGGGAGGGTCAGGGCAGGAGGCAGCAGTCCTATTGAGTTCAATGGGGCTTGCTCCCAGGTAAGGTAAGTGGGCATGGAATTGCAACCTTCCTTGCCCTCCTACCTAACAGTTGTGGAAAGCTGCTTGAGTTGGAAAAAGCGTTGGCTTGCTCGCTTGGGAAGCCCAGCCAACTACTCCCCAACCATGCCTAAATATCTCCTTTCCTCAAGTGCGATTTACCTGCTCTGCAATCCAGCAAGCCAAGCTGCTTCCTCCAGTGCTGCCAAAAGCTATTTGAAAGACAGGAGCATATCAACAAACAGCAAGCATTAAGTTTGCATCAAACCTGGTTTCTATGTCTGTAATGCAAACAAGGCGGGTGGTTTAGTATCACCCGTGAGTAAACATGCCTTCGGCGATTCCCTCCCCACCATCCACAAAAGGAAGATCGGGTAGGCGCTGGGTGGAGACAAACAACAAGCAAATAGCGGGCGGCGCCAGAACAAGGAGAATAAATTTTTTTTTAATGATTTCAAAAGGAAGATCGGGTGGGGGAGAGCCTCTGAGGGGGCCCCCCCAAGGCGAGACAACGGCCTCCCCCTGCCTAATTGTAGTTACGCCCCTGCTGTGCATATGTTCCCTATGCAGAGGAAAACCGCTGGTGATCTTATTCCATGTTCCATTTGAGCGAAAGGAAAAACCAGAAAATGATTGCTTACCATAGACTGCGAGGCTGAAAGCGTGGTCTTCCGCTTCTGAGGCAGTCAGTTTTGCCCGCGCCTTGTACAGTCCACGGTCCTCCATCTCCAGGTTCAAGATTCTCAGCGTGGTTTCGTTGGCCATCTCCAGACGCTTCCCAAACCGGTCACTCGGATCAGGCCTCTGTAATTCTCCTTTCCTGAATTCCGCAATTAGGAGTGTGCCACTGTCTTTGGTTTGAAACATCCACTCAATTTCTATCACCGCATTTGTTGAGGATATATTTAAAGGGAGGGAGGCTGATCCTCCAATGATCCCATTCACCCGTCGGGGAGGATTCTCTGCTGAACTACTAACAATGCCTTTTTTTTTAAAAAAAGAAGGGGAGATGTAAACATATGAGAAAATGTTATGCTTACTTTCCATTAGTCACTGACATTTGCCTCATCTGCTCCCAGTGTTATGGGAAAAATAAATGATACTTGGACAGTATTTGATATCTTTTGCCCAAGATGGACTACAGGTAGTATGCTGGATAAGAAGGAATGCGACAGCCAGGTTGGTCTCTGGGAAAACCCGAAGAGACCATATAAACTGGTTTTAAAAGAACTGCACTGGCTTCCGATACATTTCTGAAGAGTGCTGGCTATTACCCATAAAGTCTTGAATGGCTTGCGTCCAGGGTACTTAAGAGAATGCCTCCTTTGTCATGAACCCCGCCACCTATTAAGATCATCTGGGGGAGATCTGGTTACAGTCGCCACCAGCTTGTCTGACGGAGACTCGGGACCAGGCCTTCTCTGTGGCCACCCCAGGGCTTTGGAATGAACTCCCTGTCAAAATAAAAGCTTCTCCATCTTGGATTGCTTTTTAAAAGACCCTTAAGACACACCTGTTTTCTCAGGCTTTTAGTTAAAATTAATTTTAAACTGTTTTATTCTACAAAATTGTTTTGTTTTTATTCTGTGGAAGTGTTTTAATTGTTTGGTATCTGTTTTATATTAGTTTATTTATTTATTTACATTTATATCCTGCTCTTCCTCCAAGGAGCCCAGAGTGGTGTACTACATACTTGAGTTTCTCTTTCACAACAACCCTGTGAAGTAGGTTAGGCTGAGAGAGGAGTGACTGGCCCAGAGTCACCCAGCTAATTTCATAGCTGAATGGGGATTTGAACTCGGGTCTCCCCGGTCCTAGTCCAGCACTCTAACCACTACACCACGCTGGCTAGTTGTGTTTTGGATTGTGTGCACCACCTGGATATATCAGGCGAGAAGAGGATAAATGATATTGAACATCAAAATGATATGAATATAGCATCTAACTATTTGAATTTGGAGTTGTAATTTTGAACCGGCAAACTATCTCTCTAGTCTAACAGCCCCTAGTTATAAAAGAGCTTTAACCTTGATAAGATGCAATGTCTTAACCTCAGCTGTTCTGTTTGGAAAGTACTGGAAGAACCCATATAACGAGAGTAGGCCCATGTGATTTCTGCTCAATGGAGTCTATTGAACTTTTTTTTTTTCATTGTAAGTTTCATCAGGAAATACGGAACTTCCTTTTCACTCCTCTTTCATTGTCTTTCCCCAGTCATACTGAAGCACTTTATCTTATTTTAGCTTTTTATTTTTACCAGAAAGCAGCCATTAGTTTCAAGGTGGCCAAATTCTGTGTAGCTGTTTGTAAGATCAGGTGCCACCTTATTGGCTCTGGCTTTTAAATCGGTATTTAATTTAAGTTATTGGTATGCACCATTAGCCTGGCATACCACTACCTGGAATAATGATAATGATAATAATGATAATAATTCATATGACAAGGATAAGAATACCTGGTGGGACAGTAAAATATGATGGAGCAATGGATTATTATGCAGTGTAGCACCTGCCTGGTGCCTATGGCTGCCCCTTGACTACATCTGTGGGGCTGTGGTTGCTGCTGCAGCTGTGGGGGCTGCTCTGTGGGGAGTTTGCGCAGGACTAGGTCCCAGGGTGATTCAGCAGTCTCTTGGTATCACCTGCCCAGACTGGCCATCTCTAGGCCTATAAAGGGACGCTTCCTGTGGCAGTGGGCCCACCGCCAAAGGGGCAACACCAAAAGGAATTGCCCCTTTGGGGGAGGCACTTCGGGGATAGCGAGCACCAGGGCCAGGCTCCCTAGACTAGGACTTTATTTGTGTGTGTTAGTGGTGGGTGGGCTTTTATATTGTGGCTTCTGTTTTAAGTACGGTAAGTCCTGGGTGGGATTGTTTTATAATGGGTTTATCTGGAGATGGGGAGACAGGGGGCGTATCTATTGATTATGGGGCAGTGGTGGTGGGGAATAGAAGAAGTAATGTTATATGTAATGTAATGTTATTATGGGGTAGTGGTGGTGGGGAATAGAAGAGATAGTCTGCTAGTCAGAGGGCTGCTAAAGGGGAAGGGAAATCCGAAATCTAATAGCTGTTTCCCCTTCTGGCTGTCCTGCCAGCTCTTTTAACTTGGGGAGCAGTGCCAACCATCCATAGAGCCTCACCTTCCTCCTGCCAGGTCCCAAATGCCAGATCAGTCCAGAACAAACACAGATCAGTCCAGAAACCATCCATGATTTGATTCTCAATGAAGGGGCCGATCTGGTATGTATCACAGAAACTCGGTTGGGGGAGGCTGCTGTCCCAGTGTGGTCCCAGCTTCTCCCTCTAGGGTACTCTGTTGAGTAGCAGGTGAGAGGACGTGGGCGGGGAGGTGGAATGGCTGTGGTCTATAACAATAACATCTATGTACTAAGATACCTGTTGAAGTATCTGACTATATCGAATGTGTCTACTTGAGTTTGGGGATAGACTGGGACTTCTGTTGGTGTACCAATCACCCTGCTGCCCAACAGAGTCCCTAACTGAACTGATGGACTTGGTCTCAGGCTTGGCATCGAAGTTCCCCAGACTGTTGGTGGTGGGGGACTTCAATGTTCACTTTGGGACCAGTTTGTCCAGAGCAGCTCAGGAGTTCATGACAGCTATGGGCCTATCCCAAGTTGTCTTGGGACCTAGACATTGCTGGTTACACACTTGATCTGGTCTTTCACTCTGATCAGGGTGGTGTTCCGTGGGTGGGGACTCCTGTGACTTCCTCAGTGTCATGGACAGACCACCATCTGGTTAAAGTTGGACTCACGATCACGTCCCATCTCTGCAGGGGTGAGGGACCTATTAGGATGGTCTGCCTGAGAAGGTTATTGGATCCAGTGGGATTCCAAGAAGCTTTGGAGGAATTTAGTGTTGGCTCTGCTGGTGATCCATCCTGTTGATGCCCTGGAGAACTGAAACAGCAAACTCACCAGGGTAGTAGACATCATCGCTCCTAAGTATCCTTTTTGAACCTCTTCGAAATCGGCCCCCTGGTACATGGAAGAACTATGGGGGCTGAAGCAGCAAGGTAGATGACTGGAGTACAAGTGGAGGAAGACTCAACTCGAATCCAACAGATTACAATATAGAGTGCATTTTGACCTATGCACAGGCAATACATGTGGCAAAGAAGTGTTTCTTTTCTGCCCATATTGAATCTGCAAGCTCACGTCCAGCAGAGTTGTTCATGGGGGTGAGAGGGCTAGTCTGTGCCCCTCCTCACTTGAATCAGAATCTGGAACCATCAATTACCCACCGTGATGTTTTAAATGAGTTCTTTCTGGATAAAATCTCTCATACTTGGGCCGACATAGATTCAGATTCCACAATTACTGCAGTGTCTGATGCAGGGGTGTCCAGTGACTCCTCTTATGTGGTTAGGCTGGATCAATTTCAGTTTGTGACTCCTGAGGATGTGGAAAAGCTGCTTGGAATGGTATGGCCTACCACCTGTTTTCTTGATCCTTGTCTGACTTGACTTATATTCTCAGCCAGGGGGGTTGTTACAGAAGGCCTGGTAAAGATTATAAATGCTTCTTTGAGGGAGGGTAGGATGCCTCCTTGTCTCAAGGAGGCAATTATTAGAGCTCTTTTGGAGAAGCCTGCCTTGGATCCCTCAGAGTTAAGCAATTACAGGTTTGTCTCCAACCTTTCATGGCTTGGCAAGGTAACTGAGAGGGTGGTGGCCTCCCATCTCCAGGCAGTCTTGGAGGAAACTGATTATCTACACCCATTACAAATTAGTCTGGCTTTTGGGTGGGCTATGGGGTGGACACTGCCCTGGTTGGCCTGATGGATGATCCATCAGAGTGTGACTCTGTTGATCATTTTGGATTTCTTGACAGCTTGCTATACTATTGGCCATAGTATCCTTCTGGAATGTCTGAGGAGATTGGAGGTGGGAGGCACTGCTTGGCGGTGGTTCTGCTCCTACCTCTCAGGCAGATTCCAGATTCCTTGAGACTATTCTTCAAAATCGGAACTTTCATATGTTGTCCCTCAGAGCTCCATTTTGTCTCCAGTGCTTTTTAACATCTACATGAAACTGCTGGGAGAGATCATCAGGAGATTTGGTGCAGGGAGTTGTCAGTATGTTGATGACACCCAAATCTATTTCTTTAGGTCAACATCATTGGGAGAAGGCATGACCTCCCTAAATGCCTGCCTGGAGACAGTAATGGGCTGGATGAGGGATAACAAACTGAGTCTGAATCCAGATAAGATGGAGGTACTTATTGTGTGGGGTCGGAACTTGGGAGCCTGTTTTGATCTCACTGTTCTGGATTGGGGTCACATTTCCCCGGAAGGAACAGGTGCACAGTCTGGGGGTGCTTCTGGATCCAAACCTCTCTCTGGTCTGAGGTGGTGGCCAGTGGTGCTTTTTATCAACTTTGGCTGATATGCCAGCTGCATCCTTGTCTTGAGATAAATGACCTCAGAACAGTGGTACTTCGAGACTTGACTACTGCAATGCACTCTATCTGGGGTTGCCTTTGTAAGTAGTCTGGAAACTGTAGTTGGTACAGAATGCAGCAGTCAGGTTGGTCTCTGTGTCATCTTGGAGAGCCCATATTGCTCACGTATTGAAGGAGCTACACTGGCTGCCGATATGTTTCTGGGCAAAATTCAAGGTGCTGGTTTATAACCTATAACGCCCTAAATGGATTAGGCCCTGGGTATTTAAGAGAATGTTTTCTTTGCCATGATCTCCACCACCCATTAAGATCATCTGGAGAGGTTTGTCTACAGTTGCCACTGGCCCATCTGGTGGCTACTCAGGGACAGGCCTTCTCTGTTGCTGCCCCGAGACTTTGGAATGCGCTCCCTGTTGAAATAAAAGCCTCCTATCTCTGACAAATTTTAAAAGGTCAGTCAAGACACATTTGTTCACCTAGGCTTTTAATTAGATTTACAGTTTTAATTGTTAATACTTTTAACATGTTTTAAATTTTAAATTGTTTTAATGTTTTAGTTTTGGTTAAATGGTTTGTTTGTTTTTTATCGTAAACCGTCCAGACACTTGAGTTTTGGATGGTATAGAAATTTGTTAAATAAAAATAAATTTAAAAATAATAAAATAAACCTTGTTATTGCATCTAGTCTCTGACCAAAATAAAGACCAGTACTACTATGTGTCAGGGGGTATATAAATGTGATCGATAAATAAATAAATAAGGCACTCTGTATTGGTCAACAATAGTCCAACCTAGCTTCAACAGCTCAAACAGGATTGCCACAGAGCAACATTTCCCTTTTGCTTCCTTCCCCCCACCACATAAATCCCCCAGAATCATCACAGCAGGACACATCCTGTGGCATTACAATGCCTAGTTCCTTATCTTATACTTACATACATTTCTCCTTATGCCTTACAAACACTTTCAAATTAACCCCACTGTTAAACCCCTACTAACTGAGCAAAGAGACACCTTTTAAAGTGTGGATTCTCTTACATTTAGCAGGGGCAGACCCCAGCTCAGCATCCCTCCAATGGCTGTTGCTGGTGTCTACCTTATGTTTCTTTTTAGACTGTGAGCCCTTTGGGGACAGGGGACAATCTTATTTATTTATTTTATGTATCGTTTATTTTTCTATGTAAACCACTTTGATAATTTTGTTGAAGAGTGGTATATAAATATTCGTCGTAGTAGTAGAAGTAGTGGTGTTTTTGGTTCATCCACTCCTTGATCCAGGCCAGCTTTTGAATGGGGCTTGAGTTACTTGTATTCCAGTCCTGGAGTAGAGGCGGGGCTAACAAACAGCCAGCAGCAAGAGCACCCAAAAAGCCATCTGCACTTAGCTCTCTGTACATAATCTCCATTTCATCAAACTGGTAATATTCCAGATTCCACTTCACTGCCTTGTCCTTGCATACCACAGCTCTTTGCCTTGGATTCTACGCCCATAAAGCAGTCAATTCAACCCCGTATGTATCTCCATCCTGTCCATGACAGTGTTGGCTAGACACTGAACAGACAAGCTTATTTGTCTGACTTGCGAGTAACCAGATTGATCCTTTCCAAAACAGGCCCCTTCTAATAATGAGCTGCATTCTTTTCAGACATTCAGAAATGCAAGTAGTCTCCATGACAGCCCCATAGCCACACCCCACGGCCTGATGTCCATGCCCACCCCAAAGGTCACACGCCCACTTAGACAGAGGCAATAATTTGGAGGGGTGGGCAGTTCTGTCACAAGAAGTCAAGAAGAGAGTTTCCTAAGCCTGCAGGGCTTGAACCTCATGTGGTTCTCCACCCAGAAGAGCAGCCTGGATTGTCAACCACAAAGGGTGGAGGATCCTCCCTGTGGCAGAAGACAGGAAGAAAGGCAAAAAATCAAGGACTGTTGCGTTATGTCAAGTCACACAACGTGTGTCATGTAACCAACCGTTAACATTCTGTGGAACAGCAATATCAGATTATTATTCCCAGGGGTGTAGCTAGGGGAGAAGGGAGCCCGTGTTCACCCCTCTCCCTGGCGGCCTCTGGGAGTGAGGGGCATAATCAGGGGCGTAGCTATAATTGCACGAACGGGTTCAAAGAACCCGAGCCGCGCCCAATCAGGAGCTGCCATTAGCGGCCCTGACAGGCCCCCCGCATCTGACATCAGACTCGGGGGCGGGAGTTTAGCTCCCGAGCAGGGGCCGCGCGGCCCCTTCGAGAGCTGAACAAAGGCTGGTGCTGCGTTCGCAGCGCCAGCCAGGAGCGGCTCTTCCCTGCAAAGGCAGGGAAGAGTCGCTCCTGGCTGGTACTGTGAATGCAGAGCCAGCCTAACTAGCTCCTGAAGGGGCCGCCCTAAGACTGGTGCTGCATTCGCAACGCAGCCTAGAAGCGGCTCTTCCCTGCAGGGAAGAGCCGCTGCTGGGCTGCGCTGCGCTGCAAACACAGCACCAGCCTTTGTTTAACTGCCGAAGGGGCCACATGGCCCCTTCAGCAGTTAAGCTGCTTCTCCCGAACGGAGCCTCAAGGCGTGGCTATCCCCTGTGTCTGACGTCAGATGCAGGGGGCGGAGCTATCGGGGCGCCCGTCGCGGCCAGACACAGGCTGCCGGCGGGCTAGCTACGCCCCTGGGCATAATGAAGAAAATTGGGAGGGGTGGAGCTGCTGGGAGGCTCTCAGGAGCTGGGGCCCCCAGGTTCTTTGAACCCATCTGCTCAATTATAGCTACACCCCTGATTATTCCTGTTTAGCAAAGGGCTTTGCATCCCTGCTGAGATTCTGGAGGAAAGAAAGTACTGGGACTCCCTTATTGGGAATCCCTGTAGTGCTGACTCATCCCTGCACACTACATCACTGAGTGAAGCAAATCTTTCTGCTTTTCTTGGGGAAACTCAGATTATAGCGAGTGCACCTGGGTTCTTTCCCCTTCCAAGTGCTTTCTGAATAAGCTTCCCTCGGGTGAAGTTCATTTCCACAACCTGTCAGGGAATTCGGACATTGCAATTTTTCTGCCCATTAATTTAACAATGGGAGGTGCCGGCCTAGGCTAGGAGGACCACTTCAACCCTCTCACAGATGTTGGACTTGTAGGGGAAGAATGGCGGTTCAGTTCCCAAATAACAGAGCAAAACCAGTTTGGCGAGAAAGCAGCAAAGCAAGAGGTCTTGAGACAGTTCTATAGGATTGTAGAACAGCAAAGATTTATTTAAAGAAAACGTTACAAACGCATGTGAAAGAGCCTGCAGCTTAATTTCAGCTGTAGCTCATGGCTGAAGAGAGAGACCAAAACAAACAGCCATCTCTGGAGTGACAAAATGGAGACTAACACTGGAAGAACAAAGGAGGGGAGGAGTCCAGCACTTTTATCCATGACCCTAAAACCCCCCAGTGGTCACTATGAGACATTGCAGCGGAGAGCTGATGCTGCCAGGGTCCTAGCTCTAATAGGACTAAAGTGCCATAATCCCTATTTTATTAGCTTTAGCTAGGTGATTCATTTTAAACTACTTGTTTTGTTTTGTAAAAGTGTCTTAACTGTTTTATTCTGTTTTATGCTTCTTGTATTTTAAAGTATGCACCCTGCCTAGGGATACACATATCAGGCAGTATATAGGAACATAGGAAGCTGCCTTCTACCGAGTCAGACCCTTGGTCCATCTAGCTCAGCATTGCCAGTCTGGCAAGTGGCTTCTTCAAGGTTGCAGGTAGGAGTCTCTCTCAGCCCAATCTTGGAGATGCTGCCAGGGTGGGAATGTGGAACCTTCTGCATGCAGGTGCTCTTCCCAGAGCGGCCCCGTCCCCTGAGGGGACTATCTTACAGTGCTCATATGTAGTCTCCCATTCAAATGCAAACCAGAGCAGACCCTGCTTCACAAAAAGGGCAATTCCTGCTTGCGATCACAAGATCAGCTCTCCTCCCTATAAATATGATAGATAGATAGATAGATAGATATTGGCCACTGACTGGGGGATGATGGGAAGTATAGTCCAAAGGGCCAGAGGACCAAGGTTGTGCAGCCCTGGTGTTAAAAATCAGCCAAAGATCAGGAGGTTTGTCTCCAATGTGATCTGAATTTGATCCAAACAAACAGCACCAGGGAGCGGGTTTTAACATAAGAACATAAGAGCAGCTCTGCTGGATCAGGTCCAAGGCCTCTCTAGTCCAGCATCCTGTCTCACACAGTGGCCCACCAGATGCCTCTGGGGAGCTCACAGGCAAGAGGTGAGGGCATGATGCTATTGCTCCCCAAGAAGTTTCTTTGATTTAATCTCCTACAGATCAAAGAAATGTGTGAAGAGAACTACATCCAAAATAGAAGCTAAAGGGAAATAATGTGGAACTGAGATACTACTACTATTATTTATTTTTACATTTTATATCCTGCTCTTCCTCCAAGGTGTATGACATACTTGAGTTTCTCCTCACAACAACCCTGTGAAGTAGGTTAGGCTGAGAGAGAAGTGACTGGCCCAGAGTCACCCAGCTAGTTTTCATGGCTGAATGGGGATTTGAACTCTGGTTTCCCCGGTCCTAGTCCAGCACTCTAACCACTACACAAAGTGGTTTACATAGAAAAATGAATAATACATAAACATGGTCCCCTGTCCCAAGGGGCTCACTATCTAAAGATATATGAGCAAAGGGAGGAAAAAGAGGGTTAACAGTGTGCAGTGGTGGGGTGCAGAGAGAAAGGGGATCACATGAGAGATCTACCAAGATGAGAAAAGCAAGAAGCAGACAGACCTGCAGTGTGTGTGGGAAAGCAGCCATCTTTCCCATGGAGTAGGCACTGCAGAACTCAGCACAGTACTAAGAGGTGTGTGGAAAGAAGAAGGGATTCAGAGAGACCCTGTAATGAAATGGAGAAAGAAGAAAACATTTATTAGAGGGTGAGGGAGGGAGAGAGAGAGAGAGAGAGAGAGAGAGAGAGAGAGAGAGAGAGAGAGAAAATTATAATGTGTCATATTTCAGGCAGAACTGATCACCCACTTCCTCCAATATAAGAGCCAATTGTCTGAAAACAAAAGAATTGTTTTGCTATCTCAAAATCCGAATTCATCCTTTCCTATAATGTAAAAATAAATAAGGAATATAAAATAAGGAATATAAAAATTCAGCCTTCCTTTTAAAACCTTTTTAAAAAGTCATGGCCTGCCTTTTGTAAGGAGCATGAATCATGTTATTTAATTCGAAAAGCTGTTGCCCACATTCAGGAAAGGTTTGGAAATGCCTCGAAATAAATAAATGTCCATTTTAAGGAGAGAGGGATTACCCCATATCAACTTTGCTGCATCCTTAGTATTAAAAAAAAAATCCATGTCAGGAGTCAAGAATTTGATGCCCAGAAAAGCTTCTCTGCCATTTCACAACCTGCTTTTGGAAAAACTCAAAGCTCAGAAGAGGTTTGCCAGACAGTTATTTTATTTATTTATCTATTTATCAATCATATTTTTATACCACCCAAAACTTGCGTCTCTGGGGTGCTATCCCAATGCACAGGCCACTGTGAAATTAATTATGCAGTCCTCAGTTGTGTCATAAGAGGAATTACCTAATACTGTAGAAAGATATAAAGATAACACATTTTTTTTAAAAAAAAGTGCAATAGACATCAGGCAGGCTCCTAAGGCAAAAATTCATTGGAGCTGGAAGATGGCGCAAAATTATTCCAAGGCAACTTCCCAGCCCAAGCTTCTGGGAACATTCAGGACAATTTCCAGGTCCGGACTGTTTGGAGTTACGCAGCAAGAAAGAAGAGGAGACTCTTTTCGACAGTGATCGTCCACAGATTATGTCCATAAATCCATCCAGATTGTCCAGCGCAGCCCTGTGAGTTGCAGTCATTTCTTTTGTCCACTTCACTTTCCAGCCCTCCGCTTGCAAAAGCTCAGAAGCAACCAGAGCACACACAGGACCCAAGGCAGCGGCTGCGCCCTGGAGACAGATGAGATTGTGCCTCCTCCTTTCTCTTCACCTCAAAAGAAGGCACACACACCTCTGTCCCCCCCACCCCGAGTATATTTAACAAGGCAGCTTTGACTTACCACAGAACGGGGCGATGAATGTTCCAAACACCAGAGGGATCTGGAGAAGCGGGGTTGGGAGGCTTCTGCCAGCAACGTTCATCATCACGGCGATCTCTTGTTTGCAGTCTGCTCAGAGAGGAACTGCTGGCTGCTGGCTGGAACCGGGTGGCGGGGGAGTACACTTTCTCTCAGCCCACAATCGCTATTCCCTATTGAATCTGGGGGAAACATGTGGAAACAGGGGTGTGGCAATGTCCAGGGCCTCCGCACATCCCAGGCCCCCAAGGATTTAAGTCTGATATTTCAAAATACGTATGCTGCCTGGAAATACATTTCACCGAATACACACATGCACACTTCACAATATCCATTGCTCAGCTTTGTATGATAGTTAAGTCAAGTGACATATTTCAATTACATTATTATTATTATTATTATTATTATTATTTATTGTTTACACAGTCAGACAGGTGTTATTGACTGGTTTGTTTTATCCAGACATCGAGTCCTTCCCAAGGACCTGGGATGGCTGAATTTATTATTATTATTATTATTATTATTATTATTATTATTATTATTATTATTTTGATTTCTATACCGCCCTTCCAAAAATAGCTCAGGGCAGTTTACACAGAGAAATAATAAATAAATAAGATGGCTCCCTGTCCCCAAAGGTCTCACATTCTAAAACGAAACGTAAGATAGACACCAGCAACAGTCACTGGAGGGATGCTGTGCTGGGGGTAGAAAGGGGCCAGTTACTCTCCCCCCTGCTAAATAAAGAGAATCACCACGGTAAAAGGTGCCTCTTTGCCCAGTTAGCAAGGGGCTCTTTCAATTGAAAGGAGCACCTAAGAGAAAGGAGCACTATTCTTTAGTGAAGTGCTTAAAAAGTCACAAAACTACACTCACAAAAGCTGGTAATATACAGACACTGCCCTTTTTGAAAGAGTCTACAAGCAGCAGAGAGCATGAAGCACCAGCAGAGAATTGCCCTTATTAAATATGAAGCTGTAAAAAATTGGAATTGAAGTTTTATCAGGTTTTTCCACTTTCTTGGGGTCAACCAGCCAGCATGGTGTAGTGGCTAGAGTGCTGGACTAGGACCACGGAGACCCAAGTTCACACCCCCATTCAGCCATTAAACTCACTGGGTGGCTCTCGGCCTTTCACTCATCTCTCAGCCTAACCTATCTCACAGGGCTGTTGTGAGGATAAACACAACACCAATCTGGGCTACTTGGAGGAAGAGCGGGATAGAAGTGTAAAAACAAATAGAGTAAGAATAGACAAATCCGACAGGAAACAACCGCTAGCAACGGGAGTCAGTACTGTATTCTTCAATGCAGCTGCACTTCAGATGTAACACCGCTTGCAAAAGGCCACCGCAGACATGAGTACAGTAGCTGAGTATTGAGGAAAGCCAGCTGCAGCAACAACACAGACTCTTAAAATACACACAAATTAAATACAGTAGTCAAGTCAGCAATAGAACTATCAGAGCAACTTCTGGGGTACTAGTGGCAGTGGACCAGGTTTTAGGTCTAGGCCTAGCACTTTTCTGGAGAGTAGAAGTTAACCAGAGACCAATACAGTCATCCCGTGACACCCCCCCTCTCCTTCATACAATAACTCCAGCACAAGTCTCAGGCAGTCTTTAAGTCTACCTTTGGCCCAGACAACATTTCTATGAGAATATGGCTACAGGGGACAAGATATCCTTGAGAAGCCAAGCTGTTGGATTTACTTCACATCTTTCTCTCTAAACTGCAGTCTTGGACTGGCCCACCGGGCAACAGGGCATATTCCCGGTGCGCCCCACCTGAGGGGTGCCCTGTGTCCTGCCGCACTCAGCAGCAGTGAATACCCCCACCCTTAAGTACCCATTCTGCTCAAAACCCGGCGCCCTCCTCACTTACATTCCACCTTTCAGTGCCCCCAGTCCAGCCCTGCTAAACTAACAAGTACGGACACCGTTAATCACAACTTCAGCACTCAAATTGAACTGTATGTTGGAGCTCTGTTCTTTCTAGTGTTCCCTAATTAAACACCATAGACATTTATATACATCTAATTGTACAGTATACAGAAAGTACTGGACACTCAGAATACAACTAACAAATATCCCAGAGGGTCCCTCAGCTCTCACAGACATATTTTTGGCAGGCACAGAAAGCTGCAGAGGAAAGGAGAGAATTGGTAAAAATCACTTTCCCACCTCCAGGCACAAGCAGAAGCATTCCATTTGGACAAATCTTTGCTTGGATGCTGCCCATTTTTTGCAGCTAGTTAGTCATCCAACATTTGTATAACGTTTAATATTACCAAGCCTCTCCGTATGAATACTAAGTGGCCAACATTAAAAAAAAACAACACCCAAAAAACGGACTGGGCAGGCGGACAGAGAAGTCATGTGACATGTCTCGGGGGGCCCTTGAGGCGGTGGGCCCAGATACAACTGTCTCCTCTTGCCCAATGATAGTTACGCCCCTGTGCGGAAAGATTACCAATGGCTACTCAGAAGGTGACTTATCAGATCAGCCAACTATTGTGATTAGTCATCACTTTCTGTGGTAAGCCAAAGTTGCTTGTGTTAAATACCAAGAGGGAAACAGGTGTGTCTTTCATGCTGGGGAGAGAGGAGAGGGCACAGACCAACAAGAGAAACATTAGCCCTACTCAGACATTATGGGTCCTTCTAGATATTTTGTTTGTTTATTTATTAGATTTCTGTGCCACCTAACCCAAATGGCCGGAAGCGGTTCACATAAATAAAACCAGGTAAAAACAAAATAAATAACTAATTTAAAACAATTAAAAGGATAGTTTAAAACCATTTAAAAATTACTAAAGGGCAGGCTTAAAAGCATGAGCATCCCCTCCCTGGACTGAGCCAGTTCCCCATTTAATTCAATGGTGCATACTCCCAGAACGGGGGAGCAATATTAATCACAGTATCCTTCTGTACCACCTGAGTGGGTTAGGAGTAGGAGACACTGGTTTGCAATGGTTCCAGACAGTGTTGCTTGGAGACTGTTCCTCTTCAAAACAACTTTTGAATGGTATCCCACAAGGCTCCATATTGTCTCCGCTTTTTAACATCTATATTTGGTGCAGGGTGTTATCAGTATGCTATGACACCCAAATCTATTTCTCCATGTCAGCATCATCATCATCATCATCATCATCATCATCAGCATCATCAGGCAGAGGCATAAGCTCCCTAAATGCCTGCCTGAAGGCGGTGATGGGAAACAAGCCCCCAAATGGCTCTTCTCTGCAAAATGGCAGCCGGAAGTGACTTCTGAGGTCATTTCTGACCATCCCCGACCCTTGGATATACGGAATTAACCCCTTTCCTGCTGTGTCCCCCCCACCCCCAATATGCTGAGGTCAGCTGCCCTTTACCTGGCCGCAGATGCACAAAACCGTGGATGCTGTTAAGAGGCTGTAAAAAAAAAGTGTAATTATTCTTTGGGGGTGGAGGGTATGATTTAATTTAATTATTAAAAGGGCGGCTGTGGACCCAGGGCCCAGATCTTGTAAGTACCTAGCAACACACTCCCGACCAAGCCACACTGAGTGCAGTTTAGGCTTGCCACCTGAAGAGCTCCAAAATAAAGAACGTGTTAAGGTTGTTCACACGACAGGGCAGTGGGTTGGCAGGTGGGGAGGGAGGCTCCCCCCAGACGAGCCGACCGCACTCCCAGACAAGCAGCACTGCGTGGTGCAGCACACAGCTCTGGAGGCCGGGATTATGTGTCCCGGCCTCTGGGAATCCCACAATGCACCATGATATATTGGGGGATTCCCCTGAGATGGGCGCTCTAGGCACCCTTCTTTGTGTGCAGCCGGGCTGGACAGCCTATGCTCGCACACAAGCAGGTAGCTGGTTTAAGGGATCGGGCCAGATCCTGGCAGTTCTCACATGCAGCCTAACCCAAGCTGGGCATCCTTAGCCTAGTTTAGGCTGCACGTGAGAATAGCCTCACTGTAAGACTTTAATAAAATGGTATTATATGTGTCTGTCAGAACATGAACAATCATTTATCAGTAAGTAATGTATTAAATTTATCTAATATATTGATATACTGCTTTTCTAAGCAAGTTGTCCTAGAATTCATGGCTGGGTAGCATTCCGACGCAGTTAGCCATAACTGAGTTTCATTGAAATTTATGGACCTTAAGGTAGGATAGATAGATAACTCTCAGTGATTTCAGTGGTGCTTCTCAAGAGTAACTGTCTGAATGCTAAATAATAATAATAATCAGCCAATTACAAAAAGCAGCTTTACTGGGAACAGCAACGATATCTATAATAACAGCAACAACATTGACAATAAAATCCAGCCATCCCAGGTCCTTGGGAAGGACTCGATGTCTGGATAAAACAAACCAGTCAATAACACCTGTCTGACTGTGTAAATAAATAATAATAATAATAGAATAAATGAATAATAAACAATAGCAATTTTGAAAAGCAGCATTATTAAAAAAAATAGCTGATAAATACAATCTCAACCCATTTAAAACAGATAGATTAAATTAAAGTTACTTTTTGCCTTTGGAGTGCATCCCTTTCCCTGAAGTTTTTTTGGTTACTCCATATTTGTACAATTTTGGTATTGTACGCTGCCTTGAATAGCTTCCTAGAAAGGCTGGGTACAAAAGTTTTAACAAATAAATAAAACAAGGAAACTGGTTGCAACCACCCAGGATCAGCAATATAAACATATTAGCAGCATAGATGAAATACTAGTGTTCTTAACATTTTTCATATAAAGTGAGAATAACTTTGTCACCAGAGAGAGCCCCTCAAATCTCTTTCACTCATTTAACTGGTACAACTACAAAGGATGATAACAAGAGATATCTTATTGGCTTCTGATGAACTTTCATTAATTAAGAACTTGGATGTGGCTTCATTTTGGCCCCTCATTCAAATGTTGCAAACATGACCTTCTCCAGCTGCATGCTGTTTCACCTCACACACTCACCATGCAAAACTAAAAAGTCTCTGTTGCAATATATTGCAATGAGCTTTCAAAGCATTAGCGTGCAGGGGCGGATTAACAGAGAGGCAGAGGAGGCATTTGCCTACGGCGGCAAAATTTGAAAAGCAGCCAATTTTGCCCGTCCTCAAATTTTGCTGCCCCTCTCTGTGAGCAGCAGAGGCTGCAGCAAGGATGAAGTGAGTGGGCAAGGAGAAAGTCCCCTGCTTTTACCTTGGGAGAAAAAGGCAAACCTTGTTTGTTTAAGGTAAAGGGACGGCAAAAGCCTTTTTGCCTATATGCGGCAAAAAGCTTAATCTGCCCGTTAGCATGCACTTTGGACAACCAACAGGACTCCTGTCTCCCAGTCTTCACAATAGTTTTGCACTTGCCAGACTTTATTTTGCTGGAGGTTGGGTGGAGGAAGAAGAGGAGGCCATGATGACAGGCAGGCTGTTCAACTCAAGGAAGAGAGTTTTGCAGAATGGGCCGCGCCTTCACAAGCCTGGCTGCTCTCTGCTCCACAAGGCTCAGGCTTCTCCCATCACCTGCAGGGGCAAAGGTGGCTCCAAAGACAAGCTGTATCATGGGAGCTGTAGTACCAGAGTGCAATCGGCTATCCGGCCTGCAGGGCTGAAGCAGACTGCTCTCTAGAGCCCTGCAACATGAAGCCAGCCTCTTCCTTGTGTGTGCACGGTTTACATCAGTGACTGGTTTACAGTGACTGGTTCACATCAGAGAGCTGAACATTTAGAACAAACTGCATTCTTTATTAAGTTGATGAAAAACAGGTACTTGTTAATGCTAAATAAAGAACTGTTCTTTGAAATAAAGAAGGGGTTGCAAGCCTAGTGCACTGGTTGCCACAGTGAGGAGAGGAGAGCTGGTCATGTGGTAGCAAGCATGACTTGTCCCCTTAGCTAAGCAGGGTCTGCCCTGGTTGCATAAGAATGAGAGACTAGAAGTGTGAACACTGGAAGAGATTCCCCTCGGGATGGAGCCACTCTGGGAAGAGTATCTAGGTTCCAGGCAATGTTCCCTCTAACGCAGGCTTCCCCAACCTGAGGCCCTCCAGATGTTGCTGAACTACAACTCGGATTCCCAGATGTTGTTGACTATAACTCCCAGAATCCTCAGCTGCAATGGCTTTTGCTTAGGGATTATGAGAGTTGTAGTCAACTACATCTGAATATGAAACTACATCTGAGAATCCCTGTTAGAGGGAACCCTGGTTCCAGGTTCCCTCCCTGGCAGCATCTCCAAGATAGAGCTGAGAGAGTCTCCTGCCCAAGGGTCTGACTCAGTATGTGGCAGCTCCCTATTTTCCCTGTGAGCAAAGAGGCACATTTTAAAAGTGGTGTTTTGCTTATATTTAACAGGGGGAGAGCAACCGGCCTTGTCCATCCCCAGCACAGCACACAAAGATAGAAATCATGCTTCATATGCAGAAAGCACACACGGGAAGAGAGCTGGACATTGCCCCCTTGCTAAGCAGGGTCTGCCCTAGTTGCATATGAATGGGAGCACTGTAAGATATTCCCATTAGGGGATGGGGACGCTCTGGGAAGAGCATTTTATTTATTTATCTAACATATTTTTATACCGCCCAAAATTTACGTCTCTGGGTGGTTTACAACACTTGCACACAGAAACCTCCCAGTTCCCTCCCTGGCAGCATCTCCAAGAGAGGGCTGAGAGAGATTCCTGCCTGCAGCCTTGGAGAAGCCGCTGCCAGTCTGTGTAGACAATACTGAGCTAGATGGACCTATGGTCTGACTCAGTATATGGCAGCTTCCTATGTTCCTCTCCAAAGGGCCAGAGGCATGGAAACCATTATGGTCTCTCAAGATGGGACCTCAAAAAGGCTAGAGAATAAAACCTAAACCGGGATTTTAAATCTTCCTTCCTGGAGTTAGCAGGCTAATGGCTGAGCTTGATGTTTTAGGCCACAAAACATGTTTGTGTTGTGTTTAAGTACATTTGTTTGTTTACTTATCAAATAACAAATGACAGCCAGAGTATTTGCCAATGAAGTCTAGTTTTCCACTATGCAGAACTCTCCAGAGAAGACAGCTCCATATAAAATCATCTATCACAATGAAAAATGTGATTCCAAAAAAAAAAGTTTATGTGTTGGCAGTTTAGTTTATGTCCTGAATAATCACCAAACAGATAGGCATTCTGGTCTTTTCTAGAAATGTTGGGTTCCAAAACAAGACCTCAAAAGCTCATTGGAAGCCAAGAATTCTGGCCATCCTCCTTTCTATAAACAAGAGGGTTTTTCCTGGGAATCTGATAGATTGTTTCCACTTCCCCGACAGCAATATTTTATGACGTTTGTAGCCGCCACTGTGGCGGACAGAAGAGTCTGGAGAATGCAATGAGAGCCTTTCCACAATTTGAAAACCTGAAGGGCTATTTTCCAACCACAGCAAACCAGCAGAAGGTGTGTTTGTTTGTTTTTTTGTCTCCCCTCAGGTGGGGCTTTTTGCAGGCCATATGGCATGCAGCTGGGCCTCGTCTGTTGCTATGGCAATTCTCTCAGCACTAGTGCAAAACACCAAGCCTAAGGCCCAGTCCTGAAAGACCTTGAGTTCAACATGCAGTTTGGTCCTTCTTCTGCTTCTTTTTTAAAGTGGGGGAGAAGCTTTGAGAGTCCCACAGGAAGCCTTTGCCACTGCAAGCCCACGATGGAAGATCATCTGAGGGAGGGAGAAATAGTGCTTTTCTCACAGTGGAGAACATACACCTTCCCTCAAGGCCAAATTAGACACTGGAGACCCAGGAATAGGATTTTCTACTGAAATGCAGCCTATTCTTCAAAGACATAGTCCAATTTCTAGACAGACAGCTTGTTCTCTCAAGCAGAGGCCTTCGACATGTGTGTGGTGATGTGACCAGTGGGGCAGCCGCCATTTTGTTTGAGAAGGAGCCAAGCCTCAGGGAACTGACGCTCACTATCAACTTTGGGCAATGTCTCCCTGGTGCATGCACAGGGGCCTCCGGATAAGGTGTGTGCCTAAAATATGCCACCCCACAGCAGGGGTGGGGTTCTGCAGGAGACTCTATGCTCCCCACGGCCTGCCATGTCCAGGGGGCACTGAATTTGCAACCACTAAGGCGGCCCACCACTGCAACTGTAACTGGGCACAGAGGGCCTTGCTGCCGCCGCCGCTGCCACAGAGAGCATTGCTGCCACTGCCTCCACTGCCTTGCTGCCGCCAGAGCGCCACTGCTGCCTTGCCACTGCCACGAGGTGCATCAACCACCACTGTAAGGCCTGCATGAACTGCTGCTGTTGCCACCGCCGTAACCAAGTGCAAGAAGGCAATGAGGACAGTTCACCACCAGATGTGGTGGCAAGACATATGGCTCCCGCTGCAGGACTTGCAATGCTCCCACCACAGCCAGGCGCAGGGAGACTCGCCAGCATCCCTGCTTCACTGGGACTTTCTGTCACAGCCAATGTGGCAATGTCACATTGCCGCCCAGCGGAGAAGAGCAGTCCTGGTGCAGCACAAGCAGGGCCGTACCGTTGCCTGGTATCCTCTGGGCCCAACAGCATCCAAACAGCAACCAGGTAAGGAAAGGAGGAGGAGGAAGAGGAAGAGGAGGTGGTGGTGGTGTTGGTGGTGTTCAGTTTGCATTTGGGGCTGTTTGGTAAGAATGTGTGTGGGAGAGAACTTGCAGGAAGAAAGAGAGAGAGAAGTTTGCGTATGACCATTCTATGCAAATTTACTTAGAAGCAAGTCGCATAGTATCCCATGGTGCTTACAACCACGTAAAATTGTGCATAAGAATCCTAGCCAATGGAAGGGGTGATGTGTATGTCTGAAGACTGATTTTGTGACATGTCACCGTTGAATACTGCTGGGTGTGGTTTCTAATATCTAATGTGTACAAAATTGTTTCTGGGCAATGTGTGATTCCTTCAGTGCACCAAGTTAGTCCAGAAAATAATTTCTGTCAGGCCCAGGTCCCTGACGAGCCTTGCGGAGGTGGTGATCTTAGTGCATTGGCAGAGGCAGAAACGGAGGCTTGATTAATACTGGTTGCAACATGAAATCTAAACAGTTCCGTTCAGTTTCAGTTCCGTTTATTTACGGTCGCTGAGCAGAGAAATGTATACAGCTAAATTATGTTTGGGTCTCCTCCTCATGTTGCAGTCCCCCACCCCTCTCAACACTGTGTTTTATGCCTGCGTAGCTGTTTGAGAACTGGTTTGGTTTTTCTATTGCTTTCTAGTTTTAAAACAAGTATAGCAGTTGAGCAGGGTTATTTGATTTCTGTGTGCTATTAAACAAATTTGTAGTGGTTTGGGATTTCCTATCTTTTGTAGATTTCAGAATTAATTGGGGGCAGGGGGCTCTCTGTGCTTGTGTGCTTAATATTGCAGTAGCTTTCTCTCACCTGTGACTTAGGAGATCATGCTCAGGTTTTCCTGTTTTCTTTCTAGCTCCAAAACAAACTAGGCGTAGTTGTGATGTGGTGGTGGGTCTTTCATTTTTCTATGTTGCACAGATGAGGAGAACAGGGGTAGTAGTAAATACTCCATAACTATGCAAGTTCACTCACTGAAGAAAGTCCTGTTGACTTTAACATCCCATTTATTAAATCCAAAGCAGCTGTGCTTAGGATTCTACCCTACATCATTTTTGCATTTTAACTGAGAACTGAGTTGTGAGTTCTCCATCATGCCTTATCTGATTGTGGTTAGGACTGCAAGCTTTTGGTCTCGGTGTGTGCCATCTGTAAAAGAGATGCATTTACATTCCATAAAGCCTTCCTACTTCATAACTTAGTAGGCTGCATATGTGTGCACCTATACATGTTATTGCATGTGAAAATGGCATCTGTGCCCAGCTGGGTTGAGTTATGCACTTTTTGTTGCAACTCAGTGGGTTGGGGTTTGGATTGTGTACAGAAGTTTGTGTTGGTCTTTGTATGATACATGGATGCATTCATAGAATTTGGGAGCTAGAAGGGACCTTGGGGATCTTCTAGCCCAACCCGTGCAGGACCCTGCTTTGGTGGTATTTCTTGGGAATTCTCTCTGGTAAGAGATACCCTTCTATTACAGCAGAGTGCACAGAGGCCAAACACAGCAGAGTCTGACCAGGCATGCGTGTCTAAGAGCCAGAAGAAACTTGGAGCCAGTTCATCGTTTCAAATCAATATGAGGAATCAATATTAGAGAACTCCATTCTAGATAGGAAAGTGGAGAGATAGTATCTCTAATCTAGCTAGCTAGCTGGATTCAGACAGATGCTGTCTGCATCTCTGTGCACACATGGTGCAGAGAAAGGCAAGCATGTGTGTTAGGGAGAAGAGAGGCAGGAAGTCCCTGAGAGTAGCAATCTACATATCAAAGGGATAGTGTCAGAGCAGTAGAGAAGGGATGACCAATGTCTTGATCCCTCTAGCCCTCTGACTCACTAATCTGTCCCCCTCTGTCATTGAGGCTTGAGACAGCTCAGAACCCTTCACTTCCAACAGTATTTGCCCTTCCTTGGTGGCAGGCTTTGGTAATCACCGTACATCTTAAACATGTCCTCTCTCTCAAATATGACTGACAACAGAGATAGATGAAATTAAATTTCAGTGGAACATTTTGGCTTATGCCTCCTGCACACACTCACTAGTAAAATGGCTTGCAGGCATGCCTCCTGGACCACAGTGTCCAGCCTTTTGGTGTCTAAAAGTACCTGAGAAAAACTAAACACCAGAGAGTGTGCATGTGTTTCTCACCATGTCTGTAATGCTTTTCTGGAACAAAGACTTGTGGTAGGCAGAAGAAGGGGGGTTGGGGGGACAGGAGCCCATCTTCACTTCTGCCCAAGAGCCCACATCAGCCTTGCTGTGTCGCTGGTGGGCTTTGGCTGAACATCACATATGCATGTACTGTATTGCTTGGTGGCAGTCAGGGGATTTATAGGCACATGGCATAGGTCAGTGATCTTTTGGGGCCACTTTAGCAAACAAAACACCCCAAACCATCAGTGTGAGAGCCATTCCCCACTCTGCTGACCTCCACACAGTACTTGCCTTTTTTCATTGCTGGGAGGGCCCTTTAAGACCCTCACTGGCTCCTGGGCCTTACAGTGAAGATGCTGTATCAGATGCTGCGGACCAGTGTTCTCTCTAACTTCCCCCCCCCCCATCTGTGTGTGGAATGAGTCTTGTTCTGGGTCGCAGTATCAAGGTAGTGTGCACGCACATGAATTCAGAATAGGACCTTCCAAATACAACCTGAGCAGGACATCAATTAACTGGGCAGACATCAAAAAATGTGTGAGTGCACACGCATGCCTTAGAGCAGAGATTCTCAACGTTGGGTCCCCAGATGTTTTTGGACTTCAACTCCCATAATGCCCAGGCCCAGTGGCCTTTTGCTGGGGATTATGGGAGTTGAAGTCCAATAACATCTGGGGACTCAACATTGAGAATCCCTGCCTTAGAGGGAACAATGCTGGGGCTATATGAGAAGGGAGAGTCATTGCGTTCATAGACTACCTGGTCCACCACTATGGCAAACAGGATGCTGGTTCGGGAGCATCTGCAACTTACAACATAATCACTCACTTGCCTTCTCTATTTCTTGATTATTTTACTGATCTGTACATGTGCTGTATCTTACCTATAAGGACAATTTGCAAAATAGTGACAATTATGGGGAAAGGAAGCCCCTAGCAAAGGGGGTACTCCTTTTGATAAGTGTGTCAGTTTTGTCCCTTCTAGCTGACCCTCCAAATGCACCTTCCTCCTTCATGACACACCAAAGCTACACTTACCTGTGCTCTGAATTTTTAGCACATCTGCACTGAGGTTTATTTTAGGCAGTCTGGAGGTTTTTCACACATGGCTCTATGCCTCGGGGTACCTGAAGAGCAAATCTGCTTCGCAGCAGATTCGAGGGATTAGACGGACCATTCGCATAGCCATCAGCACCTCCATCAACACCTTCAGAGAAAACAGAAGCGCCGGAGTTTTCTTCAAAAGCTGCTGGAGATCGAGGATTTCTTTACCCCGGACATAACTCGGGCTAAGCCAGAATTCGCAGCCTCCCTTCAGAGAAAAACAAAGCTCTGTCTGTCCTGGTCCCTGATAGCTTGCAGGCAGGTCGGATTACATCCAGCGAATATGTGGACAGGCACACTCCAATCAGGAGTGGATTCAGCGGGGGGAGGAGGGAAGCCCTGTCTGTAAAACCTCCAGGTAGACCTTCAGTCTGATCCAGCAGGGTTCTTTGGATAACAGCCTGGCTATCTGGGAGTGACCCCCACACACTCCCAAATAGATGTACCGACTGCTTTGACAGTGATGTGACGCTCCTCCCCCAGGCTGTACCTAGAGCCTCCTCCCTGTTGCAGTTTCTCACCACAGACTTTCCACACACACCCCCACAGGTTTTCGTGAAATGCAGGTTGCATCTTTAGTGGCCAGGAAGTTTCTTTCCTGCTTGCTTGGAAGGGCCAGTCAACCAAACCATCACAAACAGGAAGATTTTAGGATAATGAGAGGATTTCCTTTCCTGCTAGAAATAATATTTGCTTGCAGAAACTTCAGTTGACGGTAGCCAAAAGGCCAGAAAGCGAAATTTGCTAGCAGATGTCCACCAAATTTGCCCTCTGCACACAAAGAGCATTAAAAAGGAAACTCTTCCCAGAGACCTGTTCTGTACGCCTCTAAGCTTTTATTTCGTCATTTACTGGCAAATAGATGCCATCTAGTGTTACAATACAGTAACAAACAAAATTTTACTTGAGATTTTCTTTTCAGCCCTTTTTTGCAATTAAAACCAATTCCCAATGTGGGTTACAGAAATTAAAGACAAAAGTTCACAAAATTACCTAAAATCTTTAAAAGCAGTGGAAGGGGGAGAATACACATACAAAATATGGAGCAGCATTATATAAACCATCCTTAATAAAACAGAAGAGCCATGTGAAAATATCTGGACACTGAGCAAAAAACGACGAAGATTCCAAGGTCAGTGAAGAAAAGTCTGGATAACGCTCCCAACCCAGAGAGGGAGCTCCAATATTATTTATTTATTTATTTATTTATTTATTTGATTTCTATTCTGCTTTTCCAAAACTGGCTCAGGGCAGTTTACACAGAGAAATAACAAATAAATAAGATGATCTCCTGTCCCCAAAGGGCTCACACTCTAAAAATAAACCTAAGAGAGACACTAGCAACAGTCACTGGAGGGATGCTGTGCTGGGGGTGGATAAGGCCAGTTGCTCTCCCCAGTTGCTAAGTAAAGAGAATCTCCACTTTGAAAACGGTGCTTCTTTGCTCTGTTAGCAGGGGGTCCACACCATCAGAAAGGCTGTTTTCCTGGTTGTTCGCCTCCATCTCTCAAGGTTGGGGCAAGCTGAGAAGGGTTTGGTTTTTTTGCAGAACTCAGCTCTTTGGCAGGCTGAGGCTCGTATGGAATATGGCAGTTCTTTAGGAATCCTGAGCTTCAAAAGTTATGAAAAACCTCATGAATGACCACCCCAATTCCATGGCACCATTCACCCATACTTCCCCTAGTTATTGGCTGCCATTCCGTGCCCCCCCAGAATGGCCTGGATGTAGCAACATTTTGGCACATGCTGAGGAAGAAACAGTGCCCGCTCCCCCATTGGCAGCCACCATGTTTGTTTCCCAGAGTGTACCATGCAATTAGCGTAAAAGGATCTGAAGCGAAGAATTCAAATCACAACCCAGCAGATCCAATGATACAATAAATGCCGCCCCCCAAAAAAGCATAAGAAATGAAATGTATTAACTGTATTATAAATCATAGAATGAAATAGTAATAGTAATTGATCATACGAAGTAAAATACTAATAGAACATGATATAATAATAACTTCTGATAAAAAAACAACTATACAGTCCATAATATATGCCCAAACGACAGCAACCTGGTGATAAGCTGTTCAACACTGCTTTATCAAGTGTCCATGTATAAGTTCGTATTGTTTCACATGGACATCAGCGATATCTTCACTGCAACTCTAGGATCATGGTAAAAAAAAAACCTCTGAAGACATGGAAATAATTCTCTTCATAAGGAACTTCAGCATGATGTAATATATCCAGATTCTTTTGTAACTTTACTCTGAAAAGGTATCTGGGATACTGGATTATTTTGGGACCCCAAAACTGGGATATTCCCCTGTTTTGCCATACCTGCAAATCACTTTCCTTTTCATCCTTGTCTCTGGATTTCAAGCAGATTTGTTTTTTAAAAATGAGCTTTGGTTCAGCCTTATTCCTACCTCCTTTTGCTAGCCTTCTTCCTTCCTTCTTTAGCCAGATAATCCCAAATGCTGCAGCCACAATGAGATCCAGCAACACAAAAGCAACAAGTAACCACACCCTCCAAGGTGCACACTTTTGCCTGCAATGAACAAGAAACCTCTCTTGAAGACTATGACAGGAACAGCTTTAAAAAGGGCTAGATGCCAGGAAGCCACTAAAATGTCAGATCACATACCCTGCTGCAGATACCTTTTGGATAATGTCCTAAGACGGCATGAATTGGGGGTTTACCTTTCACCTTATGTTGTATATAGTGACCCAGTCTGGGTTTGTCTTGAAGGACCCTGTGCAGTTTTGCAGTTTGATGCTAACAGTATTTATAACATGTTGTTAACTTATTTATGTAAAAAAAATACAAGAGGGCTGAGGCTGGTGATGACCCACAATGCTGTCTTCAAGATCATAGCCCCCGGGAGTGGCCCTTTCATGAGTTGCCTCATGATTATTGGGGCACCAGCAGGGTGCCAAGATGCCCCTCATGTTGCCTGGGGGCACAAGATGTGGGGGAACAAGAAGCTGTTGCCAGTCTGTGTAGGTTGTGGTGGCCACCAGCTTGGATGGCTTTAAAAGGGGCTTAGACAAATTCATGGAGGACAGGGCTATCAAGGGCTACTAGTCTGATGGCTAGAGGCTGCCTCCAGCCTCAGAGGCAAGATGCCTCTGAATCCCAGTTGCAGGAGAGCAACAGGAGAAGAGAGGGCATGCCCTCACCTCTTGCTTGTGGTCTTCTTGGAGGCATCTGGTGGGCCGCTGTGGGAAACAGGATGCTGGACTGGATGGGCCTTGGGCCTGATCCATCAGGTCTGTTCTTATGTATCCAGCCCTGGTACCTGAAATTCTCTCAGTAGGGAGGAGACTAGGGAACTGCATGCAAAGCAGGTGGTCCACCAGTGAGCCCCATCTCTCCCCAATCGCTCTTGATTTAGACAATATTGAGTCAGAAGAACCAATGGTCTGACTCATTATATGGTAGCTTTTAGGGATGTGCCTGGAACTGTTCGGCACTCCATTCTTGGAGTGCCGAACCAGTTCCGTGGACCAGCGTTTGAGCCGGTTCGAAGGTGGGGGGTGGATAACTTTAAGGGTGGGTAACTTTAAGCTTCCTCCTTCTGCATGCAAGCAGGCAGGTGCTCTTCCCAGAGTGGCCCCATCCCCTGAAGGGAATGTCTTCCAGTGCTCACACATGTAGTCTCATTCAAATGCAAAACAAGGTGGACCCTGCTTAGCAAAGGGGACAATGTATGCTTGCTACCACAAGGCCAGCTCTCCTCCTTGAAGAGGAGGAGATGCTATCTTAGGAAGTAACTAGGGATGTGCACGAAACCAACACCTGCCGGTCTGAAGGCGGGGGGGGGGGGATAAATGTAAGGGTGTGGGAAGGGTGCTCTTAGCCCTCCCGCCGTGTTTCCCCCACCGGCGCTGTGTATTGAAACGGTCTGGCGGGACGACAGCATACCTCCCTGCTGCCCCGTTGCTTCCTCTGACTGGAAGTTCCTGGTGTACGTGCAGATGTCATAAGTGCACATACATGCGCACACACATGCACGAATGATGTGCGCATGCGCACCATGAACTTCTGGTCACTTCCAGTCACTTCCAGTCCGAGGAAGCAACGGGGCAGCAGGGAGGTATGCTGCTGCCCCACTGAACCATTTGAATTCAGAGTGCCGGCGGGGAAACACGGCGGGAGGCCTAAGAGCACCCTTCCCATACCCTTAAATTTATCCCCCCCTTGCCTTCAGACCGGCAGGTGTTGGTTTCATGCACGTCCCTAATTACTTCCTAAGATAGCATCTCCTCCTCTTCAAGGAGGAGAGCTGGCCTTGTGGTAGCAAGCATACATTTTCCCCTTTGCTAAGCAGGGTCCACCTTGTTTTGCATTTGAATGAGACTACATGTGTGAGCACTGGAAGACATTCCCTTCAGGGGATGGGGCCACTCTGGGAAGAGCGCCTGCCTGCTTGCATGCAGAAGGTTCCAAGTTCCCTCTCTGGCAGCATATCCAAGATAAGGCAGAGAAAGACTCCTTCCTGTAACCTTGGAGAAGCCGCTGCCAGTCTGTGTTGACAGTCCTGAGCTGGATGCACCAAGGGTCTGACTCAGTATATGGCAGCTTCCTATGTTTCTAAGATGTGCCCGCCGTGGCCTTCAGAGCAGTTTTTTGGGACCGTTCCACCCCTTGTAGGCTCTACAAGGCACGCCTCTCCTCTCATTCCTTGCACAGCTTTGAAGAAGGACGAGGAGATAAGAGGAGGCTGCTAGCGTCTGTCCATTCTCCCTGCCCCTCCCATCCACTTTCAGAGTTAACAAGGGTTGATTTGGAAAGGGGACATGGCAGCACTATCCCACCTTGCCTCCGGTGCCACAATCCTTTGAAACGCCACTGATGGCACCCCAATTTTGGAATGCTCTACTCAGTTCTCCAGGGAGTTATTCACACATGGCTTCATGCCACAGGGTACCTGAAGAGCAAATCTGCTTCAAAGCAGATTAGCAGGTGTTGAATTTAGGGGATTAAATGGACAGTTCACATAGGGTTGGCTCCTCTCCGCAATCCCTGCAGATCTTTTTCCTGTGTGCGTTCCCACAGCTTGCTCCAGGTTTGTTCTCCAATCAATCACATCACAGAGAAGGAGGCAAGAGAGCTTGTGTGTGTGTGTGTGTCTGTGTGGGTGTGTTTGACAGCTGGTTATGGAAGACCAGCATGACAAGTTGCCAAGCAGCCAGATCAATCAACAGAACACTTAACCCGAGCCTGCCAAATCTGACCCAAATCTTTGCTGATTTTTGTGACTGCCTTCACCCAGACCATTTAAGAGGCAGGGAAGTTTAAAGTAGAAATCCTTGCTTTCTCTCTGTCATGAAGAAACATGCAGCCAATGGAATCAGCTCAGACGCAAAGGGCTCGGGTTACATCTTGCGTTTCATTCAGGAATTTCTCCCTTCCCCTCCCCTTCTGGACTCCCTCCACAGAATTGTATCAATCTGCCACAACCCCTCCCCCTGCCCCCAGTGCTTGCAATTGCAAATCACTCAAAGAGCACACCCGACCGAGCTGTCAGACTCTCCTTTGCTGACACCTGGGTGGATTTACGGAAATCCACCCAGCAATCAAAAAAGAAAGGAAGAAAGTGCAAGTTTGGAAAGAAGCCAAATTATCGGCAATGGCCCCTCTACACATCACAGAGAAACTTCGGGCCATAATAGAAGCCTCAGTTTTTCTTTTTTAAAAGCTGCTGAAAATAGAGGATTTAAAAAAGCCAGACATAATTCAGGCTAAGCCAGAATGCGCAGCCATGATTTTGGGGCAAACAGAGTCCTGTCTATACTGATCCCTAGTAGCCCGCAGCGACTTCGGGTTAAATGTAGCTAATATGTGGACTGGCACATTCCATTCCGGAGTAGATTCGAACTCACAGTCATGTGTGTAAAAGCTCCTGGCACCATTTCCTGACTGATGACAGAGGCTCTCCCCTGTAACAGGGATTCCCAGATGTTGTTGACTACAACTCCCATCATCCCAAGGGGCCTTTGACTGAGGGGAGTTGTAGTCAACAACAACAACTGTAAACCCCTGTTGCAGGGAGCACTGCTTTCCAAGGTCTTCCCCAGCCCTGGAGCTTGAAATTCTTCCCGTACGGAGGAGACCAAGGAACTGCATGGGGATGAGCCAGTCAGCCCCATCTCTCCCTGGTCACTCTTGGTCAATCTCCTCCAGCCACATCATCTCAAGGGGAACACTCGAATTTGCACCAGTCCACGTAGCTGGCCAGGTTTTCACCCACTGAATCTGACACTTCCAGGCTTTGAATGGGGAAAGGCCGCGTTCCAGGGGGAATGGTGCATGAGCAGGAAACCACTCACCTGCATTGGGACAGATGCTGCGCAAGTTGACCAGGCTCTGTTTACAATCTGCCGGGTTGCTGACCTGGCAGCTGAAGTCAGAGTCTGAAGAACTGGGTGGCCAGAGCAACAAGCGGAGGTCTCTGCCATTGCCAGATAGCTGATACCAGCCCCCAGGCCCTTCTTCCCAGGCCCTGAGTGGACGATCCCCTCTTTTCCAGGTGACGTTAAATCCCCCGTTTCCTGACACCTGACACTGCAGGGTCACATTGCACCGGTCTGGAGTTCTGGTTAGATTGTAGAGTATCTTAGGTTCTGGAACTGGCTCTATTAAGAAGGGAATAAAATATGTTGGAGATGGAGTTCTAGTGCATCAACCTTTTGCACCGACCATCCTAATGACCACTAGGGCATTGGGAGTATAAAGGTAGACATTTATCTCTCTCCCTACCTTGAGTGGCACAATGGGGAAATGCTTGACTTACAAGCAGAAGGTTGCCGGTTCGAATCCCCACTGGTACTATATTGGGCAGCAGCGATCTAGGAAGATGCTGAAAGGCACCATCTCATACTAAGTGAGAGGAGGCAATGGTAAACCCCTCCTGCATTCTACCAAAGAGAACCAGAGGGCTCTGTGGGTGCCAGCAGTCGACACCGACTTGATGGCACACTTTTACATAGCTGATAGATAGGATAGGTCTCTCCTATCTCAGATGTACTTCACCAATAAATCAGTTTAGTTTAGACTCTACTATAGTGATCTCCATGTGTGTTCCTTAAATAACTGCAACAACTAAACTTTGCACTCTGTAACAGGAGTAGTAGCTTCCTTGGCACTTTGCTAAATTGTCGAGTATCTTTGGTTCTGGAAGTGGCTCTATTAAAAAGGGAATAAAAAACAGGTGTTTATGCCCCTCGGTTATCTGGACCTGCACAGGAAAATGTGGTGCTGATCCTTTCCCATTCTCAGTTCCACTCAGATGAGGATAGGGAAAGATTTACTTACCATAAACAGCAAGGTTGAAGCTGGCATCTTGAATTCCTGTTGTACCAAGTTTCACATGAGCCTTATACTTGCCAGCATCTTCCATCTTCAGGTCCTTGATCTTCAGGGTGGTCTCGTTGGCCCTTTCTAGCTGCAATCCAAATCCGTCCCTGGAATTAGGCAGCTCCAGTTCTCCATTCTCAAACTGGGCAATCACACGCCTATGACTGGTGTTCTGGAAGGTCCATTCTATGTGGCGTGCTACTTTTCCTACTTTCAGTGTTACAGGAAGAAAGGCTGTTCCTCCCAGGACCCCGTTCACCTGATGGGGCCCATTCTCTGCTTGCTTAGCAACTGTGCCTTTTTGAGGAATGGTGGGGGGAGAGAGACAGATGCATTAGTAGATTTTCAATTATAGTATAAAATAGAAACAACTGGAACTGATCATCAAAGTTCCCCTTGTTTTGAGGCGCTCTGGATGCATGCTTTGAACCGGGGCATCTTGTGCCTTCACTTCCTCACCACTAGTGTGCTCTCTTCTCTGCAAACTGGGTAGATCATGCCTTGCTCTGGAAGTCCCACCCTGCGTCTACCTGGACCGCCATCATCCCTGGTAGGCCATCATATTGCCTCTGGCCCCTCATTGCCTCTGTTGCTGCTGGTGGGGGCATCTCCTTCTGCTTAGGCCAGGCCTTCCCCAACTTGCCGCCCCCAGCCAGATGTTGTTGGACTACAGCACCCATCACCCCCAGCCACAAGGTCATTGTGGCTGGGGATGTTGGGAGTTATGCATAGGAAGCCACCTTATACAGAATCAGAACACTGTTCCATCTCGCACAGCTTTGTCTGCACTGACTGGCAGCGGCTCTCCGAGGTTTCAGGCAGGCGTCTCCCACAGCCCTACCTGGCGATGCTGCCAGGGAATGAATCTGGGACCTTCTGCATGCAAAGCAGCTGCTCTACCACTGAGTTACAGCCCCACCCCCTAAGAAGAATATCTTACTGTGCTCACATGTAGTCACCCATCCAAATGCAAACCAGAGGTAGGAAGCCGTGCTCAGCAAAGGAGACCATTTTTGCTCACTACTGTGAGACCAGCTCTCCTTCCCAAAGTTGCAGGACTGTAGGTGTATTCCAACAGCATCTAGGCCCCACTGAGGCCTGTCACTTAAATCTGCCCTTATTTCTTGTTCTCCATTCCCTATCCTCTTGCATATTCTTGTCAACTCCTGTTGGGCTTGGTTATTCATTTCAGTTCAATTTATTGCCATCTTTGATCAAATATACAATCCAGATCAAATGCTTGCATGCAAAAGGTTCCAAGTTCCCTCCCTGGCAGCATCTCCAAGATAGGGCTGAGAGAGACTCCTGCCTGAAGCTTTGGAGAAGCCACTGCCAGCCTGGGTAGACAATACTGAGCTGGATGGACCAATGGTCTGACTCAGTATATGGCAGCTTCCTATGTTCCTAAACGGAACCTTAAAGGTAAATATCAATAGATATGTATGTATACAGGAGAACCTCAATATTTGCAGGGGTTTCGTTCCAGGCTGCAGCCACAGATATGGAAACCGTGAATATCGAATAATGGAATCCTATGAGATCGTGGGGGTTAGGTTCCCAGTTGGCTGAAAATCGACTGAATTTCATGGGAAGGGTGCTTCTTACCATGCTCTGCTGCTCCCCCGAGTTGTACTGTGCCCACAAACCAGCCGAAAATCATCCAAAAGCAGCATCCTCCCCCCCATATTTTTTTACAAAGATGGTAGCCATTTTGTGGCTCCATCAAAGGAAATGGTAGATAGATATGCCTCGCATATCCGACCTACGGATATGCAAGGTTGGCATGACCCACCCCCCCACCCCGCTTGTTGGGGTAAGGTGTCTTTTTCCTGACTGTGAATATGTGAATCTGCGGGTGTGGAATCCACACGTAACAAGGTCTGCCTGTATACACATGTGGAGTCTATTACATAAAAACTGAGATAAAATAGTATAGGGTAAAACAGAATTAGAAAGAAAATGGGGAAATTGGGGCGGGGATGAGGACACCAAAACAATAACTGACCATTTCTGATACACCATGTGCAGATCTTAATTGAAGCCATACAAAATTTGGCTACCGCGTGAGACATCAGTGTATTTATCAGAAGGAAATAAGTTTATATAAAATTCATCTGAATTAAAAGGGTATCTAAGAATGAGAGGAGCAATAGATTTGGAATGCAGCTCACGAAAGGAGCAATACAGAAGCACATGACCAACAGTCTCAATATCTCCATTTCTACAAGGACACAGTCTCAATAGGGAACTCTCCTAAACCTACTCTGTACTACAGAGGTTGCCAGATTTGGCTTTTTAAAAGCCAAATTTTGGGTTACGACCCATTTGACCCACGAGTATACCCCTTAGGTTCCAGCTGAGCCACTGTAAGGACTTTTCTGTGAGCTCGATATATCAGCTCAAACAGTATTTAGCGGGTTTTTGCAAGGGCTTGGTAGCTCCATGTCTTGCGAAGCCTGGTGCCTGGCTTAAGTCTGTCTGGTGTTCCATATCAATAATACGCTGCTTAAGGATCACCTTAGACCACCTTAAGTGGCGCAGCGGGGAAATGCTTGACTAACAAGCAGAAGGTTGCCTGTTCGAATCCCTGCTGGCATGGGAAACACCTATATCGGGCAGCAGCCATATAGAAAGATGCTGAAAGGCACCATACCATACTGTGTGGGAGATGGCAGTGGTAAACCCCTCCCGTATTCTACCAAAGACAACCACAGGGCTCTGTGGGTGCCAGGAGTCAAAATCGACTTGATGGCACACTTTACCTTTACTTTTAAGGATCACCTTAGCGTCATCACAGCCCAGAGAGAGAAGATATTCCATTGACAAGCCATATTATTTTAGCTTTTCAGTAATTAGCCGCATCCGATCAAAGGGACATTCATCCTTAAAAATTAGGGGAGCGAGACCAGAAGGGAAATACTGTAAATCAGTTTCAACCAAAAGTTGAAAATATAAGTCCAGGCACAGGACTCCAAGCTTGTCAATTCTGCTTTGAAATGCAACTTATCATTTGACACACAGCAGTGGGTTGAAAAGATAGCCCTAAGGAATCTAGACTGGACCCTGGACAGAAGTCATGATATATACAGATCTGAGAGCCATAAAGACGCTGTGGAATAACCTTGATTTGGAAGACCTTAATGACAGCTGGGAGATATCTAGCCCCAGAAGAAAAAAAAGAATCTTAAAATCACAGTAGATGATCTCTGAGCATTTGTAAGGGTGTAATTAGTTTGCTCTTTCCAGCTAGCTGATGCCTGGAAAATGACCCCCAAATATTTATATTGCATTGTCGGGCTCCACAAACCCCATTAATTTGCCATTTATGCATAATGAGCTTCCTGGCAAACATTGCAACCTTTTGTCTTCTGATAGTTGATGGAAAGCAGGTTTTCATGACAATAATCAGCCAGAGCTCTCAACGTTTTCCTCATCCCCACCAGAGACTGTGACAAGAGCACAGCATCATCTGCATAGAGGAAGATGGCTAAATGCCTACTGCCCAATTATGGTGGATGAAATTCCAGGTTAGAGAGTCCCTCCACCATGTTATTGATGTAATAATTAAACAGTAGTGGGGCTAATATACAGCCCTGCCTAACCCCGCTCTCAGCACTAATTGGGCTTGTTAAATGGCCCTGCGGGTTGCTACGGACTCTTAAATAGGAGCTCTCATGAAGATTTTTTTTATTAACAGAAGTAACCTTTGGTTGATTGAAGAATTTGATAATTTCACCCATAATCTATCATGAGAGATGTGTCCAAAGGCTGCCTTTAAAGTCAACAAAGGTGACATAGAGTGCACCCCTTGGCGTGTTCTTGTACTTATTAACTAAGTGCCTCAGGACCAAGCCCTAGTCAAGGGTAGATCATCCAGCTCTAAAGCCTGTGTGCTCATCTGCCAGTACACTTTCTCAGTCGAACCAGTTAAGGAGCTTCTGTTATAAGTGCCTGGCGTAAAGTTTACCAATTATGGAGAGAAGGCTAATTGGTCTATAATTAGCTGGGTCAGTTTTGTTTCCTTTCTTTAAGATCGGGGTAATTATAGACAAGCCCCAACCATGAGGTATATGCACAGTCTGATTAATAGATGTAGGACTTGGTGGTTGTCCACCTTATAACCTTTGGTAAGGATCACATGCGAGCTAATACATGCCCCAGTGCTGATGAGAGAAAGACCGCATCATCAGGTTCGTCAAGGCCAGTTTGTGAGAACGGCAAGGAAATCTCTGTGCCAAATAAACAAACCGTATCTATATGCCCATATCTGCACTGCTGTGATTTAAAATGTTTTGCTTCCTTTGAACAGCAGAAAGTATCCTGAACTTCAAGAGTGATTTATTGGAGTGTGTGCAGAGGGCTGGAGGGGAGGACCTGCCGTTCCCAGAAGCCCAGGTCTAAAGGCCCACTGGGTGTGTGTGTGTGTGTGTGTACGTCCTCCCTGGAGTCCTAAAAATCATTGGCAGGCTGTAAAAAGACAACACCCAGAATGAGAGAGACTAGAAGAGTGCAACAAACAGAAAAGAGCAGCCAGGGTTCTGGTTACAAGAATCAAGAATGAGCATTTGCAAGATTGGTTCCCAGTCACTATTCTGAGCAGCTGTGGAATGAGGGGGAAATGCCTTTTCTGAAAGCTGCTTTGTAATTACTTTGTTCTCATGGAATGGGAAAGTGTCTTTGCAAAAAGAGTGAGACAGAACTCAGGTTTGCACTGGTCAAGAAATGGTTAATAGAGTTTGCAAGTGTTGAATGGAAAATTCCTTGCTGAGTTACTTATCTGCCAAGGACAGACAGGGTGGGGGAAGAGGGTACGGGTGTTGCAAACTTCATTAGCATAGGCATCGAATGATCGGCTTATTCCAAACTGCCCTGCTTCTTAGAATGTGAAAGAATCTTCTCTTAATTTGCTTATCTCTTTTCTGTAAAACCGGAATTCAGAGCAAAGTCCAGCCCTGAGGCAAACACATGTGTTAATGAAATGAACTAATTGGTTCTTGGGCCAAATGTTAACGCCCAGATGTGTAACAATGCCAAGGTTTAAAACCCCAAAAACCGGGGGGGATTCGGCGCGTCTTTCCTGGTAGGCCGCGAGGCACAGGAAAGAGCCACCAGCGCTGGTTTTGGTTCAATAAATGGTGACTATTGCTTCCTTCAATCATCCTTGTCTGTCTGGTTTGTGGTAACTGGGGTCTCCCAGGTAACACAGCTATGACGATGACATTTACCCTAACTGAACTTTTGCAAAATTGCAATGGAACCGCCGGGCTAAGCTGGCCCGGGAACTGGGAGAAGATCGTGACCAGCTGGACTCAGCTGGAGATTGTTTCTGTCCCCTTGCCTTTTTTAGGTTAAAGAGTATAAAATGTGTTGTTTGCTGAGGCACACTCTGAATGTACCTCGACATGTGGCAATGCACTTGGAGATACTTGGAGTACTGGAGGTTTGATTCTCTACCCACCTCTCTCTCTCTCTCTCTCTCTCTCACACACACACACACACACACACACACACACACACACACACTCACCCACCCACCCTCTACATTTCCTGCTTTTAACTCCTACGGTAAACAGCAGTAGTTTTCTATGAGGGAATCTCAGCGGCATACCTAGGTAATTTTGGTGCCCGGACCTGAATGGCTTCAGAGTTTACCCCCCACCCCATGAGTTCAAGCTAGAATTTTTGAAGTTTTCACAGGGCGGTGGAGTGGGGTGGCGGCAGAGCAGGAGGCCCCCCTGGACCTTGGAGGTCATAGGCCGGGTCTCCAAGGTCTGGGGGTAAGAGAGCCTCTGGGGAACCTAATTAAGGTGCACAACTCTGAAGTTTGTTATTGCTGTGAACTCTAGGACAGGGATATTTACTATCCAACAGGACTCTGCATGTTTCACCCCCAGTTTGAGATAAAGGATTTTTACACAAAAATCCCAGTTCTAAACTATATTTAAATAAGGAGCAAGAAATAGGAATGCCTATTCTAAATAATGCAATGTCTGCAGATTAACGCTTACAGTAAGTCACCTAACCTTCCTCATAGGGTTGTGCTGGGGATAAACATAACCATGTACATCGCTTTGGGCTCCTTGGAGAAAGTGGGATATAAATCAGTGCTCCCTGTAACAGGGATTCCCAGATATGGACTACAACTCCCAGCATCCTCAGTTGCAGTGGCCTTTGCCCCGGGGATTATGCGAGTTGTAGTCCAGAATGTCTGGGAGTCCCTGTTACAGGGAACACGGATATAAATGTAAGTAGATTATAATTCATATATAGAAATCTATCTGCAATTTACAACATAATCACTCACTTGCCTTCTCTATTTCCTGATTATTTTACTGATCTGTACATGTGCTGTATCTTACCTATAAGGGCAATTTGCAAAATAGTGACATTTATGGGGAAAAGAAGCCCCTAGCAAATGGGGTACTCCTTTTGATAAGTGTGTCAGTTTTGTCGACGGGCCCTTCTAGCTGACCCCCTAAATGCACCTTCCTCCTTCATGACACACCAAAGCTACACATATCTGTGCTCTGAATTTTTAGCACATCTGCACTGAGGTTTATTTTAGGCAGTCTGGAGGTTTTTCACACATGGCTCTATGCCTCTATGGACCATTCGCAAAGCCATCAGCACCTCCATCAACACCTTCGAAGAAAGCAGAAGCTCTGGAGGTTTTTTCTCTCTCTCAAAAGCTGCTGGAAATAGAGGATTTTCTTACCCCGGACATAACTCAGGCTAAGCCAGAATGCGCAGCCTCCATTCAGGGAGCATCAAAGTCCTGTCTGTCGTGGTCCCCGATAGCCTGGAGGGAGGTCGGGTTACATCCAGCAAACACTCCAATCAGGAGTGGATTGCGGGTGGCGAGGAAGCCCTGTCTGTAAAACCTCCTGGGGAGACTTACCAGAGAAGAGGCAGATTATCGCTGCCAGCATAAGAGGGCTCGGGAGGCTTCTGCTCCAGTGCTTCATCAGCATCGTTTCCTTTGTGGCACGAACTCCTCCTGTACACACACATGTGCCTACTTCTTTGGTCACCACTTCATAAAGAGGACAGGATTAAGGAAACCTCCTCAGAGACTTTGACACTGAGCCTCGCTTCCTTCCCAGCTGGGAGTGCTGAAATGTAGCAAGCCGGGTGGAATGAGAAGCCCGACGAGGTGGGTGTGTCGCAACCGAGTGAAGGGAGCCATCCCCTCCTCCCCCAGATTCCAAACCCCTTCAGGGCAGGGGGCAGTCCCTTGTGCCCCGTTTGTAGGATTCCACACCGTACATCGTCTGCTGATTGGCAGCATTCCAAACAGATCGGGGGCTAGAGCCAGAAAGGGTTGGGTGGTGCATCAAAGCTTCGGGTTGCATCATAGGCAGATACAGCCGTGAGAAGATGCTTCTTCCTGGATGAGGAAGTGATGTGCAAAGATGTGGTCTGTAACAGTATGGAGGTACGGGGAGATGAAAGTACGGGAGCTAAGCTGATGTTAGCTCCAGCGCTAGAATCCAATTCTAGCACCTCCAGCGCTAGAATCCAAGCTCTAAAGGACACTGCCGCACCACAGTCTCTTGCGGCACATGTCCCTCTATCCTCAGAGGCACGATGCCTCTCAATACCAGTTTCAGGGGAGCAACAGCAGGAGGGAAGGCATGCCCTCACCTCTTGCCTGTGGACTTCCCCACTGCGGGAAACAGGATGCTTGACTGGATGGGCCTTGGGCCTGATCCAAAAGGCCGCTCTTAGGTTCTTACCCCCTGGAATGTCTCACTCCTCAGGGAAGTTGGGGTGATTGCATGTAAGAGTACTCTGCACATGCTCAAAGGCACTCCGCATTACCATTTCATACATTGTAGGGCTGAATCCTGGGCTTTAGAAATGGATCCCAGCATAAGCCCTTAGGAAAGGCTACATCTCAGTCTGCTGTCTTGGTAATTTGGAAGTTTGGCCACGAGATGTTGGGGCCAGGGGCTTGGGAAGTCCCATGCAAAACTTGCTTGCAAAATCTCAAGAGTTTTGAACAACAGGAAACTCATGTCATCCTGCACAAGGAGAAGGTATTTCCTGTGGTGAAGGGAACAAAAAGTAGTCCCAAGTTAGGAGGCATTGCATAAAACCACAGGTATTTCCTGTGATGAAGGGAACAACAACAAAAATACTCCCAGTTTAGGAAGCGTTGCATAAAACCACAGCTTTTCTGAAAGATCTTAGCCGCTTTCTCGGTATGGCCACCTCTTCTTTCAGCTTTGCCTTCTGCACTCTTACCCTTTCACCTAAACCTCAGGGGTGCAAGACAGAGGAAAAGCTTGAGTAGTAACTCTTCAATTAAATTGTGTGGGAGGGAGAAACTCAAATGTCCATGTGAGCCGGTATCATCCTTGACCAGCAATAAGTGGGCTGTAAAAGAAACATCGGAATCCCCCTCTTCTTCTCTTTATGCCCCCCCCCCGCTACTCCCAGAGGGCAAATCCCACCTGCACCCCCAGCTCAACTAAATTTGTCCTGCCACTTGCTTGGATGATAGGGGTAGAAGCGGGGGGAGGGTCGTTTCTGTGTCTTTCCGGTACTTGGAGAAAAGTGAAGGGAGGTATCCCCCTGAGGACAAATGGTCTTGTGGTAGCAAGCATGACTTGTCCCCTTAAGCTAAGCAGGGTCTGCCCTGGTTGCCTATGAATGGGAGACTAGAAGTGTGAGCACTGTGAGATATTCCCCTCAGAGGATGGAGCCACTCTGGGAAGAGCATCTAGGTTCCACGTTCCCTCCTGGCAGCATCTCCAAGATGAGAGAGATTCCTGCCTGCAACCTTGGAGAAGCTGCTGCCAATCTGTGCAGACAAAACTGAGCTAGATGGACCAAGGGTCTGACTCAGTATATGGCAACTTCCAATGTTCCTAACCCACCCCCCACCCCCATTTCCTGCCGTTCCAGGCAGGTATATATAATTTCAATTGTGGTTTTAGTCTGGTCTTTTAACTTGTTTAATTTACTTTGGTTAACTTTATTAGTCTTGTTTTACATTGTATCTATTTTATTAATGTGGTGAGCCGCTCCAAGCAGTAGTGTACTGGAGGGGCTGGGTATAAATATTTTAAATAAATAAAATAAATCTCACGAGCTCTGCAAGGGGATCCTTCAGGCCATATCTAACAAGAAGAAATATTGCTGTAGGTGTAGGAGATCCTGGAGGGCCACTCAAAATGTCTCAGAGGGTTGTCTGGGCACATGTTACACAACCCAGCCTTACGTTGCACATATGTTGCACAACCCAGCCTTAAATGGTGGTGGTGGCGGTGGAGGAGTAGTGGGGACCTGGACGCCTGCAGGGACTGACAGTTCTCCCAACTAGAAGAGTTAGACTACAGGCTGGCTATACCTGTATTTGCCCCGAAAGAACAGCACTCTGTATTTAAGAGGACCACCCAATTTCGAACACCAAAGAACTTGGAAAAAATCTAGTCTTGGATTCGGGTAAATGCTGTAGTGTGTAGTGGTCAGATAAAGCCTTTTTTAGCTTGACCATGTTGACCTAAACTAGGGTTGCCATATTCTGGCTTTCCAAATCCGGGTGCCTAATTGGCATATTATGTAAATTGGCTTGAAAATAATGTTGCACATGCATATTAGCAGCTGCACTTTCCAGTTGCTTTGTATTTGCTCTGGATATCTACCAACAATAGTTGGAGAAGATATCTTTGCCTGACCATTTTCCTTTTTTTAAAAATCAAATTTGTATACTGCCCCAAACTTTAGTCTCTGGGCATATTACAGCTAATATGACATTAACATATGTCATATCCTTGATATATTAACAGCAGAGAGAGAGAGAGAGAAGCACAGCTTTTTAATTAAGGCTGCGATTCCATACACACTTATTTGAGAAAAGATCTGATTTAAACCAATGGTGCTTACCTCTAAGTCGGCATGCATTGAATGTCCTTAAACATTACAATACACAGCCTGGTAGGTAGGCAGTGATTTACATCAAAAGCAAGTTATCCTCTCAATTGCCTGATAGAGATCTCTTACTGATAAAAACAACAAGGCAGCATTCCTCAAGGGATTACTGTGCTTGTGACAGTGAAACCCTCCCAGCCAGCTTCCTGTGCTCTTCCTCTCTTAATCCAAGTCCAGCAGTTGAGCAGAATTGTGACTGCACGTAGAGCTGAGCTTTAAAAAAAAAAGTAAGAAAGCTGAAATCGGAGCGAATCCGGGTGGGCTAAGCAATCCGGTTGAGATGCTTGAAATCCGGGTGAAACCTGGAATCCCGGAGGGCATGGCAACTAAACCGTCCACACAAGAACATAGTATAACAAGCAGCCTTTCTGGATTTCCTTTCTTGTAGGGAAGGATGTTTGCATCGGTGGCACACATAGATGTTTCCCCCTCTGTATATGGAAGGGGGTAAAGGATAACTCTTCCCAAAGGCAGAGTTCCCATTCCAGAGTTTGTCTTGCCCATACTGGGCATTGGGATGGGATGTTTACAGCTACTGGCTGTTTGTTTGACTAATAGCCCAGACTGTTGGGTCGGTGGGAGCTAATGATTATGAGGTGGCCTCCTGAGTGGTGGAGGAGACTGTCGGTATGTTTTGAATGTGACCCAGCAATGCCCTTGATTGCAGAAAGTTTTTTGTCCTTTGTTTTTAACGCCTCCCTAAAAATAGATGCCGGCACTTCTGTCTCCAGACCGACGAAGAACAAGGAGGAAATCCCTGCCAGATGGCCATCATGTATATCATCACATGAATGGCAGTGGGACCATCTAGCTCAGTATTGTCTTCACAGACTGGCAGTGGCTTCTCCAAGGTGGCAGGCAGGAATCTCTCTCAGTCCTGTCTTGGAGATGCTGCCAGGGAGGGAACTTGGAACCTTCTGCTCTTCCCAGAGCGGCTCCCTCCCCTCAGAGAAAGATCTTGCAGCTCCTTCCAAACCTCCTTGAACGCAGCTATCATAACTAAAATAGGCTGGGGTGGTGTGGAGATTGTCTGCTCCTAAGGAACAGGTAGCCCAAGAAAGCAGAAGCTGGGAACTGGGGTTTGGAAGGCTTTAGATAGGTGGCCTTTGGCCGGGCAAAGGGAGAACCTATTAGCCTCTCATAGTGACAAGATGCCCAGATAGAGACAAGGAGGTCATTCATACAATCAAAAACTGTGTTCTATTACCCAGGTTTGGGAGCTGTGGGTTGTGTGTGTGTGTGTCTGTGTGTGCATGTGCGTGTGCATGCTAAATTACAACACTGGTAGACAGAGCAATGATCTGACTCGGTATAAAGTAATGGCGTGTGGTTGTATGATGCCAGCAGGGAGTGAACCAGTAAGTGAGCCGGCGTGGTGTAGTGGTTAGAGTGCTGGACTAGGACTAGGAAGACCTGAGTTCAAATCCCCCTTCAGCCATGAGACTAGCTGGGTGACTCTGGGCCAGTCACTTCTCTCTCAGCCTCACCTACTTCACAGGGTTGTTGTGAGGAGAGACTTAAGTATGTAGTACTGGGGGCTCCTTGGAGGAAGAGCGGGATATAAAATATTAAAAAAAAATTAAAGTGGGGAATCAAGCAACAATCCATTTGAACTGAAATTGGTTTATCATGCCAGTCCCGTGCAGGCATTTCTTGTGGCTGAAGGGCATGGACGTAGTCCCGTAATTGTCAACATTTGCAGGAGGGGGAAAGGGTCTTCTGGAAGAACTTTCAATTCCTGAAAGTCCCCCACTCTCTCCCAAGGTTAGGTTTCGTCTTCTGGTGACTCATCGTCTGACACTCTCCCTGGACGTTGCCTATCATGCCACCATTGCTTTGGCTATGGGCCGGCCACAGTCTTGGCATGTTTTCGTGAAAAGGAAGCTGTGTGTCTTTGGCAGCCAGAAATAATCTTTCCAGCTTGCGCAAAAGGGTTGCTCACCTCAAGTGTCTCCAACAGGAAGTTTTAGAGAAAAACACTTAAAGGGCTTTCGTTTCCTATGGGAAATGAAACCTTCTTAGAAGGCAGAAGCACAAAGAAGCCTCCCTCTGCGCATGAAATTAAATCACTCAGAAAACTGTTCCCAGTAAAACCCTACTCTAGAATTCTTGTTTTTTGGTCTCAGGTCTTTTATCGGATGGATCACAGTAAATAATAGGAAGAGGCTCTTCCCCCCCCCCATCCCGCCCAGGGTGGGTCTTATATCAGCAATCCATGGGTGGTGGGATGCATTCAAGTCCTTCTTCCTTCCGCTGTACTGAAGTCCTTCTTCCTACTGAGCTGAAATAAGGAAAATAGCAGGAGCTACCAGAGTCAGCCCAGACATTTTCGTCTAGCCCAAAGTAGCTGCACATAGGAGAGCTGGTCTTGTGCTGACAAGCATGAATCCTTTGCTATGCAGGGTCTGCCCTGGTTTGCATTTGAAAGGGAGACTAAATGTGTGAGCACTGGAAGAGATTCCCTTTAGGGGATGGGGCCACTCTGGGAAGAGCACCAGCCTGCTTGCATGCAGAAGGTCCCAAGTTCCCTCCCTGGCATCATCTCCAAGATAGGGCTGAGACAGATTCCTGCCTGCAACCTTGGAGAAGCCACTGCCGGTCTGGGTAGACCATACTGAGAGAGATGTGTTGGAGCTTGGACCCTGGCAGCTAGGGATGTGCATAAAACCGGTTCTCCCGGTTCGGTTCGGGTCTGAACCGGGTCCGGACCGGACCGGGGTGGTTCGGTTTTGGTTTTGCCAGACCACCCCCCCGGTCCGGTCCGGTTTCGAACTGGTTCGGATCCGAACCAAACTGGTTCGGATCACAAAAAGTGGCTGGTTTTGAAGGGGACATTGTGTTCTACCTGCCACCCAAATTTCAAGTCGATTGGACCTTCCTCTGATTTTTTACAATTTTTTTTCAAAAAATAAATTTTTGCCCATAACTCACAATGTGGAGCCCTTAGGGGCAAAAAATCTGGGGTGGGTGGTAGCCACCCATGGGTGTCCTCCACCCCAAAAATCCCAAGGCAATTGGTGGCTCCTAGTATTATTGGTGAATTTCTGAAGAAAATTTTTTTTCCATTGGCTAGAATGGGGGTTTGGGGCTGCCCCAGACCCACCTCTGTGGGGTGGCAGCACCCCCAAAGTGGGTCCGGGGCCATGGCAAAAATGCCCTCAGTCCCTCCCAGCAATCCCCGTAGAGATAGGAGTGATGGTTCTGTTGTTTTTCTGAGGTATTCTGAGTGTAGATTCTATGATAGCTTATGAGATTTCCAATGAGACACCATGAATCCACTCTCATTTGCTATCACAGAATCCACACTCACTCAGAACACCTCAGAAAAACAACAGAACCATCACTCCTATCTCTACGGGGATTGCTGGGAGGGACTGAGGGCATTTTTGCCATGGCCCCGGACCCACTTTGGCGGTGCTGCCACCCCACAGAGGCGGGTCTGGGGCAGCCCCGAACCCCCATTCTAGCCAATGGAAAAAAATTTTTTCTTCAGAAATTCACCAATAATACTAGGAGCAACCCAACAATTGCCACCCCATCTTTTTGGCCCCTTTCTCTGGGCGCCCTAACACGTAACACCTAGTCAGTCCATCTTAATGCCTACCTACTACCACCACTCCTATCCAAGCAAGTAAGAGGAGGACACTCAGAGAGACAACACCCACTCTCTGATCTAACAAAAAGGCCACTGCTGTGCTGCCTGCCAGCACAGCAGCAGCAGCGGAGCAGCACACTAAGCACAAGAGCAGCACACACAGAGAAGAAGCAGGAGGCGGAGCAGCAGAGCAGCAGACCTGCCGCTCTGCATGATGGGTGACGTGATGCCCAAAGAAACCACCGCCTCACTCAGTGCCTGCCACTGACTAGGCCCGACAGACAGAAGCCAGCCAACCTGCTCTGCTCTGCTCTGATGCTCCCCATGGATGATGCACACACACCCTACATCTGCATCCAAATGACCAGACCAGACCAGACCAAGTGCGCAGAGTCAGCACAGGCCAGCAGCCACCAGCCCAGCAACAACAACAGCTACTACTGCTACCACCACAACCAGTGTTGCCGCTACAATAACATTCCCAGTCCAGTCACGCGCGCCACAGCCTAAGCCTAGCACACAGCCAACAGCTGCTGCCAGCCAGTGCCTGGCAAGCCCAGCCAACATGAGGAGGAGAGAGCTAAGTAGACGGCGCACGCACATCACCAACCCATCACGACGGCGCAACTGCAAGGGGAGAGGGCACAATTACAGGCAGGAGGAGGAGGAGGAGGCAAGGCAATCCTAGCACAGATTTGAAAGTTTAAAATCCACCAGGACATCTTCTAGAATCTAGACTTCTGTTTTTTCTACCACCAGCTGTAGTGTCTAGTTAGTCAGTGTGCTGTGCAGCTGAGCTGCGTGTGAGGAAGGATGATTGTAGCTAGTTCTTTAGTTTCAGCAGACTGAGCATTGAGCATGGGCAGTGGCCTTGGGAAGCAACACAATTACACGACACTCACCTGCTGCTGCTGGTTCTAGAAGTTGCCTCTTCTCGTCTTTTCACCTCTTTGTGTGTGTGTGTGTGTGTGTGTGTGTGTGTGTGTGTGTGCAGTGAGTGCATGCCTTTTGCCTTGCTGGAAAGAAATGCTTCTCTGGTCCACCACCACATATCTGCTCAAGGACACAGAGGCCCAAGGCAGAGGTGGTGGCACCAGTGTGAGTGCATGTGTGCTGGTGGTGTTTGCCACCACAGGTGTTTTGTGTGTGTATGTGTGCGCTGCTAGCTAGGAGGGGGGAGGGAGGCAGGGAGGGAGGCTGGGAGGCAGGGGGGAGGAAAGGGGAGGGGGAGAGGGATGTAGAGGGGATTGAAGGGGGGAGGGTCCGGCTCAGAGTTGGTCAGCCACATATTTGTGCACACACGTGCTCACGTGTGTGCTTCGGTGGGAGAGACCAGACTCTCATCATCTGCCAGACCGGGGTTGGGGGCAGGTGAGGCGGTGGTGGGCTGGAAGGGAGGGAGGATGGAAGGTGGTGAAGAGGAAGGGGAGAGGATGAGAGGGGAAGGATGGAGGGAGGCATGGGGGGGAGGAAAAAAAACATGTAGACAGACACACACCACACAACACACAGAAAGCATCCACACACAGAGACAGTGCTAGGCATCCATTCACACAGACAGACAGACAGACAGACACACAACAGGAAGAGACAGACTGAGCCTGCACCACACACACACACACACAGACCCAATTCCCCCCCTGCACAGTTATCAATCAATATGTTGTGTTGGCAGCCAGTTCATTGCTATTCTGATGGTTTTGGGTTTTTTGCCATCAGCCAACATCAACAGTGACCACAATCAAGATGAACATAAGATGATAATAATTCATTCGTTTCATTTGAAAAAATCACCCAGTCATTTTCTCCATGTAAACCAAGCCCCCCACACATGATTTCTGGCAACATTTTCAATAAAATCAATTCATTTGGCATTCATCATTTTGTTCTCCCTCTGTCACCTTTTTTTCTTTCTTTTGCATAATTTTGAGGCTTGATTTTGACATGGGGTTTTTAAAGAAAAAATTATTTACATGTTTATTTACATACAGTATTTACATATCTACACTGCATTTTAGAACGTATACCCGCCGCTGCCGCTAAGTCTAGTACTCCGTGGGCTGTGCTACTTTGGGGGGGTGCGCCGTGCCCACGCCAGGTCCCCAAATGCTGACAGGTGGATAGATAAAGGGCCTGTGCTGGTCAGCATTGGGTTTCTTTTTAGGTGGGTGTGGGCATTGTAAACATCTGGCCAGTCGCAGCACTACAACTACTACTACTACTGCATCTCTGTGTGGGCACACTACACGCTGCGACTGGCTGGCACGGCTCAGCATCTGTCACGTCAGCTCAGCTAGAGGTGGAAGGGGGGAGGGTAGGGATAAGCACAGAGGTCGAGCCAGGCAGGTGACCAACCATGGGGCAACCCACGGTAATCACTCGCCCGGCTCAAACTGCAGCTTGGGGTAGCCCAACAGGGGGAGGTTCACCTTAAGGAAGACCAGCTGCTCCACCAGACCAGGGTCCAAGCGGGAGCGAGAGGGTGTCACCACGTCCCCGGCACGTGATAACACCCGCTCGCTCTGGACACTGGTTGGGGGGCAGGAGAGGAGGCGCACAGCCACCACCGCCAGGTCCGGCCAGACTTGGCGGCGGCTCGCCCAGAACTGTGCGCAGTCCATGCCGTCTCCCTCCACAGGCTCCTCCAAGTACTGCGCAACGCATTGCTCAGCACTGGAGGGGGGCCTGGCAGGTCGAGCCTCCCGCATACCAGGCATGGCGCCATAGCAGAACTGCTGAAACCACTGGGCGGATCTCGAGTCGGTAGCAAATGGCTGCTGCGATGGCGCCGCCTGGGATGCCGCGCTGCTGGACTGGGAAGAGGGAGGGGAAGGGGAAGCTGACGCCGGCTGGCCGCCCATGCTGCTGCTGGGTGCGGGTTGGGCCGCGAGGGCTGCCCCCGCACCACTACCAACACCCTGGTCTCTGCGGGCCCTAGCGGCCTCCTCCTCCCTAACCTTCTCAACCAGGATGCCCTTCCACCTGGGCAAGTCGTCGGCACTCACGGCATTGCCCTTGAGGGCTGGGTGACAGAGACAAGCGAGGACATACTCCTCCCTGTCTCCCAGCACATCAACGAGCCGCTTGTCAACCCCAGACCTCAGCCTCCCAGCCAGAGCACGACCCTCTGGCGTGGTCAGAGAGATATGGAGTCCACCCATCAGCTTCTCGAGACCAACAGCTGTGGGCAGCGCCTGGCTCAAGGGAGTGGTGTCGCCACACAAGCCCTTCGTGGCAAGCTGGAAGGGCTCGAGTGCCGACACCGCCTCGGACATCTGCTTCCACTCTGCGTTCGAGAAGTCGCAGACATCCAAGGACTCGTCCCTCGCCAGGGCGACAAGGGCTCTCTCCTGCTCCAACAGGCGCTGGAACAGGAGGAAGGTGGAGTTCCACCGTGTCTCCACATCCGTAGGGATGAGATGGCGAGGAAGGCCAAGGTCATCCTGCTTCTGGCGAAGCAGTCTCCTGGACTTCTCGCTGCGGTGGAAGTGGGCGGCCAGCTTGCGGGACTTATCCACAAGCGTGGCCGTGGCAGCAACAGCAGCTGGGATGGGGCGGGCCCCCTTCTCCTGGGACGCCTTCAGCTCCTTAAGGCCAAGGGCGTCCCTGACGGTCAGATGGAGCGTGTGTGCCATACACCAGATGTTCACACAGTCCATGACTGTCTCGACAGCGGTGGTAACGTTGGCTCCATTGTCGGTGACAATGAAGCCGCGGGAGAGGTGTGGACACCCGCCAATCCACTCCTCTATCTGGCGGTCGAGTACGGCCGCCACCTCCTCCGCGGTGTGCCTCGTGTCCATCGTCTCCATGTGCAGGACGGCCCACCTGTGCCGTAGTGCAGCGGGAGCCGCGCCGGACCCGGAAGCATCGCCCGCGGAGGTCCCCTCACTCTCCGGTCCCCACCAGTGGGCAGTGAGGGCCAGGAAAGAAGCGTGCATCCCACTGACACTGGTCCAGAGGTCAGTCGTGAAATGCACGCTTGTCCCGGCCGGAGCTGCACGCAGCTCGGCCGACACGAGCTCCCTGCACCGGCGGTACAGGGAGGGGACCACGTTCCGGCTGAACGTGGTCCTTGAGGGGATGACGTATTCGGGAGCCAGGTATTGGAGAATCCGGCGGAAGCCGTTGTTCTCGACCACCTGAAACGGCTGGTCATCGGTGGAAATCATCTCCCCTATGAGGCGGGTGAGGTGATGATGGTCCACGCGAACAATACGCTGGCTGCCCGAGGACTGCGTCCACCGCTGGACGGGCAGTGTAGCCTGCCTGCTGGCTGGCACACTGCCGCTGCCCGCCCTAGTGGCAGATGCACAAGGCGCACTAGCGCTGCCAGCCTGTCCCCTGAGACCTGGGTGGTGACTCTCTAGGTGTCTCCACATAGGCATCATACCCAGGTGCGCAGGGTCCCTTCCACGGCTGACAAGCATCCTGCAGTGGACACAGCGGGCGTGGAATGGGTCATCTTGAGGGACCTCAAAATGCACCCATGCACCACTGCCCTTGGCCTCCTGCGCCCTGGGCGCCGTCCTAGGCCGTTTCTCGCAGGGTGGCTGCAGTCCTAGGGGGGGGGGGCGGCCGCCGCTGCCTGCCCACTGCTGCCACCCAACCCGCCCCTTCCGCCCTCCACAGCGGAGGAAGGGCCCGGCTGAACTGGCATCGGAGAGGCAGGCCTCTCCTCCACCACCTCGCCAGACCGCTCCCCACCAGAGTGTCGGGCTTCACGAGGGGGGGCCCCACTGAGCGGCGAAAGGATAGGGGGAAGGGGCCCCAGAGGGAGGGAGAACCTGGCTGCATCGCTGCCAGCCGCACGGTCCTCACCGCCCTCTACCTGCTCTTCCAACTCCACAGTCTCCTCCACCTCAACAACTGGCGGTAGCTCAGCAGCACCTGGTGCCGCCGGCGAGGAGGGACCCGCCACAGCCCTAACGGTGCCTCTGCCTCTGCCGCGATTGGCGGCAGCAGGCGTGGGGAACTGAATCCTGCGCACCAAAGATGGGGCCGGAGCAAAGAATTCTCCAATGGGGAGAACTGGGGTGTCCTCAGGCTCCCCGCGTCCTCTCCCTCCCCGTGCCGCAGGCGCACCCCGCACCTGGCCTCTCCCACCTCTGCCTGCCAGCCTTGAGCGAGCCCTGCCCGCCACACAGCGCTCAGACATGCTGCTAGGTCAGAAGGAGGGAGACTTTAGGAGGAAGGCCAGAGACAGGGTCAAAAAAATAATTTGGAGGGGCTTAGGGGCCAAAAAAAGGCAGCTGATTTGGAGACGGCGGGGGGGGGGGAGTTTGTTTTTTAAAAAGGAAGCCAATTGGGGGGAAAGGAAGACTTTTTGATGGGGGGGGAAGCCAATTGAAGTGAGGGGGAGGGTGTCCTTTTAGAATTTGGGACTCGGGAGTCAACCAAGCCAATTGGGGAGATGGGTCTGGGAGGGTTTTTTAAAAAAATAGGGGGTTAAAGGGTGGACCCCTGGTGTGGGTGGCACGGGCAGTTGGGTGGAGTAGTTGTGGTGTGGGTGGCAAGTTTTTAAGTTTTTTGGGGGGGAGAGTGGATGGGGGGAGGGCACAGCACCTACCGGGGGTGGGGGAGGACGCAGTCAACGCTTGGGAACCTGCAGATCAAAGGAGGAAAGCCTTATTTAGTGAACTGGAACACAAAGTGTGGGTTCTGGGGGGTGGTTCTCAAGTAATGCTCCTGTGGGGAGCATCAAACTCAATGCAGCCTATTTAGTGACTCTAAATTGCACACAACCAAAACCAGAACCCAGTCACACCTAAACAGAGGTTGAACCCACCCACTCTGTGACTCTGCCCGCCCAATGCCATGGCAAGCAAGCAGCAGCAAACACTTGATGGCAGCATCATGGATTGAACATCATCATCATATGTGTGTATTGGCCCAGCATGTAGTGGCAGCATCAGAACCCAGGACCCCACTCAGACTGCCCCAGAGGCAAGGAAGCACTCTGGCATGGCATTGGCCCAGCATGTAGTGGCAGCATCCGATCCCCTGACCCCACTCAGACTGCCCCAGAGGCAAGGAAGCACTCTGGCATGGCATTGGCCCAGCATGTAGTGGCAGCATCCGATCCCCTGACCCCACTCAGACTGCCCCAGAGGCAAGGAAGCACTCTGGCATGGCATTGGCCCAGCATGTAGTGGCAGCATCCGATCCCCTGACCCCACTCAGACTGCCCCAGAGGCAAGGAAGCACTCTGGAAGAAGGCACCTGTTCAAAAACCACCTGCAAGACGCATGCAATGCAACGCAACACACAGCAGCAGCAATTTCTTTATTGGGCATGAAGACACAAGTTACAACGGTACATCTCCTCTCCCTCCTCCCCACACCCAAATGCATTTCAAGATAGGGGTGTCCCTATTTAAAACCGCCAGCTAGGGAGAGAAAGGGGGCAACAAAAGGTGCACAATTGCACACGCACTAACCCCTCTTCTTCCGGTCCTTCTCCTGCCGCTCACTGCTGGTCACGGATGCGCCGCCAACAGCCAACCCCCTGGGCTGGGACACAACAGGGCGGCCGCACGAGGCACAGGCAACCGGGGTAGTTCAACGATGGAGGGGCAGAAGTGAGGAGACCACACTATTTATGTGTTGTTGCTCAACTCACCCCCAAGCAGAGACAAATGAAATAAAACAACTTTCAAAAGAAAAATAACCGATGGCGGGGACCTCCAGGTGAGGTCGGAGGTAGGATACTGTGTGGCTGCAGCTGTGGGAGGAAGAAGACGTGAAGGGATGAGGAGAGAGAAAGAGAGAGAGAGAGGAAGAAGAGAGGAGGAGCTGTAATGTAGCAGCAGGGAGGGGGATTCGGGTGTGGGAGGCAGCAGCAGCGGTGACGGTCCCAAGAGGGGGAGAGACCAACAGAGGGTGTTTGGGGGGTGGAGTGTGTTTCAGGGGGTCTGGGGTATGTAGCGGGGAGTCAGGGGGCAAGAGGGGGAGAGACCAGAGGGTGTTTGGGAGGTGGAGTGTGTTTCAGGGGGTCTGGGGTATGTAGCGGGGAGTCGGGGGGCAAGAGGGGGAGAGACCAGAGGGTGTTTGGGAGGTGGAGTGTGTTTCAGGGGGTCTGGGGTATGTAGCGGGGAGTCAGGGGGGCAAGAGGGGGAGAGACCAACAGAGGGTGTTTGGGGGGTGGAGTGTGTTTCAGGGGGTCTGGGGTATGTAGCGGGGAGTCAGGGGGGCAAGAGGGGGAGAGACCAACAGAGGGTGTTTGGGGGGTGGAGTGTGTTTCAGGGGGTCTGGGGTATGTAGCAGGCAGTCAGGGGGGCAAGAGGGGGAGAGACCAGAGGGTGTTTGGGAGGTGGAGTGTGTTTCAGGGGGTCTGGGGTATGTAGCGGGGAGTCAGGGGGGCAAGAGGGGGAGAGACCAACAGAGGGTGTTTGGGGGGTGGAGTGTGTTTCAGGGGGTCTGGGGTATGTAGCAGGGAGTCGGGGGGCAAGAGGGGGAGAGACCAACAGAGGGTGTTTGGGGGGTGGAGTGTGTTTCAGGGGGTCTGGGGTATGTAGCAGGGAGTCGGGGGGCAAGAGGGGGAGAGACCAGAGGGCAGGGTGTGTTTTGGGGGGATTAGTATGCGTCAAGGGGGATGAATCTGGGTGGGAGGGGGCAGGCAGGGCAGGAGTGGAGGAGGAGGAGGTGGCAGTGGGGGGAGTGGGTTTCTGGAGGGGAGGGAGGGGGGAAGCTGGGAGCAGAGGGCCACACAGAGAGGGGAACAATCAATGAATCAATCAAAGCAAACCAAACAATATGAAAAAAAGTCCAAAAAAAAACCAAACACCTGGGAACAATGGGCAGAAAGTCTGGGGGGGGGGGGGAGGAACCAACAACAACCAGCAGGGAGGAATGGGACACACACACAGCAAAACCAGAACCAAAAGAAGCTAATTGATTTCACACAAAAAACCAAAGTAACTAAGACAGGACTCAACAGGCAGCAGCAGCAGCACCAGGGAGGATGGGGAACAACACTCAGTCTGGGTGGGAGGGGGCAGGCAGGGCAGGAGTGGAGGAGGAGGTGGCAGTGGGGGGAGTGGGTTTCTGGAGGGGAGGGAGGGGGGAAGCTAGGAGCAGGACCACACAGGGGAACAATCAAATTTGAATCAAAACAATCTATACACAAAGTAAAAAAAAGGAAACCAAAGGGCAGCCAGAAAGTCTCAGGGCGGGGGTGGGGGGTAACAACTACCAGGGGGAGGGACTGGGGGAGTGGGTGGGACACACACAGGGAGCAAAACCAAAACCAGAACCTAATTCCACAAAGAAATCCAAAGAATGCAAGGCTCAACAGGCAGCAGCACAGGAGGGAAACAATCTTATCTGGGTGGGAGGGAGGGAGGGAGGGGGGGGGAAGCTAGGAGCAGGGCCAGAGGGGAACAAATTAACAATCAAAATCAGAACACAAGGAATCAAATTGCAGCAATAATATAAACTAAATCCTCAGAAACACAACTCAGACAGGCAGCCAGCAATAACAATAGCAGAAGTTATTAATTAAAAACCAAAATCAGCAAATATATAAATTTACACAGAAGCAATAATTGAATGAAACTCAAAAAGTGGAACAAAAGTCAGGCAAGGCACAAAAACAGGAAAGCAATGCAGAAGATGGGGGTGGGGGGGGGGAGGAGGGAAAGCCAAAACTTTGGGAGAAGGGTTGAGAGAGAAAGGGTGAAGAGAACAGAAAACACAACAGGAAAAGTTGGAAAAAGTTGAGGGGAAAGTATTAAAGAGGTTTGGACAGAGACAGACAGAGGGCAGATGGACAAGGTGGCACACAACAACACACAGAGAGAGCAGAGAGACAGACACACACTAATGTGACACACAGTCAGCAGGGACTCACAGCAGACACCAGCAGCAAAAGAGCAAGCAAGGTCTCAGAGATGATCCCACAACTGCAGCCAAGAGAAGTTTCCAGAGAAGAGGCTTGGGTTTATATAGGTTTGAAATTCCCTCCTTTGGGAGCCCCCACCTTTGCACTCCCCCACGGCCAACAGGGTGCCAGCTCTCAACAGTGCAACAGCCAAGCAGCCTACCAGACCAAAGGACTCATTCTGGCCAATCAAAGGATCAATAGCGCAGCCAATACAATGCCTGAAAATAGCATCACAAAATGGATGCTAGGAGCAAAAGTTTCAGGAATGAGCCACAAAATGGAGGACACACTTCAAACTTTAAAGGGACACTCCACTGACTCCAGAGACTCAATTGAACTCCCGAACCGGTTCGGGAAACCCGAGCCGGTTCGGAGCCGAACCGACTCGGATTCGGTCCGGATCGGTCCCAGAAGGGCCCGATTCGGTCCGGGATCGAACCGCCGGATCCGGACCGGTTCGGGACGAACCGGTCTGGATCCGGACCGAACCGCACATCACTACTGGCAGCATTAGTTCTCAGCTGCAATGTCTCAATGTCTGCAATGTCTCACCCACCCACTGGGGGTGGGTGGGATAGGTTCATGGATAAAAAGTGCTGGACTCCTCTCTTCTTTCTTCTTCCAGTGTTAGCCTTCATTTTGTCTCTCCAGAGATGGCTGATTGTTTTTAATCTCTCTCTCTTCATTCATGAGCTACAGCTGAAATAAGCTGCAGACTCTTTCACAATTGTTTGTAACCTTCTTTAAATGAATCTTTGTAGTTCTTCAGTGCTAAAGAACTGTCTCAAGACCTCTTACTTTGCTGCTTTCTCACCAAACTGGTTTTGTTCTGCTATTTGGGGACGGAACTGCCATTCTTCCCCTTCAAGATGGAACATGGGTCTGACTTGGTATAAGGCAGCTTCCTATGTTCCCCTTGCAATGCTGGACAGGAAATGCTGGGACAACCCTCGGGATTGCACTGACTTCCATCAGAATATATTGCCTCCCCATGAGCCTCTTAGTTTTTCCAGCCAGGTCAGCTCAAGGATGATGCCCATCTTCAAGACCAAATTCACGTTGGGTTCACCCTTGCATTTAAGCAAGACGTTAGTCTTCTGGAGTCTGTTGAAACAAAGTCTACAAGCAATACAACCATGTCAACTAAGGTCTCTCTCCTATCACAGACTTCTCACTACTGAAGCTCTTGTTTGATATTTCAGCCACTGACTTTTGACATTCAGTCTTTGAGCAGCCCTTGGAGCCCACTAGACAGAGCCTGACCATCTGTATTTTGTGGCCAAAATTCAGATATTGATAACCTTTTCAAAAGTGGAGACCGAACCATTTGGAGCAGCAACAGAATACAAATTGGGGCCATGAATGGCTAGGGCCATCATTCACCTTAGGGTAGTTCACACGAGCATTGCTTGGATAGGACAAGCCTCCTACCCAAGTTCGGGAGCTGTGCATGCTGCCATTTAGTGATCATGTGTTCATAAAAAGCAAGGTAGGAGGAATGGGGGAAGGGATAGTCTGTGAGTCTTCCCCTGGCTCGACTGCAGCTGCTGGGTAGAACAGAGCCTTGCCAATAACCTCCCCTGCCTCCTACCTCTTCTTTACGAGCACACAATCGCAAAACGGGAGGGGGCACAGCAAAGTGACCTCCTGCTGGTCGTGAGAACCAGCCTCTTCTGTGCAGAGATGTGGCACCATCCGGACCAAACCATGGAGAAACCAAACACCTGTCAACCTCCCCATGTCCCAGATCGATGCAGCAGTCAACTCTTACTCTGCTTTGCTAGGATTTCAGCTGGGGTATGAATCCCAATCCGATGAATATTTATATATTCAACCATTTTCAACCAAAGCTCCCAAAGCAGTTTACAGCGGAATGAATGAAAGGGCTCCCTGTCTGTCCCCAAAGGGCTCACAATCTTAAAAGAAGAAACCTAAGAAACCTAACCAGCAACAGCCACTGGAGGGATGCAGTGCAGGGGATGGAGAGGACCAGTGGCTCCCCCCTCCCCAACACACACACTAAATAAAGAGAATCACCACTTTTAAAAGGTGTCTCTGCTCAATTAGCAGGGGACAGGTTAGTACAGGAAAGAAAAGCACCGAGTTAAGACTAGTGACATCTCTGAAGGGGTATGTGTCTGAGGACAGATCATCCTGGAGAGAATCTATCTATGTGGTTGCTAAGAGTCAACACCGACTTGACAGCACTTAATCAATCAATGTGTCTGAGCTTAAGGTGTGTGCCCCTAAGTTGCCTCTGTGTGTGCCTAAAGGGGGAATTGTAATGAGTTTGTGAGTTTTTAGGGATTTTCTAGATTTCTTTCTTTTAAAAAATAAAATAAATAAAAGAGAAGAGGTGTATGGGAAAGACAAGAAAACAAGCAGAGAAGCCAAGAGAAGAGAGAATAAAATAATGTATGTTACTCTAAGTGTACAGAACAGGGCAGAGTAAACATGGAAATCAAGCAATATCCTTACAGATATTAAAATGCAGACTTCGTGCCCCCCTCCCCTTTGCAACCAAATGACCATCAGACTTTTCAGATCTTTTTTCCAGAGAAGTCAAGATGCAACACAAAATTGGCCCCAGGCATACACATTGCAAAGCCTCATGGGAAATCTAGAAGGAATGGACAAGAGCCAGATTTGAGATGACCACATTACACAGAATTAATGCACACTTGGTTTCTATGGCGATACAGCACCTGTTGTAGGATGTGGCAAGGGATTTCCATGTCGTTGCCTCCTTGCATGAGGAGGGAAATCCAGACTCCTGTGATTCTTCCTACTCTTAGTAACTTTAGGGATGATGCACCAAAAGATCAAACACTATGCCCACAGCCAGACAAAGAGATTCAAATTAACTACACCCATCATTTGAGAGTTTCCACATGAGGGGAAATAGAACACCAAAACCAGATTTCCCTCCAAAAATATCATTTTTGAATAACGTTTTCTAGTTATCCAAAGGAAGGTATGGGAGGAACACAAATGAGTTGCTCTCATTTAACAACTGCATATCACATTTTGGGCAGCACAAGTTGAGCTCCAAATTGATCCAAGAGAGGGTCCTAATTCAAGATAAGTCAACTCTACAAACACAGGGTCAACCAACAGGAAGTGGATGGTGTGGGAGAGCTGGACCTTTGAGTTCTTTGAGTTCTCCTGTTATGAAGATCTCTTGACGGATGAAAGTAGCATTTTGTGCGCCTCCGTTTCCAACAGGCACAAATCAACAACATTCACAATTACTCCCGCCATAGTTCATGGATCATGATAAGCAAATCCTTGCTCATTTCAGCGTCGTCTCCTCACTGTTGTCCATTGGGTTTTAGACAGAAGGTAACGGTTTTAGTTTGTTCTCACACTTTCTTTGTGCTTTCAATTAATCGGGATAAACAAAGCTACCATATTGACTGAGGTCCACCCCATACCGATATCCTGCATACCAACTGGTAGGAAGGATCCACATAGCTGACAGTAGTCCAAGGAAAACCGTAAGAGAGCTCAGGAGCAATCCAGGCCATTCTGAGCTCCGCACAGTCAGAGGAATTGTGATTTCCTGCAAAGAAGGCTACATCTGTTGATCACCTTGGCAACAGCTGTCATTGACAGCTCTCTTTCCCATACGTTTGTAAGTAAGTTTGACGATTTATTTTTAAATTTCTAGCCCACTTTGCAACCCAAATGAGATTGTGAAACACAATTAGAAACTTGAGTTACCCTCTCAATGGACATAGTCCCATGATGGCACGTCATCGCAATGGTTCTCTTCAAGTGGATCGTTCATAGACTGATCAAACGGGGTTCTAATTCTGCAGGGGGGCAGCAGGAAACCTGCCAGTCTTCTCCAGTCAGCCCCCCCTCCCAGGGCTCTATATGGATAGATCAAAACTCCACTCTCCGCTTCCCCCTCTTTTGAGGCAGCAGTGAACTCTGTTGTGCTTGTGTCATAGGCTGGAGAACAGTTTGCTCCATGGTCTGTAAATCCTCGTCTTGTATGCCCTTCTAGGGTTCAAGTCAGCTGTGGTGAGAGATCCTTTGCCATCTTGGAGCAAGGGCTTCCAGCAGGGAAAATAATGAAAAGGGGAGAGAGAATTTTGTCTGAGCATAGAGGGTTTTCTCTTTCTCTCTCTCTCTGTGCCAAAAGGGCTGGCTTGGAGTGTCCCAAGCGATGCGTAGCACGTTAATTTGTCCTAGGCCCCTGCAGTGGCAATCTTTGACAAAGTTCCTCTTGCTGGTTCCTGTTGGGGAAACAGAATCAGTGTTGTTAACGCAGTTGTTGGCATCAGTGCTGAACAGTCTCTGAACATAGTCTTGGAGCTAGTTCACAGAAGGTGGCATCTAGCATTGGAGCTCTTGCAGGAGAAAATGCAAAATGCTCTTGTGTGTGTGAACGTGTGCGCAAGTAAGCTAACATCTTGCCCTAGCACAAATGTGCTCATTCAGCATGCACCCCATTGTTCTGGATGTCAGCCAGTGTCTCTACACCCATGACAGACTTTCTAGAAACTCAAAAGAGCCATGAGGCAAACGTCTACAGGAATTTCTAGGCAGGTCAAGCATGGTTTGAGATGCGTTAGTGAATTTCTCAAAAAGGACAATTTGGGCCAACAAGCCTGCTTAGACATCATTAATATATTGGCAGGAATGTAGGAAGCTGCTAGTCAGACCATTGGTCCATCTAACTCAGTATTGCCTACACACTGGCAATGGCTTCTCCAAGCTTACAGGCAGGAGTCTCTCTCAGCCCTATCTTGGAGATGCTGCCAGCGAGGGAACTTGGGACCTTCAGCATGCAAGCATGCAGATGCTCTTCCCAGAGCAACCCAATTTCCTAAGGGGAATATCTTACACATGTAGTATCCCATTCAAATGCAAACCAGGGTGGACCCTGCTTAACAAAGGGGATAATCATGTCTGCTACCGCAAGTCCAGCTTTCCTCCCTTGATAGCAAACTCTGCTCTGTCTTGCCAAATAACCCAGGAGATATCACAGGAAAGGCCCCATTTTGAACAGAGTATGGAAAAGATCTTGATTTATGGGTCAAGCCTAGGTGGATGTGAACACTGCTCCTCCATTGGATGCTTTAACCCAAGTGTGATAGGCTAGAACCATCTGCCTCACTCGAGCCTTTTCCAACTTTGGCCGTCCTTACCAGGACCTATGTGACGTCTTCAGAGGAGTTGTTGTCTGGGGTCCTTCGGATCTGGTCGTAAATGGTTGTGACGAGCCGTTCTTTCTGGGGGCTTTTCTCAGCATTATTTTCCTGGAGACCGAGGGACTAAGCACATAGAAGCAAGCAGAAAAAAGAGGGGTCATGATGGAAAGAGTTGGGAAGCCATCAGCTTGGAATCTAAAGATGCCTTTCCCCTCCCAGAATCTGAACTGGAGCCATACTTTTGGCAGAGCCATCTACCGTGCCTTCCTCCCCTGCTAATGGGCTTCCTGGGGAAATATGACTGACCGCTGCTGGAAGGAGGATGCAGGAACAGAGGGACCTACCTCGGTCTGATCCAGCTCTTCTGATAGTCATATTCATAGATGGGGAAAGGACTTATCTCTCAAATATGTATTTCTAGTGAGACTCTACCAAACTTGTGCCTAGCTGAGAAGGCAAACTTGTGCCTGGCTGAGACCAGCAGTGCCTTCCACCAGGCAGAGCAGAGGCCCAGTGGGAAGGCCTCAGGACAGTCTCACCTTATTGTTACCTTCTGGGGGGCTCCTCCGAAGGATCTCGGCATACTGGGGGTCGGAAGGACTTTCCTCCACTTGGACGGTTGGGATGGTAGCTAGGGAGAGAAGAGAGATGGGGAAAGGCATTACAACTTAAAGGTCTATTCAGGTTGCTCCTGTGTGTCTCACAGCAGGCCTGAAAATTCATCAGGTGAAGCTTTTCTTGGTGGGGGCACAAAGTGATGGGTAAAAAGCTTAAATCTGCAACATTTTTTCTGTATCAAGAGAGAGAATCATATAATTGGAAGGGATCTTGGAGGTCTTCTAGTCTGACCCCCCTCCCCCACTTAGTGCTGAAAACCTCTGTAGCATCTCTGACATGTGACTGTCTGGCCTCTGCTTGGAAACCTCAACCAGCCACTTTCACTGCCAAACCGTTCTTACAGCCAGGAAATCTTTCATCGTATCTAGCCCAAACCTGCCTCCTTTCCATTTCAGCCCCTTGGTTGCCCTCGGGGGCAACAGAGAACAAGTTGGCACCTCTTTCTGCAAATACCCTTCAGGTATTTGAAAGATTGCCACAGCATTCAGCCTCTGAACCCCTGGGAATTGTGGGTAGTCTTGATACAACGCAGCATAAGCATTCTGTATGACATCATCCCGGTCTCGAGGAAAGACCGGAACATTGTAGGACACGGCCTTTGGCTCACCTGCCTCCGCTGACTTCTCATTGTTGATTCGCCAGCACCAAAATGCAGCCCCGAGACTCAGCACTAAGAGGACGAAGGTCAGAACAACATAGCCAGACTTGGAGAAGGAGGCATCTGCTGTTGGCATGGGGAAACAGAGCACAATATTAGGCCCAGCTGGACACAGAGGCCAGATATGTTAGCACATTAAGCCCAAGATTCTCTAAACCAAACCCCAGATCTGCAGGAAACATGGATGGCTTGCTTCATGCACTGGAAGCAAGATGGCACCCCCAGATTCCTGCACAATCCTTTCTGTATTTGGGTTTTTTGTTTTGTTTTGGTAACCTCTAAAAAGGACCACGCTACAATCATTGTGTTAGGCTGTAAACTCAAACAGGGTAATGCTCCTATATTAAATACCATTGCACATCTGTTAGGAAATACTAAGGCTATGCACACAATCAAAATTAGGGTAGGACAAGCGTCCAACCGAATTCGGGAGCTTTGCATGCTCCTGTTTAGTAACTGCGTGTGAGAAAACAGCAAGGTTGGAGGTGGAGGAAGTAATTGGCTGGGAGAGAGGAGCAGGGCTGGAGGCTGCTGTCCTACCTAGCTCTAGTACTCAGCACTGAGGTAGGAGGAACTGCCACCCAACCCAGCTCCTCTCTCTCAGAAGACCACTTCCTCCCACTCCAACTTTGCTGTCTCCTTTGCACACAGCCCCAACAGGAGCGTATTCAGCTCCCAGACTAGGAACATAGGAAGCTGCCGTATACTGAGTCAGACCATTGGTCTGTCTGGCTCAGTATTGTCTTCACAGACTGGCAGCGGCTTCTGCAAGGTTGCAGGCAGGAGTCTCTCTAAGCCCTACCTGGAGATGCTGCCAGGGAGGGAACTTGGAACCTTCTGCATGCAAGCGTCCAGGTGCTCTTCTCAGAGTGGCCCCATCCCTTAAGGGTAATATATTGCAGTGTTTCACCCATGTACTCTCCCATTCAAATGTAAGTCAGGGTGCCTCTTGCTTAGCAAAGGGGACAGTTTATGCTTGCTGCTCCAAGACCAGCTCTTCTCCCATGGTGTCCACCCGAATTATAATTGTGTGAACTGTTACTAACTACCAAATGTATCTCAGATACTATCTTCTTTATATATATAATTCTCTTAAATGTACCCGTTGCTAATCCCATGTGTGGCAGCTCTCGCGAGAGTTTGTGAGCAGCTGCCGGGGGATGAGTGATGGGGGTGGGGAGAAAACAACCATGGCGGCTGGTGGAGCCACACCTGCTGGTGGAGCGGTGCCGGCAGGAGGAGGCGGCCGACTGGTGGAGCTGTGCCGGTGGGCGAAGCCGTGCCGGTGGGAGGAGAAGGCCTGCCGCTGCCACTCTTGCCTCCTCCTCACAGCAGCCATTGCCAGCGGCCAACCGGCACCCAGCCAATCAGGCACCTCCTCCGCCGGCACGCATAGCCCTTGCCACATCCCCACGCATGGCTGTGGCTGGCTAAGAGAACTAATTATAATGATAATAATTAATTGAATGTATATACCGCCTAGTATAAAAATCTTTAGGCGGTGTACAGATTTAAAAACATAGAACATAACACATTTAAACATTCATAAAAAGATAAAATCATAATAGATAAAAACACATTAATAACACATTAAAATTTTAAAAAAATTGACTCTCAGTTGAAGGCCTGGGAAAACAGGTACATCTTCAGGGTCTTCCTGAAAGCAAACAGAGAAGGAGATGCTCTTATTTCAGCAGGAAGAGCATTCCAAAGCCCCAGGGCAGCCACAGAAAAGACCCTGTCCCGAGTCACCACCAAATGGGTTTGTGGCAACTGTAACTGGATCTCTCCGGATGATCTTAATAGAAGACAGGGTTCTCGACAGAGAAGGCGCTCTCTTAAATACCCTGGACCCAAGCCGTTAAGGGCTTTATTGGTAATAACTAGCACTTCGTATTTTGTTTGGAAACATATTGGCAGCCAGTGCTGTTCTTTTAGAATTGGTGTTATATGGTCCCTTGGGTAAACCCAGAGACCAGTCTGGCTGCTGCATTCTGTACCAATTGTAGTTTCTAAACTACGTACAAAGGCAGCCCCATGTAGAGTGCATTACAGTAGTCAAGCCTAGAGGTTACCAGCATATGTACCATCATTTTAAGGTCACTAGTCTCCAAGAAAAAGCACTCCTGGCCACAGCCTCAACCTGAGACACCAAGAAGAGTTTGGGATCCAGGAGCACTCCTAGACTACGAACCTGATCTTTTAGTGGGAGTGTAACCCCATCCAGAACAGGCAGATCTAAACAATCTCTCGGATCCCGACCGCCTATAGACAGTACCCTTGTCTTGTTTGGATTCAGCTTCAGTCTGTTATCCCTCATCCAGCCCAATGAATAATGAAATAAGTTAGCACTGGGTGTTAGCCAATACTGATATCACATATTAGTGCTGGGTATTATCCAATCTTGATATCAAATATTGGCTGAAAACTCCATATCCAAATCTGCAGAGGGAAATTTGGGGAAGCAGATTCTCTCCCGACCAAATATTAAGCAAGCTTTAAGTCTTCTAATTTTTGAAGAAATCTTCCTGCAGAAGATGATTTGGACCAAGGTGCTCATTTGACGTCGACCCTACAGAAAGAAATGGCATCCACTATGTTTTGCAATGGTCTATTAGGTCAGTGCCTTCTTTAAAAGACCACTGTACATGAAGTTAGGGAATCTGGCTAAGTGGCTTGAAAGCCTCCTTTATCCTGATTTTAAAGCACAGACAAGCAATTCTCCCAACATAATGTAGAGAAGTTGTGAGGAGACCACCCCAACTGCAGCCCCAAAGCAAGACTTCCCCTGGGAAATGAATGAGGAAGAAACTGGGGTCACCCCTCTCCCCCACCTCCACTCTGGCAGATCCTCTGCAGATCGAAGGACACAATCTTATGCTCGATGGGATTGCTGGCCATGCAGGAATAGGTGGTGTTCAGAGAGGCGGGCAGCAGCGAGAGCCGGAGGGTCCTGCCGTCCGGAGAGACCTGGTATCTGTCGGCTCTGCTGAGGTCTCGGATTGGGTTTCCTTTCCTCCAGGTGACATTCACCTGCCCCTTCCCAGGTGTCAGACACTGTAGAGTCACGTTGCACCACTTGGAAGTGCTGGATACCAGCTGACTCTGTATCCGGGGAGTCGAAACAGGTTCTGGGTGTCAAAAGGAGAAGTGGGGAAAGAATTATGGGGTGAACTCCGACCAGCACAAACTGTCAGCACCAAGAAGGACACTTTCCTAGAATGCATTCTGTTTCCCGGGCCAGGAAATCAGGACAAGACTTAATGCATGTTGCACGCTAAGAGTCTATAATGCAGGTTGCACACGAAGAGCCCTTTCTCACAAGCAATGAGAAAAGGCAAGAGGGCTAGCGGGGAGGAAGCCTTGAAAAGCTTACCTCCCCGCAGTCCTGTCCTTTGGCCGTGCCCAGACGATTACCAGCTGCTGCCGGTAGCTCTGAGGGTCAGGATGCTGTACAAATCGCCCCGTGTTGCCCCACCCCGGAGCTCTCATAATGCACCACAAGAGTGTGCGGTGCATTGTGGGGATTGCTCCTCGCCAAAGCCGGCTGGGAGCCCCGCCGGGGCTGGCAGACGATCGGTTAAAAGGGGTGAGGATCACGCTCGCTCTCCTAACCGTTTTGGAAGATGGCTCCATAGGTGGGTTTGCCCAATCCCCAACCAGGCCCCGTCTCAGTGGTACACATGGACGTGCCAAACTGGGCTGGGCTTCCTTAGCCCAGTTTTGCATGCACGTATAAACCGCTTCTATGAGTCTACGTTTTCGTGGCGATTCTCTTTATTGAGCAGGGGGAGAGCAACTGGCCCTCTCCATCCCCAGCACAGCATCCCTCCAGTGGCTGTTGCTGGTGTCTACCTTAAGTTTCTTTTTTAGTTTGTGAGCCCTTTGGGGACAGGGAGCCATTGCATCCATTTATTTGTATATATAAATGTGAACCGCCTTGGGAACTTTGGTTGAAAAGCGGGATATAAATATTCGTCATATTCGTATAGGACTGGAGTTCCCCACCTTGGGTCTCCAGAGGTTGTTGGGTGACTACTCCCATCATCCCCAGCCACAATGGCCCATCAGTGTCAGGGTCAGAAAGGAAAAACACTCTAAGTATGCAGGAGAGAGAGCTCCAGCAGTGGATTCTCCATAGAAAAGAGGTACTTGGATTAAAGGTATGTGGCGCTCAGAGTGACAGTCTATTATTGCCATCTCGGTTTCAAAACGGGCACCTACCGTAGACAGACAGGTGGAAGATCTGGTCCTCGACTATGGCTGGAAACAATTTCACCCGTGCTCCAAACACACCACTATCATTCAGTTCCAGGGCCTTTATCCTCAGGGTCTCATTGTACATTTCTATCCTCTGCTTGAACCTGTCGCTAGGATCGGGCCGTTCAAATTTGCCATCCCGGAACAAAGCCACCAGCAGCGCCGGCCCCGGCCCCGCCCGGTAGCTCCACTCAATCTCCTTCACTTTGGTCTGCGGTACAATATTCACCGAGAGAAGCGCGGAGCCTCCCAGGACCCCGTTCACCTGACGCGGAGGACTCTGTGCCTGGCCAGCAGCGATATCTGAGAGAGAAGCAAAGGGCCACACTTCAGTCGTTGGTTCATTGGAGCTTAACACAGTCCTACATCTAACAGCACAAAGGAAATTAAGACATTTTTCAGAGGGAGGAGCATCCAGCCAGGCTCCAGGGCCTCTACACGCTCCCAAGAAGCAGCCATGTGTTGGCAAAAATTGAAGTGAGAGGGCGGAGAAGTGATGGTGTGCTAGCCACGATCTGGGTAGGATCTTTTCCTCCGCCTTCGATACAGGGCTGGATATGCAGTGTGTGTTGGTGGCCACTGTCCTACTTGGATAGCAGCTAGCACACGATCACGTCTCCTCTTTCTACTGTGGTTTTTGCTGACACACGACTGTCTCTCGGGAGCGTGCACAGGGTTTGGAGTCTGATGGGATACTCCTAGGAACATAGGAAGCTGCCATATTCCGAATCAGACCATTGGTCCAATCTAGCTCAGTACTGTTAATTGCTAACCGAGGAAAGAGGCACCTTTTTAAAGTTGTGATTCTCTTCCCCCCCCCTCATTTAATTTTTATTGATTTTTAACAATGATAACATCCATAACAAACACAACAGACAAAATTGGACTTCCCGCTCATCTCTTTTCGTGAAATAACAAATATAAAGTTATCTTTTTACAATATTAATAAAAAAACAAACCACCATAAATTTAAAGCTTAAAAAACAAAAAGAACCATAATTCTACCCTCCCTGCTTTTCAGCCTTCAAAATCTGCTGCAAGATCTATATTGAAGAAATACTTTAAATACCACTTCAATGTTATCTACATATTAACATCTATAACAGACAGTGTTGTCTAGATATTAACAACTATAAACTATAATTTACCTTATTATAATTAATTAAAAAACAACAACCAATAACACACATTTAAAACTTAAGGAAAAAAAGAAGTTTAGGGAAAAAGAAAAGGGAAAAAAAGAAAAGAAAAAACCCATTAATCTACCAAATCTGCATTTCAAACTACCAGTCCAACTATAAAATCCATATTAAGGAAATAACTCTTTACATATGATAGAAGATAAAGATAAAAGTAAAGAAAAAATAGTATAAAATAGAAAAGCCTCAAACCATCCTTGAAACTTTCTAAGCTTTAATCTTCTATCCATAATTATAGGTTCTGTCATCTCCACATAGCCCAAAGATCTCTATCAGCCAATCTCCCCAAAAACATTTGGTCTTCCACTTCGATACATATGTTGCTCTAACCAACATAAAAACATAGATTAAATTATTTGCAAACATTCTCTTTATAATATTCCCAGCAGGAAAGACTCCGACCCCCCCAGGGAACATCACCCCAATATTTGCTTTTATATACCATGTCCCAGTAGGCCCCAGCCCTCCCACCTATCCACCACATGAGAAAAGAAGAAAGAGTGAGAGAAGAAACATGAAAATAAGAAAACCCTCAACATCTCCACACCCCTCCAAGATCCACCCCCAACCTTTTTATATATTGGTACCAATTTTTTTTTAATATCAAATACCATCTATAAATCATTTTGTATTAAATTGACTTCTAAATATAACATTGGATAAGTTTTAACTCATTGTTCCGTAGCTTTTCCAGTCTGCCATTTCTATATTGTACCCAACATATTAAACCCAATTTGGCATAACTGCCCTAACCGATTCCTCTCTTGTCTCCTCCACAAACAACAATAAAAATTCGGTCAGCTATTAATTTAGTTGTGATTCTCTTTATTGAGCAGGGGGAGAGCAACTGGCCCTATCTACCCCCCCAGCACAGCATTCCTCCAGTGGCTGTTAATGGTGTCTACCTTATGTTTCTTTCTTAGTCTGTGTGCCTTTTGGGGACAGGGAGCCATTTTATTTGTTTATTTATATCTCTGGAAACCGCTTTGGAAACTTCTGTTGAAAAGCGGTATATAAATATTTATTGTATTCTACACTGAGTGGCAGCGGCTTCTCCAGGACTGCAGCCCTACCTGGAGATGCCAGGGAGGGAACCTGGGACCTTCTGCATGCAGGTGCTCTTCCCAGAGAGGCCCCATCCCCGAGGGGAATATCTTCCAGTGCTCACATGTAGTCTCCCATCCGAATGCAAACTAGGGCAGACCCTGCTTAGCAAAGGGGGCAATTCATGCTTCCTACCACAAGACCAGCAGCTTCCTTGCTGCCTCTTACCCAGCTTCTGGTCATGAGAATGAGCTCATTATGTGCTGATTTTTAGGACACTCAACTGATTAAAGCACTTTTAATTGACTGATTATCTCCCTTTAACTCGGGGGTTCCCAACCTTGGGCCCCCAGATGTTATTGGACTCCAACTCCCAGCATCCTCACCCTGGCTGCAATGGCCAGCTACTGTGGCTAGGAATGGCGGGAGTTGAAGCCCACCAACATCTGAAAACCCAACATTGGAACCCTTCTTCTAACTGATCGATCTATTAAACAAACATGGATATTCCCCATATACGTATTTATATTGTATGATACAATATAGTATTTGAATTCGCTGAAATATGATCATTTCCCACTAATCAGGCTCGGAGATCCTGTCTGTGTGGGATGGATGGGCATAAGTGTTGTGACTCTCTGTGTTTTTATTTTAATAGCTATAAATACCAGCCGCAGCGAAAAGCCGTTTGGGAAATCTGATATTTTCTTTTGAGCACTAAGTCATAAAGCCCCTCTGCCATCTGGACTGTGTGCTGAACATGTGTTCATACAGCTTTCCGCTCACTCCAAGGGAAGGCTTTCTAACAAAACACCGTTCATCTTTTAAAGTATATTTATCACCTACCAAGATGCCCAACCCAGCCTACTATCACCTTCTGGGGATAAGACCAGAGAGGAGAGCTGGTCTTGTGGTAGCAACAATAACTTGTCCCCTTAAGTTAAGTAGGGTCCGCCCTGGTTGCATACGAAAGGGAGACTAGAAGTGTTTGCACTGTAAGATATTCCCCTTCAGGGGATGGAGCCGCTCTGGGAAGAGCATCTGAGGTTCCAAGTTCCCTCCCTGGCAGCATCTCCAAGATAGGGCTGAGAGAGAGATTCCTGCCTGCAACCTTGGAGAAGCTGCTGCCAGTCTGTGTAGACCAGTGATTCTCAGACTTGGGTCCTCAGGTGTTATTGGACTTCAACTCCCATAATCCCCAACCAAAGGCCACTGAGGCTGGGGATTATGGGAGTTGAAGTCCAATAACACCTGAGGACCCAAGTTTCAGAATCACTGGTGTAGACAATCCTGAGCTAGATGGACCAATAGTCTGACTCAGTATATGGCAGCTTCCGATGTTCCTAAGTAACAAATGTAGGCATGACGAATGCAAAGGGGAGGCCAGTTCACCAGATGGCACTGTGACTAGAAAGCAGACAGTGTCTTAGATAAACAGGAAATGGGATGGCCCATGGGCAGATTTTGAAGATTCAGCTTGTTTCTTGCTGGAAGAGTGAAGCAAATTAGTGTACAAGTGGCTCAGTGATTGAAATATATTATCAAACGGGTATTCCCAGTTCTGTCGTCGCAAATTCAGAAGCAGCCAGGCACTCTCTGTGATAGCCGTCCCAGCTACACCTTCCTCGACAGCCATGCCCATCTCAATGACCACATCCTCCACTTAGATAGACTCAATCATTTGGGGTCCTTTTACAAGACGTCAAGGATAGTTTCCCAACCCTACAGAGCTTGCACCTCATGTGGTTATTCACTCAGAAGAGCAGTCTGTACCAATTCCGGCTGCAGAATTCTCAATTGCCCAGCAAAATCTATTTTTAATACTGTTTCCATGGTGTTATTTTGTGTTGTTTTATTGTTTTAAATTGCTGCATGCATCACCTTGGGATGTATGCATTAGGCTCTTTATAAATATGGTGAGTAGAAATAAATGAACGAGTAAATAAATAACTGAGGGAGAGTGGGTTACACCCAATTACTCTTCTCTAATTTGTAAGTAATAGGGATGATCCCCCCTGTGAATTCTGGAATCTGGACCAAAACATCCCGGGCACTCCTCTGACCTCTTGCCCTCATTAGTCGCTCCCAAATGTCATGGCCTGGATCCCCCAGCATGGCTTCCTTTCTTAAGCTGTCCTGCAACTTTTATCTGATAAACATCTGGTGTCCTCCACCTCACTGTGACCGTTCCCAACTTGTTAACTCCTTTGAGATTGTGCGGTTGTGTGTCTGTCTGTCTATCCATCCATCCATCCATCCATCCTTCCTGGGGGGAGGGGGGAGGTTGTCATCTCCCCTGCCAGTTGTGTGGCTGACCCCCCTCCCCCCTTGCATCTGTGCTTTGAGGGAGGATAAACAGATGTGGCTGCGTATTAAGAAAAGATTAAATACCCACATCAGAGTTTTTGCTCCCTGTGCGGCTGCAAAATCATGACAAGCCGCGCCATGTCTGCAGCCTCGTCTCATTATATAAGAAAGAGCTTCAGCGTGTGAAGCAAAAGAGGGTGGTGAAGAAAGAGCAGGCAGTCGCTTGCACAGATCTTATTTGTCTGGAGATCCTCTCTGATTGCAGCTAACTTGAGAAGGGCCAAATGCTCCGATTTTCATTTGGTCTGCATTAAAAGGTCACACAGGAGAGGCAATCCCATCTCTTTTGTTCGCCCGGGTTTTTCAAGTAGGTTGCCACGTTGATTGTGTTCAGATTATTTGCCCATCGAGCCCAGAGTTGTAGCCTGGGCCTGGTAGCTCTTCGAGGTCTCGGGGAAAGAGGGGTCTTTCCCAGGAAGTTTTCCACACCCGGCTTTTAGTTCACATCTCCTCCAGAATGGAGATGTGCATTCACATATTGGCCAAATTATCCCAAAGTCCCTGCAAGCTATCGGGGAGCACTTCACACACAATTCGGGCTTTCCATCGTGTAGTGTAGGCTGATTTATATCCAGGGTAAAAAAAAATCCATCCTTTGGGGGGCAACTTTGAACTCGCTGTAAAGCCTTGCAGAAAACCCACAGTAAAGCCTGCTGTCTGGGAAAGTTCCAGGCTGAGATCCTCTACCTGAAGATGCCAGCGATTGGATCGGGGGCCTTCTGCATGGAAGACGGATGATCCTCCCCCTGAGCAATGGCCTCTTCCCTCTCCCCTGCTTTCACATTTCAAATTGTATTCCAGGCAGTCTTAAGAACATAAAAGGAGCCCTGCTGGGCGAAACCACAGATCAGTCTGGTCCACCGTCCTGTTTCCTCCAGGGCCGAAACCAGATGTCTCTAGGAGCCACAAGTAGGAGATTGTCATACTCCTCTGCAACAGTCACTCAGAGGCATACTGTCTCCCTCATATCCCATAGATAGACCTGTTCTCCATGAATTTGTCCAACCCCCTTTTAAAGCCATCTAAACTAGTGGCCATCGCCACATTTTGTGGCAGTGAGTTCCATAGATTGATTGTGTACTGCATGAAGAAATACTTCCTTTGGTCCATCCTGGATCTCCTGACAATCAGTTTCAAATCTTGGACCTTTCTTGGAAGCTTATCAGGAGCTCCTCAGTGAGAATTGGTAGTGGAAGACAAGCTTCCCCGGGGACAGCCACCCCATCACTACCCATCTTACTTCAAGCAGAAACTCTTGAGAAGCTCCACTTGCCTTGTAGAAACTCTTTTGGCTCCCCTCGGAAATTCTCAGGTGTTCCTTGGAAGTTATCCTGAAATTTGCTCCCTTTCTCTCTTTTTGGTGAAACCTCCATGCCTACATTAGCTGGGGATGACTTAAGACACACTGTTGGATTCAACAAGGATTTAAGACACACCCTTGGTTCACAAGGAGCAGCAGGGAACCAATCAAAAGGCCTGGCCATTGCCCTACGTCAGCGGAGCGTGCTTGCCAGGAAATATCCTCAAATCCTCTACAACATGGTCCCATGAAGGAAATATCATTCAGTCCATGTCACCTCTGAATGTAAAAAAGTTTGAACTTTGGCTGCATGCAGGCATCCAGTAGGGAGGTGCACAAAGTTTGCTCAGATGGATTCAAATTTGAATCTAATCCAAACCAATTTGAATTCAAAACCACTTAAGAGAATGGAGCTACACTCAAATCGATTCAAATTCATCCGAAGTTGAATCGAATTCAGTCGAATACGACAAAATTCGATTAGACTTTGAGTGCATTCGAATTTGAGCGAATTTTGTGTACATCCCTAGCATCCAGTATTACAAGACAAAAGACACTAAAACGCAATACGACTCTTTTATTTAGAAACACAAGCAGGAATGCCTTTACACAGGGTATCTCTCTCCTCCTTGCCCTGATAATTTTAACAACACGAGACAATCCTCTGTCCACAGCCCCTTGGGTTCCTCTTCCGCCTCTCCTCCTATTGTCTCATTTCACCTTAAGGAAGCAACGGATCAGGGGCTAGGTTGCTGGGCTGAAGAAAATTGCTTCCTGAGTTTATCACAGCTTTATCTCGTTTTATCCCGGAGTTGGTTAGAGAACATTGTAATCTCTGCAAATCCCCTGTCCTCAGTCTGAAAGACATGACTGGTTGTGTGGCAGGTGGGGGGGGGGAAGGGGGGGAAGCAGTGGATTACTACCCAAAAGGAGGACTTAGAAGGAATATTTGGATGCCAAGATGGCAGACAGTGCAAAGGAGAGGCAAGATGAGATGAGAGACGCCAAACCGAGGGAGGCCACGATCCCCAAATCACACATGCCTCTGAGTGGGGTCTTAAACCTATTTAATCTTATGGTGTTTTATAATTCAGATGAGTTGAGCTGAATCCTAATAGTAACCAGAATAGAGTTGCCATGCCCCCCGGAATTTCAGATTTCACCCGGATTTTAAGCACCTCACCCAGATTGCCACTGCTACCCAGCTCACAGACAATCATTTCCTCCCCCCCCCCCGGTTGTAGAATTTTCACGATGGCCAATCAGGAGTGTGCATGGCTCCTGAATTGGGGGCGGAGGCTTCTCCCACCTGAATGCTAATCATGAGGACAGCCCTTGGGATCACGGCATGGCAGGGAAGATTAATGACTCCCCCACCTACAAAATTGTGTCCCATTTGCATTGGAGGCTGTCAGGGCTGCTAACTGGGCCAAGAGGAACCTTTTAAAGTGGTGGCTGTAGTATTTAGTAGAGGGAGAGCGACTGTCCCTACCCAACCCTGCATGGCATCTCTTCAGTGGCTGTTGTGTCTCCCTTGTGTATGGGAGGAGAGTTGGTCTTGTGGTAACAAGCATGAATTAGCCCCCTGTTAAGCAGGGTCCATTTGCATTTGAATGGGAGACTCCATGTGAGCACTGGAAGATATTCCCCTCAGGGGATGGAGCCGCTCTGGGAAGAGCAGAAGGTTCCAAGTTCCCTCCCTGGCGGCATCTCCAAGATAGGGCTGAGAGAGGGACTCCTGCCTGCCACCTTGGAGGAGCCGCTGCCAGTCTGTGAAGACAATATTGACCAATGGTCTGACTCAGTAAGGCGAGTCTCACAATCAGCGAGACTCGCTGGAGGGAGTTCTGTGGGGAGAGCGAGTTTGGCCCGCTCTCCCTGCAGATTATCCAGGCTGCAGACCTGGCGGCCAGATCGGCTGCCCACATGACTGCCGGCTCCGTCACGGAGCCGGTGGGGGCTGCGGGGATTGGAGGCTGTGCGGCCCCCGGAAGTTCCAGGATGCCCTGCGCGGGCACATGAGGCATCTTGGAGAGACCCCCAGGGCTGGGAGGCTTGTTTCAGCCTCCCGGCAGGGGTCTCCTCATGAGTGTTGCCGCAGCAACACATGATCAAAAAGACGGGGTTGGCGGAGCGCTTGCTCTGCTTACCTCATCTAAGGGGAGGACTAGTTAAGCGGGTTACCTGCTTTGAGGTGGTTCTCACGCTCGCCAAAAAGTGGGCTAGGCTCCCTTAGCCCGCTTTTTAGCAATCGTGAGAATCATCTCAGCATGTGGCAGCGTCCTATGTTCCCATGTCTCTTTTCCGACTGAAAGCCCTTTTGGGACAGGAAATCATTTTCTTATTCTTTTTCTTAAGTAAATGGTTATGGGAACGTTGTGTTGGAAAACACTATACAAATACTACTAGTATTTACATAAATGCCACAAGGGAGACACTCGCAAAGCACACATTTCCTGTTCCTTCTATTTTATCTGAGAGGTTGAGGCCTCTGGAGTACAAGTGGGGCTTGTTGTATCTGGATGGAAGTATAGAGGGCTGGGATGTACAATTATCTGGGATGCTGCCGGATATATATATATCTACATATGGGTGTTTTTGGGATTGCGTTGCATTAGAAACTGGATTATTCCTAGGCAGTGTTTATTCTGCCTGGCTCCCAGGAGCCTCCCCGTTTTCAGTTGCATCTCCAGACTTGGAGATTGCACTGTGGATATGCTCAGGAGCTTCACAGCAACATGAGCTCTCAAGTTAATTATATATATTTGGGGGCAAGTCACTTAGTAGGCAATGGGCTAGTCACCCCTAGATTTGTCTGCAAACAAAGCAAATTAGAATGGGGCTCAAGATGCACGCCCCCTCCCTCTGCGGCAGCCCCATTTAAGCAGACCTCTAACTAAGGCTAACTTTCGACCAAGGCCACTCTGCACTTAGAGTGAACTGCCTTCACTCCCCTCATCCTCTCTCAAGAAATAACGACACGCTAACACACCAATTATGCCAAGCAGGAAGAAAAGTAGCTAAGGTAGTGAAGCAATGGTCTCCCCATCACGAAGAAGGAGAGTCGGTGACGTAGGTCTAGAGGTGTATCTATTGAAATTGTTGATAGGATTACTAGAGAGCCCACCCACGCAACGATGCTCTTTTGCACACCTGCATACTCTGTTTTTCATCACAACCAGCCTTGCATACAGAAGGCGACCCCAACATTGTGACGCCCAGGAAGTGCGATCAGACACAATGCATTCCGTGCAGGTCCACCCTGACATTTCTAATCAGAAAGGCAGGACAGTAGGAATTTGCCCCCAAGGCATGTTTGGGATATAAGTATCCCCAGTTACATGACCCAGTGTGCTCTCCTGTATCTTTCACTAGAGACTCCAACAAGGACTGTCCCTACCCAAACTTAGCAGTCATGGGATAAGGGGACAAGTACATGTGTGGATTGCTAACTGGGTGAAAGACAGGAAACAGAGAACAGGGATAAATGGAGAGTTTTCACAATGGAGGGAAGTAAGAAGTGGGGTCCCCCAGGGATCTGTACTGGGACCGGTGCTTTTTAATTTATTCATAAATGATCTAGAAGCAGGGGTAAGCAGCGAGGTGGCCAGATTTGCAGATGATACCAAACTCTTCCGGGTAGTGAAATCCAAAACGGATTGTGAGGAGCTCCAAAAGGATCTCTCCAAACTGGGTGAGTGGGTGACAAAATGGCAAATGCGGTTCAGTGTTGGCAAATGTAAAGTGATGCACATTGGGACAAAAAACCCCAACTTCAAGTATATGCTGATGGGATCCGAGCTGTCAGTGACTGACCAGGAGAGGGATCTTGGGGTCGTGGTGGACAGCTCGTTGAAAGTGTCAACTCCATGGGCGGCAGCTGTGAAAAAGGCCAATTCCATGCTAGGGATCATTAGGAAGGGGATTGAAAATAAAACTGCTAATATTATAATGCCCTTATACAAAATGATGGTGTGGCCACACTTGGAGTACTGTGTACAATTCTGGTTACCACATCTAAAAAAGGACATTGTAGAACTGGAAAAGGTGCAGAAGAGGGCAACCGAGATGATCAGGGGCCTAGAGCCCATCTAGTCCAGCATCCTGTTTCACACAATGGCTCACCAGATGCCATTGGAAGCCTACAGGCAGGTGTAGAGGGCATGCCCTCTCTCCTGCTGTTAATCCCCTGCAACTGGTACTCAGAGGCATCCTGCCTTTGAGGCTGGAGTTGGCCTATAGTCCTCCGACTAGTAACCGTTGATAGACCTCTCCTCCATGAAGTTATCCAAACCCTTCTTAAAGCCATCCAGGTTGTTGGCTGTCACCACATCTTGTGGCAGAGAATTCCACAAGTTGATTATGCATTGTGTGAAAAAATACTTCCGTTTGCTGGTCCTAAATTTCCCGGCAATGAATTTCATGGGATGAACCCTGCTTCTAGTGTTACGTGAGAGGGGGAAGAATTTCTCTCTGTCCACTTCCTCCACACCATGCATGATTTTATAGACTTCTATCATGTCTCCCCCACAGTTGCCTTTTTTCTAAACTAAAAAGCCCCAGGTGTTGTAGCCTTGTCTCATAAGAAAGGTGCTCTAGGCCCCTGATCATCTTGGTTGCCCTCTTCTGCACCTTTTCCAGTTCTACAATACTACCTAGTATTGGATTCAGATAAATATGACATTTCTATCTATAGACACACACTCTCTCTCACACAGCTGGTAAAATCAAACTGCACATTTTAACAGCATATAAGTAAATGGAGTAACTTATGAACTGTTCATAATAAAATGAACCGCATACAAAATGGGAATGAGGAACTGTGAATATAGCACAGCCTCTTCTATATTTAGCGTTTACAAGTTCTGCATTTCTTACACCTTCTGCCAAAAGAAGAAGTGTGTCTCTTCACTGAACTCTCTGTCCCCCAGAGCACCTCTCATTTGGAAGTTATGTGGAGGGTGTTGCTTCTGGTATGTCTCGTTAATCACATCTGGTCTTCTTCTTGATAAAATTGCCTTCGCTGGCCAAATTTGCTTGAGAAAACGGAGGAGGAGGAAGAGAAGCAGGGGGAGGACTGCCTACTTTAGATTAGATAATCAAGAATTAAGGAAGTTCATTTGTTGGCGATTGCGTAACAGAATCAAACTCTTCATGCCGCCGCCATCACCACCAGCCTGGACAAATTGTGTTGGGCACGGTCCACAGTACGGTGCAACACACACCCACACCCCACCTCATTGAAATGAATGGTCACTGTGCGGGAGAACTACCCAGGGGATCGTGTCCTTGAGCTCTAATGACGTATAGGCTTACATTTGTGAACAGAGTTGCGGATTTTATTTTATTTTTAATTGGTGAGAGATGAGATTCTTTTCCCTCCCACTGCAAACAGACATCTTACCCTAGGCTGTTTTTCTACTACTGGAAGGTCATCTCAAGCAAGAAATAAATATGCTATGAATTCAGCAACCGAATTTTGCTTATATACATGCACAGAGAGAAAAACCCCAGAGGAAATTTTTTTAAAAATAAATGATTCACAATATCTCAGCTACCATAGAAGTGTTCTTCCAATCTGATTCTATGCAGGCTTACTCAAAAGTGCACATACACACACACCCCTGAATTCAATAGGATTAACTACCTATTTTTTGAGTTCAACATCTTGGTCATGGCTACGGCTAAACAAATAGAGCGACTGGCTGGCTGAATTCAGTGGGGCTTACTCCCAAGGAAGTGTGCCCCAGATCCCATCCTTAATAATCCAGGGAGCATTTAGGCACCAGCAACGACTCCATCTGTCCCGAAACGAAAGGGCATCAACCGCAATGTTGTTTCCCACCACACACTTTCCTATCCACCCAAAAGTATGCAGAAAGCAGGTGAGTTATCTTGAGGAGGGGAATCTTCCTCCTACTCGCACTGGGATTCCAAGAGAAACACAGTCTCTTGCTGGAGAGCCATCAGGTGGTCCCTCCTCTGAGGAATACTGTGGGTGTCTCTCCTTGGGTCTAATGGACTTACCTGTTAAGAGGCTGGCGAGCGTCAAGACCAATAAGCCCAGAGCATCCTTCTTGTCGCTCCCCACTTTTATCTCCATTTCTTCCCTGCCAGCTGCCTCTGAGCTCTGACTCGGTCATGAGCATCTGTTGTTGGGGGACTGGGGAGGAGCCAGGGGCCGCATGTCATCCCGGTTCCTTGGAGGTCTCTCCCTCTCCCTCTCAGCCACCAGCATTAATTAGCAGCAGTTAAGCAGCCATAATTATTGTTTGCGGCTCCTCCATCACACCCAGGTTCCCGAACAGAGCGGTGCACGTAGCGGGGTGGGGAGTCGCGGTTTCAGCCCTCGCCGGTGTGGATTAGCAACAGATGATGGTTTAATCGGAGGGTGCAGTGAACACCCGGCCCTGATGTCATGGCTCATCAGGAAATCCTTCATCAGGGCAATTAAATTATTGCTTCCCCCGCCTCCCACCACCAATGTAAAAGCAAGCAGCAGTCCTGATCAAATGCCTGCTGAACTCACAAGAGCTGGTCTCCTCGTTTTAAATGCAGCAGGGACATCACGGAGAGCCTCAAACAGCAATAGGCCTTATCCTGGAAGGGGCTGGTTCCTTGGATACCAACAAGCATGGCACACAGACACAGACTCTCTCTCTCTCTTTTAAATTGTGACCCTCTAACGAACGCAGGGCAGTTTACGTATCTTGGGGCCACCACCAGATCATTTTGCTGGCTGAGGCAAAGGACAGAATGATGTCCCTCTTTCTGTGGGGCGGGGCAGTGCTTGCCGTGCCCTGTGCCTCTCCTCACACTCACGCCCGAAGCAACTGCCCCACCCTGCCTCATGGAAGGGCTGCCAACTAGAGATGTGAAGGCCGGGGTGGGGGCAGGGGCAGGGGCAGGAAACCAGGGAGTTTTTCACACCCGGCTTTTAGCTCACATCTCCAGAAAGGAGGGGGGTGCATTCATATATCGGCCAAATTTACCCTGAAGTCCCTGCAAGCTATCGGGGAGCTATCGTCACACACCATTTGGGTTTTTCACTGCACATTGAAGTGTAGCCTGATTTATATCCAGGGTTAAAAAAAATCAACTTTTGGGTTGGTTTTGGGGGGCAACTTTGAGCTCGCAGTAAGGCCTGCTGTCTGGGAAAGCTCTGGATGGGGGAGCGTCCCCCCATTTTTCCCCAGGGGAAAAAGCTGCCCCCCCCCCGGCCTTCACATCTCTAGCACCAACTAAGGTCACTTCTTCTTCTAGTGTTTTGCTTCACTAGAAGCTGTGTTCTTTCTAGCACCGAGACCTAAAAAGCCAGTCTGGATTTTACCGGATTCCATTTTGCCCTGACTCCCGTCTCTGACTCATTCTCACGCCCTGGAGGAACTTCAAGGCCTCCGATTGAATGAAAAAGCCAATGGTCGGAGAGGCAGTCAGACACGTACCCTCCAACATTCAACCAATGGAAACAGGGCCTTGCTCACAACACCCCAGTTCTCCTACGAAGGATCCATGACCAAGCCCCCCACCCACCCTTATCATTGCTGAGATCTCTCTTCATGTCATAGCTCATGCAGCATTCATTTATTCCGCAAAAGCTGCCCTCCATGGATTTAAATGCCAAGGAGTTGTTTGCTCTTTGGACCAAAGATACGCTGGAAAAACATCATTGCCAAGGGCGTAACTATAATAGGGCAAGGGGAGACAGTTCTCTGGGGGCCCACTGCCTTGGGGGACCCCCCAGAGGCAAGGCACATGACTGACTCCCCCAGCCGCACACCTGCCTGGGCTTCCTTCAGTTGTAATCATTTGCATTGCATGCACACTAGAGCTAAAGTTCTATAATCTATAATCTAAAATTCTATAATCTAGGGCTTCTGTTCTCTACTCAGAAATTTCTTCTCTAGGGATTTTCTCTGGGGAGGGAGCTGGCCTCTAAAGAATGACAACAGAAGCAGCTCACATTTGGAGAAGTATGCTGGCCTTGGCCCGAAATAAACAAATGCATACATACATTTGGAGAAGGGACCCTCCCGAAAGCAAAAAATGGGGACAGGTTGCAGACAGCCATCAATTCTGAAGTGAAACTGGCAGAGGAAAACAGGCAGCAGTCTGGGGAAAGAGGAGAAACTGACAGGATCAGGAAAGCATCGCTGAAACTGGCAGACATCGTGAGCTACTTAAAGAGATGCTACTTTTCAGGAGCAAAAGTTTGACAGGCATGAAGGGGGAGTTTATAGAGACAAAGGGAAAGGTGGGGGCCAATCACAGGGTGGAGGGACGGAGCAAGACCAAATGAATGTAGGACCAAAGTAAAAGGTAAAGTGTGCCGTTGAGTCGGTGTTGACTCCTGGTGCCCACAGAGCCCTGTGGTTGTCTTTGGTAGAATACAGGAGGAGTTTACCATTGCCTCCTCCCGCACAGTAGGAGATGATGCCTTTCAGCATCTTCCTATATCAGTGCTGGCGGATATAGGTGTTTCCCATAGTCTGAGAAACATACCAGCGGGGATTCGAACCGGCAACCTCTGACCTACTAGTCAAGTCATTTCCCACTGTGCCATTAGGTGGCTAGTTGTGCCCAAAAATGGCCACAGCTTTCCAGTGAGGTGCAATGACTCAAATGGCAGAGCTCTGCTCAAGCTCCCAAAAGGCCTGTGATTTGAATTTACCTGTGTGATACCTGCCTGGTGTTTTCTGGTTCCATCCACTGTCTCTCTTGCTCGCCTTGCCACATGCATTGCTATTATTGCAATAGAGTTTGCGAACTTTCACCAACAATTATAGGAATTTTTGCAAGTGAAGAATGATTCCTACGAAAATGCTATGCCCTAGAATCAAGCAGGAAGAATCAATTGCTCTCCTCCCAGTTTGTGTGAGGGGGGCGGTATTTGGAGGGGACACTTTGGTTTTTGTAGCCAGAGGAGTCGTGTAGATAGCATTGCTGGGGGAGCACACAAAGTTAGGCTTCAGGAATACTCAGATTTATGATCAATGCTGTTGTATCCTATCCATTTATCTTTTGTGGTTTGTTTGGACGTTTGTCCCAAGGCAGATCCTGTAGAGAGGGTGGGGGAGGCGTTGGAAAGGAAAAGGGAGGGAAAGGAGAAGGAGAAAACGGAGTAGTTGTTGAACAAACCTTTAGTTCAACCCACTTAAGATTTCCTTGAGCTCTCCCAGACAGCAGGCTTTACTGCGGGTTTACTGCGAGTTCAAATTTGCCCCCCAAAACCAACACGAAAAGTGGATTTTTTTTTGCCCTGGACATAACTTGTGCCACACTCTAAAGTGCAGTGAAAAGCCTGAGTTGTGTGTGAAGTGCTCCCTGATAGCTTGCAGGGACTTCAGGGTACATTTGGCCGATATGTGAACACGCACCTCCATTCCAGAGGAAAGCTGGGTGTGAAAAACCTCCTTGGGTGTACAAGGGGAACCGCTATAAAACAAATGCCTTGATCCTATGCATGAAGTGACTCTTGCTCTAAAGCAGGGATTCTCAATGTTGGGTCCCCAGATGTTATTGGACTTCAGCTCCCATAATTCCAAGGTACAGTGGCCTTTGGCTGAGGATTATGGGAGTTGAAGTCCAAAAACATCTGGGGACCCAACTTTGAGAATCCCTGTATTGAGATGTATTGAGATGCACATCTCAAAGGTATACATCCATTTTTAAGAACTCACCACCACCAAATCCCCAAATCCCACAGATCACAATTGAACGCATCCTCTGGTAGCCTTTGAACCTTGCTGAACCCTGTCTCTGCTTCATATTAATGATGCCTCCCCCTCCCCCTCCCATCCAAAAATGGGCACTCTTCTTCCTACTCATCTGCCCCTCTGTTTGCAGGATGCGGACCTTCTGATTCCTCAGACTGAGCACTTACCAACTTAAGACCTGGATTCTTCTCCCGCCGCTGCCACTGCTTCCGCAATGCATGTGTGGCTGGGATCTGCGGCTGAGGAGGGGGAAGTGTCCTTCAGGAGTGTGAAAGCCTCTCATCTATTTTTGTGCTGGGGGGGGGGGAAGTGAGAGGCTTGGTTGGCTTCTCCCCCCACCCCCGGGGACAGATAATGACTTGTTTTCTTTGGTGAGGAAAAAACATCCTGGGGTGGGGGTGTCAGCAGCTGGATCCTGACAAGCTCGCAGCTGCCCTGGAGAGCCAAGGAAGGTGATTCACGAAGGAAGGCGGCAATGTGACATTTTTCTTCGCCAAAGAAACGTGTCTGCAGGGCACGGCGCACTAAAAATATACTGCAGGAGACTTTCCCTTTGACTCTGTCAAAGAAAGGAATGTGAACAGGAGGCTGCTTCTCCTGAAGGTGCTCCACACAGGAGGACGCCCTGGTGGATTGGGCCCCCAAGATTCAGCTCATCTCCCTCCCACTCCAGATCCGAGGTGCCCGCTTCACGGTGTCCCGTGGCAGGGCCACCTTCCCTGCTTGTGGTTCGGGATCCAGAGGTGGCTGTGGGTGGGGGTTCCCTTGGGGATGGGGCTGTCGCTCCATCGCTCAAGTTCCCCCTCCTTTGAAAATGGAGAGTCCTCCTTCTAGCTCACGTATTCCTCAGTTTGTGGGTTGTGGTGGACCCTCAGGGCCAAACTGCACGATGTGGGAGATGCACAATTAGTAGATGTGGGCACACAACTCCCATCATCCATCCCCACGGGGATGGGGCCGCAGCTCAGTGATGGAGTACCTGCCTGCATGCCGAAGCTCCACTCCGTGGCAGCATCTCCAGGTAAGCCTGGGAAAGACGTCTGCCTGAAGCCTTGGAGAGTTGCTGCCAGTCAGTGTAGACACTAAGGCTATTCACACGTGCAGCGCAGGGAGTCTAGCCTGGTTTCCACCACCTGTGTGAACCACCGGAAGCTGCGTGGCTCCCGCGGGAAAGCCCACTTAATCCCCCCCACCCTTAAACGAGGTTAGCAGAGCGAGTGCTCTGCACTCCCCGTTGTTTTGATTGTGTGCTGGTGCGGCTTTTTGCTGTGGCAACTCACGAGGAGTCCCCTGACTGGGAGGCTACAACAAGTCTCCCGGTATTGGGGGGCTCTGGTCTTGTGGTAGCAAGCATGACTTGTCCCCTTAGCTAAGCAGGGTCTGCCCAGGTTGCATCTGAATGGGAGACTAGAAGAGTGAGCACTTTAAGATATTCCCCCCTTATGGGATGGAGAAGAGCTGAAGGTTCCAAGTTCCCCTCCTTGGCAGCATCTCCAAGAGAGGGCTGAGAGAGATTCCTGCCTGCAACCTTGGAGAAGCTGCTGCCAGTCTGTATAGACAATGCTGAGCTAGATGGACAATAAAGGCAATAATGTGAAAGAGCTCGTTCTTTCCCTTTGAATAGCTCAGACGTAGGTGACAGTCTTCTCCTGTTCTTTGTCCCCAGCATCCTGAGGTGCTCTTACATATGGAGGTTCCATTTAGTGATCATGGTGGATCAGATTGGTTGGGGTGTATAACTTTGCGGGGAACGAGACTGATGCTCCCAGGATCCTGTTCAGCTTAGTAATATGACGAATATGACAAATATTTATATACCGCTTTTCAACAAAAAGTTCCCAATGCGCTTTACATAGATATAAATAAAACGGCTCCCTGTCCCTAAAGGGCTAAGATTCCATGCTGGATCACTTGGTTTTTAAGGAGGGGAAAAGACAAGAAGCCATTTCCCCCCAGAAAAGAGGACACAAGAATGATAAACTGCAACTGTCCCGCATCCTTCCCCCTTATTGGGTGGGCAAAGTGTCCTATATTTGTGTTAAGATCCATCTTTGAAAATACAATTTCTGCCCTTTTCTATCTTTTGTCCTCTGACACATCTGTTTTGCTTGATTTTATTGTCACCCCTTTGAGGGCCATGGATCCGACTCCAACCCTGTTACCACACCTAATGTTGCCAAGTTTTGTGTGGCAGCGTGTAAAATTTGCCGGGTCCTGACAGGCAACAAAATCTTAGCAGGCCTGACACAGCTTCAGCATTCTCTAGAGCATTTTATAGCACTTACAACTTTACAGATTTTTAGATGAAAGATATGAAGATTGTAGGATTTTAAGATTCCAAGATTGTAAGATTTTAGACCATGTAAAGCTTCCTTGCAGTTGTACCCATTTTACATCCCTTACAAGCTAGGGATGAGGGGAGTTGTAGTGGAACAACAGTTGAGGACCAAAGTTTTAATATCTCTGCAGTAAGATATTGGGGCAGGCCTGTCTCAGTGCCCTTCATTTATTGATTTATGTAACATAAAAGTGCAAGGGGATAACAGGAGTTGAAGGGAGAAGAGCTGGTCTTCTGGTAGCGAAGGTCATCAGGAAACCCATTGTTTCGGCCAGGTATCCGTTTCGCACTGAATGGCATGAAATAGCCGTGAATGATATGGGGCACGCTGGGTTTGCGTGGATATGCCTTAACTAAGCCCCTTCTTTGATCACGTTGCATCTCGTGCCCTTTGCAAGTAACTCACATGGCAATGAGTTTCACAGGGGTACATCTCTAAAACACACATCTCCATTTGCCTTGACGCTACCAAAATGGGTCCTGAAGTCTGCAAGTCTGCTCCTTTCTGGAGCTTACACCCCCCCTCCCGCCACCGGGTCTAGCCCCCCTAACACTACCGGACAACTACACTGCCTCCCCCACATTATACCTAATGCAGCTGGAAGCCCCAAAGCACAGAAGGGCCTTGACCCTGGCCCGTTGTGGCGCCCTCCCCTCAGCGGTGCTAGAAGGCAAGTACAGGAAGACTCGCTTCTCAGAAGAAGAAACCCTGTGCCCCTGCAATTCTGGGCAAACAACAGAGCATGTACCGTATTTTATAGACTATAAGATGCACTTTTTCCCTCGAAAAATATCCACCAAAATTCAGGTGCGTCTTATACTTGTAACTGCATCTTATACTTGTAAGCCTGCCCAACAGGTTTGAGGGGGGGCGCTATCCCCCGGCAAAGCCTGTACCGATGCTAAAGGAGGGGGTTGGGGGCGACCTTCTATTAACCCCGTGCCACCTGGGGACTGCCGCTCCAGCTCACCCTCCGCCGCTTGGGCCGTGGACTCCTCCTCCTCCCCCTCCTCCTCCCCGATCGTACAAGTTTTACATCACCACCAGCAGCACCATCGTTATCAGCTCTCCCTCCTGTTTTACTTTCTGCAAACATGTTCAGCTAAAGAAAGTGCAAAGAAGTAGGAGAGCCGAAGTGGTGGCCACTCCCTCCTCTGGAAGTTCATATGACCCCTGCCTGCCCACCCCAAGTATGTGCATTCTGGTGAGGAGAAGGAAAGCTCTAAAACAAAAGAGGTTGTTTTTTTTTTTAATAGGGTGAGAAGCGAGGTTGAAGAGAAAACAAGGAGTGGAGTAGGAGCAATTGAAAGAGGCAAGAAGAAAGGAGAACAAACTGAAGCAAGGCTGAGAGTCCTTTCCTGGAGCTAGCAGGACTTTTCGGTACAGTTTCGATAACAGTTTAATATGTTGAAACTCTGAAAAACTGGATTAAAATTAAGGTGTGTCTTATAGTCCGTAGCATCTTATAGTCCATAAAATACGGTACTCATCCATTGCCCATTTTACAGGGACACTTATATCATCCTCATCCTCCCACTATTAAGCATGTCCCCAGGCTGGGCAAGCCAATTCTACATCTCTCTCCTACTCTCTGACTCCAACCCTGTTACTACACATAATGTTGTCAAGTTCTGCACGGCAGCATGTAAAATTCATTGGGTCCTGACAGGCCGCAAGATCTAAGCAGCCCAGACACAGCTTCAGCATTCCCAATAGCATTAAACAGTTCTATAGCATTCTATAGTACTTGCAATTGTACAGATTTTAAGATGAAAGATGTCAAGCTTTTAGGATTTTAAGATTCCAAGATTTTAACCACTTAAAGCTTCTGTATAGTCTCACCCATTAGCTGACCATAGTTTAGCAGTAGCTGTATAACAGTGTGAAGCTTTTAGTCGCTATAGTCTCAGTGCCGGACATAGCCTGTTTTAATGCCGATCTTATGTAACCTACTTTATGCTGGTCAAAGACAGGAATAAAGATTGATTTGATATGAGTAGTCCCGATTTAGAGGATCAACTAATTTTCCAACAGTGGAATTACGGGCCTGCTGGACATCTCCAGGTGTGGAAATCTTCATCCTATGTCACGTGGTCTCCTCCAACCTGCTATGACCATTCAGATTTGGTTCTGGTCTTTTCTTTCCAAGATGTTCAGTAAGGCGATGGCGGCTATCTGCCCCAAGAGCCCGACCACAATCATAGGAACTCTTAGACTTCTCCAAGAGAGACGGGCATCTCCCCCTGCAAGAAATAAGAAGGGAATGGTTCTTTTGGGTGGATCCACATTTTAGATGTGGCCAAGCGTTAGGAGAACGACATGTGTGCACTCCCTGCCTGTGACTCCCACAGGGACAGGCCCGTAATGCTTACCTAGTTCAATTAGTCAGAATAAACTTAGTTTTTTATTGCAACAGTAGGGTGCACGACGTAGCCATTTCTTGATTCTTCACAGTTTACCAAGGCCCTAGATCTGCCCTGGACCCCTAAGTCACCTGACAGGCCTCAAAGAAGCTCTCATCAAGAAAGCCAGCATGGGAAAAGGAGATGCTGTGGCCTCCACAGTGTTGTCTGTGGTTGCACAGCACAAAGTACAATTGCCATCCAAGACGGCGGCCACCAGACCTGATGAGATTCAGCTAGTTAAGCCGTGAATCCTGAGAGAGGTGCTTTCGACCATATTCTCCAGATAGTTTCAGTGCATTTTTCTCCATTAACAATATCCACATACATTAATTGGCAGACAGTGTGAGGCCTGTGCATTGGCCCAGCTAGTATCCTTCTCTCGCTTGCCAGGATAAGAGCAGATACTCATTTTTGCACAAACTTAAATTTTTAAAACTTAATTTGAATTTAAATCCTAGTTTCCCTTTTTAGGGACCCTGTTAAGAACTGATTCTTAACTCCAATAAAATGTTTTAAAGAATATGTTAATATTCTTAGCCCAAGCACCCGTGTGGATAATGGGAAAGTGGGGGCAGGCGAGGGGGGCAGAGAATAAACCGCTTACCTTTATTTGAGCAAATGCTGAGCAAGTTGACAGAGACATTATTCTGATCGACAGGATTGCTGACTAGGCACGTGAAAATGGAGTCTGATGAGTTTGGTCGCCAGAACAAGTTGAGATTCTGGCCATGACTGGATACTTGGTACCAGTCCAAATCTTCTTCTAGATCTCTGAGAGAGTCCCCTCTTTTCCAAGAGACATTAAATCCCCGCTTTCCAGGCACCTGGCACTGCAGGGTCACGTTGCATCCATCTGAAGCCTTGGAGTCTACTTGGTGGAAGATCTGTGGTTCTGGCACTGGCTCTGTGGGACACAAATGAAAAATGCATGGCGTTTGTGTTTCTTGACTGTCTGTCAATGAGCCTACGTAAATAGTGCTGATCCTACTCCATATCCAACATGCACATTCCACGTTCCAGCATCGGGAGGGAGGGGATGCTGACATAAGTAGTACTTACCATAAACAGTGAGGTTGAATAAGGCCCTTTGAACCACTGGTGGATGCGACACCGTCATATAAACTACATATACTCCACTGTCCTCCACCTCCAGGTTCTTGATCCTTAGCGTGGTCTCATCAACCATTTCTAGACGCTGCCAAAAACGGATTCTTGAGCTGACCGCCTCCAGGGTTCCATTCCTGACCAGCACAAACGGAAATAACTTGCTGGTGGTGGTTCTCAGGGACCAATAAATTGTGTGCACTGGTTTTCCAGAGGATAGCTTTTCAGGAAAAGAGACGGATGCTCCCAGGATCCTGTTCAGCTGAGTAAGATGCTGTGCTGGATCATTCGCGGTGCCTATTTGGTTTTTAAGGAGGAGAAAGACAAGTAGTGTGTTTCCCCCTCGAAGGGACACAAAAATGGTCAACTTCAACTGCATCCTTCCCCCTCATGTATCCGAAGAGCAAAGTGTTCTGTATTTGTTCCATGTTTAAAAATACTATTTCTGCCCGTTTCCATCTTTAAAAATATCCCTTTAAAAATACATCTTTAAAAATACTATTTCTGCCCTTTTTCTTCTTCTGTCTTTTGTCCTCTGACATATCTATCTTATTTGATTTTATTGTCATCCCTTTGAGCGCCATGGATCCATCTCTTTAAGCTCAAACACCCTTCTGTTTCTACACACCCCAAGCCCTTGGGAAAGGACAGGACATAAATATGCATCAATTGAACATCCTAAAAGTAAGGCGGGCAGCTCTTGATCGGCCTGCCTACACCTGGCGACTCAATGGGAATTGCATTTCTACATCTAGGGTCTCAGCTAGGATCGAACAAGGCGGGACAAGTTTCCCTGGGCCCCTGAGGGAGGGGGGCCCATTGGCCAGGTGGCAGCTTGCTATTCGCTCTCCCCCTTCTGCCTCTTCAAATAAGACATGGGGAGGGGGGCAGTGACCCAACTTCGCTTCTTGGCCCTAGGCCCATGCCAACCTTGCTACACCCCCTGCCTACCTCTAGAATAATTCTGGTAGGCCAAGTACATACGCACCTCTTGGGACATTAAGCTGGTTGAACAGCAGGGGCCCCTCTATAATCTCACAAACCCTTCTGAATTTCTAAAGCAACGGGCTTTGCCCAGAAGCACAGATCTAAGACCCCACCACCTGCGTGGCCCTAGATTTTCAGTCCTCAGTGGTGCTTTTCAAGTCCTAGTACCTGGAAGCTGCGTGGATGCTCACCCTTTTATGACAGGGATGCCTCACTCCACGGAGCAGAAGTGACTTGCTCTGGGAGTGCGGATCGCCCTGGACTGCCCTGGACCCCGTTTTGACACAAGGAGGCAACTCAAGATTTCTGCTCACCTGCGAGTTGGGTAGCCAAGAGCAGGAGGGTGAGCCAAGAGCTGCGTGACTCCATCTTCGCGCTGCTTCTCCTCCACCTTCCTCCCTCTCCGCAGAAATGGCCTCCTTTAATGCAGCATTGCGTGTTTCACTGTCTCGTCGTCAGCTTCATGCTTCAGCCAGCTCCGCTTTGACTGCAGCCCCCCAACCACACCAATTTCCTCTCCCGTCTCACCTCACTTCCTGTACAGCAAAGAGTCTCATTGGTTCTTCTCCTGTCCCCTTCTACCATCCTCAGCTTCATCACCTTTCGCTTGACGGTCAGCATACTGCCTACTTCACTCCCTCAAAAGAAACATCATGGGGGAAAACATTCCATGTATGTTTTGGGTGGCAGCATGCGTGTGGGAAATCTCTGTATTTTCCTTTTGGGAAGCTCAGGAGCAGGGCCTAGGGGTAACAATCTTCTCCTATTCTTTGTCCTCAACATCCAAAGGTATGCTGCTGTTATACATGGAGGATCCATTTAGCAGGTGATGGATGTATCTCCCTTGTGCAGTAAAACAGGGGTTCTCAAACTTGGTTCCCCAGAGCGCTTTCCAGATTACACCCTACAACAGGGTCACTACGGATCTCCTAAATGTGCTTTCGTACTTCCTGTGTTGTGGCACTGCAGTCCCTGAGCTGACAGAAAGGTGCCATTCACATTTCCAATGCCTTATTTCGGGTTTTATCTTTGTGTTATACTGCTACAACGTTGCATGTGCGTCGCGGAAAAGTAGCTGTCTCAGTGAAAGAGATCACCCAGCCCACTTTGCCCTTATGTTTTTAAAAAGTGTGCAGTTAGCTGGGGCAGAAAATGGCTTGCTTTTCGGGGTGGCTTATTGGGAAATAAATGCAAACAGGCCTGCTTTGAGAAACATGGTGTGTTTTGCTATGAAGAAGTTATTGTTTGTTTATTTATTTATTCGATTTCATACCGCCCTTCCAAAAAATGGCTCAGGGCGGTTTACACAGAGAAATAACAAATAAATAAGATGGATCCCTGTCCCCAAAGGGCTCACAATCTAAAAAGAAACACAAGATAGACACCAGCAACAGTCACTGCAGGTACTGTGCTGGGGGGTGGATAGGGCCAGTTACTCTCCCCCTGCTAAATAAAAGAAAATCACCACGTTAAAAGGTGCCTCTTTGCCAAGTTAGCAGGGGTTGAAGTTTGCTGCCACCTGGTGATAAAACAAAAAATCTAAAATGTTGGCGGTGAGAATGTCAAAAGAACATAGAGAATAGAACTTACCTAGTTCTACCAGTAAGTGGAAGTGGTGTTTCTTGCTGTGCCCACATTTGCATCTTTCCAAAATGCTGCCCTGGTTGTTAATATGGTCAGAGCAAGGCACTGTGGAAGAGGGCTCTTTAACCCTTTCCCTTGGCCTATTTTCAAAGCCAAATGCCCCCTTTGCTGCATTTCCAAAGATAGATGCACTCTGTGCACCAGTCTGAACTCTGTGACCCGGATACACTATTCGTGTTCAGAGTACATACACATTTTCTCTTAGTTTGCCCAGGGTTCTATGTAAGCTTATTTGGACGTCAGGCTTCCTCTTTGGCACCCAAATTTCACGGAAAGTGAAGTCGGAAGTGAATTTTAGGATCCCTCTCAAGGAAAAACATCTGAGAGGTTTTTTGTGTGTGTGGTGGGGGGAGTGATATGTGTTCATATATTCTATTCTTACACCCCTCAAGGAGTTTCTGCCCATCTCTATAGTGTGCTGAATGGAGCTGATGTCCAGGAAAATCTGCAGAGCTTTGAAGTCTTAAAAGACAATCTATTGGCCATTCTTCCAGTTCTTGGTATAAATATCTTTCCGTACTTGGAATGCTAGGGTCAAAATGTGGACCCGAACTACCTGAAAAGAGGTTTCTCTTCTGAAACGTGCGTCTTCTCACCTTCCACGGTTCTTATGTGCTACATGGTTCTCTATCTGCCTGCATCTGTTATTTTTTTTTTTTTTGAGCCGATTAATACTTACTGTAAAGTATATTGACCCGGAGATGGCTGCATTCTGTCTGCCACCATACCCGCAAATGGCAAAGAAGTTAGTTATAAGTTTATTCGGTCATAAATGGCAAAGAATGCTGTAGTGTCATATCGGAGCCTGTGGCAATGCCCCAGCATAACGTGCCAACTTGAAACATTTAGAGCAGGGCTACTCAGCTTCACCACTCGAACCTTTTTGGACTGCAGCTCTCAGCTTCCCCAGCCACAGTGGCCAATACCCAGGAGTGATATGGGAGTTGTAGGCCAACATCTGCAGGAGGGCCGAAGTTGAGTAGTCCCTCACAGGAGACCAGTTGGAAATCAACGATCACAAAACCAAAATCATGGCCATCGCTAAGAGACCCAAGACACACCCCTGGTGTATAAATGGGCACAACACTGAGCAGCTCTCATGCTTTAAATACCTGTTGGGGGTGGTCTTCCACGTCTCTGGCACCAGAAACGCTCACGGCTCTCACGCTGCTCGAAGTGCACAGAGGAGCAGGGCGGCCATCCTAAAATTCTTCCGATCAAGAGGAGGCCACTACATACCTGCAGCCCTCAAACTGTTTGAAGCCAAACTGCTGGTGCAACTCCTCTATGGTACCCAACTGGGCCCCTTCTCCAACTTTGCCCCACTGGAGATTGTCCAGTCCAAATTCCTCAGAACAGTTCTTCAAGTACCATGGCGTGTCTCTAATGCTAGCCTACATCTGGAGACAGGTCTGGTGAAAGTGGAGGCCATACTCAACTATTGGTTACCCACTGGGTTTAGCCCTCCAACAACTGGACTGGACAACTACCCCCCCCCCACTGGACTGGACTGGAAATGGGCACTTCTGACAAAAATGTCATCGTTGGGACTCTTCCCCTTCCCTCTTACTTGCCATGGGCTACGAACAGGCTGAAAACACTCATCAAATAGTGCATAATGGACAGAGAGCAGCAAACTGACTTAGGCAGGGCCCTGAACTTCCTCATCAATGAAAGACTAAGATACACAGCATTCCCCGCCCTATACCTAATGCAGCTGGAAGCCCCCAAACACAGAAGGGCCTTCACCCTGGCCCACTGTGGTGCCCTCCCCTCAGCAGAGCTAGAAGGCAGGTGCAGGGAGACTCCCTTCTCAGAAGAACCCCTGTGTCCCTGCAACTCTGGGCAAAAAACGGAGCATGTCCTCCTCCATTGCCCATTCTACAGAGACATTCATATCCCCCTCATCCTCCCACTAATACTCAAGTCCCCAGGTGGCTCAAGCCAATTCAATGTCGCTCTCCCAGCCCAACCCAACCCAACCCTGTTACCACCCATGATGTTGCCAGGTTTTGTGCAGCAGTGTGTAAAGTTTGTCGGGTCTGACAGGCAGCAAGATCTCAGCAGGCCTGACACAGCTTCATCATTCTCTAAAGCGCTCTCCGCCCCCAGCACAGCATCCTTCCAGTGGCTGTTGCTGGTGTCTCTCTTATGGTTTTTTTTTTTTAGATTGTGAGCACTTTGGGGACAGGGAACCATCTTACTTACTTGCTTATATCTATGTAAAGTGGTTTGGGAAATTTTTGTTGAAAAGTGGTATATAAATATCCGTTGTGTTCATATTTGTATAATATTTTAGTTTTATAGCATTTCATAGTACTTGCAACTTTACAGGTTTCAGGACTAAAGATGTCAAGATTTTAGGATTTTAAGATTCCAAGATTTCCAGATTTTAACCACTTAAAGTTTCTGCATAGTCTCACCCATTTTACCCTTATTACACTAATTCTATCTGTCTTAACTGTAGTTTGAGCTCACCATAGTTTAGCAGTAGCTGTATAAGTGTGAAGCTTTTAGTCGCTATACTCTCAGTGCCGGACATAGCCTGTTTTAATGCCGATCTTATGTAACCTACTTTATGCTGGTCAAAGTCAGTAATAAAGATTGATTTGATTTGAGTAGTCCCAATTTAGAGGATCAACTAATTTTTCAATAGTGGAATTATAAGAGGAGAGGAGAGCTGGTCTTGTGGTAGCAAGCATGACTTGTCCCCATAGCTAAGCAGGGTCTTCCCTGGTTGCATCTGAATGGGAGACTTGATGTGTGAGCACTGCAAGATATTCCCTCAGGGGATGAAGCCGCTCTGGGAAGAGCAGAAGGTTTCAAGTTCCCTCCCTGGCTTCTCCAAGATAGGGCTGAGAGAGACTCCTGCCTGCAACCTTGGAGAAGCCACTGCCAGTCTGTGAAGACAATACTGAGCTAGATAGACCAATGGGGTCTGACTCAGTATATGGCAGTTTCCTATGTTCCTATGTTCCTACAGGCCTGCTAGACATCTCCAGGTGTGGAAATCTTTGTCCTATGTCACGTGGTCTCCTTCAACTAGCTACGACTATTCAGCTTTTCTTTCCAAGATGTTCAGTAAGGTGATGGCAGCTATCTGCCCCAAGAGCCCGACCACAATCATAGGAACTCTTAGGTTTCTCCAAGAGAGATGGGCATCTGCTCCTGCAAGAAATGAGAAAGGAATGGCTCTTTTGGGTGGATCCACTCTTTAGATGTGCGTTAGGAGAACATGTGTACACACCCGGCCTGCGATCCCCCACAATAACAAGCCAGTAATGTCTACCTAGTTGGCCTCCACAGTGTTTGCTTTGGTTGCACATCACAGAATACAATTGTCATCCAAGATGGCGGCCACCAGACCTGATGGGATTAAAACAGAACCAGCTAGTTAAGCCAGGAATCCTGAAAAGGGGGCTTTCAGCCATATTCTCCAGATAGTTTCAATACATTTTTCTCCATTAACACCATCCACATACATTAATTGGCAGGCAGTGTGAGGCCTCTGGATTGGCCTGGCTAGTATCCTCAACAATGACATCTCGCTTGCCAGGATAAGAGCAGATAATAATTTTTGCCCAAACTCAACTGGGTTTGAAAAAACCTAATTTGAATTCAAATCCAAAGCTCCATTTTCAGGGACCCTGTTTAGGACCGATTCTTAACACCAATAAAATATTTTAAAGGATACGTTAATATTCCTAACCCAAGCAGCCCATTTGGATATGGGAAAGTCAGGATGGAGTGTGGGGAGGGATGATTAGCTTACCTTGATTTGAGCAAATGCTGAGCAAGTTGACCGAGACGTTCTTCTGATTGACAGGATTGCTGACCAGGCACGTGAAAATGGAGTCTGATGAGTGTGGTTGCCCGAACAAATTGAGATCCTGGCCATGACTGGATACTTGGTACCAGTCCAAACCTTCTTCTACATCTCTGAGGGGGTTCCCTCTTTTCCAAGAGACATTAAATCCCCACTTTCCAGGCACCTGACACTGCAGGTTCACGTTGCATCCGTCTGAAGCCTTGGAGACTACTTGGTGGAAGATCTGTGGTTCTGGCACTGGCTCTGTGGGACACAAATGAAAAATGCATGGCGTTTGTGTTCCATGGCTGTCAGTAAATGCGTAGGGTAAATGGTGCTGATCCTATTCCATATCCAACATGCACATTCCACGTTCCAGCATCGGGTGGGTGGGGATGCTGACATAAGTAGTACTTACCATAGACAGTGAGGTTGAATAAGGCCTCTTGAACCACTGATGGACGCACCGTTGTCACACAAAGTTCATAGACTCCACTGTCCTCCACCTCCAGGTTCCTGATCCTTAGCGTGGTCTCGTCAGCCATTTCTAGACGCTGCCGAAAACGGACTGTGGTATTGAGCCACTCCAGGGTTCCATTCCTGACCTGCACAAATGGAATTGACTTGCTGGTGTTGGTTCTGAGGGCCCAATAAATTTTGTGCACTGGTTTTCCAGAGGATAACTTTTCAGGAAAAGAGACGGATCCTCCCAGGATCCTGTTCAGCTGAGTAAGAGTCTGGGTTGGATCACTTGCAGTGCCTATTTGGTTTTTAAGGAAAGGAGACAAGCAGCCTTTTTTCAGACAACAGGACAGAAGAATGATAAGCTGCAACTGACCCGCTTCCTTCCTCCTTATGTAGCCGAAGAGCAAAGTGTCCTATAACTGTGTTAAGATCCATCTTTAAAACTAATCGTTCTGCTTCACCTTGTTTCTCTGACTTTTGTCCTCTGGGCATATCCATTTTATTCAATTATACCGTCACCCCTTTGAGGGTCATGGATCCATCTCTTCAAGCGCAAGCACTGTTCTGTTTCTGTAGACCCCAAGCCCATGGGAAAGGACAGGACGCAAATATGCATACATGAATGTCCTGATATTGGATGAGAAAGACAACTGCCTTTTGGCCTTGCCTCATCTGCTGGTGCCATGGAAGCAACATTCTCACATCTAAAATAATTATGGCAATGCAAACACATATGCACGTCTTGGGACATTAAACTGGTTGAACAGCAGAAGTCTCTCTACCATTTCAATCAATATCTTCATTACGGCACTTGACCAGATTTCAGCATTATATACAGAGTTGACATTCAATGCAGTTGGTATGGATCTCACAGTTGCATTTAGGTAGGGGGGGGTTATCCCTCCCATTTCACAAACCCTTCTGAATTTCAAAAACACTGGACTTTCCCCAGAAGCACAGATCTAAGACCCCACCGGCTGCATGGCTCTAGATTTTCAATTCCCAGTTGTGCTTTAAAAGTCCTAATATCTGGAAGCTGTGTGGTTGCTCACCCTTTTATTACAGGGATGCATCACTCCACAGATGTTTGGATAGCCCTGGATTGCTCTGGACCCCCTTTTGACACTAGGAAGCAACTGAAGATTTCTGCTCTCACCTGAATGCCGGGCAGCCAAAAGCAGGAGCCGGAGCCAAATGCTGTGTGTCTCCATCTCCATTCTCTGCCAGCTTTCTCTCTGGACTCCTCTCACCCAGCCTTGTGTGTTTCTTTCTGCCCTGTCTTCAGGACAATGCTCCAACCACCTCCACTTTGGCCACAGCCCTCCGACCACACCCGTTTCCTCTTCTGTCTCATCTCACTTCCTGTGTAGCGTAGAATGTCCTTAGAATCCATTTGTTCCTCCCCGTCCCTCTTGTGCCTCCCTCAGCACCTCCCCCCCTTTCCTCCAAGGTCAATATAGAGCTGACCATGGGCATAGCTGCAATTGGACACGGGGAGATAAATGTCCCTGGGCCCCTGAGGGAGGCGGCCTGCCGAGCGGATGGCACTTTGCCCTTTGCCCTTTGCCCTCCCTCTCGTGCCAGGAGAGTTCAGCAGCGACAGGCCTGTCTCCAACCTTCCGTGGCTGGGCAAGGTAAGTGAGAGGGTGGTGGCCTCCCAACCTGAGTCAGTCTTGGAGGAAACTGATTATCTAGACCCATTTCAGACTGCTGTGGGGTGGAGACTGCCTTGGTCGGCCTGATGGATGATCTCCAATTGGGAATGGGCAGAGGAAGTGTGACTCTGTTGGTCCTTTTGGACCTCTCGGCGGCTTTCGATACTATCGACCATAGTAGACTTCTGGAGCGTCTGAGGGGGTTGGAGGTGGGAGGCACTGCTTTGTGGTGGTTCCACTCCTACCTCTCAGGCACATTCCAGAAAGTGTCCCTTGGAGACTGTTGTTCTTCAAAATCTGAACTTTTGTATGGTGTCCCTCAGAGCTCCGTATTGTCTCCGATGTTGTTTAACATCTACATGAAATCCCTGGGAGAGATCATCAGGAGGTTTGGTGCAGGGTGTTATCAGTATGCTGATGATACCCAAATCTATTTCTCCATGTCATTAATCATCCAGAGAAGGCATAACCTCCCTAAATACCTGCCTGGAGGAGGTAATGGGCTGGGTGAGGGATAACAAACTGAGAGTGAATCCAGATAAGATGGAGGTACTCATTCTGTGGGGTCAGAACTCAGGAGATGATTTTGATCTGCCTGTTCTGTATGGGGTGACAGTTTACCAGAAGGAACAGGTGCACAGTCTGGGAGTGCTCCTGGACTTATACCTCTTCTTGGTGTCCCAGGTTGAGGAAGTGGCCTGTGATGCTTTTTATTAACTTTGGCTGATATGCTAGATGTGAACTGATAATCAACTGCAGGGCACTTTCTAGATTAGACCCTGCAACCGGGTCACAACGTATCTGCTAAGTGCGCTTCCATATTTCCTCTGTTGTGGCACCACAGTTAGCAGGGTGCTGTTCACATTTTGGATGCCTTGTTTCGGATTTAATCGCTGCAATATAGTGCTATAACATTGCATGTGCAGCGCAAAAAAATAGCTGTATTTTCCATTTGTGGCATTTTCATAACACTGCTCCCCTGCTGGTAGCTTTGTGCAACAGTCTTTATTTACATTTTGAATGTGATCTTCCAAACCGAAGCATTTTACCTCTGTCGAGTGGGTAATCTGGAAAACGCCCAGGCTAGATTCATGTGTGAGTTATATTCGTGAAAATACAGTATGTGGGTGCTCTGAGATCTGTAGCCAATGCCCTGATCCTGCACAAAGAATGGCTGCAGTGACACTTCAAGAGACCAGCATCCTAGCGCACATCTCGGAAGGCAAATATCTCCATTTGCTTTACTAAACACCGCCCATGAAGTCCTGCTTGTCCTTTGCACCTTACTGGACTTTATCCCACACTGGAAAGTCTCCCCTCATTTAAAAGTGGTGCTCCTCCTTCTAACTCATGTATTTCTTAGTTTGTGGGACATGGTGGACATCCTGGGGCAAACTGTATGATGTGGGAGATGCACAATTTGTCTCCTTTTTTGTTTCCAAAATGCTGGTGGTGGTTGGGCATACAGTCAAAGCAGAACAACAGTTGAGCAGGGGTGTACAACCCTTTTCCCCTGGCCTCTTTTCTGACCCAAAATGTCCCTCTCTCCGCTGCATTTTCCTGAGATGGATGTACCGCATGCACCCATCTGAATCCAAAAATCTGTGACCGGCATACCTGTACACATTCAGAGAATGTACATGTTTCCTTGTAGTTCGCATAGGGATCCAACTCGGAAGTCAGGTTCCCACTTTGGCGCTCAAGTTGCATAGAAAGTGAAACTGGAAGCAGGTGTGAGAGAACGATTCTCTCAAGGAAAAACCACTGAGAATTTTCAGGGAATTTTCAAGGGAAGTGAAATGAGTGTCCATATGATAGAGCCTTATAGAATCTGCAAGAAGAAACATTCCTCAAGCAGTATCTGCACGTCTCTGCAGCCTGCTCAGGAAGACCGGCATGCAGGTAAACTGTAGCTAGCTTGGAGATCCTAGGAGATAAACCGACTGACTTTCAGCTGTGTATAAACACCTGCAATGATATAGAAGGTGTGTGATCTGTAGTAACCATCTGAAAAGTCTGTCTTCAGAAATTTATCAGACACCATCCTCTCATCTTTCACTGCTGCCTTGTGTTACGGGCACGTGTGGTCATCAGTGAGATACTTGGGTGTTTTCATTATTTTTCCATGGCTAATGAGTATTGTCTCCTATGATCAGGAGGGATCTCATGGCCTGAATCTACTTTTCCACTGTTCCAGCAAGTGGGTGAATTGTGTCAGAAACATTGTGTTGATGTCATGTCCACATCTATGGCATTCCACTGGCATAATGTGTTAAAAAGAGTCTGCAAAGCATTTACTTGTTTTGTGGCTAAGTTGAGCTGGGGCCTTTGCTGAGGCGTAGAGCATCTGCTTGGCATGAGGAAGGTCCAAAGTTCACTCCCTGGCAGCATCTCCAGACAGGGCTAGAAAAGACTCCTATCTAAAACCTTGGAGAGCTGCTGCCAGTCAGTGTAGACAATGCTAAGCTGGATGGACCAAGGGCCAGACTCTGCATAAGGCAGCTTCCTAAGTTCCACTCTAGTTTTTTTAAAATCTGTGAGACTGTATTCTAGATGAAGAATTATATTAGATATTATAAAACTCAGTTTCCCCCCTTGTTGCCCTCTGTTCTTTCATGGTTTTTCTCTGTTTCATTCTGTCTTCCCTTTCCCCTCTCCCTTTATTTACTTACATACTTAAATCTAACTGTCAAGTGTCTTTGCCATGAATTGGGGTATGGGGGGGGATTTTAAGGAGGGGTGGTGAAAATTCTAGTTAAGGAACAATGGAGGGGGAGATATTCTGGTTAATGAGAGCCAGTGTGGTGTAGTAGTTAAAGTGCTGGACAAGGACCAGGGAGACCTGATAAAATCTCGGTTCAGCCATGATACCCCCTGGGTGACCTGGGCTCAGTCGCTTATCTTTCAGCCTAACTCACCTCACAGGTACACTAATCTGGGTTCCTTGGAGGAAGATCAGGGTGGAAATGTATAAATAGATATGATTTCTAGGATGAGCCAAAACTGTATTGTGTTTTGTAACTTTCTAAATGCCTATACAAGTCTAATAAAAACCAAAAAAACTGAAATCACTCAAGGCCAATTGTTAAAGTATATAATAATTATTAAAACAAATTAACGTTAGCAGCAGCAACATACAGCTTAGATAGCACTGTTCATAAAACTACAACAAAACTCTGTTCAGGCAAAGTTTTCTGGATTGAGAGTGTTTTTTTAATGGATCTTCAAAAGCCATGGATTCAGGGAGCATGATTGTCACCACAGAGTCCCAAGTGATCCAAGGTCAATGAAGGAACATGGGGGAATCCTAGATCTCCCAAGGACAGGGAGGTCTACGTGGGAGAAAAGGGTCCTAAAGAGACAAGGCAATTGGCAGTGTAGATCAGCTGCTGGGAACCAATCCGGATCTCTTGCTCTGTTGTTATAGTTATTGTCTGCATACAAGTGCAGAGGGGAGTAATACAAGCTCACCCATTATAAAAGAATTAATACAATTCATTCATTCATTCATTTGATTTCTATACTGCCCTTCCAAAAATGGCTCAGGGCGGTTTACACAGAATAAGATGGCTCCCTGTGCCCAGAGGGCTTACAGTCTAAAAAGAAACACAAGACAAACACCAGGAACAGCTATTGGAGGGATGCTGTGTTGGGGCTGGATAGAACCAGTTGCTCTCTCCCTGCTAAATAAAGAGAATCACCACGCTGGAAGGTGCCTCTTTGCCAAGTTAGAATGTGATGCTAAGTTTTGGAATCTGCATTTTGACCAAATACACCTTTGGCACCATTAACTTTTTCGATGAGAAACTGAAGAATGCATATGGAATATCAAGTAACGTTCTCTCTTATTTCCATTCCTCATTTCCTCCATATTAATATTACAGAGCATTATGTGGCTTGGTGTAAGTATTTGTGGGTGTGATTTTTTAAATTTATCATCCCATAGGTTCTAATGGCTAGTTTGCAATGGTAACTTCTCAAAATCTAATAAAAACAAACTCTAGGAAAGTGGAGAAAGGATGGAATAAATTCAGAATATGGGAAGGTCCAAGTACCACATGGTGTTGCTTTAGGTTTCCTTTGGAGTCGGTGCACGAGACAAGGGAGCAGCTGGCTTTGACCCACGGCTGGTCCCGTCAACTTCTCTAGACATTGTGGGAAAGTGAGTCCCTGAGTGGAGGTGCTGCTCTCCTTCTTGCAGCTGAGCCCAAACCAGGACTTATCTCTTCTAGACACAATCCAAGCAGGCTTCAGGGTCCTCTTCTTTCCAGGATGCCCAGGAAGGCAACGGTGCCAATTTGTACTATGAGCCCCACCAGGATGAAAATTCTTATCCAAAAGAAGATGGTGTTGGCTTCTGTAGGGAACAAGAAGGGAAGGAAGGGGTCTTTAGGCAGACTGGGCCTGGCTGAGAGATAGGAGAAATGCGTGCACGTACACACACATGCACACACACACACTTAGAATTGCTGGCTATTTTCCCTAGCCTCCTGATCACCTGGTTCAGTTTATGTAATAGTAATAGTAACAACAACAACAACAATAATACCACCACCCCAGGGGTAGCACTTAAGGAACATTATGACACCCAAACACAGTAAGTTCTATGAGCTACTTACAAAACATTTAATGCAAAATGTAAAAGGTAATAGGAATACGTGAATGTATCAATACATTCATTAAATGTGCCACAGTAAACAAAGGAACAATACAGGAACGTTAAAACTGAAAGGCGCGTGTAGCACTATGGAGTCCACATTTCACCACACTTCATCAATCCTGGACAGAAGGCATCCAAAGTGTATCCCGTATATACCAATAACCACTAGAAGGCTTTTGAGGTTGTAGATCTTGAACCAGCTGTTGTGTTCAAAACTAAATCCTCATCTAATGATCAGCAGACAGTTAGAGCTCAGTAACCCAGTTTCCATCTCTTTTGCAACTGTTAATAATTGGAGTTGTTCTGACTGGACTCACCCACATACGGACAGATGCTGAGCAAGTTGAATGAGGCGTTCTTTTTATCCGCGGGATTACTGACCAGGCAGGTGAGATTGGAGTCTGAAGAACTGGGTTGCCAGAACAAGTGGATACCTGTGTCATTGCCAGATAGCAAATACCAGTCCATGCCTTCTTCCCAGGCTCTGAGTAGATTATTCCCTCTTTTCCAGGTGACATTAAATTCCCCCTTTCCAAATGCCTGACACTGCAGGGTCACATGGCATCCATCTGAAGCTGTGGAGAGTAGCTGGTGAAGTATCTTTGGTTCTGGAACTGGCTCTGTTGAACACAAATATAAGAATGAAACTTATGCTCCCTGCCTCCCAAACTGTCAAAGTAACTTTCTTCTGATTAGAGAGGTGCACAAGTTAGATTTTGTGGCTCAATTTGAGCTCAAATTGAATTGCAAAACCCTCGGATCGATTCATCAAAACAGTGGCCAAGGCGGCTGTTCAACAAATCCAATAAGAGAGCCAGCGTGGGGTAGTGGTTAGAGTGCTGGACTAGGACCGGGGAGACCCGGGTTCAAATGCCCATTCAGCCATGAAACCAGCTGGGTGACTCTGGGCCAGTCACTTCTCTCTCAGCCTAACCTACTTCACAGGGTTGTTGTGAGGAGAAACCTAAGTGTGTAGTACACCGCTCTGGGCTCCTTGGAGGAAGAGCGGGATATAAAATGTAAAATAAAAAAAAGTAAAATAAATAAATCAATTCGAGTGATTTGTCCATAGGAAACAATGGGGAATTCTAATCACCCCATTGTTCCCCATGGGTAGGTTCTAGAGACACCCAAGCGGGCTAGGGTGGCAGGGCATCATGGGTGCTTCCTATGCTATCCTATGGGTTTTGGGGGAAGGGTTACAAAAATTAATAATAATTGCCCACTTGCCTATTTCTTTTGTGGGTTGAGTGGTCGGTAGCACTCATCATGCTGTTCCCTATAGTCAAAACAAACTATATTCACAGAGTACAAATGACAAGTTTTGCATCCCTGCCTTGCAAAACACTGCAGAACAGTTAAAGCAATCTTAAAGGAATCAGATAAAATATTCAGAACACCACATCTTTTCAAACACTGTCCACAAATGGCCACAAAAGAATCTGACCCAGAATCCACTGCCAGCCACATCATTGGCACAAGTTGCTCTGTGCTGTAGTAACATCATTGGCACAAGTTGTTCTCTCACACACAATGAGGACTCCTTACTTCAGCATTGCAACAGCTGCCACAGCAGCACCCTTTGCAGCAAGCGTAGCCATAAGCTTAGCCAGAGCAAAGTCTTCAGCCACATTTTGACTGAGTACACTTTGCAGATTGCAGAGCAGACCAGAGCAGTGAGTGAAGCAGAAGTTAGTCTCAAGGCTCGACATGGGGCTCATCTCACAGCAATCACCAAGAAAATATTTTACACACACACAGCTGAGCTGCCACTGTCCATTTCTTGCCACAACACCATCTCACAAGCAGACCAAACCACAACTCAAGGAAGGCAAAGCAGGCAGGCACCAAAGTTCTGCCTTTGTCAATCTGAGATCCAGCAAAACCAGACAGTTAATAATATAGCCACAATAGCACAGTGTATTATTCTCAGTGCTGAGCAAAGAAAACCATAAAATCAAATCTTCCTTGGTTCCTTCCTTCCTCCTTTCCTGATGGATCCTCTGCAAGAGTACTCTAAGGGCTCTCTCTGCCTCCCCTCCTCAGGCCCTTGGAAAACATTTTGAAATCCCCTCCACTTTTGTTCCCCCTCCCTCCTCCCTCCCCCGCAGCCAATGGAGGCATTACACCAATGTGTTCATTGTTACCCTAACCCTCTTGCTCTGTGCAAAAATGAGTGCAATTTTACCCTGAGTTTTTTTTTGGGGGGGGGGGTTGGATATGGATAAAGAAGGGATGGAAACCACACAGAAAGCTGTCAGTGCAACAATGCTGCTGTTGCTATTTTCCAGCTGCAGAGGGGTAGACGATGTTGCCAAAAATCATTATGAGTTTTCATGTCCCAAGGTGGTACTGCTGGCCAAAATTAGTGGACCTGGCTGAGGGACTAACAAGGATGGAGAAATACTACTATACCGTAGACCGTGAGCCTGAAGGTGTGGTCTTCAACCTCTTCAGTATCCAGCTTCACATGTGCCATATATACTCCACTGTGCCTCATCTCCAGGTCTTTGATCCTCAGCGTGGTCTCGTTGGCCATTTCAAAGGTCCGTGCAAACACGTCAGGGGGGAAAGGGTGCACCAGAGTTCCCTTTTCAAACTCAACAATAAGTGTCTTTTCAGACTTGCTTTGATTGATCCATTGGATTTTAGTCACAGTTTTTGTTGGGGATATAATTACAGGCAACAGAACCGATCCTCCCAGGATCCCGTTCACTTGACGCAGAGGATACTTGACTGGATTACTTTCTTGAATTCAGAAAGAGAGAAGGAGAAGGAAATGGTTCAAGCAAAGAGACAGCTGTTGATGCTTCTTATTCACCAGGCAGATTGCACTAGCTAGAACTTAACCTCCACCCCTTGCTAGCTGATCAAAGAGGCAACCCTTTAAATTGGTGATTCTATTGTATTTAGCAGGGGGGAGCAACTGGCCCTGTCCATCCCCAGCACAGCATCCCTCCCGTAGCTGTTGCAAGTGTCTCTCTTATGTTTCTCTTTTATATTGTGAGCCTTTTGGAGACAGGGAGCCATTTTGTTTGTTTGTTTTTATATATCTGTGTAAACTGCTTTGGGAACTTTGGCTGAAAAGTGGTATGTAAATATTCATCACATTCATCATATTTGTATCTTTCTTCCTATATCAGAAGAGCAATTTGTCCTATACCTTTTGCTAAAAAAAACTCTTAAAGCTTTGATTCTGTCTTGCTTTGTACCTTGTCTTTTGACCCCTGAGCACAACTATCTTGTCTGATTTTCTTCCAAGCTATTTAAGAGCCCTCTGTGCTCTTAATCAAGTTTAATCAACACTGCTTAATCAACACCCAGCTCCTCAAGAGAGGGTACAAATAACCCTTCCAGCATTGTGCAAGAGTGACAGCCACAGACCAGCCGTGCCCTTGGGCTCCACAGAAATCAACGTTCCTGCATCCAGAGTGTTAGCCTAGAATCCAAAGGACCGTGTGATGCGTGTCAGGGCCCTTCTAGGGCTTTTGAGTCTTTTCTCTCTCTGAACAGCAGAAGCCCCTCGGACACATAGCTCCCCTGGAGCGGTTTCCTGTGGAGTTGCAGGACCGGCACTGCTGTCTGAGGAACACGGAGCTAGCTTTGCATTTCTGTGTTTTAGAAAGGCTTAAATCTGGAAGCCACCTGCATATAGAGTCAGCTGGCTTCCACTGAGACCCACCACTCCAAGCTTACACCAAGGGTGTAGCCGTAATTGAGCAGATGGGTTCAAGGAACCTGGGCCCCCAGCTCCTGAGGGCCCCCCAAGCGCCACCTCTCCCTTTGTTCTTCATGATCTCTCTCACTGAGGGGGCCACGGGGAGAGAGGTGGACATGGGCCTCCTCTCCCCTAGCTACGCACCTGTAATACAGTCTGCATTCCAGAGATGTGGAGACGCCTGATCCACTCTGGGTCCCCTTTGGTGCCAGGCTGTATGGCAGATGCCCGCCTTCCCTTCTCCTCCCGCTCACCTGGGAGTTGGAATGCCAAGAGCAGAAGCATCAGCCCAGTGCTGTGGGACTCCATCCTCTTCACGGCAGGACTGCTCCTTCACCCTCACCTCCCTCCCTCCAAGCTGAGACTGTGGTGCTTCAGCGGCGTCATCTGTTTCTCCTTGCAGACTCTTCGGAGAGTGGCTTTAGCCGCTCCTGCGTGGTCTGCAGCCTTCCCAACCACGACCGCTTCCTCTCCAGGCCCTCTTCTTACTAATTGCCAGGCCTCACTTCCCTTCCGGCATAGGATATTGTGAACAACACTTGAGCCAGCCCCACTCCCCCCTGCCCCCCCTAGCCAAAACCTGAACTGAAAAACACAAAAGCTCCAAAACGGCAAAACGCACACACAAAACATGAGGTGGGGGCACATACAATCCACTGCAAGAGAACCAACTGGGGTACTCAGAACCAAAATAGCAAAATCAGTCCTGTTTTGCTGTTGCAATGAAGCTGTGAAAGAGGAACTATCAGGTTCCCCACATGCAATCAGCAAGTGCACAAGAGGACATGGTGAAAAGGCAATACACTAACCTATCAGCGTTTAGAATCCCAAATCTGAGTGTAACGTTCCCGGAAGGTCCGTCAGCAGCACAGATGCTTAATTTTGTGGCTTGATAGGTTGCCGTTTTCTTCTCTTCCCCCTTTCAAAAGCAGAGATTTGTTTTCATTTAGGAACATAGGAAGCTGCCACATACGGAGTCTGACCCTTGGTCCATCTAGCTCAGTATTGTCTACCCAGACTGGCAGCGGCTTCTCCAAGGCTGCAGGCAGGAGTCTCCCTTGTCTCCCTCTCTTGGAGATGCCAGGGAGGGAAATTGGAATCTTTTGCATGCAAGCAGGCAGATGCTCTTCCCAGAGCAGCCCCATCGCCTAAGGAGAATATCTTACAGTGCATGTAGTCTCCCATTCAAATGCAAACCAGGATGGACCCTGCTAAGCGAAGGGGGAGTTTCATCACACAGAAGCTATTCACATGCGCAGGCAAAACCAGGCTAAGGCGGCAAACCTGCCTATGGAGCCCCCCTCCAAAACGAGGTTAGGAGGAGAGCGAGCACTCTCCTAACCCCATTTCTTTGATCAGGGCTGGCTGACTGCAGGGCTTTGGGGAGAGGAGGATGGATCCCCATAATGAACTGTGCACTCATGCAGTGCATTGTGGGAGCTCCAGGTGGTGGGGCAATGCGGGGCAATGTGTCTGGCACCACGACCCTTGGAGCTCCCGGCAGCAGCTGGTAATCGTCTGGGTGGGCAAATTGTCAACCCAAAGGGAAGAACCAGATCGTCTGCGGGGAGGTGAGCTTGTTAAAGCTCCCTCCCTCCCCGCTAGCCCTCTTGCCCCTTCTCACTACTTGAGAGAAAGGGCTCGCCTACTCGACTCATGACATGCGGATATATTAAGAATAGTTCCCGGAAATGAAAATGCCCATCAGTGCAGCTGACGGACTCTTCTAGGAGTCTTTGCCAGCGGACGCAGCCAGAGCGTGGGTGGCTGGGTCTAGCCTGAAAGCATTCACGGCTCTTGAATGTAAGATGGAGAAGCACAGAAGGGTTTTAGCCTGAGCGCTGATAGCCTGGCCAGAAGGAGAACTCGTCCCCTGGACTGCCTTCCCCCTGGAAGATTTCCCAAACGGGGCTTCTGAAGCCCTTTAACCCGCATCTCCTCCGGAATGGAGGAGATGGTTCACATACCGGAATGGTTCACATATCGGCCAGATTTACCCCGAAGTCTCTCCGATTTATCGGGGAGTACTTCACACACAATTCGGGTTTTCCACTGTGCATTAGCGTTTAGTCCCGTTTTTATATCCGGGGTAAAAAAATAAAAAATCCACGATTTGTGTCGGGTTTGGAGGACAACCCCGGGTTCTCAAGGCAAGCCTGTTGTGTGTAGAAGTCCCTGGTAACAGCAACTACTCATATAGAAAATAAGGTTTTCACAATCAGTCATAGGTGTGCATGGGAGCGGGTTCGTGGGGGTCCATTGGCACCCCCAATGTCTTCCAACAGACACAGAAAATGTACGGCAGACTCTCTTTGATGTTGCACGATTACATACGTCCACTAGCCCGGAGGGAGGCTGGTGTTATGGTGACTTGATTGGCCCTAGCGTGGGCTACAGAACTGGCTGGCATGCCAGGGATCTGCTAAGCTTGATCTCTTGGTTACTGTACAGAAGTGTTGCCTCTCGCAGGGATTCCCAGGCATTGTTGACTACAACTCCCAGAATCGCCACCTGCCATGGCTTTGGTGGGATTATGGGAGTTGTAGTCCACTATATCTGGGAGCCCCTGTTAGAGGGAACACTCCTCTCCAGGTCTGTAGTTCAGGGCAATGATCATTTTTAAAGCCTGCCCGCCACTGGCAGCTCTATCGGATCTATCTTGTGCTGCTCGCTGGGTCATGACGTGGCATTTTAAACAGCATTATGGAGTTTTAAATGCTCAGCGATGCGCCCCCCATGACTGACAGCTGACACACGTCTATGTAACTTGCACCCTGATGTGGGTAGGGTTTGGTTTCGATCCCAGGAAACAGACCTGAGCCATAATCTGGCTGGTCCCAGACCCAGCCGCCTGGGTCTTGCTGGTCTGTCTCTTTTTCAAAAGATGGCCCCTTGGTCCAGAAATGGCTGAGGCCTGGTCCCACTGACCACATCCAGACTGACCTTTGTGGGGTAACTTGCTCAGGGCTGTGGTCTGAGGGTGTATGATCCAGCCACCTTGCTGAAGCTAAGCAGGTCCCGGCCTGGCCAGTGCCTGGATGGGAGACCATTTGGGTCTTGAGTTCCATCATGGACAAAAGACAGGATGGGAACAAACATATGCATGCTTGCTTGAAAATAAGTCTGACTTTTTCCTATAGGGTTGACACCCAGACAAATGTGCACAGCATTGCAGGCCTAAAGAGACAATCTATTGCCTGCTCCTTCCGCTGTGGTATAAATATCTCCCTGTACCTCAAGCATCGCCGACAAAGGTGTGAAAGTGACAGCCCAGCCACCGTCTGAGAAGCGTTTGCTTTCTGAAATTTATCTGAACTCTCATCTTGGTCTGTTCTCATATGTTACATGGGGGCGGGGGGCGGGTGGTTGTTTGATGGGTGGCTGCTAAGATGTCTCTGCTGGGCGGTTATTTTTCAGGGCTGTTGACTTTTCTTCAAAAAATCTTTGACCAGGAGGGACTTTGCCACCCAGTTCTTTGTAGGGGAGGGGGGAGGAAAAATGAGAGGGAAGAGAAGAGGAAACCTTAATGGGTGTGCAGAGGCTGGCTTATTGGCCCAACTTATTTTGAGCCTACTGACTCTTCCTCAAGAAGAAAACTTCCAAAAGGCAACCAAAATGCATCTCAAACTTATGTGAACATAAGAGCCCTGCTGGATCAGGGCCAAAGTCCCTCTAGCCTAGCATCTGGTGTCCCTCAGTGGTCCTCCGGACGAGATGAAGGCATGCCCCCTCTCTTACCAGTCCCCTGCAACTGGTGTTCAGAGGCATCTTGCCTCTGGACCTGGAGGTAGCCTATCAGAGGTGCACCTAGGTAATTTCGGACCCCTTTGGAGCCCCGACCCCTTGCAAATTAAGCACCATCATGCTCAGCCAGGTGGCCACACTGCCTGGGACAGACTAAAGAGGAATGGGGGGCAGGGGCTGTCCAGGGGTGCCTCTGTAGCCTATAGCCCTAGTAGCCCTCGATAGACCTGTCCTCCATGCATTTGTCTGAGCAGCCTCTTCTAAAACCATCTCAGCTGGCAGCCACCACCAACATCCTGTTGCAGAGAATTTGACGGGTTAATTATTATGCCCCTGTGTGCTTGTACCACGCACTGGCCTGGGATCACCGTCTCCAACTGCCTCCCTTCCTCTGATCCTGTCCATTGGCTGTGGAATTGGCCTCAGAAGTGCTGGGAAAGGGGGTTAATTGCCACCCTTTCCCTCTACCAGCTGTCAGGGAGAGGGGTCAGACTGCCCCTCACCAGGAGACTACGTCCAAATCACTCCCATCTCTCTAGACCAGGGATTCTCAACGTTGGGTCCCCGGATGTTATTGGACTTCAACTCCCAAGTCCAAGTTGGGTCCCAGTGGCCTTTGGCTGGGGATTTGGGGAGTTGAAGTCCAATAACATATGGGGACCCAGCGTTGAGAATCCCTGCTCTAGACCTCCTCATCCCTGGCCTTCCAAGTCTTAAATAAAGCCCTGCAATCAGGGCAGTCCACCACCCTCTCCTGACTCCGTCCTCTCCAATGCAGCTGCCGGCTTCCTCCCGCCTTCAGCTGTTGCCTGTCTTGCCAGTTGTTGCGGCCCTGCCTTCTGTTTGCCACCAGGAGGCAACCTGTTGGGCCATCCTGGCCCATCCACCATCTGTGGGTTCCTGGGTATCCTGGCCCTCCCTGGCAACTGGGGTATGTCCCAGCTGACTTTGCCTGTACCCAGGGGCTGTATTGCCTCTGTCTCCTTGGGCTCCCCGACTGGGTGAGTACTCGGGCCCATCCGAAGCCAGCAGGATAGCCCGACACTGGTAATGTCCTTTCTTTTGGTTTATCCTCAAGGTTTGTCCTTGCAATCAGTTTCATGTGATGAGCCCTGGTTCTAGAAGGAGGGAGAGAAGCACCTCTCTCTTTCCACCCACACCATGCATGATTTCACCAACCCCTGATGTTTCTCCTTATTTTATATCATGCCACATTGCTATAGCCTAATAAACAGACTTGAGATGCTGTCTCCCCTCAGTCACCTTTCCTCTGAACTAAGCAGCCCCAACGCGGGAGCCTTTCCTTGCAAGGCGGTTGCTCTAATGCCCTGGTAACTTTTGGTTGTCCTCTCCTGCACCTTTTCCAGCTCTACAAGCTCCTTTGGGGGATGCAGCAATGAGAACTGTACACAATATTCCAGATATGATCACAGCATAACTTTGTATAAAGGTATTATAACTGTAGCAGTTTTGTTTTTGACCCCTTTCCTAATTATCTCTAGCCTGGAAGATCTCAACCCACGGCATTCCACCAGCATCCCTGTACTGACTTAGGGGTGTGTGCATTAAAAGGAAAATAAGGTGCATCATGTTTGTGTTTAATAAACAACAACAAACAGCAACTTTATTTGTTAGCTGCCCAGAGAACAAATTGTTCTCTTGGCGGCTCACAACACAGCATTAAAACATGAAATAAGGACACATTAAATCATAACAGACACAAAGCGAGGGAGGAGAAAATATAAAATACAAAATACAGTACAACACAATTTAAAAACGCTTTTAAAATTAGTTAAAAATCAAATTTAAAAATCAAAATTTAAAAGGCATGAGTGAACAAAAAGCTCTTTACCTGGCGTCTAAAAAACAAAATGATGAAGCCAGGTTTCATTGGTATTTAGGAATAAGTCCCAGGTGCTTTTTAATGTAAACACACTCTCAAAGTGGCCTACAATACAAAATATTAAGACTAAAAAATTAAATTATATCATCATTAAAACACCTCAATAGCACCAACGATAAAATACAATCAACCAAGCAAATAAATACAATCAACAGCCTGCTGCTGTTGGTAATTGGTTGGTGAGCAGGAAACAGTCTCAGGATTATGATGTTTGTAGCCACTGGCCAAAAGGTGTGGGCTATCGAGGTTGACTGGCCCATCTGATTGAGGTTGACTGGCCATATAGAGAAGGCACCATAGAGAGAATGGAGGTCATATAGAGAAGGCACCACCCAGCATCACAGCTTTGGCCATTGAGGGAAGATGGGGCTTCATAGATCTAGTAATCTTTTGTGTTTTGTTGTTTGGACGTTTGTCCCAGTGGGGATCCTGAAGAGAGTGTTTGGGGGGTGGAGTCATAAAGAAGAGGGAGGGAAAGGAGGAGGAGGAAAAATGGAGTTGTTCTGAATAAAATTCCATTTAAATCTACCTAAGATTATTTTGTGTTTATGAGGGAAGCAGTTCTAAAACAAGAGTCCAAGACGCTTGTTGGAATCCTCCTTCTGAGGAATCATCTTCTTCCTTCCCATTTCTGTCCAGACACTGGGCATCAACATCATGACGAGAAGAGAGTCCCTCCTTTTCAGAGGTGGTCACCTTCCCACAATCAAATCCAGCAGGAGAGAGAGCTCTTTCAGACATCCAGCACAACTGAATTCTTTCTCTGGTCCCTTCTGTCCACTATACTGAACGAGGCGACGGTGGTGATCTGCCCCACGAGCCCCACCAGAATGACAATTCCCACCCAAGACAGACAGAAGGTTGTTCCTGTAGAGAACAAGAAAGGCACAAATCGCACACATTCTTAGCTTCCTACCATGCCTTTCCGCTCCCCTCCCAGCTCACATATATATATATTCCCAGCTCACATATATATATGTGATTCCCAGCTCACATATATATTTCCAGCTCACAATTCCCAGCTCACACACACACACACACACACACACACACACACACACACACACACACATATATATATATATATATATATATATATATATATATATATAGCCCCATGAAATGCAAACATCAACCTTTGCCCAATTCTGATTATTTAGAATTATATATAATTCTAAATAATCAGAATTGGGCAAAGGTTGATGTTTGCATTTCATGGGGCTGCACGATGAACCCAGTTCTTGGTTCCAGTCTGAATTGTGCAGTGTGTGTGTGCCCTTTGCAAACAGGGAATCATCTTCTTTATCCTTCTATGTAAACCGTTTTGAGAACATATACTGAAAACTGATATATAAATATTCATTTTAGTCATAGTGGTATAATAATTATTATTATTATTCTTTATTTACACAGTCAGACTGATGTTATTGACTGGTTTGTTTTATCCAGACATCGAGTCCCGCCCAAGGAACTAGGATGCCTGAATTGTATTGTCAATATTGTTGTTATTGTTGTTATAAATATCACCGCAAAATGTAAGCTGTTCCCAGTAAAGTTGCTTTTTGTAATTGACTGATGACCGTGACCCCTATGGTATTGAGGTGTTCTTCAAGGTGTTTTGGAATTGCACCTAGGGCGCCAATTACTACTGGGATTATTTTGGCTTTCTTCTGCCACAACTTCAGTTTCAATTTGAAGATCTTTATATTTTGTTATTTTTTCTATTTGTTTTTCTTCTATTTGGCTGTCACCTGGTATTGCTTTGTCAATTATTTAGACTTGTTTTTCTGTCTTCTTGACTACAGTTATATCTGGTCTATTGTGTAGCAGATGTTTATCTGTTTGTAGTCGGAAGTCTCATACTATTATTATTATATTTATTTATTTATTTCTCATTTCTCTATACCGCCTGATATATATGTCTGTATGTATATAGGCGGTGTACATAATGGCCCAACTGCCCTTTTCACGCATCTTCAATGAATTTGCACATCTGCGGGTGTTCATTATGGTAGCAGGGTTTGCCCCCAACCCTTGTGAATTAATTGAAAGGTCTAAAGATAGAGAGAGACTCCTGCCTGCAACCTTGGAGAAGCCACGGCCAGTCTGTGTAGAAAACCCCTGCTAACTGAGCAAAGAGACACCTTTTAAAGTAGTGATTCTCTTATATTTAGCAGGGGAGAGCAACTGACCCTATCCAACCCCAGCACAGCATCTCTCCAGTGGCTGTTGCCTTATGTTTCATTTTAGAATGTGAGTCCTTTGGGGACAGGGAACCATCTTATTTATGTATTATTTATTTTTCTGTGTAAACCGCTGTGAGAACTTTGGTTGAAGAGCGGTATATAAATATCCGTAGTAGATGATGATGATGATGATGATGATGGACCAATGGCCTAACTCGGTATATGGCAGTTTCCTGTGTCCCTTGATCTGTAGGATTGTGAGCCCTTGAAAAGGTTGATTTTTTCCAGTCTTTGTATGCATGCCAATTACTGCCTTTTCTTTATCCCATTAACGTTTTTGCCACTGTACAAATGTTCCACTACCTATTTTAGAACTGATCTTTAAGCTTACACTTGCACATCCACCAAAAGACACCCATCTGTGCCTTTCTTGCCTTCACTTCTTTTTTAAAATGTATCTAAAATCACTTTGCAATGCAAAGACACCCTACAAAGACCTGGCAAAATAAACCTTTGGGAACAGGAGGTTTCTTATTCTCTCCTTTATTGGAAACAACTCCAAAGCAACCTCAAACACTTCTCGGTTTTGGTGGCAGCCTGACCGATGCAGAGATACTAACGTAACAGAGGATTAAATTCAACTCGGGCAGCTTTATTTATGATTAATGTTGATGAGGATGATGGTGATAATTCGGACATATCCCTAGCCGCATCACAAAGAGAGTAACACTTGGATTCCGTATGGGACTCACCTTTACTCTGGCAGATGCTGAGCAAATCAAAGGCGATGTTCTTCTGATCCACAGGATTGCTGACCAGGCAGGTGAAGTAGAGAGCTGAGGAGTTGGGCCGCCATGACAGATGGAGGGCTGTGCCATTGTTGGAGAGCTGGTGCCAGTCCAAGCCTTCGAATGAGTCCCCTCTCTTCCAGAAGACATTAAATTGCCCCGTTCCAGGCACCTGGCACTGCAGGGTGGCATTGCATCCGTCCGGAGTGTTGACTACCAGCTGTGGGAGTATCTGTGGGGTTGGCACTGGCTCTGTTGAAGGCAAATGGAACATTTTTGTGCTTTTCGGAGGACAGCAGGGGTAATGGCAGTGAGCTTATTCCATGCTCCGTTGTGGATTGCCCATACTGAAGGACGTTCTTCCTGGAGGTTTCCCACGCGGGGCTCTATGCCTCGGGGTATCTGAAGAGCGAATCTGCATCTCAGCAGATTCAAGGCATTTTAATTCGAGGGGTTAGATGGACCATTCGCTGCATAGCCATTGGCACCTCCATCAACACCTTCGGGGCGGGCAGAAGCCCCGGAGTTTTTTGTTTTTTCCCCAAAAGCCGCTGGAAATAGAGGCTTTTTTAAACCCTGGACATAACTTGGGCTAAGCCAGAATTTGCAGCCTCCCTTTGGAGAAAAACAACCCTGTCTGTCCTGGTCCCTGATAGCCCACAGGGAGGTTGGGTTGCCCTGTCTGTAAAACCTCCTGGAGATTGGAAGACTCCATTCACCCTCATGACTAAGGAGGCAAAAATGTACCATACCATAGACAGAGAGCTGGAAGGAGTGCTCATGAACTAGTGCTGTCGCCAGCCGCACACGAGCAGTCAAGACGCCGCTGTCTCCCGCCTCCAGGGCCCTGATCCTCAGCGCGGCTTCATCGGCCATCTCTAGCCGCTGCCCAAACCTGTCCCTCGGATTGGGACGCTCCAGTCTGCCTCCCACAAATTCGGCAATCAGAAGCGTCAGGCCGGTTTCGGCTCGAAACTTCCATTTGATTTCGGCCACTGGTTCAGTCGGGGATAAAGCGACACGAAGCAAGGCTGATCCTCCCAGGATCCCATTCACCTGATGGGGAGGACTCTGTGCGTTGAAGTTTTCATTGCCTGTGTTAAAAATATACACAGAGAGAAAAGAGTGAAATGAAAGGGAAAGTGGGTGTCCCCATTCAGCAGAAGGGGCTATCAGTCCCTGCAGGTCCCTCATTCCCAAATCCTACCTGCTTCCTGGGCTTACTTCGACATTTCATGAAAAGAGAAGCTCTACTTTGGCTTCCTAGCTCTATGATCCAAAGAGAAATGCCTGAAAATCTGGGCGCCTGAGGAACAAATCACAAGATCTGACTGGGACCCTTGGAATGTCTGCCCAGCTCTGAAGAGCAGGAGTCTTCCAGCCGCTTTGCAAGCTGCTCTGGCCGACACTCCTTTGAATTTCAGAAGCCATTTGCATGGTGTCTAGAGGGCTGCCATGTGAGAGGCACCCTCCGGAGGCACCCACTGGCTATGTCGTGCGTGTGTGTGTGTGTGTACACACACACACATACACACACACACACCCCACTTGACTCCAAAGGCTCTAGGCAGTTCACAAAAACAAACACAATAAAGACAAAATAAAACAAGAATAATTTAAAACATTCAAAGATTACTAAAAGCCCGGCTTTAAAAATGTGTCTAAGGGCTCTTTTGAAGGCTGGTAAAGATGTTAAACCACAAACATCTATAAGAAGCGCATTCCACAGCCCAGGAGCAACTACCGAGAAGGCCTGCTCCCCAGTCACCACCAGACGAGGTGGCGGCATGAAAGGGAGACTAGAAGTGTGAGCACTGGAAGATCTTCCCCTCAGGGGATGGAGCCGCTCTGGGAAGAGCAGAAGGTTCCAAGTTCCCTCCCTGGCAACATCTCCAAGAGAGGGCTGAGAGAGATTCCTGCCTGCAACCTTGGAGAAGCCGCTGCCAGTCTGTGTGTAGACTATACTGAGCTAGATAGACCAATGGTTTGACTCAGTATATGGCAGCTTCCTATGTTCTTATGACCTCTCTTGGTGACCTTTAGTGTGTGGTGGGCATTCTCCCAGGTAACCCAGTCCTAAGCCGTGTAGGGCTTTAAACATAATTTTACCAGCACTTTGTATTTTGCCCGGAAACTTATTGGCAGCCAATGCAATTGCTTTAAAACAGGCATAATATGGTCTCTCTCTCTCCAAGACACCCTGGAGACCAATTTAGCTCCCTCATTTTGGACCAACTGAAGTTTCTGAACCACATACAAAGGCAGCCCCACATAGAGTGCATTGCAGTAGTCAAGCCTAGAGGTGACCAAAGAGTGCACCACAGTTCTGAGATCATTATCTTCAAGGAATGGACGCAGCTGTCGTATCAACCGAAGTTGATAGAAAGCGCCCCTGGCCATCGCCTCGGCCTGAGAAACCAGAGTGAGGCCTGGGTGCAGAAGCACTCCCAAGCTTCTGGAGCCAGCTTTGCCAGTTTCACTTGTTCTTTAACATCTGGACAGATGTTCCTCCGGTTTACACTGGGGTGCATCGCTCCGCAGACCACAAGAGGGGACTCTGAATCTACAGAAAGTCCTATACCTTTCTAGACCCACGTTGGCACTAGTCTTCACAGCCAACTTCTCCCGCGCTTTTCTATGCACTCACCTAGGGATCGGACAGCCAAGAGCAGAAATGTTAGGCAGGTGTTATGTACCCCCATCCTCATTCCAGCTGGCCAGCTCCTTTTCTGCCACCTCCCTTGAGCTCTGTGGCTCAGCACAAGCTACAGTTGTGTGTCTCTTGTCCTCCCCCTCACAACCGCGACCATTTCCTCTCCAGGCCCTCAACTTGCCACTTCACATCTCACTTCCCCTCTAGTGCAGAGCATTTCATTATAGAATCCAACAGTCGCCCCCTCCAACCTGCACCCCTCCACTTCTGTTTCCTTCGTGGCGAATCAACTGTGCGAACCAGATATGATGGAAGGAAAGCACATTTCTGTGGAGCCATCAGCCAGGTACCAGGGACTCTGGGGTCTGCCTCTTCCCCCTGGATCCAAAAAACAAAAAGTTCTGCTACCAGATTAACAGGCTGTTTCCAACAGGAGATGATGCAACATGGGGGAACCTTCCTCACACGAAATGTGCAGCTTTTCAGTGGGGTTAGTTCACATGTTCCACTGCGAATCATGAAGTAAACAGCTCTTGCTGAACATAAGAACTGATTCAGACCAAACAGCTGTCATCTAGTCTAGCATTCTGCTTCCAACAGGGGGCAGCCAAACATTTTCCTTGCCAATTCACAAGCAGGGGATGAATGGATAGCCAGTTTCTATCATTCGTCCCCAACATTTAGGCCTGGTTCACACAATTGTTCGAATCTAGGCTTGAAGTCAGTAAGGTTGTTCGCAAAATTGAAATCCCTGGTGGCTGGGTGGGGGGAGCAGTACAGCAACCTCCGTGCCCTCCTCGCCATCTTCAGTAGTCTTGTGCTGTGCCACGCCATGCCACTGTGGTGTTCGTGTGCGCAGGCATTTAACCTCCTTGCTGTTTAATTGTTTTGTGATACCATTCAATTTTCAGTGATTGAATTGCAATTTTCATTTAATTTTCCTTTTTAATTTTTAATTTTGTTGGCTGTATGGTGGATTTGGGTGCCTCCAAACTCTTGGTTATTTAGACTGCTGCTCAATGGCGCACCCAGATAAAACGGGCGCCCGGACAGCCCCTGCCGTGAGGCCCCCCACGAGCCCTCCCCCCCGCCTCCGCAAGCCCTCTTCCCTAATATGCCGGTCGCCCATGTGTGTGGCCAGGGGGTGGGGGGTGAAGCAAGCAGGCCTCCCCCCCCCCAGGTGGAGCGGGAACGGCCACTGAGCCTGACCACCCAGCTCAGCGGCCTCTTAAAACTGGGAGGCGCTCCGGTGCACATGTGCAGTTCGAATACAGTGCCCACAAGCTCAGACAGGCAGGCTCAATGGCCGTTCCTGCTATGCCCGCCGCTGCCACTGCGGGCGAGAGGGAAGACTGCTCGCCTCACTCCCTCACCAGTGTTCCCTGTAAGAGGGATTCCCAGATGTTGTTGACTACAGCTCCCATATTCCCCAGCCAAAGGCCATTGCAGCTGGGGATTGTGGGAGTTGTAGTCAGCCTCATCTGGGAATCCCTCTTACAGGGAACACTGCCCCCCCCTCCCCTACCCTGGCCACGCACATGGGCGGCTGGCATATCGGGGAGGGAGGCTTGTGGCAGGGGGCTTGTGGCTGCAGCAGGACCCATGGCCTTTGGAGGTCCCCCAGGCCTTGGAGGCTACAGGCTGGGGCCCCAATGTCCGGGGGTTAGAGTGCCTCTGCTGCTGCTGCAGCTGCAGACTCACCTGATAAGCTCCTCAAGAAACCTTTTGTTCTGTGTGTTTCTGGTTTTGCTCTCGTCGTCATTTTTGACTCAAGAGTTTGATTTTATTCTGCTCTCTGAGTTGCTTCCTTTTAAAAAAAATTGCATTGTATTGGAATTATTGCTTTTGATTTAGCCACCTTGAGCTTTCTTCAGAATTTGAAAGGGAGGGTGCAATTATATATCGGAAAGAAAAAGTCGAATAAATAAGAACTTGCTTATTTTAAGTTATAAAAATCTAATAGACATACATTGAAATATAGAATGGGAAGGATTACTGTTAAACACAGCCCCTAACTTGGAAGTGAAAAATATTGCACATATTCATCCTGATTGTGCTCCAATACATAATGGAGTTTTGTTTAGAATCCCTTCAGATTTCCAGCATGCACATTTTCATAGTTCTCCAATTTCTGCTTGGAGAGGCGGGGCAGGGGCGGTCAATCAAAGCCCCAAAAAACAGCTTGCATTTTCCCCTCAATGAAATCTCTACAAAACCTGGATGGCACTTTTGACACCATGCGGAAGCTAAAGGCTGCCACCTGGTGATTAAACACAGAATAAGTTGAAATCAAAACCTTCAAAGATATATACCCTTCTGCAGATTTTGGAAACCCAGAGGGGCCATTCACACGACCTACCGGGTGGGTAGATGGGGGGTGGGGCGGGCAAGGCTTCGCAAACCTTGCTTCCCCAGATAATCATGCTCTGCTTGGTGGGAGCCCGCTCTGGTTCCTTCTTGGTTCAAGGGCAGCCCATCCCTTTTGTACAGGCTTTGCTTGCCCCAAAATGTATCCCAGTGCCTAACAGATCTAAACCCCTCCTCCTCCCAGTACCAACATCTCATCCACGCATTGAAACCCCTCAGCTCTGCCTGTCTCACTGTACCTGCATACAGTGATTCACTGCAGGGGAGAGGAAGAATTGGGAACGGGATGGGGAGAACGCTGGACACCGCGGGAGGTGGAGGAGCAGCAGCAGAGGGAGATATGTGGACTGTGCTTGTGGAGGAAGTGCTGAAAGCCTCCCATATCTATCCAATAAACGTTTAGTCCTTATGCACACACAGACTATCATAGGCTTTCCCAGCCCGCATCTGCTGGCTGTCTCAGGTGTGTTCAGGCGGTAAGATTTGTGGAAGCCCAACGAGATCAGTTACCAAAATGCTCCTTCTTCTAGCCGTCATCGTTGTTCCGTAAGATCACTGAGCAAACATTAAGGGAGGCTTTAAGAAAAGGTGGTTTATCAGTACGGCCCATCAGATATTTTGAATTGGCCCAAAACACTGATGTAAAAAGTGGATTTTTTTTACCATGGACATAAAATGGCCTAAGCTCCAAAACACAGGGGGAAACCTGAATCGTGTCTGGTGTGCTCCCTGATATAGTGCATAGACTTCGGGGTAAATCTGGCCAATATGTGAATGCACCCCCACCCTTCCAGGGCTGAAACAAAGTAAAGCCGCCATCTGGGAATGCTCCGGAAGCTTTGCCAGACAGCAGGCTTTACCGCAGGTTTTCTGCGAGGCTTTACTGTGAGTTCGAAGTTGCCCCCCAAAAAACCCTACGAAAAATGTGGGGTTTTTTACCCCCGGATAAATCGGGCCACACTCTAACATGCAATGAAAATCCCAAATCACATGTAAAGTGCTTCCTGATAGTTTGTCTGTGAACTTTGTCTTTGACGTAAATCTGGACGGTCTGTGAACACACACCTGCCCTTCCAAAGGAAAATCGCCGCCTGGCAGGGCTCCAGCACAGCTCTATAGAACTCCTCTTTCCTGGGAGCTTTACACACATGGCGTTTAGCCCACATCCCCCTCCTGAATGGAGGCTGTGAGTCCACATATCAGCTGGATTAACCCCGAAGTCCCTGCAAGCTCTCAGGGACCAGGACACAACTGACTCTGCTTTCCCCCGAATTACTGTTAAAAAGTAATGCGCATTCTAGCTTGGCCCGAATTATGTCCAGGGTTTAAAAAAAATCCTCTATTTGCTGCAGCTTTTAAAAAACAAAAAATAAAACCTGAGCTTTCTTGAATGCCGTGGGACTTCTCTTTTGTTGTGTAGATTGGCCATTGGCAGTAATTCGGGGTTATGGTCTGCTCTGAATGATTTGCAATTGCAAGCGCTGGGAGAGGGGAGGGGTTGTGGCAGATTGGGTGAAACTCTGTTCTTCCGAAAGCAGCTGTCAAGCTCTCCCACCTCCTCCTCTGTCTCTGATGTGATTGGAGTATCTGCTGATACTCCTCACAGCCTCCCTCTGCCTCAGAGGTTCAGCAAGTTGCCTGCCTGCATCTCTGGTCTGCTGTGGGGAGCAGGGCCAGCCCCGCTGCGGTGTGACCCCTTTCCCTGCTCGCTCTTTGGGGGGGTCCCCCGATGCCTTTGGAGCAAAGTGCCTCTAGGCTCTGAACCTGACGCCCGCCCTCCCGCTCATCTGCCTGCCTGCCTTCCCTTCCTAATCTGAGCCCTTTGAATTCCTCTGTCTCTTAATTGGTTGGGGGGGGGAGAATAAGGTGATGAAGGCAGTCACTCACAAAGGCAAAGATTTGGTCAGATTCAGCAGGTTTGGGTTAAGTGCTCTGTTGTTTGATCCGGCTGCTTGGAACTTGTCATGCAAGAAATGGAGAAAAAATCCAGAGCAATCAGTGAGAACACACAAAGGAGAAAGATCGCATGGAGTGAAGGGGGTAGCCGATGGCTATGTGAACTGTCCATCTAATTCCGCAAATTAAACTGCCTTGAAGCAGCTGCGAAATAGATTCACTTCTCAGATACCCCGAGGCATAAAGCCATGTGTGAAAAACCTCCTGGAGAGTCAGTTATGCCCCTGTGGCTCAGGTGAGGTCAAATCTGCCCACCATGTGCTGCTGTTTTGTCCTTTTTATGATGATAGCCAGTGCAGTCTTATTTCTCCCTCGCTATCACGCTTTCCCGGCCGGACTGCTAAATTTTACGCCATACTCCTCCTGGCAGATAAGAAACCTTCCGCCACCTACAAGGTTGCCAGATTTTGTGCAGCTGCTGTTAAGATCTGTCAACAGCTAAGCTCTAGTCCTTCTTTTTAGATGTTGTTACATAAGCTTATATGGTGGTGTATTCTATATGATTTACTTCTTATCTGAATGCAGTATCTTCCATTTGTATATATAACAGATCAGTGATCGTAATAAAGTATTTCATCCACTCCTGGAGAGTCAGTTGAAAGTTAGCTGTCAAGGAAGAAGCTGAGAGAAAGGGACTCAAGGGCGTGTTCCAGAGTAGACCCTACAACTGCAGTAAAATGCTTCGGCTTGGCAGGATCGTATTCACAACAATCCCCAGAATTTAAAAAAAACCCTAAAATGGGAAAATACAGCAACCTTTTTGCGACGCAATTACAGCGTCATAGCACTAAATCACAGTGATTAAATCCGAAACAATGTGAACGGCACCCTGCTGACAGCATAGGGACTGTGGTGTCCCAACACAGGAAGTACAGAAGCACACCTAGCAGGTATGCCATGATCCCACTGTAGGGTCTAATCTGGGAAGTGCTAAGGAGAGAGAACTGTAATTGGTTGTGACATGAACTATGTATTTCTTGGAAAGGATCAACTTTTGCTTTAGGGACATAGGGACATAGGAAGCTGCCATATACTGAGTCCGGCCGTTGGTCTCTCTAGCTCAGTATTCTCTTCACAGACTGGCAGTGGCTTCTGCAAGGTTGCAGGCAGGAATCTCTCTCTCAGCCCTATCTTGGAGATGTTGCCAGGGAGGGGACTTGGAACCTTCTGCTCTTCCTAGAGCGGCTCCATCGACTAAGGGAATCTCTTCCAGTGCTCACCCTTCTAGTCTCCCATTCAAATGCAACCAGGGCAGACCCTGCTTAGCTAAGGGGACAAATCATGCTTGCTACCACAAGACCAGCTCTCCTCTCCAATATGTTTATCTCTTTACCTATATGTTTATTGGTAAAGAGATAAACATGTTGGTATTTATTCAGGCGTTAAAAGGTTGCTGTTTGGGTGTGTGTGTGTGTTATTTTCGTGAGACTGCTCCCCCTGCTGGGCGCTTTGCTATTTACGTTTTGAATGTGCTTTGCCTGAATGGAAGCATTTTTCCACTGTTGAGCGGCTAAGCTGGAAAGCACCCTGGAGGGCTGGCAACCTTACTGAAAGCACCCGGAAGGTGTAGTCGAGTTTCTCTTTCTTTGGGGATGTGATGTGGGGAAGTGAATCTATTGCCTGGTAGTAGGAGTGGCCACTCTTTGTCCTGCCAGGCTTCAGCCTGGTGGTAACTGCTGGCCATGTGGACATCTAGAACACCAGCGAAGATGATGACTGGGTTCTCAGGCTGGACCTCAGGCAAAATGATGGTGGTGGAAACACAGGCTGGACAGTGGAAGCATATGCCTGCTGGGCTGGGAAAGGCTGAGCTGGAGGATACGGGCACAGGTGTGTGCTTTTTAGAGGGGAGGGTAGCAGAGGCTCATCACTGAGGGCAGAGTGGGTAGCAAGGCTTTGTCTTGCAAATTCTAGCTCATCTTGAGGTATTTCCGGGTTTTTAAAATGCTGGTTTTAAGCGAGTTTTTCTGAAAACGCCGGAGCAAATAGGGAGAGGCACTGACGTAGAATCATTAGCAGGATAAGAGGGATACACTCTTTTAGGAATGCAAAGAGAGGCTTTAGAAATCTCTCTTCCCCCCCCCCCACCTTTGGCTAGAAGGAAAACACGGAGTCATGTGATGTGAACCTGCACCAAAGCAAAACTCGAGCACAGAGGGGAGGGGCTGCTTCCCTCAATGCCGCGAGTGTGACCCGAAGTGGCTTCGCTCAACATTTACCCTGCAGCATGAAGCCAGGTGTGAATAACTCCCTGGCCTCTGAGCTGTAATGTTTACACAGAGTGGGTGGCGGTACCTTCGGGTACCACCATTTTGGTTTAGCTGCAGTGACAGCTGCTTGTAGCAGCTAGCTGCTTACTGTGTGAAAACCAAAAACAGATACTTTAAATCATTGACTTTCAGAAACTCCACATTTGACTGGTCTGTGTGGCACAGTGGTGGTCAATATCTTTATTACGGTACTTAACCAGATTTCAGCATTATAATACAAAGCTGACATTCAATGCAGTTGATACAGTGTGTCTTAGGTAGAGGAGGTTTACCCAGTCAGGGACATCCTTACCTAACTGATTGGTGGTGGTGGTGGTGGTGGTGATGGCGTCTCCATTGCTTGACAAATCTTGTATGCAAGGGCACAAAAACCTAGCAACACAATAAGTAACAAATACAGTCTTATCTGCAAGAAGATAAGTTACATAAAAATCCATTGGTCTTCCCTGAAGTTTCTCTAAATTTGCTACGTGGAGTGCTGTAAAATTTACAATGAAGTCAAATATGAAGCAAATTATCAACTTCGTCTGATCCACAGGAACACTTGTGCAGGTGATAGGGTATCTTTTTGTATCTCCCTTCCAACCAAGCGGACGAAAAAACATTATAACGGGCGATGGTGAAGGTTCTGCGATGGGTTGGACATGTCAAATTATAAAGATAGCTTGCTGGAGCTAAAATTGAGGTGACCCACCAATTCTTAACAGAGTTAAGGAGTTTGCTTCTCTCTTCTTGAGATTCGATATCTAGAAGATGTGGTTCCAGAATTCTATTGGCAGCTTGATCAAACCCAGGGGCGTAGCGACTATTGGGCGACCAGGTTTAAAGAACCTGGGCCACTGCCCTGCCGCACATCACGGCCACGACATGCACACACCCGCGTCAGACGTAGGGGGGGGCTGGTTTAGCTCCTGAGTGGGGTTGTGCGGCCCCATTCAGGAGTTAGATGGGCAGTGCTGCATTCGCAGCGCAGGCAGGAGAGGTTCTCCCTGCCTTTAAGGCAAACGCAGCGCTGGCCTGCATCTAACTCCCAAATGGGGCTGCGTGGCCCCATTTTGGAGCAAGACCACACCTCCTCCAGTCTGACATCAGACATAGGGGGTGGGGCAAGCAGGGCCGCGGTGGTGGCCGGACACGGGCCGCCACTGGTCCGTCTCCACAACTGATCAAACCCTACCGCAATTTGAGATTCAGAAGAGACTCCAACCATCTGAAGTTTTCCCATTAACTCGGAGAACCACCTGGAGTGGGTCTGATCTTCCAGAACTAGGTGGGGCCCAGGTCATCCTGCTGGAATTCAGCAATTTTCTCAGCATTGTGCTTCCTCAAATCTGATAAAACAGGGTCTGTTAGTGGTACTCATGCCTTCAAGGCTGCAAAGCAGCTTTCTACTGGGACATTAATAATTAACCTCTTGGTTTGAATCGTAGATACTGTAATTATTCTGCATTGTTTCGATGCTTTCTCAGTGGTGGGAATGCCAATTGGATTTGTCTTTCTTTGGACTCGGTGGAATGGTTACTCACCGGCGCTTTTTGTTAGCCGTCTCTTCTTCAAACAGTTCTCCCACAGCCGCCGTGTTATTTATCACCAGCGGAAAAAGGGAGGAACGGAGCAATCAATCAAAATAGGGCTGCAGAAGCATTCCAGGAAACTTAAAATAGAACTAGGCAAACTGGGCACACTAATCGACTAAGCAGACCACGAGCCATAAAAATGTATAAAAGGAAAAGATGCAGTATCCATAAATTTAAGAAGGGGAGCCTCAGGAGTTCTCTAACAAGCTGTTACTCCAACACTATGTTGGCTCCTCTTCCGCACGGTGGTGGTGACAGACCTGGCCTGTCTGGTCCTGGCCGGTGACTCTCCCAGGACCCGAGGTGCTCCCACATCTATGGTGCCACGTTCTGGATCTCCAAATCTGGGTGCCTAATTTGCATACTATGTAAATTGGATTGCAAATAATTTGCATATGCAAATTAGCAGCTGCGCTTTCCGGTCGACCTGTATTTGCTCTCGATATTTACCAATAATAATTGGGGGAGATATCTTTGCCTGACCATTTTCTTTGACATATTAACAGCAGCAATAGAACAACAAATAAATGCACAGCTTTTTAATGAAGGCTGCAGTTCTGTACACACTTGAGAGAATATATGATTGAAACCAATGGTGCTTTCTTCTAAGTAGGCATGCATTACATGTAAAGCCAAGAAAGTCCTTAAACATCACAATACATGGCCTGGTAGGCAGGCAGTGATTTACATCATAAGAAGATAATAGCAGTCCTGCTTGATCAGGCCCAAGGAGGACCATCTAGTCCAGCATCCTGTTTCACACAGTGGCCCACCAGATGCCACTGGAAACCTACAGGCAGGAGTTGAGGGCATGCCCCCTCTCCTGCTGTTACTCCCCTGTAACTGACTGATCCAAATGCAAGGTAGTCTCTCAGCTGCCCAATAGAGCAGTGGGAACCCCTCCCAGCGAGCCTCCTGTGCTCTTCCTCTCTTAATCCAAGTCCAGCGGTTGAGCAGAAGAGTAACTGCACGTTTTGCTCCGTAACTCCAGTTCTACAAGGCCTAGAGCTTAGCTTTAAAAAAAAACAACGAAATGGGGGTGAATCTGGGTGGGCTAAGCAATCTGGTTGAAACCTGGAATTCCGGGGGGCGGGGCGTGGCAATTCTACCCACATCCCTCTGGCAGCTGGCAGGCCCAGGCGGCATTCTGAAGTTGGAGTGCCACCTGGGTCCTCCAGAGAGGGGCAGGCCTCCATCTCCTGATATCTTCTGATGCCGTCTTCTAATGCAGGCCAGGCCATGCATGTGGCCCAGCCTGCTCCACTCTCTCCAGCAGCTATTAGGCCCAGACGGCGCTCCGAACTTTGGAGCACCGCCTGAGCCTACTGGCTTCCGGAGGGAGCGGGCTGCGTCTCTGGGCTGCGCCTGCACCTGAAGACTGCCTGGGTGGAGGCCTGCCCCACACCCTCCGGCCGCCCGACTTGATCAGTAGGCTCCCTCCAGCATCCTGGAACAATAATCCTGGGTGATTAATCAGAGTTATAATTCTAGGTAAATGCACTGTAAACCAGAAGGCAACTGAGCCCCCTGCCTGAGCTCTTGTAGGAGCTCTGACCACTTACGCAAGAGAAGTTCTGAAACAAAGGCGTTTTACTTGATACATAAAGCAGAGCTTTTGCTTGATACAATCTGTGTGTCAGTTTCAGGACCACACCCCTCCAATAGCAGCCTCACACACACACAGGCGGGTGGGAAAATTAAAATTAATTTAAGATTTAAAATGATTTAGGCAAAACTTACAGTACTGATAAGAGACCAAAATTTGGAATGTTTGAAAGAAGATTGGGAACCATTTTTATTATACTTAAAGAACTACTTTCCTAATATTGATTTTACAACAGGGTTTGAAATTTAGTAATATTAGCAGGTTGAGTAGAACAAAATCGAGTTTGAAAGGTTTAGATATATGTTTTGGATGATTATTATAGCAAGGGTTAATTCTATAGTTGGTGATTCACGAGGAGGTGTGAGCAGGAAGTCAATATTTGTTTAATGTGTTGTGAGTGTTAAGACATTGTTAAAATCAATAAAAATGTAAACAAAAAAATTTAAAATGATTTAAGGAACTCCACTGGCTGTCCTGGCACAGTCACCTCGTGTTTTAGGTTTGCCAGCCGCAATACACACCCTGCAGATCCGATTTTTAAAATAGGGTGTCATCATCCTCCGTGACAGATTTAGCATGCGTCAGGAGAGGAAGTGATGACGCTATGACGCTGTTGAAAGAGGCCTAAGGCACTTTCTCTAAAGCTTCAGTCCATGAATACCCGCAGAAGTGGGGCCTCCTTCTCACCCTGGTGAGAAACTAGATATTGGGAAGATGAATTGTCCTAGCCAAAGCTTATGCCCAAGCCTGACATCTAGTTCTTTTATGTGCAGAGAATCTCCATACCTATGTCCACCAGGGTGGATGGTAGACGTACAGTTTCAGCGGAGGCTGAGAAAGTTAGCAGAATGTCTTTGGGTACTTGTGGCCTTTCATCTCAGAGAAAACTACCCAAATACAGGCTAGTTTAGGACAAATAGGACTATTGCTTTTCGCGGGGGGGGGGGGGGGGGGGCATGGTGTCGTTTTGTTTTGGCATCTGCCGCCCTTGTGCCTCCCACACTGGCTCCACCCACCTCCTGCCCTGCCTGGCACCCACCCAGTCCCAGGAGCCACCAGCCACCACTGGGGGAGGGGGTGTAATATGACTCTCAGGCTGAAGAATGCTGGCACGTCCATGAACGTGAGTCAGGAACCAGATCTAGAATCGTGCATGGGGTCCCTGGGCTGGGGAGTCTTGGCAGCACTCTCATCTCAGGAGCAGGCAGGATTTTATTTTATTTTATTGCCTCCAGTACGGGACTTCCTGTCTAATACGGGACTATTGGCAATGCTAGTATCTTGCCACCTTGCTGGTGCCCCCCAAAAGGTGTTGCCCGAGGACACTGCCTTGCCTTGCCTCGCCATGGAAGAGCCGCCCCCGAGACTATTGGTGCATTTTCACCCTAGGAGGTCATAAGAACATAAGAACAGCCCTGCTGGATCAGGCCACCCAAGGCCTCTCTAGACCACCATCCTGTTCCCCACACTGGCCCACCAGATGCCCCTGAGAAGCCCGCAGGCCAGAGATGAAGGCAGGCCCTCTCTCCTGCTGTGGCTCCCCTGCCACTGGGATTCAGAGGCATCCTGCCTCCAAGCCTGGAGGTTGTTCTCTGCCCCTGAGATAAGAGTGTTGTGAAGATACTACCTGTGCCCCAGTGAGAGCTCTTCCCTCCATACGGGTCCCGTAGGCTGGGCTGTAACAGCAGCTGTTAATTCATGGGGATTGTTGAAAGTGCATCTGGTCCCAGCCGAACGCCTGACAACTAGGCACCCATCTAATTTGGCTTACTAAGGGACAGAGATCTGGGGTGTCAGGGCTAGGGAAAGGGTAAGGAATCAAAAGGACTCTATGTTTGGGGGTTTCCCAAACTCAGGTCTTCAGATGATGATGGACTACAACTCTCATCATCCCCAGCCAAGGCTGAGGATTTTGGGAATGGCAGTCCAATAATATCTGAGGTTGGGAACACCTGGTGTACATGACTACTAGCTCTTGCCTGAGGGCTTCCCAGAGGCATCTGGTGGGCCACTGAGTGAAACAGGATGTTGGGCTGGACTGGATGAGCCTTGGGCCATAGGAACATAGGAAGCTGCCATATACTGAGTGAGACCCTTGGTCCATCTAGCTCAGTATTGTCTTCACAGACTGGCAGCGGCCTCTCCAAGGTTGCAGGCAGGAGTCTCTCTCAGCTTTATCGTGGAGATGCTGCCAGGGAGGGAACGTGGAGCCTTCCGCAGGCAAGCAGGCAGGTGTTCTTCCCAGAGCGGCCCCAACTTACAGTGCTCACACATGTAATCTCTCATTCAAATGCAACCAGGGTGGACCCTGCTTAGTTAAGGGGACAAGTCAGGCTTGCTACCACAAGACCAGCTCTCCTCCATCTTGGTTCTTATCTTGCATAGAGTTCAAATTCGGATCTTTGGGAAGTGTCCTTTTTTGGATCCCAAGGAAGGAACACTCAGTGTTTTGTCACAAATATAAAGGTTTTTGGCATGAGAACACGTTTCATGAGCCAGAATATCAAATAACCACTAGATGGTAGGCTAGGCCTTCATATCTAGTTGCAAGCTCAAAGCAGATGCCGCTGAAGGGGCTCCTCTTCTCATCTCCCCCCCCCACACCTTATTGTAGTGCCCCGTTCAAATGCACCACGTTACTGGCCACAAGCAGCAAAAGGAGCAAGGCTGTGTCTCTGGGTCTCCTCCATTAGTACCCAGCACCTCTACCAGTCTGTCTACTTCCTCCCGAGCCCTTTTGCCAGAATGCACCGGGCCAATTTTGAACACTCCGAGGGTGGTGGAACTGTTTGGCCAGCCTGCTAAAGTCCATTTCACGACCTCTTAACTGGTCTAGGTAACTTTGGAGACCGAAAGGCCTTTGGAGGGCCGCCACCCCCCCACTGCAAGTTAAGCATCATTTTGTAACACGTAGGTTCTTGAGGGCACAAACGACACCACCCAGGACTCAAGAGGATTTGGTGGCCCCCAGGGGGTGTGGAGGCTCTAGTCTTCAGCCCCGAAGTCCAGGGGTCAGAGCACCTCTGTACAGAAGAGAGGAGAAATGAAAAATGCCAGTTGTCCAAGGCACATATGAAGTGTCTTCAGCCCGGGCTGGGTAGGCGTCTTCCTCCTTTGGTTTGATACTTGGAGACATGCAAGAGTTGTTGAGTCCATCTACAGATTAGAGCCACGTTCCATGCCAATCCTCCTTCTGGCTGCGGACTCAGACACAGTGTACATGCACGCACCACCACCGCCCCGCAAAAGGTTGCTGCAAAGAGCCTGAAGCTGACTCAGGTTTCTCAGAACGGGAAGCTAAGAAGTGAGCAGTTCCACAAGACGACGATTCAGCCGTGGCTCAAGACAGCTCTGTGCACCTGAGGCAGGGCACCAGATGCTGCCCCACCCCCATTGTGGCATTCCCCCCCCCCTCTTTCTTTTTTAAAGGGGACACAGGAGGGCTTCTTGTACGGTTGCCAACATTAGGAACACAGGAAGCTGCCACATACTGAGTCTGACCCTTGGTCCATCTAACTCAGTATTGTCTACCCAGACTGGCAGCGGCTTCTCCAGGGTTGCAGGCAGGAACCTCTCTCCCAGCCCTGTCTTGGAGATGCTGCCAGGGAGGGACATTCCACGCATGTGCGCAGAGGCACCAAATGGGCCAAAAACGGCCCGATCTGACATTTGAGAGGCAGGCGGGCTCAGGGAAGGCCGCCTCCCCTGCCTTGGTCTCCTCTTGAGGGGCTGTCCTGGCACTCCTGTCCCCGCTGCACAGCGGCAAACAGTTAGAAGGTTTTTTTAAAAAAAGATTTAACTGGCATGGTGGGCGTGGGGCAGCGGTGGGGCTCTGGGGGTGGTTAAAAGATACCCCCCAAAACAACTGGTTCAGCTTGCCCCTGCAAGCCCTCAAAAGCCCCTCAGGTCTGGGCTTCAAAATTACCTAGGTGCTCCCCTGACTAAGGGGGGTGACATGATAGAGGTCTATAAAGTTATGCATGGTGTGGAGAGAGAAGTGTTTCTCCCTCTCTCACAACACGCTGTTCTTGGGCTGCATGAGAGACTGCTAGGGAACCCCTTGTAGGCTGCACTGAGTTCCAGGATGGAAGAAAGGTGGCCGATTAATCTAGTAAAGAAGTAGAATTAATTAGCAACTTCTCCCTTGTACAGTTGAAAAACCTTGACCGTTTCACCTTGATAAGGGGCTTAGACAAATTCATGGTGGACAGGTCTGTCAAGGGCTACCATTCTCGATGGCTATAGGCCACCTCCAGCCTCAGAGGTCTCTAAATACCAGTTGCAGGGGAGCAACAACAGCAGGAGAGAGGGCATGCCCTCACCTCTGGCCTCTGGGCTTTTCAGCGGCATCTGGTGGGCCACTGTGTGAAACAGGATACTGGACTAGATGGGCCTCCTTGGGCCTGATTCAAGGTAAAGTGTGCCGTCAGGTCGATTTCGGCTCCTGGCTCCCACAGAGCCCTGTGGTTTTCTTTGGTAGAATACAAGAAGGATTCCAGTGGAAGAATACCATTGCCATCTTCCGCGCAGTATGAGCGGATGCCTTTCAGCATCTTCCTCTATCGCTGCTGCCCGATATAGTACCAGCGGGGATCTGAACCGGCAACCTTCTGCTTGTTAGTCAAGCCTTTCCCCGCTGTGCCACTTAAGGTGCTATGCTATGTGATTTTTGTTACAACCTGGCAAGGACTAAACCACATTTGCAGCTGGCTCTAAGGCTACCAGCATTAGGCCATGATCCAAGAGACATGCATGGGGTGGGGGACCCAATTCTCCCCTTTTTGTATTCATACAAATGTAATTGCTTTGCCTAATTATTTCTGATTGCATGATTGGTATTTTTTCCCTTCTTCTTCCCCTACCAAAAGCCACCTAATGGCGCAGTGGGGAAGTAACTTTCCTAGGGAGCAAGAGATTGCTGGTTCGAATCTCCGCTGGTATGTTTCCCAGACACCTCTATCGGGCAGCAGCGATATAGGAAGATGCTGAAAGGCATCACCCCATACTGAGCAGGGTGAGGCAATGGTCAACCCCTCCTGTATTCTACCCAAGACAACCACAGGTGAGCGCCAGGAGTCGACACTGACTCCACAGCACAACTTTACTTACCAAAAGCACAAGACACTTGAACTGATCCTTTAAATCCTGGCTGCCTGTTGAGGCTTGCCCCGTCAATTTCCCTTTCAGAATCTGGGATGAGTATCCCTCTGAAGGTAATTACAGCATTCCTCCTTTCCTCTCTCCCCTGCGTGCATAATAACACCGGGGATAAAAATACTTCACTAGGTGAGGCAAGACTTAATCGGCATTGTTTACTAAGTAGCCACCGCTCCCCGCATCAAAGGGAGGCGGTGTGGAAATACAGATGTTTATGGCCCATATCTGTCATGAAATGTAATGTTGGAGGTTTTCTTCCCTGCAAAAGGTTACACGGTCTGGGAAAGGCGGCTGCCAGCAGCAACAATCTTTACTGGATATGAAGGAGACGCAGACTGACAGAGGAGAGCCATAACTCTCCCACGCTACTTGTCGTGATCGTTTCTCCTTAATTCTCAAATTATTCAGCCTCCGAAATGAATCACTTCCATAGCACCTGGAGCACCCCAAAGGGCTTTTCAGTCTTTCCACACTTTGGTCTTCATTGCGAGCTGCGCATCAAGCCACCGCACGCTTCCGATTTGTGTAATAAAATTGGAGAAACGCAATGTTTTCTGTGTTGCCAGGCAGCTCTGCATACCTGGAATTAATCGACCGATTGGATTGGATTTCCAGGCTTGCACAAGGATTATGGTGTGGGGAGGAGAAATCACACACACACACACACACACGGCAAACGGCCTGCCGTACAAGTTTCGTTGCCCTTAGTTTGATCTCAGATACAGGGGCAGCCCTTTCATGAGGCGAGGGGAGGCAGTAGCCTCAGGTGGCAGGTTATGGGGGCGGCAGTAGGGTGTCAAGATGCCTCTCCACTGCTTTCATGATGGGAGCAGCTCTTTGGGATCAATTGGACCCTTGTAAATGTTGCCTCTCACACTCCTTACAAAGTTTGCCAGAAGCACGAGGGGGAAAGAGGAGGCTGCTGCCAGCAACCTCCCCTCCTCCCTGCTCCCATACACTTTCAAAGTTTGCAAGAGTTGATTCTGAAAGGGGGCTGACCTCCACCAGGGCACAGGGCAAGGCAGCATTTCGCGCCATGTGCCAGGCACTGCAGTACCTTGAGACACCCCTGTGTAGATAGCCTGTTACCAGCAACGGTGATCACTAAATGGAACCTCCATGTTCAGAGGCAGTCTGTCTGTTTACCAGATGCGGGGAAACAAGCGACTGGGCATGGCCATCATCTTCATGCCCTGCTTGTCTGCTTTCAGAAACCTCTGCTTGACTACTACTGGAGACAGGATGCTGGACTAGGTAGACCTATCTCGGCCTAATCCTGCAGGGATTCTTTTTTCATGCTTCTGTTTGGGCATCCTATATAACTGTTGTTAGGATTATGGGCTCCTGGTGGGAGTCCCTTTATCTCAGGTGTGTACAGAAATCCATTCAGCACCTACCAGGCAACATAACCTTGTTCCTCAAGGCCCGGCAATGTTTATATTTCTCAGCTGGATTTATTAGAAAGGAAATCGAATTATACTTTATCGCTGCCGCCGCTGTGAAAACGGAGAGATTAAAGGGCAGCCTATCTGTTACGGGCAGTGGAGGACGCAGGGCCGATATCGCCGGCTGGCTGCTGTCGGGTCATTATCGGCCTTGCAGGCACAAATTACAGTTTTGGCGCTGTGGCGGGCATTTTCCTCCATGCCAGGTTACAGCAGGAAGTTAAATGGGAAGCTGCCGCCTCTTCCCTGCCTCATGACAGACGAGGAAGCTGATAAGGGAAGCCAGGGTATTTGGGGCTGAGCGGCCCGTCCCGTCCCCTCTGATGGGAACGGGGGAAATGAGTCCACTCACGTCAAAAAGGCACGGGAGGCTCTTTTTTACTGCAGGCCTTTAAAGGTTTGGCACTGGAATCGGGCCCAAATTGAATCGATCTGATCCGATTCAATCCATTTATTTGTTGGGAAGTTTATTTGTCCCATTAATCTCAATGGGATTACTTATAAGTAATATATATATGTTATATATATAATATATAATATATAACTTATATATTTATATTATATTATATATTAAATATATTATATATTATATAATCTATTAAATATATAAATATAATTATATTTATATTATAATAATATATTAATATATATTATTATATAATATATAAGTAGTATATCAGGCAGCAGCGATATAGGAAGATGCTGAAAGGCAGCATCTCATACTGCGTGGGAGGGGGCAATGGCAACCCCCTTCTGTATGCTACCAAAGGAAACCACAGGGCTCTGTGGTCGCCAGGAGTCGACACCGACTCGACGGCACAACTTTACTTACTTACACACACACACAGAGTCACTATTGTGTCCCTAAGCTGAAGGTTTGTGACGGAAGGGGTACACCAAAACCCTAAAGGGCTGCTGCCAGTCAGTGCAGGCAGTCCTGAGCTAGCTGGGCCAAGGGCCGGACTCAGTATAAGGCAGCATTCTATGTTCCTCCTAAAAAAAAAAAAAAAAAACCCGAAACAGAGCCCATGTGGCCAGATAAATCTGGGGCAGGAAGGGCACTGGGTTCTCCCTCCCGCCTGCTCTGCCCTGACCACTGACTGTTCTCTGAGGGTTGCCCATTTCTGTGAGGGTGGGAGGTGGGACGTGGTCCCGGCACCCCCACCTCCTCAGCCGCCCGCTCAGCTGCTTCCCCTTTTATCCCGAGCGCTCCCCAGGCAACCTGTCAAATCAAGGCAGGACAAGGAGAAACTGAAATGGAAGCTTTTAAAAAAAAAAGTGGGGGATCAAAAGCAAAGCCCCCTCCTCTGTTTTTCCTCGCGGTTGCAGCCTTGTCTGTGTCTGCAGGGGAACATCAGAGAACCAAAGCAGGGAGGAGAGCTTCAACAAGAGACGCAATTCCTGAGCAGCCGCGAGGAGCTTTTCGCATTTCATCCTGGAATAAATTAGAATACATCTCCGGCTCCCAGAATATGTTACCCACCTGGTGCAGAAAGCGGAGGCTCGCTCCCTACAGAAGCAGGCCTGTCTGTCTCTGGGAATCGGAGGTCCAGAGAGCCTCTGGGCCAGAGAGCCACCAGCAGCGGGACTAGAGGGGAAGAGGCAAAATGGCACACTCATTGGGTCCGTGGTGGTGTTGGGTGCCAGTTTTTAACCCTTTTTAACCCTTTCCCCAAACCCCCAGAGGATCATGGGAGGTTCTCCGCCCCCCACCTCCATTGTGGCACCTGTAGTGCACCTTGGGGCCATGAATACGAGCACAGCGGCCCACAGGAGGAGTGCTCTCCTTGGGGCATCACTGGTCTCTTCTGACCCTCCTGTCATTCACCTACAGAAAGCAGCTGCACAAAAACATCTTTGCCATTACGCTGAGGCCGCTATTTGAAATAAAGGGTTGCGCCAGTTCCTAGAAGAGGACAGCTCTACTCTTGGGCAGGCCCCTTATGGAACCGGCTCACTGGGCCAAGAGGCACCTTGGAAGGTCTCGTCAGCTGTAGGGGGGGATTTGAGCAAGTCCCCTTCCTCAGCCCTAGCACAGCATCCCAACCAGGGGCTCTCCCTGAGGTCTCCTTTGCATTTGAGATCCCCCCACCACCACCCTTGAAGAGGCAACTGGAGAGAGTCTAATGGTCAGGAATTTTTAAAAGGGACACCCTCACGAAGGGTTTCCTCTCCTGGTGTCCTCTCTTGGTGCCTCTGCCCCCCCCCCTCTTTCCTCCTGGTCCTCCTGAGGATTTGCACTGGCTCTCCTTGAGGGAGAGACTTGGCTTTAGGGACCCCCTTTGCAGGATGCTCAGGAAGGGAGGGCAGTTCTGGGATCCAGCAAGTGGTGCTGCTAAGTTGGCGCAGAGTGAGGAGGTGAGGAGGGGCCCTTTAAGGGCTTCCCTCCTGCTCTGAGATGAGGATTTGGTGGCCAGGACAAGGTACAGCAAACAGCTGATCCAGTGCAGCAGGGTTCTCAGAAGTGTGAGTCTCTCTTGTACAGTAAGGTTTTACAAGACATGTTTTTTGTGTGAGTGTTGCTCTTGATTTGTAGTGGTTTTTTACCAAATATTTGAGTGGGTTTGTATGGGGTAGTTATGTCCTGATGCTCTGTTTGTTTGTTTGTTTGAAATGAGTGAGTTGGGTGGAATTTCTGGGTATGTGTGTTCAGTCTTTGGTTGAAGGCAAACTTCAGCTCCTCGGGGAAACTTTCCTCAACAAGCAGCCTAGAAATCTGTAAGAGTTCAGAACAGTCTCTAGGCCAACGGCTGCAGTGTGTTGTGCTGAAAAGCATTCTATGTCGTCTGTTGCTTGTCCCAGGTGTCTTCTGCGGTGTCCTGCATAGTTCAGTCATATGTTGTGTTTGTGTTGACTCTTGCATAACTTGACAGTGCTCTTGAAAAAGGATGCTTAGCCAGAGTGTGTTGGGCTGAAAGTGTGTTGTGTGGCTCTTGAACAGAGGGGTGTCCTTTTGGTTTCCCAGGGGTGCTTTAACCCCCATTTTTCTTCTGATTCTTGCTGTCAGATGACCAAGCATGGAGGTGTAAGCTGTTCTTAAAACTCCTGTTTTTTATGGGTTGTAAACTGCCTTGAGACTGTTATAGGCAGTATATAAATGTAATAAATGCACCAACTGAAGAAAACCCTGTAGGACTTGAAAGCTTGATGTGGCTCTTCCTGAAAGCTTGGCTTCTGCTTATAACCTTAAGCACCGTTTTCACCTTGCATGTATTCAATCTTAGGAGAGCTGGTCTTTCAGAAGCAAGCATGAATTGCTAAGCAGGGAATGACCTGGTTTGCATTTGAATGGGAGACTACATCTGTGAGCACTATAAGATATTCCCCTTGGGAAATGGGGCCAAGAAGCAATGGAAAGAGAACGCTGGCCCTGAGGCGATGCACAAAGGTCTGGCGTTCTCTTGGAACAAGATCTTGAAACTAGCCTACCTTACAAGGGTGTTGTGAGGATGACATGGGAAAGGGATCCATGTAGGCTGCCCAAGCACCTTGGAGGAAGGACTGGATATAAACATAAGTATGATGGCCTTGGCTGTCTCTGTTTCTTCCACTCATTTGGAGTGGCAAGACTGACTAAGGGTGGTACAGAGAGAGAGAGAGAGAGAGACTGGAATTGGCAGCCATGATCATGTCGTAGCAATTTTCTCATAAGCTTTGTCCCACCCCTTGTTCATTGTTACAGTAAGTGTCTGCAGAGAGAGGAGAGCTGGTCTTGTGGTAGCAAGCATGACCTGTCCCCTTAGCTAAGCAGGGTCTGCCCTGGTTGCATATGAGCGGGAGACTTGATGTGTGAGCACTGTAAGATATTCCCCTCAGGGGAGGAAGCTGCTCTGGGAAGAGCAGAAGGTCCCACATTCCCTCCCTGGCAGCATCTCCAAGATAGGGCCGAGAGAGCCTCCAGCCTGAAACCTTGGAGAAGCTGCTGCCAGTCTGTGAAGACAATACTGAGCTAGATAGACCAATGCTCTGACTCAGTGTATGGCAGCTTCCTATGTTCCTAGAGAGAGGCTGTCATTTGCACAGATTCTTCCTGTGATAGGAGCTCTGGGATGCCACAGCATTTCTCATCGCAACAAGAATCTGTCTGACAACAGCGCTGACAACAGATCAACAGCGTTGATCTCTGCAGATACAAGCTTTAACTATGGGTACTGGGCGACGGGACTTTGTAGCACGTATGTGTCTCCTGCCATGGAAAGTATAAAATCGCCCCTTCTCCTTACTTGATTCAGCTCTGACCTAGAAAACGATGGCCTATTTATTACCCATGACCTCTTCCCCTGAAATGTCATCTTTGTACTCCAGGAGGTTTGCAGATTTTGAGAAATGAATTCATGTCGCTAATCAAATAGCTCCCTTCTCAAACAGAAGGAAGCTAAGCCAACCTGGGAGGGCTTACTAATAAGCCTGCATTAAAGTAACACCAAGATGGAAAATGTGTGTCGCAATTGGTTTTCTGTTAAGAGAGGAAGGGAATTCTGACCTTTTAGAATCGTTTGCATTTACTTTAGTTTCTAAGCAAGTCAAGGTAAAGTGTGCTGTCAAGTCGATTTCAACTCTTGGTGCCCACAGAGCTCTGTGGTTTTCTTTTGGTAGAATACAGGAGGGGTTTACCATTGCCTCTTCCCGCACAGTGTGAGATATGATGCCTTTCAGCATCTTTCTATATCATTGCTGCCCGATATAGAACCAGCAGGGATTTGAACCGGCAACCTTCTGCTTGTTAGTCAAGCATTTCCCCGCTGCACCACTGAAGGTGATTGTAAAGCCCTTTGCTGTCAATACTAGGAACTGATGTATTGGTTCTGGAAGCCTTTGTTTACATCTGTGCTAATCACGCTAGTTATATAGACCCAAGAGCGGGTTCTAAGGTAGCAAGCATGAATGGTCCCCTTTGCTAAGTGGAGTCTGCCTTGGTCTGCATTTGGATGGGAGACTACATGTGAGCACCGTAAGATCTTTCCCTCAGGGGACGGGGCCGCTCTGGGAAGAGCACCTGCCTGCTTGCATGCAGAAGGTTCCATGTTCCCTCCCTGGCAGCATCTCCAAGATAGGGCTGAGAGGGACTCCTGCCTGCAACCTTGGAGAAGCCGCTGCCAGTCTGTGCTAGATAGACAAAGGGTCTGACTCAGTGTAAGGCAGCTTCCTAAGTTCACTATAAAAGTAAACGCTGCTTGTAGCTTTCGCGCCACTATTTTGTCTACAGTCTCCGTGTTAGTATTCACTTAGTGGTGCACGTTTTCTCTTGGGGCCTTGCTCGCTGCATTTTCCTGGGAGCTTGCAGCTCAATACTGTGAGGCAAGAAGTCATCTGACCAGAGGCAATCTGCAACAGGGATGTGCGCAAACCAGTTCGGAGGCCCTTATGGCCATCCGAACTGGTTCGAAAGTCTGGAGGTTCGAAGGTGGGGGGGCGGATAGCTTTAAGGACTGGGGAGGGTGCTCTTACCCCCAGCGTCACGTTCCCCCCGCCGGTGCTGTGCTTTGAAACAGTCCCATGGGGCAGCCAGCAGCGTACCCCCTTGCTGCCCCAGGGCGTGGCAGACTGGGAGTACCCAGAAGTGCCTGGTGCACGAGCATGATGTGCACAAGCGCACTGTGAACTTCCAGTCTGCCACACACCAGGGTGGCAAGGAGGTACGCTGCTACCCCGTGGGACCGTTTCAAAGCACAGCGCCAGCAGGGGAAATGTGGCGGCGGGGTTCAGAGCGCCCTCCCTACAGCGATCCCTCCCCCTTGAACGGGCAGTGGCCAGTTCTGTGCACACTCCTCATCTGCTCCGGTCCGTACTGCCTGAAGAGGGCTGGAGTGTGGCTGGGCATCGTGCCAGGCTGGTGGGCCACTCCTCCCAAGTGCGAAGGGAGGCAGCAAACTCTCCAAGAGAGTGGCGGTCCCGGAGGGTTTCACGTGTGTTCTCTGCTGTCTTCCTCGCAGTCCTGTGTGGCGGGTTGTGCAGAAAGGCACAGAGCCGATGCCAGTTTCTCACTGAGCTGAAGAGTGAGCTCGAGCCATTTCACTTTCCCATCAGCCCTGTGAAGCAGGTCACGTTCAAGACAGACGGGACCAAGGTGAAGGAAAAAAGGAAACAAAACAAAACAAAGTTTTGGGGGTGTGGAGGAATAATGTCAGGGCGGTGGGGGGATCACTAGCTGTCCAGTGTCTTCTCTGGTGAACATCTTCATCAGAGGACCAAAAATTCATACAAAATATACTTGGCATTTATGCGGTATCGATTGTCACAAGACAATGAAAGTGTGAAAAGTATAACCCAAGACATTTAAACTGTAAATCTCATCCCTTTTTTACAATTTACAATGCAGCCTAACGTAAGACTGCTGCATTGTAAATGTTTCAAAGTAGATGACATAAGCGGTTCTTAACTGACAGAACTCAAGAGACCAGGAAGAGGCAAGTGTCACAGGAATCAAAGCAATCTACACTACCAGCTAAGCACTAAAGATGGGGAGGAGAGCTGGTCTTGTGGGAGCAAGCATGAATTCTCCCTTTGCTAAGCAGGACCCACCCAGTGGTGCTCTTACCCCAGGATTGAAGTCCAGGGCCTCCACTGCCCTTAGGTAAAGTTGTGCCCTCGAGTCAGTGTTGACTCCTGGCGCCCACAAAGCCCCATGTTTGGTTTTGGTAGAATACAGGAGGAGTTTGCCATTGCCTCCTCCTGCCCAGTATGACATGATGCCTTGCAGCATCTTCCTAGATCGCTGCTGCCCGATATAGGAGTTTCTCTTAGTCTGGGAATCATACCAGCAGCAGGGATTCAAACTGGCAACCTCTTGCCCCCTAGGCAAGTTACTTCCCTGGGGGCCCCCAAATCCTCTATAGTCTGTCCCGGGTGGTGTGGTTGCCCAGCCAAGCATGATGATGCTTAATTTGCGGCAAGGAGTGGGGAGGCCTCCAAAGGCCTTTAGGTCCAGGCTCCAAAATTACCTAGGTGCACCTCTGGGTCCACCCTGGCTTGCCTATGAATGGGAGACTACATCATGTGTAAGGTCTGTAAGGCCTTCTCCTTAAGGGATGGGGCTGCTCTGGGAAGAGCACCTCCCCACTCTGGGCATCAGTGTTCCCTCTAACAGGGATTCCCCAGATGTTGTAGACCTCAACTCCCAGAATCCCCAGCTGCAATGGCTTTTGCTTGTGGATTCTGGGAGTTGTAGTCAACAACATCTGGGAATACACACACACACACACACTCCGGCTGGATCTTTATTTCTATCACTGATGAGATCCCAGCTGACAGAGGAAGTGGCAGCAATGCCTCCCGGGAGACGGAGGCAGAGGAAGGGGGGAGCCTCTGCCGGCCTCCCCACCGGTGCAAGGGCGCCTGAGGTGTCCCCCCCCCGGTTCTCCAGTTCCTCTCTCCGTCCCCCTCCTCTGGCCCAACAACACACACACCCCCCCGCGTGGATCCTCTTCTCCCGTGCTGGCTCCCTGGAGGAGGCCCTTGGGATGATGTCCCGTCTGGTCCACTGTGCTCTGACCAAGTCCGTGTTGCAAGTGGGTGGCTGCCTGCTGCCGTCCTTCCTCTTCTTAGGCGTGCTCCGGACTTACAGCAGGACCCCCGATATAGATACATATCACATCTATTTTGAGAAATCAGCCATGAGACATTTTAGTGTGTTGAAGCTTCGAAATGGTGTCTTTACCTTGGTCAAGTCCGCCTTTGATCTTCCCTGGTCCTGTCCTCGCCCCACCCTGGCTTCTTTGGTGTTCTTCCCCCCACCAACTACGCCCCCCCACACACACACAGCCGGTCTCCCTCCTCACTCTCTTGGAATCCGTGAAGAGAAAGGCACATCGATTGCTGACCATAGAAGCATTTTTTTAAAAAAATTAGAAGTTTGCTTTTCTTTTGGGTCTTTTTAATTAAATCTCCTTGCATGGTTAAGCAGGGCTCAAAGTGGCGATTCTCTTGCCATCCCGCAGCAGGAGAACAACCAGCCCCACTCAGCCCAGCATCCCTCCAGCAGCTCTGTGTGTGTGTGGGGGGGAGGTGTCTAGCTTTTTCCCCAGACTGAACCCCTTGGGGACAGGGTACCATTCTCTTTCACACTGTTTATTTATCTTTTTATATCCACGTAAAATGCTTTGGGAACTTCACTCCTCTCAAAACGGGGCTTACTTCGTAAAATGTCAAACCATCTAAGAGAGACCCACACATCTCCTGCAGGCCCTGCTCCTCTGATCAGCTCCCTGCTGCACCTGATCTAATCTATACCCTGGCCACCAAATCCTCATCCCAGAGCAGGAAGCAAGCTCTTCAAGGATCCCCATCCTCCTTCTCAACCTCCACAAACTTAGCATCACTTGCTAGATCCCAGAACTAGCCTCCCTGCTTGAGCATACGGCAAAGGGGTCCCTAAAGCCCCTGGGAACACCCAGTGAGGAAACCTTCAGGTGGTGCCTCACCAAACACTTTATGGAGCTCTGAACACTTTGGTGCTTTAGCACTAAAGTTGTGCCGTCGGGTCGGTGTTAACTCCTGGCCCCCACAGAGCCCTGTGGTTGTCTTTGGTAGAATACAGGAGGGGCTGACCATTGCCTCCTCCCACGTAGTATGAGATGATGCCTTTCAGCATTTTCCTATATCACTGCTGCCCGATATAGGCATTTCCCATAGTCAGGGGAACATACCAGCGGGGATTCAAACCGGCAACCTCTTGCTTGCTAGGCAAGGCATTTCCCCGCTGTACCATTAGGTGTTTAGTACTACTCAGGCTTAAAGCACGCACACAGCATTAGGATGTTACCCATCAATATTAGAAGTAAAATATTGAAATAAAAAAGGTTCTGCTAAGCTAAATTCGCTGGGTGACTTTGGGCCAGTCATGGATCTCTCAGCCTAACCCACCTCACAGGGTTGTTGTATGCACACTGCTCTGGGCTGCTTGGAGGGCTATAAACGGTTTTTACAAAATGGAAAATAGGATGGTACATATGACCGCTGCTTATAGGAGTATTTAGAAGATTCATCACAACTATGTGATGAGGTTGGTTTTGAGTAGTCTCTTAGAGATGCAAAGTTTCTGAGAAGTTATAGCCTGAAAGAGTGAGGGTTTTGCCATGGGGTGTATGCATGTGTGTGTGTACACACACACAATATATATTTCACATATATAGTATATACTATGAAACATTCATTCCCCTTATGCAGGGGAACTTGCAACTTACATTACACAGAAAGCTGTGAAAGACCACACTCAGGGCCTCCGAAGTCTTTTCTGTCAGTTTCTTTGCTTTGAGTTTTGTATCTGCTTTGGAATTTTGTGAGGTTTGTTTGGAAATAAGGAAATACATACTTTGTTTTGTTTGTTGACTTGGGAGTATTATCTAAATAGTTGGTGTTCCTATGTGCTCTTGTTTAATGAAGGGTAGGAACATAGGAAAACATAGGAAACTGCCATATACTGAGTCAGACCCTTGGTCTATCTAGCTCAGTATTGTCTTCACAGACTGGCAGCGGCTTCTCTGAGGTTGCAGGCAGGAGTCTCTCTCAGCCCTCTCTTGGAGATGCTGCCAGGGAGGGAACTTGAACCTTCTAGTCCTCCCAGAGCGGCTCCATCCCCTGAGGGGAATATCTTGCAGTGCTCACACATCAAGTCTCCCATTCCTATGCAACCAGGGCAGACCCTGCTTAGCTATGGGGACAAGTCATGCTTGCTACCACAAGACCAGCTCTCCTCTAACATGTTGTTTAGCACCTCCATTGCCAGAAGCCTTCTGGGCCGGTCCATCCAGCCCTCAAATCTGACTGCCCACCCATTCTCCTCCCCCCACCCCCAATGTGAACGATCAAGCCAACACATATTCCAAACATGGCCATTTTTCGGGCCCATTTTAGCTCTCCACCTCAGTGCTTCCTGCCAGCCAAAACACCCCAGCCTCACTTCCCCAGCTCGGCATCACCCACTCCCATCTTTCTTCCCGCACTATTAATTCTCTCTCTTCATTCTTTCTGTAAAAGTCACTTGATCTATTTATCTTCACAGGTCTGATATTAATCCAATATTCTCTCTGCCGCTTGCCAGCCAGCCAGCCACTCTTTCATCCATCTTCTGCTGCTTCCCAGATAAGCCTGTTTCTCTGCAGCCCTTTCCTAGAGGACGCATTTCCTCCCCATCCTGTACACTCCCTTCATCCTCCGATTAAGCGTTTCCCACAAATCCATCTCCTCTTTCTGAAGGATTCTATCAAGCCCACTCATCATCACCACCGTAAACACCTCTTTATCCCTCCTCCTCCTCCGTCTTCTCCATCCACTCTTCCATCTCTCCATTCAACTTTCTGCCTCTCCATCACTCCCTCTCATCAACAAAGGCCATTAAGGCTGACAAACCTCCTTTTTGTTTTCCTGAAGGGTCCCGAGAGCAGAAAGCAAATTACTTGGCTCATGCATAATAAACCAGGCATGCAAACACACAGAGTGATACGCTACATTTGTAGAGAAACAAAATCATTAAGCGTTGCCAGCTTGCAAAATTGCCTGCACACAGAACGCCTCAGAGGCAAGCAACTCACAAAACGCGCGCGCGTGTGTGTGTGTGTGCGTGCGCGCCTCTCTCAGCTGGCATTGCAAATTGTTAAAAGCTTTCCTGAAATAGGTCAGTGGAGCGAGAGGCTGGCACACACACCCGGGCAAGGGGATTAGCCTAAAACACAACACTTCTCTTGGCTGGCAGTGGTGGATTTTGCATTCCTCCAGTGAACTTTGCATTCTGGGAGCTCAAAAAGATGACGACGACGACGACTACTACTACTACTTCAAGGAAAATTTATATACCGCTTTCCGACCCAAGTTCCCAAAGTGGTTTACGGAGAAATAAAAATAAATTGATAAAAAGGCTCCCTGTCCCCAAAGGGCACACAATCTAAAAAAGAAACCTAAGGTAGACCCCAGCAACAGCCACTGGAGGGATGCTGTGCTGGGGATGGAGAGGGCCAGTTGCTCTCCCCCTGCTAAATAAAGTGAATTGCCACTTTAAGAAGGTGCCTCTTGGCTCAGTTAGCAGGGTCGGATTGAGACCCACGATCAGTATTGAGTTCTATCTAGGTGTAAAAAGAGAAGGTGGCTTCCAGCTAGAGTCCAGGATCACCCAAAGTTGGCTTTGGATCTTACCTTTGGTGCCTCGCAGGAAGACATGAGCACCTACAGAATACTCACCCCTGTGCAACTGTGTAACCAGAGCCTTCTCTGCCTCTGAGGCGCAGGCCGTGCCTGAAATGGAAAGCGGTCTTCCCCGGGTGTGCCTGTGCCTCTTTCGCCTTGTGTTCAGAGCTTCAGCCCAGGCCCCGCTCAGACGAGCCCCTCCTCCAAGAGGGAAGGTGGAGTCTTCTCAGTGGTGGCCCCAGACCTTGCAATGCCCTCTCCAAAAACATTGGATCTGGCACCTACCTTATCAATCCGGGCTGTAGCTCAGTGGAAGAGCAGCATGCTATTATTTATTATTATTATTACTACTACTACTACATTTATATCCTGCTCCTCCTCCAAGGAGCCCGGAGTGATGTACTACGTACTTGAGTTTCTCTTTCACAACAACCCTGTGAAGTAGGCTAGGCTGAGAGAGAAGGGACTGGCCCAGAGTCACCCAGCTAGTTTTCATGGCTGAATGGGGATTTGAACTTGGGTCTCCCCGGTCCTAGTCCAGCACTCTAACCACTACACCTTGCTGGCTCTCTTTGCAACTCTTTGGCTTTGCATGCCAAAGGTCCCAAGTTCCATTCCTGGTGTCTCCAGATGGCCTGGAGAGCCACTGCCAGTCAGGGTGGACAGTGCTGAGCTCAAAAGGATCAACTTTTGGGGAAGGCAGCTTCCTCTGTTCCTAGTCTTGAGGTCCCTGCTAGAATGTCTTGTATTTGACAACATACAAGAGGAGAGGAGAGCTGGCCTTATGGTAGCTAGCATGACTTGTCCCCTTAGCTAAGCAGGGTCTGCCCTGGTTGCCTATGAATGGGAAACTAGAAGTGTGAGCACTGCAAGAGATTCCCTTTAAGGGGATGGAGCTGCTCCGGGAAGAGCATCTAGGTACATTTATATCCCTTGCCTCTCCAAGACAGGGCTGAGAGAGATTCCTGCCTGCAACCCTGGAGAAGCCGCTGCTGCCAGTCTCTGAAGACAATACTGAGCTATATAGATCAAAGATCTGACTCAGTATATGGCAGCATCCTATGTTCCTAACATCTAAACTTCCTTTTCAGCGACTGCTGTGCTCCTCCACAACTTCTGTCGCTGAGGACTGAATCCAGCCTGCGCCGGACCCAGCAGCCCCAGCCCTGGGCTGCCACACACCAGGGGCAGTTGGCAGACCACACTGGAAGCCAGTGCACTGGGAGGGCTCCTGAACTGGGCCCAGCCATCGGTTCCCGATTCTGCAGTTCGCTCCCAAGCATGGGCAACATCCGTCCATTCCAACCTACAGAATTTCCTTCCCAGAGAAATAAGGCTGCCTCCTTCTCTCCCCCTCTTCATTCGGTAAGTAGAAGACTTTTCTGATCTGGGAAGCATGTTGTTGACTGTATTTACCTGAATAGAAGACAACTCTGAATTTAAGATGACCCCCCACCCCTGCTTAAAAAAAACCAGAGGTTTAAATCCAGGTTATACCTGCATTTCCTTACCCAAAGGGAAGAGGACTCTGGATTTAAGACGATCTTACTGATTTCTAACGTCAGAGAACTTGGAGGGGAAACCTAGTCTTGGATACAGGTAAATACAGTATCCTGAGATAGAATGTTATCGTGCACTTTTTAAAGACAAGATTTCACCGCCGCCGCAAGTGTTGCTTGAGGTCCTTCTGTTTGTCTTAAGCGACTTTGTCGTCGTCAACTAAAAACAGGGTATCAATCATGAAAATCACATTTCAGATCCCTGCCCCCAGCCTCTCTGCTTGTACCAGAATGAAGACAAGAGACCCCCTTTTTTTTTTACATTTAACTTTATATATATAAAAAATTAAATATATATATAATATATTGTGTTTAAGACTAAAAATATAGTACATAATATTTTAAAAAAGAATGAGAGAGAAAAAAAAATAAACCAAATGAGAAGGAAGGTGGAGGGAGTGAGGGAAGGAGTCACAAATATATGTTGTCTCCAGGAAACCATTTATTATTATTTTTAAATGAGGGGCTCTCCAGAACCCTTCTCTGTATAGCCCGTGGAAGGATGGATCCTGTAGTCAGGAAGGAAGTTAGGAAAGACTGAGGCTGCTGGCTCCTAACCTCAGAGTAGGCCTCTGTTCAAAGGCCCTGGAAGATTTATTGCTGAAAGGCTGAATTCATGACAAGGGCCACAGAGAGGGCTCCACACTCTTCTGTGGCGAAGGTCCCAAACCTGTCTTCTGAAGCCTCCCCCTCACAACAGGCCTCTTTGTACCGCTTACCAAGCCCTCGTGGCGAAAAAGGGCTGTGCAGACGAAGCTGCCCAATCCTTTAAGAGGTCCTCCTTGACCGAAGACAGAATTACCACCACGGGCCGCGATGGGGAAGTCGGCCGGGAGCTAGAGAGATGGCCACGCCCAAGCAGGCATCCCTGGGGCGCCATCCAAGAGGCAGATCACTGCAGAACGGAGATCCGACACGAGAAAGGTCTCGGGAAGTGCTGGCAACATGCACACCTATCCTGTGTGCAGCAGAGTCCCTCCTGGTTGCATTTGGATGGGAGACTACGTGTGAGCCCTTGGGGCTGCTCTGGGAAGAGCCTGCTTGCATGCATGCATGCATGAAGAAGGTCTCAAGTCCCCTCCCTGGCAGCATCTCCAAGGTAGGGCTGAGAGAGACTCCTGCCTGCAACCTTGGAGAAGCCGCTGCCAGTCTAGGTAGACGATACTGAGCTAGATGGACCTAGGGTCTGACTCACTATATGGCAGTGGCCTATGTTCCTAAGATGGTATTTTGGGTGTGTGTGTGTGTGTGTATGGGGAGTGGGTGGTATTGATCTTTGGGATTAGGGGAGGTAGGACATCACCCCCTACACCACACCTGAATCCAAACCCCCTTGCCTCACCCTTGGGTTTGTGCCAGCACATCCGTTGCATCAGTCCTGCAAGTGTCCTGTTGAATCGGAGTCAGGATCCAGCATTGCCTTCCGGCCCCTAAAGCCATCTCTACGAGGGCCATCTCAACAGCAGGGGCCCAATCGGGCTCCCTCAACAGCACCCAGACACTCCCCTGCTGGTTACGGGTCACAGATCTGTGCCACCCAGCTGCAGGAAGCTGTTGTCATGGCGGGGGCTGACCACAGGAGGGCACCAACGACGCACGTCCTCCAGCGGGTGCAGAGGGCAGTTCTCCAGCCTGCTTGTGCGAATAGTACGACATGGCCGTGCAAACAAGGGCCTCGTTTTTTGCATCCTGAGATATGAACTGTGCTAAAACAGAGGGCAGTGAAGGAGGACAAAGCTGTCCCCACCGCAAAACTCAAAAGTGGGGGGGGGGAAGCTCCCTTCTGCTTTCAACCCTCCTCTGCACTCCCTTCTCCCCCCATAAAACCTCCCTCCCCCCCCCCCCGCCCCATTTGGTGGCAACTTTGCTTGATGTTCTTATTGGACGAATCGAGCTGAGCGCTTTAAGGCACCGGAAGTGGAAGAAGAGGAAGGTTTCCAATTGGTCCTTGGTGAGGAGGAAGAAGAAGAGAAAGAAAAGGGCAGGGGGCGGAGAGAAGTAAGACATCTCAAAGGAAAAGAAAGAAATTAATTTTCACCCAACCGTATGCATTCAAAGTGCAAAAGATTGGCGGTCAAGGAGATGGGGAGGGTTTGGGGGTGTGTGTGGGGCGGGGGGCGGGGAGAAGAACACGAGTCATTGGCTGCTCTTTTTGGACAAAAAAGAAACCGGAAGGGCAGATAATAACCGCCCCCTTATTCTCCCCTTGCCCTTCTGGAATGCAAGACAGGGACGGCCCCAACTTCTCTGCCGTTGCAGAGAAAGGCGTGTGCTCACTTTGGACTCTTGGGAAAGTTGCTGGGGAGAAAATGAGGGGGCAAGTCCGAGGTCTCCAACAAAACATTCACGAGGTCACACATCCCCCAGACCGACAGGCCCCACGGCTACAGGATCCGCTCGCCCCCACCTCCCCCATAGCGGTACTTTTTTCTGTGGATGTGAGAGATGCGGCGGGACGGTTGCCTGAGGGTGGGAGGAGAATGCCCAGGGGGCAGCCCCAGCAGATTGGCCCCACCTGGGAAATGACGTGGAGGCCGGGTCTGCTCCACACTAACGGGGAGGGAGCTGGGTGGGGGGAAAGATTCTGCTTGGGCTCCCACCTGCTGCAGACTTCATCCCAGTGGTACACTCTGCTTTGTTGTTGTTTTTAAAGCTACGTTCCTAGTCCTCAGGACTACGAACAAAAGTTTGAGACCATGTGGGTGGCCGACTAGCGCAGCCACATGAGTAGTTACCGGGGTGGGACAGCCTGCATGGTCTACTTTCTCTCCCCCCTCTCTGGCTGCTGTCCCCATAAACGCCCCCCTGCCCCCCACCTAGCCCGATTCTCCAGACTTCCTAGCCTTTTGCCAACACCCCTCCCTCTGACACACGCGCCCCAAACACGGTTCCTGGAAGCAGATTAAATTATGCCGCTGAATGCATTTGCTTGCTCTTCAGAACTGATCCTGCTCCTCTGAATTCTGGTGTCGGAGGGAGGCGCTTGGCCCCGTGTGTGTGTGTGTGTGTGTCTCATTCCGCAAGGTGCTGAGTGCGGGCCTTGAGCGCAGCAGGATCGCTGCTGGAAGGGCCTCGCCCTGAAGGTATTTGGGAGTACAGCGTGCTGGAAAACAACCGTAGCCGTGCGCCTGGGGGGCCCAAAGCAGCCCCACAGAACCGCGACAGCTCTCGGCTGGCCACGGGGGACAAGGGAAGGCCCACTGCTCCGTGGCAAAGCCCACCGGAAGCTCTCTCATTCCATGTCAGGCCACTGAGCCAGCCAGCTCCGTTGGGCCTGCAGCAAGGCGGCCCATCCTCAGCCAGCTGGAGCCGTTAGACTACAACTCCCAGCATCCCCTACTGGACACTGGCGGGGGCAACAACTCTCTCCCAGCTCTACCTGGAGATGCTGCCAGGGACTGAAGCTTGCCAAGCAGGTACCCTGCCACTGCTTGCAGAGAGAACCACGTTCATTCTCTGGTGTCTCCACTTAGAAAGATTGCAAGCAGCAGGGCTGGGAGACACGTCCGTCTCTCTGCTCGAGAGCTGCTGCCGGTCAGAGCAGTGGCACACAGCTTAGCGATCGTTGCCCCAACTCAGCAGGAAGCAGCTCGGTCAATTCCCAGTGACCTCTGCCCAGAGGGCTCCTTGTGCATTCCTCACAGGCGACAACTGGAGGAGGAGGAGGAGGAGGAGGGGATTTGTTGTCAAGAGCCGCTGGAGAGCCAGAGCTGCCTCTCCCCGGGTTACGAGAATGGGGGTTTGGCCCTGCTTTAAGAACACTCTGGACCACGGACACCGAGCTGCCTGTGCCTGTCCTCGGGAGGCGAGGCAGCCAGCCGAAAGCCCCCACCCCACACCCCCCGCCTTCTGGTCTCTCCCCCACCTGCTTCCGCCCCGTGTGGGTGGGCTGCTCAGGCCTCCCTTGGGCCCTTGCTCAGGATGAGACCCCCCCCCGCGCCACCTCCTTGCAGACCCCCAACGCACGCCCACGCGGCCGTTCCCCAAACCGGAGTCCTAATGGAACAAAGTGGGGTGGGAGAGGAAAGATCCAGGCGGCGGGAGCAGAGGGGCAGAGCTGGCCGGGGTATTCCTCGTCTCTGCCACCCGAGCCCCCAAGGTGGGCAGCAGTCCCCACTCGGCCTGTCTCTGGTCCGAGGGAGGGAGAGCTCCAGTACCGTGCTCTTCGCCGCAAAGACGGCAGGCGGGAGAAGCCAAAGATGGCGGGAGGAAGCGCAGCTATTAAGAGGGAGAGGACGGGGAGACCAGATGAAGCCGCGGGCCAAGGGGGGGGCAGTTTGGCGCAGCGCCAGCTGCAAGTCCACTCTGCAGGCGGGCGGGGGGGAGGTGGTGGTGGGGGGAAGCCCCTGAATATCAGGGGACAGTCATGAGGTACCCGCACCTCCCCGTCAGCGGCCCACTCTCGCTTCAGACGTGAGTCTGCATCCGCTGCTGAAAGCGCTGCCCATAGTCCGAGGAGGTGTACGAGAAGCGGGTGGCCGTGGTGTATTTGCCCAGCGGGTCATAGGTGTCGTAGGCGGCTCGGTCCAGGGCGGGGGGCGGGGGCTGGGTGTAGCCGAGGCGGTAGGTGGCGTAGCCGGCGCTGGGAGGGAACGCCGTGTGCCCGCCGTAGTTCTCGTAGGACAGCTGGCTGGCCGTCTCGGCCGTGGCGGGGCCGGGGGTGGGGCCGGGGACCGGGTCCCCGCTGTACTCGGAGGCGGGTCCTCGGCTGTAGGTGCTGAGCTGGGCGTAGCCGCTGGAGTGGGAGAGGCGGGAGGACGGGCGGGTCTCGTAGCGGGCAGGGCCAGGGTTGCGGTAGTCGGCGTAGAGGACGGTGCGGGAGGAAGGGCGGTCCTCGTGGGCACGGACGTTGTAGTAGCCGTTGGTTGGATCCTGGAAGGGAAGGAAGAGCGGGGCGGATTGGGGCGAAGGGGCTCGAGGGGTCTCCAGTTTGGCCCCAGCCAGCCTTCTCGGACTGGGCAGCAGCCTGCGGCGAGGGGCTGCCTCCACAACCGAGCAGCAGCCTTCCCTGCAGCAAGGATCCCCGGACCTTGTGGACTACAACTCCCATCATCCCCACCCCGAGGCAGCTGCCGTTGGGAATGATGGGAGCTGTAGTCAAAAAGAGCGGGGAACCCCCATTGCAGGGACATGGCTGACAAGCCAAGTCAAAGCCGGTGCAGCCCCAATCCGAGTTCTTCAGCTGGACCGAGGCGGCGTCTCTCTCCGGGCCCGGGCAGGCGCCTTCCCAGGCTCCGCTTACCTTCAGCTCGTACTCCTCCCGGGTATCGATGGTGTCACAGCGCAGGTCTTGCTTCAGATCCACATCATCCTTGAAGGACTGGAGGGGTGGAGGAAGAGGGACCAAGCAGTCAGAGGTCTCTTCCTCGCAACGGAAGGATACTGTGAGGCAAAACTTCTATGGGGCTTGGCAGGAGCTCTAAGCGCTGCCACATTCTTTCCCCACCTTGTCCTCGCTGTAGCCATGTGCCAAGTGCAAAACGCCACCCACGTCTACATCGTACATACCAGGAGCTAAAATATGCAATTCCTTCTCGCCTCCACGCCGAATACTGGCCCCACCAACACCTTTCTCAGAATCAAGCAGTTCCAATCCCTTTTCTCCACTCCCCTCGAATCCTCTCCAAACGTCCAGACTTGAGTCCAAACATACAGGACTGCGCAGTGGAATGCAAGTGGAATTCCACCAGGCTACGGGGGAAGAGGTTATCCCGTTGCTCCCTAAATCTTTGGTGACGATAACGTTGCAAAAGATATAACCAACAAGTAGGCTGGTTCTCGTGATTAAGTGGGTAGGGCCAATTTTGGGAGTTGCACGCTCCCGGTTTCTCCCAAGCAGAGATCGAGATTTCCGATTTGTGGTCGTTAAAAGCTAGGTCAGAGGTGGGGGAAGTGATCGTGTACGAGGCTACCTTGGTAATCTACTGGGCAAAAGTCCTGGGTAGGATGACGTCGGCTGAACCTGTGCCTGTCCCCCCACACAATCCCCATCCCCGACTTAGCTTTTAACCCACACACAAGCAGATATCGGGGGGGGGGGTGTGCCAAGGGAGTTAGGGGGTGCACGTCCTCCCCACTTGAGCATCCGTGAGAACAGCCCTCTTGTGCGCTGACTGTCAAGCTGTGAGGAGGGACCATCAGCTCGGCTGCTTCACCAAGCAGCCAAACGGAGGAGAAAGACTGCTCAGCCCGCGTCCGGCCATCAGCAAACGGGGGCCATGAATTGGCCATCCCCTCCGGGGAGAATGCCTCGGTCAGCCCCGCATTTCTGCCACTTCTTGCAGTGTTCCCAGAGGACAACACCCAGAGGAGAAACAGAAGGGCGGCGGCGGAGAAAGACATCTTACCGAGTAGATGGCTTTCATGACGCGCGTGGCGGTGGAGACGCTGGCCGTGTCCTCCTCGCGGTCCGTGTGCAGCGTGAGAGGCTCCCGGTTCACCGTCTCCACCTTGATGTCCAACTTGCGCAACGTCACATCCTTGCGGCCTGGAAGAGAAGAGTTGGTCGTCATCTCACTAGGATGGGGGCAAAGGAAGGCGTGTCAGGAGGGCATCTGTGGCGCTGCCTTAGAAGAAAGCCAGAGAGGACTTGCTCCACACCGGCAAGCAGGAAACTCCCCTGAGAGAGGCAGGGGTGGGGAACACAGGAGTGTGCAGCACATTTCTCACAGAATTCTGCAACCTGGAAAACACCTGCAAGCCCTTCTGGGGCGCAGAAAGAGGACCACTGCGAGCAGGGATGAACCGCTCTGGTCCTCCAGTGGCACTGGACTCCGACTCCCGTTACACCTAACTATTGCCCACTGTGGCTGATGGGAGTTATAGTCGGCTGGAGGGCCGAGGTTGTGCAGCCCTGACTTCAGAGGCAGTGGGACGGCTCAGCAGGCTGGCTCTGATCATTTCGGCAGGGAACTGTGGACCGCTCGGAAGAGGCTCTCTGTGATGACTGAGATGTGCGTAAGGGAGAGAAGCAATAGCCAGGCACCTTCCAAAGTCAAATTTCTATATGTTGTATGTATGACACTCTTCCGAACAAGAGCTGGGCTTTGCGGCAGCAAGCCTGAAGTGTCCCCTTCGCTAAGCAGGGTCCCTCCTGGTTGGCATTTGAATGGGAGACTACGTGTGAGCCCTGTAAGATATTCCCCTGAGGGGATGGGGCCACTGTGGGAAGAGCATCTGCCTGCTTGCTCTCTCCCAAACAGGGCTGGGAGAGACGCCGGCCTGCAATCTGGGAGAAGCTGCTGCCAGTCCAGGTTGCCAATACTGAGCGAGATGGATGAAGGGTCGGACTTGGTATATGGCCGCTCCCTATGAGCCCCACCCAGTCCTCTGTAAGTGGGGTCCAGTGTCACCTCCCCTCCTAGAGCAAGTGGCTTGCCCAGGTCACGGACTTCTAGCCAAGGCGGGGTGAGCCCTTTCCAGCTCACAAAGTGCTCTGGGTCCACTCGGCAGCTGGACAAATCTTGAATTGCAGCAATGAGTAAGAGCTGCTGCTGCTGCTGCGTGTGTCTGTGTGGCTGCAAGCTTTATAAACTGAGGCCACTAGGGAAGATCTTGGCAGGAAGGGCGAGATCTCCAGCCGTTGGAGGGCAAGGCTGACACCCTCCAGCAACAGGCCCAAGAATATCCTCAATGAAGCCCTGCTGTGCTGGCTTCCTGGTCCACTCTTCTCCCCTGGACCTTCAACCCCCGCCAGGACCTTGCACCCCACTCCCCTATCCCTGCCTGTGGCCCAGCACCCTCCACGTGCTTCCTCTTGCTTCTGGGCAACCTCTTCCCCAGAACCCTCCTTGATGTCTCCTCTCTCACCTCCCTTCTCCAAACCCACAGAGGAAGCTGCCATATACTGAGTCAGACCACTGGTCCATCTAGCTCAGTATTGTCTTCACAGACTGGCAGCAGCTTCTCCAAGGTTGCAGGCAGGGATCTTCCTCAGCCCTCTCTTGGAGAAGCCAGGGAGGGAACTTGGAACCTTCTGGTCTTCCCAGAGCGGCTCCATCCCCTGAGGGGAAGATCTTTCAGTGCTCACACTTCTAGTCTCCTTTCATATGTAGTCAGGGCGGACCCTGTTTAGCTAAGGGGACAGGTCATGCTTGGTACCACAAGACCAGCTCTCCTCTCCTTTTCCATGAGGCCTATGGCACAGCTCATGGGAAGCTGCCTCCTACTGAATCAGACCGTCAGTCCAGCTAGCTCAGTCTGGTCTACTCTGACTGGCAACAGCCCTTCAAGCCTGCAGGCAGGAATCTTCCCTGGCCCTCCCTGGAGATGCTGCCAGGGATCGAACCTGGGACCTTCTCCGTGCAAAGGTCCACTGAACTACGGTTCCCCCCTTAGACACCACATCCCACTGTGAGCTTCAGGACCTGGAACGGAAAGAACTCACTCTCTCCCCCTTGCTTGCCGCCGCTTCCTTTCCCCTCCCTCTCCTCGGCAGGAGGGAGAGAAACGAGCTCTCCTTTGTGGCCATTCCTAAATTGTAAGCCCCTCAGGGCAAGGGCCTGTCCTCATGCACAGCACTTTTCAGAGCACAAGTGAGGGTTATTCCACCAAGTGCAATCACTTCTACCATTCCTCTGGAAACACGACTCACTTCCTTTGCGGCGTCGGTACAGAAAGCAGGCCAGGCCGACGAAGCCGACGATGACCAGGATGCCGGCTCCGATGGTGGCAGTGGCGATGATTCCCACTGACAAGACCTCTGCAAGGGGTGAGAAGCGAGAGGGGGTTGAGTCTGTCCCTCTGGCACCTTTTGGATCACTCTCCCGCTCACACACCTTTCACCATCAAATCCCAAGTGGGGAAAGCCCTCCCCACCAAGCTTAGATGATCATTATTGTTGTCGTTCTTGAATAGACAATACAGGAAACAGACAAAGAAACAAACTTCATGGAACTGACAAACACAGGGAAACACAAACATAATCAAAGGAGATTATGATGGATGTGACTACAACTTTAGCAAAAAATACTCTAAAAGACACCTTCAAAACCAAGAGGTGTGGGGGGTGGGGGAGAGCCGTCCTTTCAAATTAGTTGACATTGCTCAAAGAAACTGGATTAATAATTTAAGATCAAAGACAGAAAGAAAGGAAAAACACTAGACTGGTATTAATCCCCCCCAGTTACTGAAAAAGAGGGTCCTGCCTAGCCCTCACCTTCACGGCTCGCTCATGGGTTTCCCCGTGGGGCACACAACTGACCACTGCTGGAGCCAGGGTGCTGGGGCGGCTTCTCATGCGTTTTTTAGAGGGGTCTAACAGCAGTTATGAGCCACAACAGCTAAGTGGAGCTTCCATGTCCAGAGGCAGTCTACCTCTGACCACTCCACACTGGGGACACACATCCCCTTTATGCTTTGCTCGTGAGCGTCCCATCTGACTGCCCACTGCTGGGGACATGAGATGATGGATCTTTGGCCTGAACCAGCAAGACAATTCTTACGTTCCAGCTCCCCGGTTTCCACACCTTTCTCCTCCAGCTGAATGATGGCCGTCCGTGGCCCGAAGCTGTTCCAGGCGGTGCAGTTGTAGCGTGTCTGGAAGTCAACCTCCATGACGTTGTTGATGGTCAAGGTGGACAGCACCCCGTTGCCAGTATTGCTCCGTTCCACGGTGTAACGCTCCAGGGTCCCCATTTCCAAGACATTCTCTTTCCAACCCCAGGCCTTAAAACATTGGTGGGTGGGGTGGGGGAAATTGGGTTGGTGGAAGAAAAAACAGCCCTTAGAAGCATCAAAACCACTTCAAGAACTGCCTTTGGGGCACACTCTGCATTTCCAACCCACCACGAAGCAAGCCAGCTTTTACAGCCAAGGATCGCATTAGCTTTTTTAGCAGCTGCATCACACTGTTGGGCTTATCGTCAATGTTTGCAGTCTCTCCAGGCACAAGTCGGGGAGGAACTCACTATGCGGTCGGGGAGAGGAGTGCTCCCAATGAAACATTCCACTTTTCCACGGTCGCCCCGTACAGCATACTGGACAGACTCGCTGGAGATGATCGGGGGTCCTGAGGAAAAGGAAAACGAGAAGTTTGACGAGTGAAAAGCAGTGCTGTCCTGGGGAACCATTCCTTCAGACGCAAAATACCTGCTGCTGTTCATTCCACCCTCGCTCGCCCCCTTTTGGTAGTGGGTAGCTGGACTTTGGGACTTCCCTTTAGGCCGCCCAGAACAGCTGAAGTTAAGATCTGAAGTGGGGCTTCAGTCTCAGCCACTAGACTCCATCACGGCTTCAATCTCCCCTCTGAGGAAGAACGCCACACCCCATCCCTACCTCCCTTGGCAGGTAAAGCGCTAATGACAAGCAAGCAAGCGGCGCATTACGGACGGGTTCAGCTAATGAGGGGGATTAGGGAATTCCGCTCTGCTCCGTAGGAAGAGCTTACGGCTCCAAATCCTCAGATCGGCTCCTGCTGCTAACACGCCCTGCGGGGAACCTGGATTGTTATTCATCAGCTCTTTGGTACTTTTCACTGTTGAAGGGGGGGGGCTTGCTCCCCACGCTGCTGCAGAAAACACGGGCTCTTTCTGTACGTTCACGAAACAGACAGGGCAGGCTCTCCTCGAGACAAGCAGCTTCCCAGAGGCAAGACCACAGAGCACGTTGGAGGGCATGATCTGGAGGCCCAAGCCCTTTGGAAATCGCCAGAAGCTGGCCGAGAGCACGTGAGCAAGCCGGCTCGTTCACACGCGATCAGCATTCGGGTAGAACAAATGCCCGGCCCTAGTCTGATTGCTCCGCGGGCTCCCGGGGAGGAAGGGATCGTCTGGGAGAGCGGGGCTGGGTCGGACAGCAATTCCTCCAACCTTGGGGAAGTTGTGGGCACCAGAGCTGGGTAGCGCGGGCGCCCACTCACCCCGATCCTCTCTGCTTCCCCCCTTGCACACAAACCGAAAATGGGGGCGGGCACCGCTCCCAAACCCTCACCATCACCACGGGAGTGAGCACAGAGGAGGGGCACCGCAGAGCTGATGCTTCCGCACCGCCCCCAGTCACCTCGCCTGGATGGCAGCCGGATGGACAGAACAGTGGGTGGGGGGTGGGGGAAGTACGACTTCTGCGAAATATTTATCAACCACTCTTCAACTCAAGTTCTCAAAGCGGCTTACATAGAAAAATAAATAATAAATAAGTCAGATGGTTCCCTGTCCCCCAAACGACTCACATTCCAAAAAGAAATATATAAGGTAGACGCCAGCAACAGCCACTGGAGGGATGCTGTGCTGGGGAGGGATAGGGCCAGTTGCTCTCCCCCTGCTCTATGGAAGAAAATTGCCATTTTAAAAGGGTGCCCCTTTGTTCAGTTTGCTACCACCTTAAAATAAAGTGTGCTGCCGAGTCGGTGTCGACTCCTGGCGCCCACAGAGCCCTGTGGTTGTCTTGGGTAGAATACAGGAGGGGTTTGCCATTGCCTCCTCCCGCGCAGTATAAAATGATGCCTTTCAGCATCTTCCTATATCACTGCTGCCCAACAGAGGCGTTTCCCATAGTCTGGGCAATATACCAGCAGAGCCTCAAACAGGCAACTCTGGCTTGCTAGTCAAGTCATTTCCCTGCTGTGCCATGAGGTGGCTGATCTCCTCCCATTCACTGGTGTCATTTCTCGCCCCGACCTCACTGCAGTGCTCACTCTCCGGGGTTTGGAGGAGAGACTGTGACCCAGGGTGAATGAGAGAACAGCAGCCACATCCATGCCCCTGAACCTTTGGATCCACCAGCGCTGGACTGTGGAAGCCGCTGCTGCGAAGGAGGGCGAGAGTCCCTTTCCCCTCTGGCCACAGTGGGGAGTTGGAAGAGAATATCGGTGCCACCCCCAAGCCCAGAGCTCCAAGATGGGCCCGGGAGGCAAGGATGGCCACTTTGCGTAGCTCAGGTTATAAGCAAAGGACACAGACACAGACACAGTTCCACCACCTCTCCCCGCATCCTGGCAAGCATCCTCTCCCAAGCGCCGTGGCCTCACTCACCATTGACAAAGAGGGCGACTTCCCGCTCGCCCACTCCGATCCGCGGCACGATGGCCTTGCAGACGTACTGCCCCGCGTCGGCTTGGGTGACGGACTTGAGGTACAGCTGGTTGCTGTTGCTCAGCACCTGCTTGCGGAAGAAAGGGGCCATGGGGGGGGAGGGAGGGGGGTCAGAGTGAATCCAGAACGTCCCCCAGCCCTGTTCCTTCAAGCCCGCTTCATCCACCAAGCCCCGGGCCCAACCGTCTTGTTCCTCTCTCTGAAGCTATGGACTGATGAAGTGGCCTTCTCCTGAGCCAGCCCCTTGGCTTGACTGTCTGCCCTGACAGGCAGTGGCCTTCCAGAGTTCCACACAAAGCTATCCCTCCCAGGGTCAGATTCTGATGGCAGACAGGGATCTTACACAGGAGCATCGGAAGCTGCCATATACTGAGTCAGACCCTTGGCCCATCTAGCTCAGTATAGTCTACCCAGACTGGCAGCGGCTTCTCCAAGGTTGCAGGCAGGAATCTCTCTCAGCCCTGTCTTGGAGATGCTGCCAGGGAGGGAACTTGGGACCTTCTGCATGCAAGCATGCTGTAAGGGAAAGAGCTTACAGTGCTCACATGCAGTCTCCCATCCAAATGCAAACCAGGGTGGTCCCTGTTTAGCAAAAGGGACAATTCACGCTTGCTACCGCAAGGCCAGCGCTTGGATCTGCCTGTGCTCTAAGGCAGGGCTGGACTACTCCCGTCTTCCCCAGCTAGTGGCCAACAATCAGCAGCCCATTGGCCAACAGCACGGATGGGAGCTGCAGGCCAACCTCTGCCAGAGGGCTGAAGTGGTACAGTCCTCCTCTAAGGCATCAATACCTGGTGTGGGAGGGGGGCAAGGAGGAGGAGGATACACTGACCATGTTAGACTCCTTCTTGGTCCAGGTGAGGGTGAGGGGAGGGTTCCCGGTCCACACACAGGTCAGCGTCACGTCCGAGCCGATATCGGTGGTGGTGGGCTTGGGGTCCACCACGATGCGGGGAGCAACTGGCAGGGGACGAGAGCAGCAGAAACAAGGCATGGGATGCAGCTGCCGGGATCGGTCTCCTCAACGGAGGGGCTTGGCCCACATTCACTCTGGGCTGCCCTTCTGGCATCTCGGCGGGGGGGGGGGGCGGGATTGGCTCCAGGCGTCTGGGGCGTGGTGAGGGGGAAACGGACAGGCCAGCCATTACGTGGGTCTAGCCCCAATCCAGGGGGAAAGTGAGTTCCCTGCGGTGGGCCAACAGCCCCCCTGTCAAGTGGCCACTGTTGCCCTGGGACACAGCAAATCGCCCCGATTCAGCCCAGCTCTCCACAGCGCTTGCTGATGTCTCCCTTTTTAGACCGGGGGTCCTTTGGGACTGGGAACCATCTTTTCATCTGATTGACAAGGATGAGGATGAAGATTTATACACCACTTTTCAGCATAAGTTCCCATAACGGTTTCCACCGAGAAATAAAAATAAATAAAGATGCACCATGTAATAATCTGCTTTGAGAATCCTTTTGGTTGAAAATGTGTGCTTTAAAAACAAATCATCATCATCATCATAGCTGGTGGGAGAAAACAGATCCAGAAGACACTAAGGAGTGAGGCGAAAAAGTCTCCTGGTTGGATTCTCCAGGTGGGCACAGCAGGTAACCTGTCCCAAGTGAACCTCTCCCGGGTAAGTGATTCTCTTCAACATTAATAGCAGGGGGAGAGCAACTGGCCCTCTCCATCCCCAGCACAGCATCCCTCCAGTGGCTGTTGCTGGTGTCTGCCTGATGTTTCTTCTTTAGATTGTGAGCCCTTTGGGTCAGGGAGCCATTTTATTTATTTATATCTATGGGAACTTTGGGAACTTCTGTTGAAAAGTGACACACAAGTATTCATCGTATTTGTAACCCTCCCCCCTCCACGTAACCCTCCCAGGTGAACCTCGCCCAGGTAAACCCCACCCCCACCACTTACAGTGCACGTCCACCAGGGTGCTGACATTGGTGCTGCCCACATCGTTGTGCACTTCGCACGAGACGGGCTCTGTGAAAAAGGTATAGTCCACCTGCGTCTCGTATCGGCTCTCCTTGGCATCCTCAATGATCACGCCGCCTTTGGCCCATCTGGGAGATGTCGGGGGCAAGTCAAGAAGGCAGGAAGGAGAGAAGGAAGCAGCATCAGAGAGAGCTGGAGGGAAGGGTGGGGAAGAAACGGCACCACCCAAAAGCAAGGGCGGTTTAAACACACACACACACACACACACACACACACACACACACACACACACACACACACACCCCTCAAGAGGAAATGGCTCTTCTGCCAATTCCTCCTCCTGCCATCTCGTCTTGGTACCCAGCTCACCTGTAGCCTTTGATCTCGGGGTTGGCAGTGGCCAGGCAGGTGAAGGTGACCCGTTCTCCCTCCTGCACCGTCTGAGGCTGGATGGACAGCGTCACTGTCGGAGGGTCTGGCACAGAGAAGGAGCCAGCACTGTCACGGATGCAATGTGAGCTGAGCAAGGTTAGCCGAGGCCTCGGAAACTGGCCCCAGGCGGGCAGGGTGGCGGCCAGACCCCACAGTAGGGCAAAACCCACACCCCATGCCTACGCCCCCCTCTAGGCACGTTTTGCTAACCCCCACTACAGGCCCCTCCCCTCTCCTGGCGGAGGAAGAGCTTCCAAGATGGCGCCAGCATCCCCCAGCCCTACGGTGGGGCCCCCTTGAGTGCCTTTGGGCCAGCAGCCAGAGAGCCAAGGGGCAAAAAGAACCCGCCGGCTCTCCACTCACGGTGAACGTTCAGCTTGATGGAGGTCTCCTTGCCAGCCGGGATGGCATCGTTGGTGCACCGGCAGACGTACACCCGGCCAATGTCCAGGTCGGTGGGGTTGATGAGCAGCAGGCTGGCCGTGGTCTCCCTCTTCCCATCTGACAAGGTTTCCTGGAGAGGCAACAGGAGGAACAGCTCAACGCAGAGGGCATCATCCGGGGGCAGGCTCCCCGGGGCTGGCGCAGAGTTTTGACGGGTGCGCTACACTAAGAAGCAGCAGAGGAGGGCAGGCCTTGTGATAGCCAGCATGAACGGTCCCCTTTGCTAAGCAGGGTCCACCCTGGCTTGCATTTGAATGGGAGACCACGTGTGAACACTGGAAGATCTTCCCCTTAGGGCAGGCCTGCTCAACTTTGGCCCCCCAGATGTTTTTGGACAACTCCCATCATCCCCAGCCACAGTGGCCAGGAATTATGGGAGTTATAGGCCAACATCTGCAGGAGGGCTGAAGTTGAGCAGGCCTGCCTTGGGGGATGGGGTCGCTCTGGGAAGAGCACTTGCCTGCAGGAGGTTCCAAGTTCCCTCCCTGGCGGCATCTCCAAGATAGGGCTGAGAGAGACTCCTGCCTGTAACCGTGGAGAAGCCTCTGCCAGTCTGGGTAGACAATCCTGAGTTAGATGGACCAAGGGTCTGACTCCGTAGAAGGCAGCTTCCTATGTTCTCATGACCCTTCAGCAATACCAAGGCATTGCTTCTTCTGCAGTTATCTGGAAGCAGAATCCTTCTTCTACCATGTCAGTAGACAACGAAGAATCCTTCTACAATGTCAGAGGTCGGCCAATTCAGCAAATGTCAACTGAAAGCTTCCAGCTGGAGGTTCAGCAGGTTTTACTGCTTCCCTAATTAGCACAACTATTTAGTTGCTATTGGTGTAGGTGTGATTACTGCCTTCTCTCCCTTTTCTTTGTTTCTCTGTTTCCACTCTAGCAAACTATTCGGTTCAACTCTTTATTACAGTCTGTGATCAGCAAAGTAAAAATACAAAACAATCACAAAGATGCACATCAATCCGCTACTCAATTACTTTGTTACTAAAACTATTGTCTATGTATTCCCAAATTAATGAAATTATCCAGTCACAAAATACAAGGAGCTGTTGTTAATTCGTGGCAAATCCTTCAGCACAAAATCGAGTCAGACTCGGATCAGCTGCTGATCAGAGAGGGAAAATATAAAGTTCATCTGAAGTAGCAAAACAGTGGTCTTCTCTTCCTCTCTCACAACACTGGATCTGGTGATGGCCACTAGTTTGGATGGCTTTAAAAGGGGCTGAGACAAATTCATGGAGGACAGGTCTATCAAGGGCTACTAGTCCGGTGGCTGTGGGCCACCTCCTGCCTCCGAGGCAAGATGCCTCTAAAGACCAGTTGCAGGGGAGCAACAACAGCAGGAGAGCGGGCATGGCCTCAGCTCTTGCCTGTGGGCTTCCCAGAGGCATCTGGTGGGCCACTGGGGGAAAGAGGATGCTGGCGAGTAGTGAGCAGTGTTCCCTTTAACAGGGATTCCCAGATGTTGTGGACTACAACTCCCAGAATCCCCAAGCAAAAGCCATTGCAGTGGGGGATTCTGGGAGTTGTAGTCCACAACATCTGGGAATCCCTGTTAGGAGAGAAAGAGGGGGAAGAAACCAGCTTTAAACACATACCCCCTCGTGGGGAACTGAAACTGGTTAAATCAGGGCAATTCATCACGAATCACTCAGTCTTACTGAACAGGAAGCAATAAAATGCACTCAAATCTACAGACAGGGAGCTTTCCGCTAAAAGGACAGTTGCCTTAAAAGCCTCGGCAGTGTTTTGCCTGCCCACTCTGGGCAATTGTGTTTCATTACTGAACAGAACCAAGGTCAAGGAAAAAACCTCACGAAGTAAGAACCTCACAGAAAACTGGACTGAAACTCTCTAATAAACACGCCAGGATTCTTCACAACAAGTGAGCGTTATTTTGGAGAGCTGGCCTTGCGGGAGCCAGCATGAAGGATCCCTTTTGCTAAGCAGGGTCCACCTGGGCTGGCATTTGGATGGGAGACTACATGTGAGCACTGTCTGCTGTTCAGATATTCCCCCTTAGGGCGAGAGAGCATCTGCTTGCATGTAAGCAGGTGCATGCAAGGTTCAATCTGTGGCAGGTACTCCGGTTCAATCCTTGGCAGCCTCTCCAGGTAGGGCTGGGAAAGACTCCTGCCTGAAACCTTGGAGAGCCGCTGCCAGTCAGTGTAGACAATCCTGAGCTAGATGGAACAATGGTCTGACTCAGTATGTGGCAGCTTCCTAACGTTCCAAAGCACGACAGCAATCCAAGCCCCCGTTTCCTCCCTTCCCTGGATTCGAATCTGGGACTTAATGACTCCTAGTTGGTCAGACAGGACCACTTATGGCAGGGCTGCTCCACTTTGGCCCTCCTGCAGACGTTGGCCTACGCCTCCCAGAATCCCCGGCTATTGGCCACTGTGCCTGGGGGTTGGGGGGGGGTTGTAGTCCAAAACCAGCCGGGGGGGCCAAAGTGGAGCAGGCCTGACTTATGGCCTGGAGAGAAGACTGCAACTTCGAGTGATGCTCCAGAAACCAGAGGCCCCGATTTCACACCCCGCTCCTTGTATCTGCTGCCTGGACTTCAGGGGCACTTCAGAGACAAAGGGGTCATTGACCAACTCGCTGGCAGAGTCTGCCTGCAAAGAGCATTATTTCCAAATGAGCCTGGAAGGAAACCAGTTCCCGCGGCCGCTTCGGCCACGCCTGTTAGATGCCCAACGAGGTCGTCGGAATTAATGTTACTGCGCCATAAACCGCTCCGGGATTAATGAGTGGGCAGCGACCGCAGGATGGGCTGGCGGAGCTGTCAGCGGGAAGGGGACGGGAGTGGGGGGCGGGGGAGAGATCAAATGAAGAATTCAAAAGGGAGAGGAGGGCTCCCCACAGCAGAGAGAGGGAGGGAGGGAGGGAGGAAGAACACACTCGTCCGAGAGGCGGAGGGCCCCTTAGGAATTCAGACGGGCTGGCAAAGTTTCTCCTTGCTGGAGAGCAAGGCTCCTGCAGACGTGCAAGGGCGGGGGTAAAGTGGAGTCCCACACACGGCTAGGCAGGGCAGGAGTGAACCGTCAACGCAAAACACTCTGCAGACTCAGAGCCCGCCCCGCCCCCTCCAAATCTGTGACCTCCTTTGCTAAGGTTTACATCCCGAGCGGGCAGCCTTTAGCTGTGCAGGATCAACTAGACTGCAGCCAGTGTGGTGGAGTGGTTAGAGTGCTGGATTAGGACCGGGGAGACCCGAGTTCAAATCCCCCTTCAAGCCATGAAACTCGCTGGGTGACTCTGGGCCAGTCCCTTCGCTCTCAGCCTCGCCTACCTCACAGGGTGGTTGTGGAAATAGATATCATAAACACTGCTTCCGGCACCTTGCAGTGTACATATCTATAAAAACACACGTTTTCTTGGGGTCCACCAGAAGGATCCATTATGTTCCTGTGGGGATATTTTCGGAATAAAACTGAACAGATTCTGACACTTGGAATTCTGCACTATTTGAAGGGAAATTCTGTGTTCTGGTGGAATCAGGCAGAGGTGGATTCGAAGTACGCCAAGGGAGCAAAACCCAACGTCCATTTACCCTGCAGAGCTCGGCTGGCTGGAAAGAAAAGCAGGAGCGTGTCCTATACACCCCACCCCAATTTCCGAAGCTGCCCATACCGTGGTGGTGACGGCCTCCGTCTGCTGCACCCCGTCCCGTAGCCAAACGATTGTGGCTGCCGGCTTGGCGTTGCGTGCCCGGCACGTGAGGTTGTAGGGCGTTCCTGCCCGCAGGAGGATCTCGGGGGCTCCGTCGATCACCGGGTCTTCGGGAGGAACTGCAAAAGGGAGAGGACAATCACATCCATGCCTTGGCGTCTCTGTCCAGCTCTTTCGCCCGGCTCAGACGTGATGCTGTACGAGTGTACCGACGCCTGTACATGTGTCTGTGTGAATGACTCTCCCTGTGTTCACTGGATTTATTTATTTAGTGCATTTATACAAAATGTACAAAAAGGTCCCTGAGCGGCTCAGAATCAGAAAGTGAATCTGGATGCAGGCCCTGCAGGTGCATCTCTCATCCCTCCTGAGGAGGGCGGCTTTTATGTACAGCAGCCGGGGAAAACTCTACCGAAAACCTGCGGCGCTTTTGGAAGGCTCCGAGTCTGGGGGCTCCCCCACAACCTCCTTAGTCATCGGATTTCAGGATTTTGTTCTGCATAAGTGGGCGGGGGGCGGGGGAGAGTGAGTGGGCCCTTCAAACTGAACACATCTCCCTAGAAATACTTTTTTAAAAAGGAATCCAGGCTGCATAATTCTGAAATATTGATGAAACTTCAATCAGGACAACGGCACTCTGATTAGGATGACAGGGAAACGGTGGGCCCCTCAAGGTCTGTCTGCCTTTTTTTGCTTCCTCGTCGCCCCCCCCCCCCCGCCCGCCGCCCCTCAAATAATCCAAGACGGGGCTTGACAACTGATTGTCGCCCAGGAAGATGAAGGGAAGATGCCTCCTCCTGACATCTGACGGACGCCTCTTTCTTAGATATAGAGGAGCCCATGACTGATTCATTAGCCCTCAGTTTAAAAATAATAACAGCCGCTAGATTACGGCTTTGTTTGGGGGAACAAACAAAGCATGGGAGGAGAGAAAGTGGGGCAGGATCAGAGGGGCTCCGGGGCTCCTGTCGTGAAATATGAAGCACACAGAGATGGCAGCTGGGGTGGGAGGGAGGAGAAGTGCAGGGAAGGAGAGGAACGGGGTGAGGCGGCAAGGGGAAAGCCGACTCTCAGGCCGAAGCTGGACTGCCCCGCCCGGAACTTTTCTGCCCCAGTGATGGGTGGCAAAATCGTAGAGGGGTCTTGGCCCTTTTCAGAGGGAGCAAAATGCGGGTGAAACACGAGTGCTTCCCCAGTCAGCACTTTTCTGAGCTCTTAATTTCCACTGTGGATTTCCGAAGGGCTTGAGATCTCCCACCTGCGTTACCTCCGCACCCCTTACAACAACCCTGCAAGGTAGTCCAGTCACCTTGTTAACCCCGCCGCCGGTCACGTCTGGCACCCCGAGACTGAGCGCCAGCCTCTGCCGGGCGGCACAATCTGGCCCTCCAGCCTACAACTCCCATCATCTCTCACTCTTGGCTATGACGGCTAGGGATGATGTGAGTTGTAGTCCCAAAAGGGCTGGAGGGCCAAGGCGGTGCCACCTTGCCGTAAAGCCTTGGGCCTTCCACCCAGTGAGTTGAGGGAGACGGGCTACCGCAGGGCTACACAACTCCCGCTTCAGCCCTGCCGCTGCGGCTGGAGCACATCATACGTGACCACTGACCGCTGCAGCTGGGGATGATGGGAGTTGTAGTCCAGCAACAGCCAAAGGGCCACGGTCGTGCAGCCCTAGGGCTAGAGCATCGGACTTTGACCAGGGAGACCTGGGTTTGAATCTCAGGCTTTCTGCAGCCAATCGCTTGCCCTCTTTCAGAGTGTCACTACGGCTGCAGGCCAATGACCCAGCAGCGTGTTTCCCATTCCCATTTCTCTGCCTATTCACCTTTTATTTATAATCCCGTTGCAGATGAGGAAGCCCAGAGGGGCGCAGCCTGAGCTGGGATCCACCGCCCCACCCTTTCGACACAGGGACCACTTCCCCCCTGCAGGTTTTATGAAGCACGGACGTCAGCAGGAGCAAATTACAACCCCCATGGCCACGGTAACTCAAGCAAGCCATGAATATATATTAAGACATTAACAGCCCAGAGGAGCAGGGGGAGAGAGAAGCCAATGGGTCTTGTCAATGGGACAAGCTGCCCCGAACGTGTGGGTGGCAGCGGGGATGGAACTGCTTGACCGGCGGGAGAAAGTCAACACTGACGCCAAGGAGAGCGAAGCCCTGGCACGCAGGGCGACCCTGCTTCTCCCCAGGGCTGGGGGGCAGGCAGGCAGCCACCCCATAAGCACGGAGCGTAAAATAAAACAGGTTTTAGAAAGCTGTCCACGGTGTATACCCTGCAGGCACAGAAACGGCATCATCTCTGTGATCAACAGAATTGATTTTTACTGGTCAAAGACTGAAATAAAGGACTGGCCGACTAAATGATTGAGGCTAGCAGTGTGACGCGCACACTTTTTGAGACTCAAGGGATAGGGCCAAATGCCCCCTTCCCCCCCGGGGGGGCGGTAGAGCTCAGGGGCAGAGCATCAGCTTGGCATGCAGAAGGTCCCCGGTTCAATCCCTGGCAGCATCTCCAGGTAGGCCTGGGAAAGGCTCCTGCCGGAAAGCTTGGAGAGATGCTGCCAGTCAGTGCCGGCAACCCTCCGCTAGATGGAGCAAGGTTCTGACCCGGCCGAAGGCAGCTTCCTGTGTGCCAATGGGAGGAAAGCCCTTTGCAACTCCGTCATTCCTGGCCACGTGAAGGGAGCGCGCCTGGGGGAACGGAGTGTGAGGAAGAGGAGGGAGAGACGGCAGGCGGAGAGGCAAAAGGGCAGCCCGCCACAAAACGGCTTACTCAGGACAGTCAGCTTGGCGTGCTGGGATCGCAGGGCTGCCTCCGTGGCCTGGCACTCGTACAGGGCATCGTCGGAGAGTTCGGCTCCGGTGATCTCCAGGTTGTACTGCCCAGACTCTGCTGCCCCGATGATCCTGTACCGGGGCCAGGCTGAGGAAAGAGAAGAGACAGGCAGTCAGGCTGCAAGGAAGAAGCAGACACACACCAAGGGCTCCAGCTGGTGTCAGAAGTGGCCACAGAGAGCCTTACCGCTGGAGCCTGGAAAGCGACACTGGCAAGAGCGACCCTGAGCCCGTGCAGAGTGCTTCAGCCACCACAGGGACCACCTCTATGTCACTTCGATGCTCACACTGGACACCAAATCCTGCCTCCCATTTTGTTGCTCATTCAAGCCAGTGAATGGAGATCCCTTCAGAGCTCTTCCCACGAGGGGTTCCCACCACCCTGAATCATTTCTGCAAAGTCAGAATCAGTTGTGAGCTGCCCACAAAACAGGAGACCTGAGCAAAGCATCCAGCGTCCTGAGAAAAAAGCAAGCCCTCCAGCGGCAAAGCAGGGCAGGAGTAAGCCGCCACAGACTCCGAACCCACCCCGCCCAAGTCTGCGACCTCCTTTGCTAAGGTTTACACATCCTGAGCTGGCAGCCTTTAGGCATGGGGGTTTAGCTACACTGCAGCCAGTGTGGTGGAGTGGTGAGAGTGCTGGATTATGACTGAGGAGAGCCGAGTTCAAATCCCCCTTCAGCCATGAAACTCACTGGGTGACTCTGGGCCAGTCACTTAACTCTCAGCCTAGCCTACCTCACAGGGTTGTTGTGGAGATACAGATAATCATATACACTGCTCCTGGCACCTTGCAGGAAGAGCAGGATAGAAATGTAATAACACACGTTTTCTTTGGGTCCACCAAAAGGACCAATTATGTTCCTGTGGGGAACATAATCCTCCACTTTCCCCTCTAAACCGCAAGTTTCTAGTCCCTGTGGCTTGAAAGTGAACAAGCAAATACAGAAACATACCCAGAACATCTCAAGTGCATTCAATCATAATGCTATAGGGCAGGGGTGGGCAAACTAGTAATGCTTGTGGAATGACAGCTTCCATCTTCCCAGCTGCTATAAAGTGTGGGAATGATGGGAGTTGTAGTTCAACAACCCTCTGGAGCAAGGGAGAGGAGAGCTGGTCTGGTGGCAGCAAGCAGGACTGGTCCCCATAGCTAAGCAGGGTTGCATATGAATGGGAGACTAGAAGTGTGAGCACTGCAAGCTATTCCCATCTTAGGGGATGGGGCCGCTCTGGGAAGAGCAGAAGGTTCCAAGTTCCCTCCCTGGCAGCATCTCCAAGATAGGGCTGAGTGGGACTCCTGTTTGCAACTTTGGAGAAGCCGCTGCCAGTCTGTGAAGACAATACTGAACTAGATAGACCAAGGGTCTGACTCAGTATATGGCAGCTCCCGATGTTCCTAAGGGTTCTCAGACTTGGGTCTCCAGGTGACGTTGTACTTAACTCCCATAATCCCCAATCAAAAGCCACTGGGGCTGAGGATTATTGGAGTTGAAGTCCAACAACATCTTGAGACCCAACACTGTGAATCACCAGAGGACCAAGTTTGCCCACCCCTGCTTTAAGGTCTGTCATGAGGATCATGCCCAGTGGTTAGAGTGCCAAAGGAGGAGAAGGGAGACCATGCTTCAAGCCCTCATTCAGTCATGAAACTCTCTGGGTGACCTTGGATCCATCCCTCTGTCTGTGTGTGTTTAACCTCCTTCCCAGGGCTGTCATAGGATAAACAGGAGGAAGAACTCTCCAGAACTGCACCTTTCAAAGGAGTTCAAATGTAATAAATAAGATATCTGTAAGTCGATTCCATGGTTATTCAATAAGGATTGATTTAATAAACCTTTGGAGGTTTATTTCTCCCCTGTTGACTCCCCTGTTCACTCTTTCTTGATGGACAGTCAGCTGATAGATAGATAGATAGATAGATAGATAGATAGATAGATAGATAGATAGATAGATAGATAGATAGATAGATCTGCTGGCTGCCCATCAAGAAAGAGTATCTTCTTTTGGGGCAGGGGTGGTTTGGAAGCCATCACTGTGAAATCTCCAGAGAGTGCAGGTTGAGTGGGAGGCTCGAGAATTTCTAGAGACCAGCAAAAGAAGGACACACACAAATAGATGCAAGTCAGCCCCGTCTGCATCTCCAGGGGACAGAATGTAGCTTTTCCAGTGCATAATCTTGATTGTGTTTTTTAGAAGTGCCCGGTGCATTCTGCCTTGGATGGCTTGCAAGCGCTGGATGGGAGAGGCTAGGCGGATGTAGGCAGAATGACGATTTGGAGAAAGGCGCCCAGTCGATTAAGCAGAAGGGAACGGATGAAGTCTGGACTTGGCCGCCCGCCTTACCTCTCCAGGAGGTGGCAGTGTTGGCCTGTTCAATGGACCGTGGAGCCCGGAAAGGAGGGCCAGGCTGGTCTTTGGGAGAGGGGAGCAGGAGGGTAAATGGAGGCACTGGATGCTGGGAAGAAAGATGCTCAGTGCACAGAGGGAAGTTCTTTCCCCAGCACAGTAAGCAAACACTACAGGCACTTCTGTCCCAGGGGCAGGATGGGACAAACAGGAGCCACCAGGCGGGGCGAGAGACATCCAAGAAGCACTGTTCACACTCGCACCCCTGTCTCCTGCCTCCAAGGCGGGCTGGCAGCTCCAGAAGAAAGTGGGAGGAGCCAGCCAAGAGGCAGTGAAAGCAACTAGCTGAGAGGGCTTTTTCTGTTTTAACTCCAGAGGAATGGATGGACTCACAGCAGCCCCCAGGGAAAGAAATGCAAGATCCGTTTGGGGAAAGAAGAGAACATCCCAGGAAGAGCTCCCCACTCTCCTCTGCCTCACTCCCACCAGGAAGGCCGTACCTTTGAGGCCCTGCCCCATCCCCAGGGCCAGGCCATCTTTAGTCCACTGCACAATCCCTGAATAGTTCAACACCACGCAGGAGAGCACAATCTTCTGGCCGGCAACCACCGTCTGATCCTTTGGCTCCTCAGTGAACCGGGGCTGGCTCTGGAGAACTGAGAAAGAAGAAGAAGAAATAAAACATGAGGGGTAGGCGCTCTCTGATTATTAGGCTAATCAAAGTCCTGAAGAATAAATCCTTCTCTGGTTATTATTAGCCATGATTCGACAGAACCTCTGTGTACAGCGGCAGTCTACCTCGGAGTATCGTTTTCTGCTAGCAAATGGGATGGCCAACGTCTCCATACCCTGCTTGTGTGCAACCCAGAAGCATCTGGGTCACTGTTCAACTCAACTCTAGGAACATAGGGAGCTGCCATATACTGACTGAGCCAGACCCTTGGTTCATCTACCTCGGTATTGTCTACTCAGACTGGCAGCGGCTTCTGCAAGGTTGCAGGCAGGAGTCTCTCTCAGCCTGATCTTGGAGATCCTGCCAGGGAGGGAACTGGGAACCTTCTGCTCTTCCAAGAGCGGCTCCATCCCCTGAGGGGAATAGTTTACACAGCCCACACATGTAGTCTCCCATGCGAATCCAAACCAGGGTGGACCCTGCTTAACAACGGGGGCAATTCATGCTCACTACCACAAGACCAGCTCTCCTAATCCAGCAGGGCTGTTCTTATGTTCTTGCAATAGGCTGGTTAAGATGATCAGGGCCACCACAAGTGATGACGCGAATGCCTCTCACCCCAGACCTCCCGGAGATGGTTGATAATCCGCAATACTCCTCTACGTGTGCTTCAGAACCTTGTCTGAGCATGCCACCGGCCCCAATGTTATCATGTGCAGGGCTGCCACAGGGCCCTTGGTCATCTGTGCCAGCCCAATGCCTGGAAAGCAGGCAGAAACCACCCTAGGAAACACGACTGCCTCCATCTATCAAGAGCTGCTCATCTGAAGAGGCATTGGAGTTACCTGAACAGCACTGAACTGCACTGCGGTGCATGCTGTAAGTTATTACTTTGTTACTGGGGGGCAATATTCCTTGACTGCACTGCAAGAAACCTGTTGTGCAAAGGGAACGTTGCGGGTGAAACAGGGAAGCACTGGACATTTGCACAGGCATCGTCTGCAGTTGCGTTTGGCGCCGGATACACCACTGGAAGCAGAGATTAGCGAGTGAACGGACACCACCAAAAGCTGCGTGCCATAACAAGAACTCTGTATGTGACACACACAGATATTCTCTCTCTCTCCCTCTCCCTCACACACACACAGCTTTCCCCTAACTTTTCAGCAACAGTGATTGCTTCTCCAACCCGGCGCCCCCGAGACGCTTGTAGGTCCAGAGTGCAGCTTCTCCCCCTCTCCCCATGCCCTCTCCCTGCCCCGAAGGGAAGACCGGGTCGATAGTCGCATTTTTCCAGAGCAGCAGCAGCAACAGTCACGTGGCCCCAAATGAACCACAAGCCCTGGGGTCACAGGGAGATTGATCGGCGTGCAGAGCGCGGGGCGACCATTTCGGAAGGCCTGGGTCTGTGCGGAGGCAGAGGAAATGTGTATGAGAGAGAGAGAGAGGGAGGATGAATCTCTCCATTTCCGAGCTGGCCTGGCAGCCCGAAATAGTGGCCAAAGCATCCTCTGAGAGAGGAGCTGCTACCCAGGTGACAAAACCACTTGCACCAGCGACCTGCACTCAGGGGTTTGGCCAGCCCTTTCAAAACCAAAGTGTGAATTTCAGCCCACAGCCATGCCCTGCCTCTCTGCCAGACACAATGGCTCCTGGTCCGGGCACCCCGGCAAGGGTCTTCCCCCATCCAACTCCTCACAGGGGTGAGAGGATTCCCCCAATCCCATCCCTTTCGTATTCTAGAAGTTCACTCCGCCCCACAACCCACTCCTCCTGCATTCCAGTTTGGCAAGGAGAATTTCTGAATTTCCCAGATTTCAACCAACACACCGTTCGCTGCAGCTTTCCCCCTGAGCCATTTTTGGAAGGGCGGTATAGAAATCAATCAATCAATCAATTTTTTCTTGCTCCTTTCAGTTTTGTTGTGCTTCATCAGCGCGCACTGATGAAGCACGACAAAACTAGAACAAATCATGAAGGGTTTATGTGCACGAGCGGCAGGATGCTTTTTGCGTAGTGTTTTACCAGTGTGCACATTAACACCACACAAAGATAATCTTAATAAAAACCAAATGTACAATCACACAAAGGTTCCTTTTCTGGGCGGCCTTCTGTGCATGTCACAGTATTCCAGAGGTGGGGCAAAAAGATGGCAGCTGTCAGATATTCTCCCCCCCCCCCGCCCGGCAAAAATCATCCAAATGGCCTCCCAATTTTGCTGCCCAAGGTAACATTGGCAGGGCGGTTCTGGCTCAGTTTCACCTCGTTTTCACTATTTATAAATTCTTTTTTCTTTGTCATTTTGTATGTGGAGATCATGTTGGTAGCTGAATACATTTACAGACTCAAGATTTGGCCTATGATTGAACAGATGCATCATGTGTGTATATATGTGTGTGTGTGTGTGTGTGTGTGTGTGTGTGTGTGTGTGTGTGTGTGTCTGGGGGTGTGTGTGCGTTCCCCAGTACTTTGGTTTTCAGACTGACACCCTCCCTTTATGAGAGAGCTGGTCCTGTGGTAGCAAGCAGGACTTGTCACCTTGGCTAAGCAGGATCCGCCCTGCTTGCACATGAATGGGAAACTAGAAGTGTGAGCACTGGAAGATCTTCCCCTCAGGGGATGGAGCCATTCCCTTCTTGGCAGCATCTTCAAAAGAGGGCTGAGAGAGATTCCTGCCTGCAACCTTGGAGAAGCCGCTGCTAGTCTGTGAAGACAATACTGAGCTAGGTGGACCAAGGGTCTGACTCAGTCTATGGCAGCTTCCTAGGTTCCTTTGGACTTCCCTGAGAATCGAAGATAAGAAAAGCTCTGCAGAATGGGGCATCTTTCCTTCCCAGCTGCCACATCTGGGTACCAAATGCCAAGAAGCTTGGTTTTACAGCAGAGGAGAGCTCTCGCTTCTCCCGACCAACTGCTCTCCTTTTTGGGTTGGGATGAAAAGGTACCTCCGTTCAAGCGCACTTTCTTCTTGGCCTCTTCTGAGTTCAAGTCTATGTTAATTCCCAGGAACAAACACTTTCAGAGTAAGCTCTGCAAGGTTTGTTGACCATATCCTCCAAAGTGGGGAGGGAGAGAATAAATCTAATCCACATGTACAGAGCGGACTGGATCAGCTCTGCCTCACTTGGCAATGGAGGGAGAGATGCCAGATTAGCGGCTTGAGCATCGCAGGTCAGGACGGAGGGACTCCAGGGAGGGCGGGGGGGGGGAGAGAAAAATAAATACGGCCAGTTGGTTGTGGGTAAGCCGAAAGGAGGAGGAGCCCGGCTGGAGAAGGGGGGACTCTTGAGGTCTGGTTTGAGGCGTGCAATGGGAGGTGGGAGAGAGATTTGGGGTCATGCTAGGGGTCTGGATAAAGGGGGCTCACTCAGCAAAACTAGTTGTGGGAAACAGGAAATGGGCACATATAGGAAATGGAAACAGGAAATGGGCACAAAGAAAGGATGGACAAAACAGTGAATACCAGAGGTGTCATCCGAAAGAAAGAAAATAGTATGAGAGGGTGACTAATGGAGGTGCCGTCTGATTCAAGAACTCTTCATAAATCCAATGTGCTTTAATGGACCGATTAATCCACTCAATCTGCATTCATTTGCATGGGGAGTTTAGCTTTTTCGATGTTGTATGTCTACGTGGCCAGGGTTGCCTTCTACGAAGAGGCTTTCTTTCCAGGTGGAAAAGTGAGTGGAGAAGGCAGCTTCTAAGAAAGGAGAAAGCCTCTCCTAAAAAACAGGACTACTGATTTGAGAAACACTGGTGTTAAAAAGAATGACCTTTTAAAAAAACGTTGCCCCATTCTCTAAAGGCGCTTTCGTTAGAAAGAGGTTTTCACCTCAGTTCATCTCCCCGCCTGAAAGTTGCAGCCCGGGTGAAGACAGACAAGGACGGACAGAGTGGCCACTTATCACTGTGCGGATCAGCCCTCTCTGCAGAGTTGCTGGGATACAGAGAGGAGGCTTGGGGTGGGTCACCTGCGCCACGGTGAAGCCCTCCCAGACGGCGATTTGACTTGGCTTCCCCATGGAAGGGCAGGTGTGCGTCCACATATCCTCCAGATTTACCTCGAAGTCCCTGAGAGCTATCGGGGAGAACTCCGGACACTATTTGGGTTTTTCATTGCGCGTTAGGGCTTAGCCTGATTTATGTCCAGGGTAAAATAGTCCACTTTTTGCGGTGGTTTCGGGGGGCGAATTCGAACTCGCAGGAAACCTGTGGTAAAGCCTGCTGTCTGAGAAAGCTTATGGGGAAGGACTCGGATGCAGTCCCTGTACTGGCATCTCCAGGTAGGAGAGGAAAGACAGACAGAAAGCCCTGCCCCTGAACCCTGGAGAGTTGCAATGTCGGTAATCCGGAGCTCAGTACAAGGCAGCTTTTCCAGTGCAATTTCTACACAGATCTGACACGTGGCATGCAATACGAAGGGGCCTTTCTTCATCTGGGCGCCGATCCCCTTCAGGACCTGTTCCCAAGTTGGAGGGGCTTCCAGCAAACCATCTTCTCTGGGCCCCCAACCTCCCCATGGGGTTTGCTTTGGCTGGCATTGGCCTGTTCAGTCATCACACAGCTTTGGTTCTTGTTTCTAGGGTTTATGATACCATTCCCCACTGGTAACGTTCTGATATTTACACATAATGAGGGAGAGCGCAAGTGGAGGCAAACAGCGGGCCCTCCTCCAAGGCAGAAAAATCCCCCCCCCGAGAGCTACTTACCCCAGCTCAAAAGCCAGTCCTCTCTCTGTGCCCCCCACACAAATTCCACCCTTCATTTGGAGGAGGGGTGCAACTTGCTGCAGGCCCTGATGGGTATCTCATTGAAAAACAGAGAGAGATCCCTGGACTATCAGGAGACCATCTCCTAGCCACTAGCTCCCATTGATGCAACATCAGAAGCAACCATGATGGACTATTAAAGTGGCCTAACAAACCTATCTGCCTAACAAAGAGGTGGCTGGGCCAACAGTTGAGGAGGGTTACATCTGGAATGTGGGGAGAGGCAGATCCCCTCTGCATCCTGGGTGACTTTTCTTTGCGTTTAGGGGCTTTCGCCTAACACCCCCCCCGCCACATCCCCTTTGGCCCACCTTGGAGAAGTTAAGGGAAATCTGGTCCCCCTGCAGAGAGAGACCAAAATCCCTTCCCTTCGGTCTCTAGAAAGGCCTGGATGTCACACACTGGACCAGCCTCCCTCCCTCACTTCCTCCCTCTTTCAAGTCATGACAATTCCCATGCGGAAGAAAGAGGCACTTCAAAACCACACCGTGAATTCAAGAGTGTTTCACAGAACTTTACGAAGGCTTTGATCTCCCCCCATTCTTCATCCCTGCCCCCACCTAGGCCCTTTTTGAGGGGGGGGAGGGAGAGGGAGAGGGAGAGGGAGAGGGAGAGGGAGAGGAAGAAAGAAAGAAAGAAAGAAAGAAAGAAAGAAAGAAAGAAAGGGAAAAGCAGAGTGAAGGGATAGACAAATAGATCATGCAAAGGGGACTGGAGAGGAGGAGGATGTGGAAGGAACAGAGATCAAAGTGGATACGCCAAGAGACCAGGTGGGGAGCATGAAGGAGAGAGGAAAGATCAGAGCAAAGAAAGAGGGAGGGAGGGAGGGAGGGAGGGAGGGAGAGATGCTGATCAGAGAGGAAGCCCTCCAAGCTGGGTTGGGTGTCCTCTTCGGTGGAGGGGGCGGAGATGCTGAAGGGGTCCCTGACGCTGAGGGCTGGCAAGGTTCCAAAGCACACGCCATCAAATCCTCCCCCCCCCCAAAAAAAACCGTGCATAAAGCCAGGTGTCTGCAGAGCGCCATACAACCCACCACTGGAAATGGAGAATTAGATCTGCTTCTTTCCCAGCCTGGTTCAGGATGGAAAGCAACAGACGGTACCAAGTGAGGCTGACTGCATTAGGCCAGAGTCAAATGCCGACTCTAAAGAGAGAGTGTTCGGCTTGAAATTTGGGGGCAGGGCTCAGGAAATCCACTCGTCTACTTGTCTGTGGCGAGTGAAAAATGATGCCTGATGAGTGGGGAGGATAAACCCTGACCAGCAATGTACCAACGTAACTCGATGAGCTTAGAAAATGTGTCTGGCTGGTGAACAGAACCAACATTTCTGACCCCTGTTGGGGTGGGGGGTTGATGGGGCATTGAGTGATTTCCTTCACAGCCAGAAGTCCCCTCCTCCTGATGCCACATTCTGACCAGCAATGAAGGGACTGCTAGGTTTAATGAATGGGGGCCCCTGTCAGGAGGAGCACCCGCCCTGGAAGAGACAGCCCTTCTGCCTGCCCCCTTTCACCCCACTTCCACAGACCACTCAAACGAGCACACCCCCTCAACATTTTTGGCATTTGGGCAGCATTTTGGCTCAGAGTAAATGCAGTTGTGTGGGGAGCTCCGCGCCATCAGTTGGCAGAGGCCTCATTCGCAAATGCATCCCCTATCCACAGATAAGCAAACCTTGTCCTCTTTCCCACCTGGATATTTCCACCTCTCGGTACACGGCACAACATGCTGGGGACACTTATCAGCAGAAGCAGACTGGCTGTGTGTAGAATGCAGATCCAAAACAGCATGCATGTGTTATCATCGGCAACAGGCTTCACTGGACAGCAGCTTGTGTGCCGATCGTCATTTGCCCCACCCCACAGATCTGGATCATAAAACCCCCAGACCGCCTGCCTTTTCGGGACACTTATCGGCAACCACGCATGATTTTATAGACCTCGATCATGTCTCCCCGCAGTTGTCTTTTCTCAAAACTAAAAAGCCCCAGGTGTTGTCGCCTTGCCTCGTAAGGAAGGTGCTCCAGGCCCCTGATCATCTGGGTTGTAGTCAATAGCATCTGGGAATCCCTGTTAGCGGGAACACCGATCGACATCTCTGCTTGAGGAGCTATGTTGGCAGACATCAGCTTATGACACTGCAGTGTCGAGTCTTGACTGCTGGCCCGTCTAGGCCCAGTGTTGTCTACTACTCGGACTGGCAGCAATGTCCCAGGTCTTCCCCAGAGCTGCCACCTGTGATCCCTGGAAGTGGAGATGCCAAGAAGTGAACCAGAGACCTTTGGCCCACAGAGAATCCCAAACATGCCTGCCCCGATCACCAAGAGCCCTGCAGGATCAGACCAGAGGGCCATCAAGTCCCACACTCCTTTTCCAACACTGACCAACCTGATGTCTGAAAGGGAAGCTCACATGCAAGGCTCTCGTCAATTCCCTTTCCCAGCATCTGGGACATTGAAGTCAACTGCCTCCGAGGTTTCCCTCCTATCTATCACTGCTACTAAGAACATCAGAGCAACCTTGCCAGATCATAAGTAAAGTGTGCCGTCAAGTCGATTTCGACTCCTGGCGCCCACAGAGCCCTGTGCTTGTCTTCAGTAGAATACAGGAGGGGTTTCCCATTGCCTCCTCCTGCTCAGTGTGAGATGATGCCTTTCAGCATCTTCCTAGATCGCTGCTGCCCAATCTAGTACCAGCGGGGATTCAAACCCGCAACCTTCTGCTTGTTGGTCAAGCATTTCCCCGCTGCGCCACTTAAGGTGACTTGCTGGATCATACCAATGGTCTATCTAGTTCAGGGCATCCCAGTTTTGGCCCTCCAAATGCTGTTGGGACTACAACGCCCATCATTCCTGATTCCTGGCCCCTGTGCTTGGAGGTGATGGGACTTCTAGTCCAACAACAGCTTGTGCCCCTCTCATCTAGTCTAACACCCCCTTCCACAGAGCAGGTTGAGAAACCCACAAGAAGGCTTCACATGCAAGAGCCCTTCCTTGCCGCACGGCCCAGCTTGCCCCCACAACTGGTACTCTGAGGTATACTGCCTTGGAACCTAGAGGTTCCATTTAGCTTTCAGGGCGAAATCACCATCAGGAGACCCACCTGCCGAGAATTCCATTCCTGAAAGTAACTTTCCCTTGTCCTCCACTTTCAAAATGTCACACTAGAGTGAGTGTGTGTGTGTGTGTGTAAGGCAGAGGAGACATTGTCGGCTTGCCTTAATTACTCCACGTACCTATGACATTTCAAGCAGATTAAAATGATAAACCACACTGTAATCACGGCTAAAGAGCACGCAGAAAGAAGGTGCCGGGGGGGGGGTGAGAGAGAGAAAGGAGTCTCCTTTCTCTTGCCCGTCTTCCCTCTCCCAGCCTTAATAATGCATATGACTTCCAACAAAAATGTGTCAGATGAAAAGCCGGACCCACAGAGGCTCATCTGAACAGGGCCGAGAGGAAGCCGCGCACCAGCAACCTGTTTCCAAGGTGTGCAGCCCGAGGCATTGCTTGCGCACCTTCCCTCCCATCGGAGAATCTCAAGGCAGACCTTTCCCCACCCTCCACCACAGAAGACCGTGCATCGGTTCTCACGGCGGCATGCGCATTTCGGCAGCCCCCCAACGGTAACGCTTCAGGATGCTGGGACGCGCGACCAGCCTCGACAGAGCTTGGTCCCAGAGCAGCAGGACGGCTGTCAGGATCCAACCACCCGGCCAAAAGGGCGGCTGCCATTTTGAACGCTTGGAAACACGGGGCAATAGGTGGGCAGAAAGCCAATAGCTGGAATATGCCCCACAGAATACAGTTGGGGGAAAGCTACAAAAGATCGGTTTCTGGTGGTTCCAAGATACAGAGCCTATATTTAGTACTGGGGTGTGTGTGTGTGTGTGTGTTTTGCAGGGGTTCCCAAACTCAAGTCCCCAGATGATATTAGACCACAACACATAGGAACACAGGAAGTTGCCATATACTGAGTCAGACCCTTGGTCCATCTAGCTCAGTATTGTCTACACAGACTGGCAGCAGCTTCTCCAAGGTTGCAGGCAGGGATCTCTCTCAGGCCTCTCTTGGCACTGCTGCCAGGGATGTTGATGTGCCACCATTAGCCACAACAACTGCAGGGTTGATAGAAGGTTTAGTCCAACATTATCGGGACCCGAATCTGAGAAGCCACGAGGACCTTCCTCTCTCATGCTCAATCCTTCCCACCACCAAACTTGCTTGAAAGTGATCACATAAGAAGAGCCCTGCCGAATCAAAAGGTCCCTCTTGGCTAGCCTTCTGTCGCTCCGATCCAGATAAGACGAAGCGCTGCCGCCGTATCGATTATCGAGCCAAGGAAGAAATTTATGGCCGGGTTTCAAGGTTTCGGGGAGGAGTCCCTCCCAGCCTGTCCTGGAGATGCTGCCTGGGATTGAACCTGGGACCTTCTGCATGCAAGGCCGATGCTCTGCCTAGGGGTGCTGGAGTGGGAAGACTGCACTGTAGCCCAAGTTGGCACATTTCCCGAACCTCCCGTACACATTTGGCAAGGTGTTTTCCAAACTCCTGAGCCTGGGAGTCGGGCTGTGGCTGCACTCAATAAAACCGGCCTCCACCCGCCTCCCACCAGCCGGGAACCGGCATCACCAGAGGGCCCCTGAGAGAGAGTGTCGCTTCCCAGCCGTCACTTGGCCTGCTGAGTCCTCCCGAGTGTATGCAAATCCGATGCAGATCGGATCCCCGCTGGGCTCCGGGAGGCCAGGCTCTGCCACAGTGGCACTTCTGAAGGTTACTCAAGAGAGGGCCTGGGGCCCCCACGGTCGCATGAGCACATGGGGGGGCCCCTGGCAGCCACTCCACCAAAGGAGGCTGGGGCGGCCTGCCCCGCCGCCACTCGAGACATTTCAAAGTCGGCCAAACAAAGCCCCGGAGCCGAGCGAGTCGAGGACGACGCGAAGCCGCCCTCAGGGGGAGGTCAGAGCCACTGTGGCTAACTTCATCGCTGCTCCGTGGCTAATTCCCCCCCCTCCTCGCCACCCCAGGGCAGAGAAGGGGTGAGTCGGCGGGCAGGAGAAGAGCTCCTCCTCCTCGAGACCCGCTCCCCCCCCGGAAATCCCCGTCTTTCTTTCCAAGCCAAATACACCAGCCGATCAGGACGGAAGTGCAGGGAAGGTCAAACCCCAAGATGAGATCCTGACCGAGGGAGACGGAGCAAGCCGCCCTGCGGAGCCAGAGGCTGGCTTAGCGGCAGGGCTAGCGGAGTGGGCCTGGAGGTCTGGTGGGGCTTGAGGACCCCGGAAAGGAAAGGGGGGGCGGAGACTCCGCAAGGGGCCGGCTGATTCCAGTCAGCTCATTTAATATCTCTTTTTCCCCGACGCATTTCATATGGGCTAGTTCGGTATTGCTGGGACTTATCTGTATGAAAAGCATCAGTAAACAGAAAAAGACACTCACTGCGATCTACCAACACCTAGGGCTGCCTTACGCTGGCTTTCCAAATCTGGGGGGCCTATTTTGCATATTATGTAAATTGGCTTGAAAGTGATTTCGGAGCAGAAGAGGGACGGCAGGTTTTGCTCCGTAACTTCGCTGCTACAAGAACGAGAGCTTACCTTTTAAAAAAAGAAAGAAAAAGAGAAAGAAAGCTCAAATCGGGGCGGGCCAAGGTGAGCTGCTTAGAATCCGGGTGAAACCCGAGATTCCGGGGGGGGGGGGGGATGGCAACTCTAGCGGCACCTTTGGGAGTTTTCGTTCCCAAGTGCTGGTGTGGCGCCATTTTCCTCCCCCTCTCCTCTTTGCTCGAGTCAAATCGGTCCCTACCCCCACCTTGGCCCTGCCTCCTTCCACCACTTCCCACACACCCCCGGCCACTGCATGGCCTACGGAGAGCTATCTGGGAAGAGCTGGTCCTGTGGTAGCAAGCGTGAATTATTCCCTTTGCTAAACAGGGCCCATCCTGGTTTGCATTTGAATGGGAGACTCCATGTGGGAGCACTGGAAGAGATTCCCTTTAGGGGACGGGACCGCTCTGGGAAGAGCATCTCGGTCCCAAGTTCCCTCCCTGGCAGCATCTCCAGAAAGGGCTGAGAGAGATTCCTGCCTGCAACCTCGGAGAAGCCGCTGCCAGTCTGTGCTGAATTCTACCTAGTCAAGGGTCCGACTCGGTAGAAGGCAGCATCGTATGTTCCGATGACTCCGACTCGGCAGCATGGCAACCAACACAGAAGTATACTGCTGAATATTTCTGCTGAGTGTGATTTCTGAGCAAATGGTTAGGGCATCCACAGTGCTGTTTGGCATGCAGCCTGCCATCCCCAGTCCTGGCTGGTAGTCAGTGCGTCTCTTCAGCACGCACAAAGCGATTTTCAGTCTGACCTAACAGAGGAGAGCTGGTCTTGCGGTAGCAAGCGGAACATCTAGGTTCTAAGTTCCCTTCCTGTAGCAGCATCTCCAAGATTGGGCGGAGAGAGACTCCTGCCTGCAACCTTGGAGAAGCCGCTGCCAGTCTGTGAAGACGATACTGAGCTAGATGGACCAAGGGTCTGACTCAGTATATGGCAGCTTCCTATGTTCCCAGGCATCACATCTCGTGTGCAACACTCTTTGGTATTTCCAGCAGTACAACACCCAGAGAAGGCAGATAGAGGGAATCTATCACAGAGGCAGATAGGAAAATAGGAAGCTGCCTTATACCGAGTCAGACCAACTGTCCATCTAGCTCACGGTTGTCAACCCAGACTGGCAGCGGCTTCTCCAAGGTGGCAGATGATCTGCAAGCAGGCAGATGATCCTCTTCCCAGAGCAGCCCCATCCTCCTAAGGGGAAAATGTTACAGTGCTCACACATGTAGTCTTCCATCCAGATGCAAACCAGGGTGGATCCTGCTTAGCAAAGAGGACAATTCATGCCGGCTACCACAAGACCAAGTCCTCCTCCACCCACCCACTGTGCAGGTATTCCTCCGCTGTGCACGGCCTCTCCCGCACTGGAAAGCAGCAGCAGCCGCCCTTCTAAATGCTCACAGACATGAATATGCAGTCATCAGGCAGGCTGCAGAAAGGATTCAGGTGTGCCTTTTCGAAGCAAACGCCTTTATCTTGGCACCATTGTGGCCTGTGTAGAGCGGAGCAGCGGGGAAATGCTTGACTAACAAGCAGAAGGTTGCCGGTTCGAACCTCCGCTGGTACTATATCGGGCAGCAGCAATATAGGAAGATGCTGAAAGGCATCATCTCATACTGCGCGGGAGGAGGCAATGGCAACCCCCTCCTGTATTCTATAAAGAAGACCACAGGGCTCTCTGGATGCCAGGAACCAACACCGACTTGACGCACACTTTAACTTTACCTAGCAATTCCAACACAGGCTACAATGTATCGGAAAAACGATACGCACCCCAACGGCCCCGATGAGCTGGTGCTTGTTCCTAGGGGGTCCTTTGGGGACCCTTTTTGAGCGTGCAAGTCACCATCCACGCTTTCCTTCAGGATTCAGCTCCCTCCCCAAAGAGTCTTTAGAAATCTCCAAGTGGCTGCATCTCCACGTAATCGCCAGGCCTGCAGGTAAACACACCTGTGCCCAAACACTAAGGAATCCCACAGTGAGCAACTTGGCATTTTGCACACCACTTTTGCCGAGGTATGTTTCGATAACAACATCGTGGGACATTGAGACATGTGCCGGAATTGCCTTTGGGACTTTGAATTGGCTTAGGGTAGGCTACAGCAGGGTATGAATATGATGGATATTTATATACCACATTTCAAAAAAAGTTCCCAAAGCGGTTTGCATCAATATAAATAAAAAGGCTCCCTGTCCCCAAAGGGCTCACAATCTTTTTTTTAAAAAAAATTATTTAAAGCATAAGATAGACACCAACAACAGCCACTGGAGGGATGCTGTGCTGGGGATGGACAGGGCCAGTTGCTCTCCCCCTGCTACATACAGGAGAATCACCCATTTTAGAAGGTGCCACTTTGCTCAGTTAGCAGGGGTCAAGGAACACAGATTTCTGAAATATACAGTATTGCACTCCTGACTATATCTATAAGCATGTCCCTATTTTCGCCTTGCGAAATGTTGGATTTGGGGTGGGGGGATATATCTATATCTATTTCACATACGTCTATACGAGAGGCATGCATCTCTAGGCTGCTTACATCACCTATCTCAATATTCCAAACCGCAACTTGACCACGTTATAAAATAATTTAAAACCACGTTTAAAAATTAACAAAGTAAAACTTTAAAAGCTGTAACCAAAGGCCTGGTTGGACACAGGCGCGGCTTTGGCGGTTTCCTAAGAGCCACCAGAGACCGGGAGGCTCTGGTTTTATTCGGGAGCACGTCCCCAAGCCATGGGGCAGCCCTAGAGAAGGCCTGATTCCAGGTTGCCACCAGACGAGCCGGTGGCAACTCCGGCAGCGCCTCCACAGATGACCCCAAAAGGTGGCAGGGTCCATGAAGAGGGTGGCACTCTCCATCCACTTCAAGGGCATTTCCGCTCTCTTCGCCAGGGCCACCTCCTCCTCGAGGCCCCAGGGGCCTTCCGTCCTCGCTTGCCTTGCTTCCCTCGCTCGCTTCACAGGGCCGCACGCCCACCACAGCCTCCAAATCCCACTAAAAGGATTTCAGGCGGGGCCTGGCCATTAGCTGGCAGTCGGTTCCACAGCCCCGGGGACCCGCCGCTCCCCCCTCTCGCCTCGGATCCTCGGGAGGCAGCTGAGCATTTTGGCGGCGCCAACCGAGTCGGGCAGCTGGGCCCGCGAAGCGGAGATTTCCCTGGCCAAGAGAACGAGCGGCGGAGGCCGCCCGCCCCGGCAGAGCGCGTTAAAAGTGTTTCCTTGTCGCTGGGCCTTGGCATTATGTTAAGGAGGGAGCGCGCGTCTGTCTCCCCAAAAGCGCGGCTGCTTAAAAGGCATGTCATGTTTGGCCTCACCTCAGCCCCGTGGGCTGCAAAGCACTTCGGCAGTGGCGGCGGCGGCGAGATAAATTATGCACACCTTCTGTGTTGGACTTTCCTTCCCAGCCGTGCGTATGCGCACCCTGCTGGAGCCAAACTCTCTCTCTCTCTCTCTCTCTCTCTCTCTCTCTCTCTCTCAGTTTTGTGGGCAAGAAGCAATCCAGGCCTTGACCACGAGAATCTATGCTCAGACCCCAACGCTGCTCATATCCCACCATCGGACACTTCCAACGTTACGCTGCAGCCGGGAGATCGAGACACCGGTTGTCTTTCTCAGCTCAAGGAAACCAGAGCTAAACTTTTCTGAGGAGGCAGAAACCCGCACCCAGGCGGTTTGCAAGCCTCAGCCATGGCTGTATCGAAGCGGGGTGTGTGTGTGTGTGAAAAAGTGAGCAAAATGACACACGGTGCGACAAGAATGCCGAGGAAGAGGAAACGTTTGTTCTGGTTCAGCAGAACAGAACCTGGGATCACGCTGCTGATTTGTGGGACTCCCTGCCACAAGACGCAGTATCAGTCACTCACACAGAGGGCCTTAAAGGGAGGATGTAGACACCTTTGGAGGAGGAAGGGATGTCTATTAATGGTTTATTAGCTATGGGAGCTCAACAGAACCTCCATGCTCAGAGGCAGTCTATCTCAGAATGCCAGCTGTTGGGAACAGACGACACGGCCATCACTGCTGCACTGCTTAGTGCATGCCATAGGGGCAGTTAGGCTGGCCACAGGGATGCGTCGGACTCCGAAGAGCTTTGGTTTGAGCGCCAAGGGCCCCTCGCCACGTTTGCGTCATCCGTTGCATGGATGTATACCCCATTTTCTTCAGAAGAAAACGCAGAGCCGCTAACAAGAAGGTTAGAGCACCAATATCAACCGCAATCAATATAACAGAGATATCATCTCCCAGATAGAACATTTCTGCAACGGTAATAAAAATAGCCAGCAGGACAAGAAATACCAAATTAGATATCAGATTGCACCGGCCAACCCAAGCTCTCGGGAACTTAAAACACAAAACAAACACATCTGTGTGTGTGTGTGTGTGTGTACTTATCTGTTTCCTCCTGCCTGGACGTTTGCTCATCTCAGCGCCCGTTTTTACGAGCTGGCAAGGCAGCTGGCCAGGGGGCATGCGTCCCCCTATGCGCACCCGCCCAGGCAAAGGCATCCCTCCGCTCGCACACCACCCGCCCCTGCCCAGGAGCTGAGCGGGTGGGGTGGGGCGGTGGGACGGGGGCCGTGGGCCACAAAAGCAGAGCGAGGTGCAAGTGAGGAGCCGACGGAGGCCTGAGATGCCCACGAAGCCAAGGAGGACAAGCCCATCTGGAGCCGTGGGGCTGCGGTGGGGGGGGGGAGCGACAGAGAGGCAGCAGCCAGCCAGCCAGCCAGCCAGCGAGAGCGAGGAGGGGGCTGCACTGCAGGCTCTGTCTCCCTCTATTTATCAAATGAAGGTCTGATTAAACCCTCGGGCTCCCGGCTCCAATCTCTCTCTCTCCTCTCGCTATTAAACTCAGGGTTCAAAGAAAAGCTTTTTATTCACACCGACAGCTTTCAGATGGAACTAAATCTCCCTATGCTAGACTTTTTTTTTTAATTCTCCCTCTCCCCTCCTCTTTCCCTCTCACTGCTTTTAAATTTAAGCTTTTCTCCCAAGCCAGTCGCTTCTATTTTCATACACACACACACACACACACACACACAGAGTGTCAAGGGGGGGGAAGCCCCCAAGCAAGAAAATAACTGCAACCCCCTGACTCATTATTTCTTAGAAAAGAGAGAAAGCTAAAGGATGAGTCTGTTCGGGTGGAAGGAAGGAAAGGAAGGAAGAAAGGATGGATGGATGGCGACAAATATTTATACAACGCTCTTCAACTAAAGTTCTCAAAGCAGTTTACAAAGAAAAATATAAATAATACATCATTGATTAAGATGCCCCCCCCCCGTCCCCAAACGGGTCACAATCTGAAAAAGCAACATAAGAGAGACAACGTCAGCAACAGCCACTGGAGGGATGTTGTGCTGAGGATGGAGAGGGCCAGTTGCTCTCCCCCTGCTTAATATAAGAGAATCGCCACTTTAGAAGGTGTCTCTTTGCTGAGTGAGCAGGCGTACATTGCTATAAATATGGATGGAATAAATTGGAATGGGACACAGGAGGAAGCCGGGAACTAGATTCAAATCTCACCCCAGCCACAGTATTGCCAGGTGGCCGTAGGGAAAATTGTTCCTCTCTTAGCCTCAGTCTTCCAACCCACAAAATGGGAATAATGAATAGTGTTTTAATTCAGCATTGCTAGCCAGCCTGGGAGTGGGGACGTTGAGAGGCATATAAATTCCACACACCGAGAAAAGAAACAAGTCCCTCCCAGAAACAAGTAAAAAAAATGAAGGGGGAAATCTTGACCTCTCGTTCAGGGCTTATGTAAGGGCAATAGATCCCCGATATGTGCCGCCCTTTGACACTGTGGAGCAACAGATTACGGCTAAATAATTACCCTAAGGGACGACGCATTCTTTTCTGCCGTAACCACCTCTTGTGTTTTGCACTGAAGGTGCTTAATAAGAAGTTAAAGCACATGCACGATGCATGCACACACACACACACACCACCCTCTTAATGTCAGCTTCTGGGTCCAGAGGAGATTCTCATCTCTGCAATGGTGACTCTGGAGATGTAGTTAGTGCAGATTAATTAATGGGTATGCTTAATTAAAAGCAGACCGCAAGATGGTGGAAGAGATGGCATCACTGAAAGTGTGCACAGGCCTGGACGGAGCTTTGGAGATGTCTGTGGGCAACTCAGCCCTCCGCCTCTTCCTCGAGGCAAGGCAAGGCAAGGCAGGATGGCGGCCCAGCATTCTTGGTACAGGCTCCAGCCTCCTGGCGCTCCCGTCTCCTCAGCCGCCCTCCGCAAGCCTCTCTCGCAAGCCAGAGGGGCCGAGTCTGCGCCCCGAGCCAGCGTGTCAGAACGCGTGGCACAGCCAGCCTCGTGAACCCCTCGATGTGCCAAGACGAGCCCAACCTTTCCAAGGCGGTGAAGCTGAGAGCAGAGGGGTCTATCCGGCCCGGCATCTGGCTCCCCACAGTGGGCAACTTGGTGGCCTTTGGGGGAGCCCTACAAGCAGGGCCGGAAAGGGGCAACTGCAGCCCTTCCCCCAGCAGTCCGCGTTAAGGGGTAGACTGCCCCTGAGCATGGGGGCTCCACCTAACTCTCAGGGCGAACAGCTGCTGGCGGACCCCTCGAAGGACATAGGAGATCCGTGCCCACCTGGTCTAGCGTCTTGCTTCCCAGATGCCCACAGGCAGGGCACAATGTCAACAGCCGCCCCCCTTTGTCTGGCCTGCAACATCGGCTATCCAGAAACATACTGCCACTGAACATGGAGGCTCCACATAGCCATGGCTAGCAGCCATTAACAGTCCTCTCCTCCCCCTCTTCCTCCACGAGTGCGTCTCGTCCCCTTTTCAAGCCATCCAAGGCAGCAGGTCAAGCACGGTGGTCAAATCCGTCCCAGCATCCATCACCTGCGAGAGGAAAGGAGGATTTCTCCTTCGCCCTCCGCTCCCCCTGCCCGTACCCCTCCAGAGGCTGGGGGCCAAACGCAACGCCCTGCCTCCTGCACGGTATACTCCCAGCCCCCTTGCCGTGCCTTCTTCCAAGGCCTTTCTGCTTCAAGCTCCATGCCGGGACCGGGGGGGGGGCGTAGCTGAGTGCCGCCCCCACTCTCGTGGCTAGTTCCCCCAGCAGCCTTTGAAACCCGATTAAGCATTCTGCAGCTTCCGTGGGCCGCCTTTCTTCTCTGCCAGCTCCCACCGCCCCTCACTGTCCTGTCCTCCTCCTCCGCCACCCCCCCTTCTCAGCCAGCGCCATCCTCTCCCCGCCACCCAATCAGCACACTCTTTCTCCAACGCAGAGGGGCGCCCCGGCAGACTTCAGCTCAAGCCGGACCCTGTCGCCAGCAACGCGCACCTGCCTGCTAATGGGCTTATTCACAGGGCCTCGGACACCGACCCAGCGGGTTGTTTTTTTGGTTGTTGGTTTTTTTTAAAAGGAGAGGGGCTATTTCCCATCCAGCACATGACAAAACGTCAGCAGCTGGAGCAGCCAACAACCTGGCCAAGTCCGAGGCAGCTGGACGCATTCCGTCAGGGCGAGCGTCTGGTTTTTAACCGACGGCCCAAGTTATGATCCCGGAAGGGAACCGGCTTTGCAGGCCGAAGGGCACCTCTGGGGCGCTTTCCAGATTAGCCGCTCAACAGCAGCAAAAAGGCTTCGGTTCAGGCAAATCGCATTCAAAACGTAAACAGCAAAGCTACCAGCAGGGGGAGCAGTCTCGCAAAAGCTAACAACCGGAAAATACAGCAACCCTTTTACGCCGGACCGAAAACGTTATAGCAATAAATCGCCGCGACGAAATCCGAAACGAGGTATCCAAAATGTGACTAACACCCTGCTGACAGCGTAGGGACGGCGGTGTCACAACACAGGAAGTGCGGACGCACACTTTGCTGATACATCGCGACCCCGTTGCAGGGTCTAATCTGGAAAGCGCCCAGTTAAAAAGATCTCACTGGTAGCCAGGATAGGAAAGGCCTTATGTGGAAAACCTTCTCTGCCCGAGTCCCAGAGAGCCGCTGCCAGACGAGCAGACAACACTGAGCAAGAGGTGGACCAATAGTCTGACTCAGCAAAAAAGCAGCTCCCGGTATTCCTAAGATACCTCTCCTTGCAAAGGTTGGGGACGGGGACATAGCAAGGTTGGAGGGGGCCCTGGGTCGAGAGGTGAAGATGGGCTCCAGGGGGCCACCTTCTCAATCCCCCCTCCCCGATCTTTGCTGCAGAAGGACACGGCGGGAAACAAAACACCCTCAGCATGCCCTTTCTCTCACTCCTAAGCAAATAATGTCACGTGCTCCCCACCCATGAAGACTCTTCCACATGCACACTTTCTCCTGGCTCAGAAACGTTTAACATGGAGGTTCTCAGACTTGGGACCTCAGATGTCTGTTGTTCCATAAAATCCGAGGTCCCAAGTTTGAGAACTGTCCTTTAACAGATATATGATGATGAATATTTATATAGTGCTCTTCGGTATATGCCTACTACAATCACTTCATATATCCATACAACATCAACAGTGAAGAGGAGTTACCTTGTACAACCTAGACTGGCAGCGGCTCCTCCAAGGTAGCAGGCAGGAGTCTTTCTCAGCCCTATCTTGGAGATGCTGCCAGGGATGGAACTTGGGAACCTAGGTGCTCTTCCCAGAGCAGCCCCATCCCCTGAGGAGAATCTCTTACAGGGCTCACACATTTAGTCTCCCATTCATACCCAACCAGGGCGGACCCTGCTTAGCTAAGGATCATGCTTGCTACCACAAGACCAGCTCTCCTTCCAGTTACCATCCAGATACATAGGAACATCGGAAGCTGCCATATACTGAGTCAGACCACTGGTCCATCTAGCTCAGTATTGTCTTCACAGACTGGCAGCAGCTTCTCCAAGGTTGTAGGCAGGAATCACTCTCAGACCTATCTTGGAGATGCTGCTACAGGAAGGGAACTTGGAACCTAGATGCTCTTCTCAGAGTGGCTCCATCCCTTAAGGGGAAAATTGTACAGTGCTCACACTTTATTTTTATTTTTTATTTATTTTTACATTTTATATCCCGCTCTTCCTCCAAGGAGCCCAGAGTGGTGTACTACATACTTGGGTTTCTCCTCACAACAACAACCCTGTGAAGTAGGTTAGGCTGAGAGAGAAGTGACTGGCCCAGAGTCACCCAGCAAGGATCATGGCTGAATGGGGATTGGAACTCGGGTCCCGGTCCTAGTCCGGTCCTAATCCCAGTCCTAGTCCGGCACTCTAGCCACTACACCACGCTGTCTCACTTCTAGTCTCCCATTCATACGCAACCAGGGTGGACCCTGCTTAGCTAAGGGGATGACAAGTCCTGCTTGCTACCACCAGACCAGCTCTTCGCCCATAATGTATGCCTGGGGCCTTTCCCTCAGGGCCCCCCCGAGACAACTCTAGCGATGCCCCTGGTTGGGGAGGGGTCATGAACCCGAGTGAGCGGAGAGCTGCAACCTAACCTATAGCCCGGCCTGCCCACAAGCATCATGAATTCGGAGGCTGCTGCCTCCCTGCGCTGGATCGGGGTGGGGTGGGGTGTTGCATCTGCCGTTCCAGGGGGGCCCTTTCCGCCCTCCGGGAGGTCTGCTGGAGTGCCACAACCGGCACACTGGAAGCCAGCATCAGGACCAGGCTAAGAGGGCCATCTTTGGCCAAGCAGGCCAGAGTGCCTGGGCACGCCCCCTCAGCTCCAGAAGTCTTGCCCCGAGATGGGAAGCCAATTTGTTGCTGAACGCAGCTCAGTTAAGAAAACAGGAGAGTTTGGGAAGGAGGGGAGAGGCAACGGCAGGGAAGAAGAGCCCTCCAAGGAGAGGAGAGAGACACAAAGGGAGGGGGGAGAAGACACAGCCCTCCCGAAAGGCAGACGCCGTCCAGCTGATTAGCCACCCTGCTAAACCCCTAGCCTGGACCACCGCCCCCCCCCCCCCGCCATACACAGGGGGACAACAATCCCAGCCCACCAGACTGGGGGAGATTCCCCCCAAAACGGAAAGTGGGGCCGAGGTCTGCCTCCATGCACCGCCCATCAAGTGCAAAGGATAGAAAAGGATCCTCAGCAGGATGGCCCAGCGTCCGGAAAAGGTCAGTTAGGCCTATTGAAGTTGCTTGAGTCAAGGTCAGCAACTGGCAGCCTGGGTGGGAAATCTGCCCTGCGCATTTGGCCCGTCACTCCTAAACAGCAGCCACAGCCCTTTGCGATTTAGTTGCTTCGTCTAGGCCAGGCCTGCTCAACTTCGGCCCTCCTGCAGATGTTGGCCTACAACTCCCATAATTCCTGGCTATTAGCTGCTATGACTAGGGATTATGGGAGTTGTAGTCCAAAAACAGCTGGGGGGGGCAAAGTTGAGCAGGCCTAGTCTAGGCCCATCAGCCCAAGCCCTCCCAGGGCCGTACACCCAATAATTCAACACACCATATTAAAAAATTGCAAAGCTGCAATAAAATGTTTAGAACCACACAGGGGTTCAGACAGAGGAGAAACTTGGGGGGCAACTCCTCACTTAGGGTGTGTGTGTGGTGGGGGGAGACACAGGGGGAATTATGTGTTGGGATTGAAGATATGGGTGATTAGGTTTGGCGGGGTGGGGGGAAGGGAGGGAGGAACTCCCCAAAATATTTAGGGGGCAGATTTGCACCCCTGAAACTACAGAAGCATAGAATATAACCAGATACTGAAATCTATCTGCAATGTGAATACAAATACGGCGGATATTTATTTATTTACTCAATTTCTATACCGCCCTTCCAAAAATGGTTCAGGGTGGTTTACACAGAGAAAGAATAAATAAATAAGATGGATACGTAGATAAGATGGATATATAGCGCTTTTCAACAAAAGTTCCCAAAGCAGTTTAGACAGACAGACAGACAGGCTCCCTGTCCCCAAAGAGCTCACAGTCTAAAAAAGAAACATACGAGAGGCACCAGCAACAGCCACTGGAGGGATGCTGTGCTGGGGATGGATAGGGCCAGTTGCTCTCCTCCTGCTAAAGACAATCGCCACTTTTAAAAAGGTGCCTCTTCTGTTCAAGTTAGCAGGTTGAATATCAGTCAACAGTGTATGTAATGGTGGGTGGGGGGCGGGGTTCTCAGGCGCAGTTCTTGCCAAACGGAAGGAGCCAACATTCACTCCCACAAACCCACGCTGAGAACCACCCATCCATCATACCCAAGCAGGGCTTCTCTTGGGCTCGTCCCCAGTGCACAGAAGATGGCAGGGTTTTAAAATGCACCCGGACGCACACTGCCTTCAAAGACGAGAAGGGGCCGGCCAGCCCCTGCTATGGAGGCATCTCCTTGTCCAAGAGGGCCTCCCCGTGGGAGGCAAGAGAGGGAGCCCAGCTCTGATCCGGCATGGCAGGGACGCCACCCCGAGAAGCCCGGTGCTCTTGTCGGGTGGGAGCCTCTGCCTTGATCTGACGGGAAGGGATGCGATCAGACAGGACGGGCGCTCTCCCTTTCCTAGGATGGCCTCCCTCCACGCTCCAGACATCTAGGAGGGCGAGGGCTACCAACATCCCTTATTAGCAGGCACACATCCCTTGCTTCATTCAGCCCAACACGGTCTGTCCCTTCCGGGTGAAGAGGAGGGGGGCGCCAGGAACGTCACGAAAGGGGGTCCCAGGACAGGAGGAGAGCCGGTCTTGTGGTACAGCGTTCCCTCTAAATAGGGATTCCCAGGTGGGTTGTGGACTACAACTCCCAGAATCCCCAAGCAAAAGCCATTGCAGCTGGGGATTCTGAGAAGCCCCTCCTCCTCAATTTTGAGCCTGCTTTCATGCCAGTGACCATCAGCACACCTTATGACAGCAAATTCTATACAGTAATTATTAATAATAATTCCATACCGCCCTTCCAAAAATGGCTCAGGGCAGTTTACACCGAGAAATAACAAACAAATAAGATAGAACCCTGTCCCCAAAGGGCTCATATTCTAAAAAGAAACATAAGATAAGATAGACATGTTGTAGAATGACATGTTGTGGAACAACATAGGAACCTAGGAAGCTGCCATATACTGAGTCAGACCCTTGGTCTATCTAGCTCAGTATTGTCTACACTGACTGGCAGCAGCTTCTCCAAGGTTGCAGGCAGGAGTCTCTCTCAGCCCTATCTGGGAAATGCTGCCAGGGAGGGAACTTGGAACCTTCCCAGAGCGGCTCCATCCCTTGAGGGGAAGATCTTGCAGGGCTCACATGTGGTCTCCCATTCAAATGCAACCAGGGCAGACCCTGCTTAGCTAAGGGGACAAGTCCTGCTTGCTGCCACCAGACCAGCCCTCTCTGGACCACTCTGAATAGGTTTCCCTGCTTGATCCCAAGGATCAGTTAAACGAGAGAGGGAGAAGCACACCTCGCTGGCCACTTTCTTCCCACTATGCATCGTTTTAGAAACTTCAAAGATGCCCCCTGCCCACATACACCTTAATCTTTTTTCTAACCTCAAAAGGCCCCAAGTGCTTAAGCTGCTTATGGAACAGAGGAAGCTGCCTTATAGCAAATCAGACCTTAGTCCATCTAGCTCAATTTTGTCTACTCTGACTGGCAGCAGCTCTGTGAGGCTGCAGGCCGGAGTCTCTCTCCCAGCCCTACCTGGAGATGCTGCCAGGGACTGAACCCGAGACCTTCTCCCTACAAAGCAGATGTTCAACCACCGAACGACAACCTCATCCCCATAGGAACACAGGGAGCTGCTTCATACTGAGCCAGACTCTTGGTCCATCTCGCTCAGTATTGCCTACACTGACAGGCAGCCGCTCTCCAAGGTTTCAGGCAGGAGTCTCTCTCAGCCTCACCTGGAGATGCCACCAGGGAGAAAAACCCAGACCGCAGATGCTCTTCCATGGGGTTGTGCTCTCATCCCCTATGGGGAATATCTTGCGTTGCTGTTACCCATCCAAATTCAAACCAAGGTGGACCCTGCTCAGCAAAGGGGACCATTCATTCCCGCTACAACAAGACCAGTTCCCCCTCCTTGCAGGGAAGGTGCTCCCATTTCAGCTGCCCCTTTCCTGCTCTACAACATCCTTTTTGAGCTGGGACTTTTACACACAGCAGGTTTACTGGGAGGCTTTACTGAAAACTCGAAGTTGTCCCCAAAAACCGACGCAACTAGTGGGCTGTTTTAATGTCAGATATAAATCGGGCTACATTCCAGCGGGAAATGACTTGCCTAGCAAGCCAGAGGTTGCTGGTTCGAATCCCCGCTGGTGAGTTTCCCAGAATATGGGGAACACCTACATTGGGCAGCAGCAATCTAGGAAGGTGCTGAAAGGCATCATCTCATACTGCGCGGGAGGAGGCCATGGTCAACCCTTCCTGGATTCTACCAAAGACAATCACAGGGCTCTGTGGGCGCCAGCAGTCGACACTGACTCAACGGCACACTTCACTTTACACTCTTAATGTGCGGTGAAAAACCTGAATTGTGTGTGAAGTGCTCCCTGATAACTCACTGAGACTATGGGGTAAATCTGGCCGATATGTGAATGCACCCCCTCTATTCCGGAGCAGATGCGAGTTAGAGGGCTTTAAAAGCCCCGTGTGAAAAATGTCCAGGTGAAGGCAGCATTCTGGATGCGGCTGCCCCATTCCCCCAGAGGGAGGGATTGTGATCAGGGACCCCCAAATGTAGGCCGAGTTAGCCCACTAGCCAGCCATTCTCGGTGCACGCCGCCACCCCTCTGCCTCCCCCCAAATCCTTTCTGGCACCCAGGCAGAGGGCTCAGGAGAGAGGTGGGTCTCCTGTCCTTTGCACTGGGGGACGGAGAGAGCCCGGCTGCTGGGGAAGGAGCCTGCCTGCTCCTTACCGTCTCCAAACTGGCAGCGGGAAAGAGAGTCCTCTGGGGAGGAGATCTGTGGGGTGCTGGGCGTCCTGCTGGCCAGAGGGCTGGGGGAGCTCGCCACAGTCAGGCAGATTGGGGGGTGCCCACTTATGACCCTGGCCATAACACACACCCCACCCAGCCCGCCAGCGTCCAAGCAGGGATGAAGCCAGCGGCATGGGAGGGGCTTTTTCCCAAAGAGATCCCACCCCAATAATCCCCGCCCTCTGGCATCAGCGCCCGTCTTCCCAGGGTAATGATTTTGAAGACGGCTCATGCGCTGTTTACAGCTTAGGGGAGCTCCGTGAGCAAATACCAATTGCTATGGGCCAGATCCACGAGTGAGCATGCCGGGACACCGGTCAGGCGGCTGGGCGCTCTCCTCCCCGTCCGGTTCCTGGCCTGCGGAGCGCTTAAACCCAACGACAAGGTCAGGCCCCCACTCCTGCCGGCGAGGGCCGAAGGCGAGGAGCTGGATTCGGCTGGAAGCCGGGCGGGCTCTGCTCCCGACGGGACTTGTTCTTGCTTTGGGGAAACGTAGGGCCCGATCCTGCCGGCCTGCTTTGCCTTGCATCTCTGCGCGGGAGAGGCTTGGTGTTGAAACAATAAAAGCGGGACATTCAGGGAAGCCGCCCCCCCCCAATCAGTATATTCCCAAAGATACGGGGAGGTCTTCCAGCCACTGTTCTGCCTTTGCCGGAGTCAGACCCTGGGTCCACACCCCAGTCGGACAGACAGATAGGTACGTTTATTCGGTCACTGGCCAGCAAACACATCCGTCAGTTTCGACCAGGGCTGCTCCACTTCCGGCTCTCCAGCATTTTTGGGACTACAGCTCCCAGTGGCCAAAAGAGATTAGGGGGATTGCAGGTCAACATCTGCGGCGGGGGCAGGGGGGGGAGTTGAGTAGCCCTGGCCTACACTGACTGGCAGCGGCTTCTCCCAGGTTCCAGGCAGGAGTCTCTCCCGGCCCTACCTGGAGATGCGGCCGCAGATTGAACCCGGGACCTCCGGCATGCCAAGCAGGCGCTCTGTCGCTGAGCTCTGGCCCCATCCCCTTAGGAACAGAGGAAGCTGCTTTATATCAAGTCAGACCCTTGGTCCATCTAGCTCAGTATCGCCAGCCCTGACTGGCAGCAGCTCTCCCAGGTTTCAGGCAGGGGTCTTCCCCAGCCCGACCTGGAGATGCTGCCAGGGAGTGAGCTCTGGGTTTGAGGTGCGCTGCCTCTGAGCTCTGGCCCTGGCCCTTACAAGGAGTCTCTTACCCCAGACACGGCTCACACAGGCAGCCGCCCATCCAAATGCAAAGCAAGGCAGACGCCGCTCAGCAAAGCAGGCCCACTTGTGCTCGCTGCTGCCGGGCCAGCTCTCCTCCCCAGACGGACCTGTTGTGAACTTGTTGGGGAGGGCTCAGTCTCTTGTGCAGGAGCTGACACTCGGGAGTCAATCAGCTGAAATTCCTTGGGAGTGAAAAGAGACACACACACAGACAGCCAACTGCTAAGGGATGGGTGCAGAGAAGGCCTAGGGGGGCCCCGGAAGGCTGAGAGGGCAGGGAAATCCAACTCCTATTCCCAGCAGCAGCCAAACAGACAGATCCAGAATCTGACAAGGGAATGAAAAGCAACATCCCCCCTCCTCATATAACCCCCCAGCAACTGGTATGCACAGGTATACTTCTGCTGTACATGGAGGATTCATTGCTAACTGCAGAAGCAACAGTCCCCTGCATATAACCCCCCAGCAACTGGTATACTTCTGCTGTACATGGAGGGTTCATTCCTAACGGCTAATAAAAACACAGGATCCCTCACCCCGGAGCTATGGCCCCATGACGCCACGCCAGATTCCCGGCACCGCTGTGACTATTATGCCAGCACAGAAGGTCGGACTCTGCCTACTACTTGAGGCCCTCGTCTCGGCGGAGACTTCTCTAACACAGCCACGATGGCCGGCCGGAGCAGAATTCCCACGGGTCTAAGAGCAATTGTATTTCAGGCGCTGTGCCGTGGAGACCAAAGGGGGAGAGAAAAGAGCGCCTTAATGCAAAATTATTACAAGCGCCCCCGTTCTCACATAATTATCCTGGCATTCAAACACCAAACCAAAACAAACAGGGAGAAAAGCGTGCGGGGGGCGGGGGGGAGGGAGAGAGATAAAATAAAGCGAAGGAGCTGAAAACTGGCCTCGTGAGCAATATGAGAAGTGACACCAGGATGCAAATATCTTGTGGTTATGCGAAGAAATGCGCTCCGCTTCCCCCAGCCCTTCCTTTCATAAACAGCAACATGTTCCACTGGAACCAGAAAGGGGGTTGCAGCCAGTCAGTGGGGCTTGGATGCATCTCACCGCCGGGGGAGGCGAGGGGGAGCTGGTCTCCTTCCCAGGCACAGGAAAGGATGGATCCAAGAACCAAGAGGAAACCGTCTTTCCAAGAATAGGCTGGAGAGGAACAGGTTCGCCCTCTCTCTCTTTTTAACCTGTGCTAGGAATCCTTTGCCTGCGTCTTCGTAGGCAGAGCACTGAGAGCCGTTCAAGACAGGCCAGCTTGTTGTTACACTTACAACAACCCTGCAAGGTAGGTCAGTTTCGGAGGGGGCGAAATTCACTGGCGGAGACACTCCACAGCAGGGATTCTCAACGTTGGGGCTCCAGATGTTATTGGACTTCAACTCCCATAATCCCCAACCGAAGACCACTGGGGCTGGGGATTATGGGATGTGAAGACCAATACCATCTGGGGACCCAACACAGAATCCCTGCTCCAGAGGGCTGTTACCATCTCCCCCCCACCCCGCCCCAAAGCCACCTAGAATGATGCTTCGGGATGATGTACACTCTGACAGCCTTTGGCAAAAAAAAAAAAAAAAAAAAAGAGACAAAATTACGATCGCCCACTATGGCAGAACCTTTTGGGCTCAACTTTAATTTTTAGGTAGCTGGGCACGCAGGTGTTAGGTGGGAAATGTGCACTCGCCTACTTTATGGGGACAGAGCTTTCTCAGAAGCCTGTGGAACTCCCTTCCCCAGGACACTCCTCTGCCCCCTTCCTTTATCAGACTTCCATCAGCTAACCATATCCACCCTTTTTCACACCCTCTCCTCACTGCCCAATCATCTTCCATGAACAATTTGGTGGATAAAAGCCAAATAAGCTTTTACAAAAAAGCTTTTTGTAAAAGCTTTTTTTTTTTTGGTAAAAGCCAAAGAAGATCTTCAAGCCAAAAACTGCTTGGAGATCTTGCCAGCCCTGTTCACGTTCGCTTTGCTGCTGTTTGATTTGGGGGGCTCCCTTCTCACGCATGTTTCCTTGGTGGCATGCCATCTGACAGCCCCTTTCATGGTGGAAACACAGCTTATCAAAGTTGATACGAATTAAATAAAACATTTGACTCCACAAACGTGCCGGAGGGAGGCAAGCCCCCAACGCATATGTGGGGAAGGGACATACGTAAAGAGAACAGACATCTTAAATATGTCGCATTTAAACATCACACATTTAAAGTGCCCATCAGAGATGCTGGAAAGAGAGGACCAAAAGGGGGGGGGGAGCTGTGTCCTTCGGTTCAGTGTGACCGAGGCGGGAAGGGCGGGGGAGCAGAGAAGAGAGGCAGAAGGGATTATCGATGACCATTTTAAGGACTTAGGCCAAAAGGGAAGAAGCAAAATCCCTGGGAAATGGAAGATATTTGTAGGCGGATTAGTTCTCCGGGGCTGCACTATTTCTCTCCTTTTCTCAGACTGGGGACATAGTTGGGCTGTGTGTGTGTGTGTGTGTGTGTGTGTTTGCTTGCCCTTTGCCGGATTGGGAGACACAAGTGCCTATTGGAGAGGGGTGGGGGAAGAAGAACACAAAACAATGGAGACAAAATATTCAGGAGCTGTTCTGCCTTGAAGGGGTTCTGTGTGACTCAGAAGCTTGCAATCATAGGTGACATGCATGACAGTACATATTCCCCTCTCACTTCAAGGCCAGCACGGCAACGGGTGTCTCTCCCGTATTACTGGGTTATTTGTTTGGGTTTTATCCGGGTTAGGTGGCATTAAACAATTAATAAAACTGAAAGTGTCCAAGGCTAGAGCAGAGTCTGAAAGCTCTCCCCTTCCCGCAGTCTCACACATATGGATCTGAGGAGGGCAGAGTCCGGCGGGTTTGAGCCACATATTGCAGATGAGAGGCTGAGAGCAGGGTGACTGGATTAAGGACACCCCCGTGAAGAACATAGGAAGCTGCCTCTTACTGAGTCAGGCCGCTGGTCCAGCGAGCTTAGTATGGCCCGCACTGGCTGGCAGCAGCTCTCCAGGGTTGCAGGCAGGGGTCTTTCCAGCCCTCACCTGGGCGTTTTTCACACAGCAGGCTTCACCACAGGGTTTACTGGGAGGCTTTTCTGCAAGTTCCAAGTTGCCCCCAAAGACTAACACAAAACAGGGTCTCTGCCCTGAGGAATTTACAATCAGATGGACACTGGGGGGAAGGCCCCAGAGGAAAGGAAGAAGGGGTGGGATAAACGCAGCTGTGCTCAAGTTACCGCTGAACGTGACCCGACCTAATATTTGGAGAAGAATCTGGACATCCCTGCTCCAGCCAAACATCAAGAGGAAATTCGAGGGGCACGGAAGAGTTTCGATCCGAACTCGCGAAACGCGACGGGGAATTCCACAGATCTAGTTACACACCTTTGGGCTTCATCTTGGCAGGAGACTCAGACTAAGGCGCTGAGGCAAAGGGGAGCAGATCTCGGGATGCTTCAGGTCCACACCCCCAGGCCTCGAGTGCCCCGAATATTCCTGGAGAGACTCAGAGAGCGGCTGCCTCCCTTGTGATCTGTCTGCTCCCTTCCCAAAGTACATTTCACACATCCCACCCCCTTTCCAAAATCATGGAAGAAGTGAAGACTGGTAGAAGCGCCTCTTCCTCCAGGATGGAGTCCAGCTCCTCCCTCTTCGACGGAGTCCAGCAGCTGGCCCTCTATACCTCCGTGCTATTGCAGGATCCCAGCCAGAGGGGGGTCCTTCTTCGCCCTGCTGTGTGCAGGGCCCTTGGGGACTGATCCCGAGACCTTGTGCTCTGCCCCACAGGGCCATGGCCCCTCTGAAGGGAACTGCCTGGGCTCACAGGCCAGGGGTGTCTACTCTTGGCTCCCCAAACATTGTTGGACTACAACTCCCATCTGCCTGGCCATTGTGGCTGGGGATGATGGGCGCTGTAGTCCAACTGGGGTGCCTACCATGTATTCTCATTCAGTGTTGCTGGTCCCCACTGGCAGCCTCTCTCCAGGCAGCGACCCATCTCCTTCAGTGTTGCTGGTGCCCACTGGCAGCCTCTCTCCAGGCAGCGACCCATCTCCTTCAGTGTTGCTGGTCCCCACTGGCAGCATCTCTCCAGGCAGGGGCCCATCTCCTTCAGTGTTGCTGGTCCCCACTGGCAGCATCTCTCCAGGCAGGGGCCCATCTCCTTCAGTGTTGCTGGTTGCCACTGGCAGCATCTCTCCAGGCAGGGGCCCACAAATTTAGGCATCGCTCACCAGCCAGCCATTCTTTGTGGTCGCCACCCACCCCTTCTCTGCTCTCAGATCCTTTTCTGGCACAGGACGTCGATGAGCATTCCCTCTCCTATTGCTCCTTGCCTCGTTCAAACATGACAGGGGGTACGGGACCTGTGGTGAGGAGATCTGTGCGGTGCTGGGTGTCCTGCTTGCCAGGCGGCAGGGGGCACTCGCCTTGGGCGAGCTGACAAGTGGGTTTGTAGATGCCAGTCTCCAGCTTCCCAAACAGACGCAGCTCTTTCCCAGCTGAGATCCCGTTTCGGCGGAGACGCTGCCAGGGACCCAACCGGACCGAGGAGCTGCTTTGTCCCTGAGAATCAGATCCCCCATTCCCAAGTTGAGATTCAATTAGTCCCCCTACCAAAGCATTGCAGTCTGGGGTCCGTCCCTTTACCACTTCACTCCAAACACTGCTGGAACGGCTCTGGCCATCTCCGCAGCTTCTCTTCCGCCTCCCTTGTTCTCCCTTCAGAATCCCGCATCTGGGCAAGTAGGGGGCTCTTTGGCCCTTCGTAGCCGCCGAGGAACTGGACCCAGAGGAGCCGCCGGGGAAGAGACCCCTTGCTGGCCCTCCCAGGAAGGGCACGGCAGACAGCAAGCGCCGCGTCTGGAGCCCATTAATTCTCGCCCGGGAAACAAGGGCAGTAAATGTTAATGTCGAGGCAAGGCAACAAGGCCGTGTGGATATTAAGAGTAAATAATTAAAGGGCGCTGGGATCCGGGTCGTAAACGCAGGGCGATTCAATATGCAGGGACTGTCGGCCAGCTGCAAGGAAGGTTTCCCACTCAAAACACAGCCCAGGGAGCACGTCAGAGAGGGATGAAAAATAGAAAGCTCCCCGCTGTGCCCAAGGAAGAGTGCAGTGTAGCTTAAAAGCTTACACCCAAGTAAGAAATATCGCCTTAATATCTTTGCCAGACAACTGCACCCTCGACATAAATGGAAAAGGACCCCACCGGGCAGGATTAGGCCCTCCAATTTAGAGGATGACGCATTTTCCTAGAAGATGCTTTTGTGCAGGAAATGGGTATTGCTTTGCATGCTGAAGGTCCCAGGTTCACTCCCTGGCAGCATCTCCAAGTAGGCCTGGGAAAGACTCCTGCCAGAAATCTTAGGGAGCTGCTGCCAGTCAGTGCCGACAATACTGAGCTAGAGGGAGCAATGTCCTGACTCGGTATAAGGCAGCTTCCTATGTTCCTATGAGCCGTATTCAGACATTAGGCTGTACGTGGAGGCATCTGTGCACATGTACAGTGTCAGTGTACAGAGCCAGTGTGGTGTAGTGGTTAGAGTGCTGGACTAGGACCGGGGAGACCCGAGTTCAAATCCCCATTCAGCCATGAGACTAGCTGGGTGACTCTGGGCCAGTCACTTCTCTCTCAGCCTAACCTACTTCACAGGGTTGTTGTGAATGAGAAACTCAAGTATGTAGTACACTGCTCTGGGCTCCTTGGAGGAAGAGTGGGATATAAATGTAAAAATAATAATAATAATGTACATCTCTATTTGTCTATGTCTGTACGTCTCTTCACATTAAAAGTGAACCCGAGTGCAGACTCCCTCAAACGCAAGGTACAGATAGAAAGCACACTTTTTTACTATGTCGAATGTGTGTGTGAACAGCTACACACTGTACGGGATGGGCCGCACCTCAGCGGCAAAACATCTGCCTTTGCACGCAGAAGGTCCACAGTTCAATCCCTGGCAGCATCTCCATTTCCGCCTGGGAAACACTCCTGCCTGGAACTTTGCAGAGCTGCTGCCAGTCAGTGTAGACAATACTGAGCTAGATGGGCCAAGGGGCTGACTCAGTATAAGGTGGCTTCCTAAGTCCCAAGATAATCACACCTGTCTATTTCACCGCCGCTGTCTATTTCACCAGCAAAAGTGTCTATTGCACATCTGTCTATTGCACCTGGAGACCACCACAGGTCTGTTTCACAGGCAGATAATCATACCTTTCCATTTCTTCTGCAGAAGCCGATTGTACAGAGAAATCGCCACGCATGCACTCGACACGCAGACGTCTCCTGCACCTCCAGGTCACCACACATGGTTATTGCACCATGTGTACCCACAAAGGGGACTCACAATCCCGCCCCCCTTCCCCAAATATCAACCTCATTCCCTCTCGACAACCTAACCTCATGATTTCTCATTTAGCTGCCCATCCCCGGCAGGAGAGCGAGGCCTTGATTGGTTTTGACACCAATCTCACAACAAATTTAGCACCTCATTTCCCAGCCCGATCAAATATTCCACCTCGATTATCTCCCAGCCACCCAGACAGGGCGTTTCGCATCCAAACGAGCGGAAAACACCTTAGCCAGACGTCAGACTCAATCAGTTTCACTTTCCGGGTCTCTGCAAGAAACTGGGGGACGAGGTGGCGGCAGGAAGGGACCCGAGAGGCGGAGAGAGCAAGCCGAGGCCTTGGGGTAGGCAGGCAGTGGCGGAGAGACAGGAAGAGGCGGAAAGGCCGTTTCAAACCACGATGTGCCTTTTTAACAGACTGGGCTGGGCTCATTTTAAGTGCAGGGGTGCTTCTGAGTCTTACCCGCTTGGCAGCAGTGGGGATTTCTCCCCTTTCCCCTAAAAACCGGAAAGAGGTGCACACTGCTTAGGAACATAGGAAGCTGCCTTCTACTGAGTCAGACCATCTAGCTCAGTATTGTCTTCACAGATTGGCAGCAGCGGCTTCTCCAAGGCTGCAGGCAGGAATCTCTCTCAGCCCTGTCTTCGAGATGCTGCCAGGGAGGGAACTTGGGACCTCCTGCATACAAGCAGGCAGGTGCTCTTCTCAGAAAAGCCCCATCCCCTAAGGGGAATATCTTACAGTGCTCACACATGTAGTCTCCCATTCAAATGCAAACCATGGTGGGCCCTGCTTAGCAAATGGGACACATCGTGCTTGCTACCACGAGGCCAGCTCTCCTCCCATGAACTACTTCCTTGGGGAGTGGGGCCTGGCAGAGCTGGGCCTCATTCTGCATGGTGCAGAGGATCTGGACAGAGAGAGGCTTTTCTCTTTGAAAATGGGCAGGGCAGACGAAAGGTATCCCCCCTTCAGTTTTCACAGTTAATGTATGGCACGGGTTCTTAGACTTGGGTCCCCAGGTACTGCTATACTACAACTCCCATCATCCTCAGACACAGTGGTCAGAGCGGATGGTGGGAATTGTAGTCCGGTGACATCCAGGGGCCCATGTTTGAGAAGCTCTGATGTACAGCATTTGCTGTTCAAAGATGTGGCAGTAGTCATTAGCTGGGATTGACAAATCCCAGGTGCCGGGGAGTCATGGCACCTAGAAATTTTTAACTGTGACCCCTAGAGCCGGGTATTCAGAGCTTCCGTTCTTTAATAAAATCTGGATTAGTCCCAGACAGCCCTGTTTCTGTTCTAAGTATGTTACCTGCAGAAAGGAAAAAGAGGAGTCCCTTCACTCCGCCTCCACAATGCCTATCACCAAGTCCAGCAATTTTGCCAAATTCCCACTGTCTGGCTCCTAAATTTCCAGGCTGGCTCCTAGAAATCTGCCAAAGCCTGGCTTTGAGTTGCAAAGGGGATTAGACATATTTGCAGAGGCAGAAGTGGAACCACCATGTTTAGAGGCAGTGTACCTTTCCCAGATGCTGGGGAGATCCAGGGGAAGAAAGCTACTGCCTTCAGACGCTGCTTGTGGGACTTCAGCTGGTGGGAAGCCAAATGTTCCCATCGTGTGGGAGGTAGGATGCTGGACCCCATCTCGGTCTGATCCAACAGGGCTCTTCTGATGATGTCCTTAGAAGGTTATGTGGTTCCTCCATGTGCAGACACAGTCTACCTCTGAATACCACCAGCTGTGGAGCAGGAGCAAAAAGAAAGCCGCCATCTCCCCTGCCCTGCTTAGTGAACTTCCAGAGACATCTGGGTGGCTACTGTGGGAGGCAGAATGCGAGGGCTTTTGGTGACTCCGTGTTTTTAACACCGTGGGAAGCGCTTTCCCGTCCTGGAGCGGACTCCTCCTTCAAAGGGCCAAAGTGTTGGGCTGGGAGCTCCCCACTTTAAGGGCTACTGTTGGCCCCCCGAAATGGCTGGGAGCCACCGTTCAGGCACAGAGAGAGACTGCAAGCCTCGCCAGCAGGTCAAGTCAAATGCCGCGTCTTCGTTGAGCGTGGAGAGGCCGCTGCAGGGTGACACAATGACCCATCCGGGGAGACAGGCGCTGCCAAGACACACAGCCCCCACGCAGGGCCCGGCAGAAGTGGATCTCTGGCTGCCAGCGGATTCCTGGGAGTTGCAGCAGCCACCGCAAGGAACCAGATTCACAGATTCATCAGACCACACACACACACCCCGTGGGGTCCGTGCATTGGACAACAACTCCCAACACCCCCCCACATTCAGCCAGTGTTGGACTACAACTCCCATTATGCCCAGCCACAACACTTCATAGCCCAACAAGATCTGGGGCCCCCTGCCAGAACACTCTATGGGGCGGCAGCTGTCTCCGGACTAAGAATGCCCATTCGGGGGGGGATTTACATCCGAATCAGAGGGCACGGAAAGGGGCGAAGGTGGGATCCAGACAGAGCTTCCACAGCAGATCTTTCCCAGGCAAAACTTGGGGGGGGGGCTCATTTAAGGTGTTGGATCTCTGGGGCCAGGCCTGCAGACAGATCAGGGTTCCCTCTCCCAGGGATTCCCAGATGTTGTTGACTACAACTCCCCGAATCCCCAAGCAAAAGCCACTGCTGTAGTCCACAACATCTGGGAATCCCTGGGAGAGGGACCATCGCCCCAGATCCAAGGTTTGACCCTCCTCCTCCTCCTCAGGGCCTTCTGGGGAAGGTGCCGCCTCTCAGGTTTGCTTCCGGGGTTCTTTTGCCAGAAACAAAGGGGTTGGGCAAAGGCTGTGCTTCCCACGGCCCATCCTCAGAACCATGGACCTTTCCCTTTGTAGGTTGCGTGAAGCATGGAAAAGGCCAGACCACCGCGGGAACCTTCGCTTGGCTTGAGAAGAGCCTGCTCTTGGCCCCACCTCCTTACTCATCTAGCTCCTCCCACAGCACCAAGCCCCTCCCCTTGCTTCATCAGGCCCCTCCCCTGAGCTCTCGTGACTCCACCCCTTGCCTTAGGCCTGAGACCCAAGAAGCCCACCTGCACACCTCAGGGCACGTGGGAAGAAACCTGAGTCTAGCATGCATGAGCACCACCCACATCTCTCTCTGGGGCGGAGGAATAGACTGCGATGATCTCCTCTAACACATCGGGAGGACATCTCCTAGCGTTGCTGGAGACCCTCCACAATCATTTCTCACCAAAGCTGCAGACAGCCCCTTTCGCCTGTACCCCATCTCGGGTTCCCAAGCTCCTCCAATCTGGGGCGGTTTCGGTGACCAGCGGTAGCTATAAAGAAATCTTAAACTGACTACAAAAAACTTAATTTTAGAAAAGTAAACGAAATCCCAAGCAAGGCCCTGCTGCATCAGACTCAACGTTTTCCCAGGGCTCCAACTTGGGTCTCCACCCAGTTGTTTTGGGCTCCAAATCCCTTTCCCGTGGCCATTGTGGCAGGGCATGATGGGAGTTGGAGTCCAGCAACGTCTGGGGTCTTGAGCATGGCTTGTCCCCTTTCCTAAGCAGGGTCCGCCCTGGTTTGCATATGAACGGGAGACTAGAAGTGTGAGCACTGGAAGATCTTCCCCTTAATGGATGGAGCCACCCTGGGAAGAGCATCTAGGTCCAAAGTTCCCTCCCTGGCAGCATCTCCAAGATAGGGCTGAGAGAGACTCCTGCCTGCAACCTCAGAGAAGCCGCTGCCAGTCTGTGAAGACAACACTGAGCTAGATCAACCAATGGTCTGACTCAGTATACGGCAGCTTCCTATGTTCCTAAGCTGGGGACGCTCTGCTGGAATTCATCCGGCCTCCCGCAGCAGCCAACGAGATGCCTCTGGGAAACCCATGAACAGAGGATGAACCCACAAGGAAGGCCTCTCTTCTGCTGCCTACTCTCCAGGAACGGACGGCATGTTGCCTCTGAACATGGAGGTTCCACACAGCAATCAACCCTATCCCAAACGCTTTGGGCACTCAACCCACACAGCTTCCCTTCATTTCTCCAGGCCTTGCGCACTGCCCATTGTGGGGTGGGGGTCATAGATGGCATGCGCAGTCACTTTCATCCCAACACACAAGTGTGGGGATAGAACGCTGCATTGTTACAAACCTCAGTAATATCCCTAAAGTTTTCAGAGAGCCCATCCGGATCTTGAATTCCCGCCCCGAGAGGAGAGCTGGTTTTGTGGTCACAAGCATGAATGGTCCCCTTTCCTAAGCAGGGTCTGCCCTGGTTTGCATTTGGATGGGAGACTACATGTGTGAGCACTGATATTCCCCTCAGGGGATGGAGCCACTCTGGGAAGAGCATCTAAGTTCCAAGTTCCCTCCCTGGCATTTCCAAGATAGGGCTGGGAGAAATTCTTGCCTGCAACCTTGGAGATGCCGCTGCCAGTCTGGGTAGGCAATACTGAGCTAGATGGACCAAGAGTCTGACTCAGTATGAGGCAGCTTCCTCTGTTCCTAAGAAGTCCAGCCCACAAGTCCAGTTTCCCATTTCTGCCACGGGACCTCACCCGAGCCCCTTTGTGACCCCTAACCAGCGGCCCCTCCCAGCATGACGGCAGAGCCAAGGAGAACCTGGCCATCCAATTCTCTGCCAGGAGCGGAGAAGCAATTTGAAGAGGCAAGGAGCAGACATACATCAAGGCCCTGCCATATTCATCATCCAAATCAATTTTTTAAAAAGAAAGGACTCCGCATTTCCATTCGACGCCCTCTCTTCTCCATGGCAATATCCGAAGATGGAGAGGAGCGGAAAGAAAGATTGGGGCGGGGGGAGAGAGAAGTGATCCCAGACCCAGGAGTGCAGGAGGAAACCATAATTAGTCCAGAAAAACAGACGCCCGCATAAAAATTTTTCAATTAAAATTGTGTCGGGAGGAAGCATAAATACAGAACGGCTTGACGCAGGGAAACTGCCTGCTATTTTTCCTTCTCAGAGTGTCCTAAATATCCCCCGCCTAATAAATAACGGTAACAACAATAATATTCACGACAAGACCACTGCCCGTGACCCTGGGCTCAGGAAACCCAGGTACAGAATTCCACAACATTTCCAACACCAGGAAAAGATACCGATAACACGGGAACCGAAGGGATGACGACCGAGAAAGCAGTGGTGGGGGGGAGATAAGAGACCCTAAAATAAATGAATAGCTTTACTGCATTGTAGCAAACAGTTCAATTTGTCTAGAGAGCGAGCGAGAGAGAAATGCTTGCGGGGAAAGGACGGGCAGATAATCTCGCAGGCTGCTCTCACGAAGCTCCCCCTTCTGAATGGATGCAACTCAGCGCTTTGACGGAGGAATTGTATTCAGTGGGCATTCCAGGATATGAAACTGGGTTTTGACAACTTTAGGACGCTGCCATACAGAGTAAGACCCTTGGTCCATCTAGCTCAGAACTGCCCACACTGACTGGCAGCAGCTCTCCAAGGAATCTCCAGCATCTCTCCAGGAATCTTTCCCCGCACTAGCAGGAGATCCCAGGGAATGAACCTGGGACCTTCTGCATAAAACACACATGCTCGGCCACTGAGCTAGGGGTGCACCCCTTCCGGACACATGGTTTAAGACGCTGGTCACAGCAGCCTCCCAAGAGCTAACTGGCTTGGAGATGGTGAGGAGTTACAGGACCCACAGTTTGCTGAATATACACCCGGGTTCAAGGATGCAGAACTTGAACTCAGAACCTGGTGAGCAAATGGCATCATGCTGGCCCCGCAAATGGCATTGATGCCATTTGCGTGCCGACGCCGCACGAGGGATGCTGGCAGCAGCATCTCGTCACCATGGCAGGCGCCACATGGTAGATCTTTACAGAGTGCAGTGCTGCGATGGGGCGGCAGAGGCTCACAGACGGAGGAGCAGGTAGGACCTTCCTGCCTCCTCTTAAGGGGACCCCTCCCCGCCCCGCATGAAGTATTTTGTGCACATCCCTAGAAAACACCGATTTCATGGGAGGAGAGCTGCTCTTAGGGTAGCAAGCATGGCTTGTCCCCCTTTGCCCTGGTTTGCATTTGAATGGGAGACGACACGTGTGAGCACTGTAAGATATGCCCCTCAGGGGATGGAGCCACTCTGGGAAGAGCAGAAATTTCTAAGTTTCCTCCCTGGCAGCATCTCCAAGAGAGGGCTGAGAGAGATTCCTGCTTGCAACCTTGGAGAAGCTGCTGCCAGTCTGTGTAGGCAATGCTGAGTCAGATGGACCAAGGGTCTGACTCAGTATACAACAGCTTCCTATTCAGCCTGCTGGAAACTCAGAGAGAACTCTTGCAGCTGTGGATGTAGCTGGATGGCAGGGAGCCGGCTTCCCTGCAACAGGGACTTTCCAGATGTTGCTGACTACAACTCCCATCACCCACAGTCAAAGGCAGGGTGGAGGATGGGAGTTGTAGTCAACAACATCTGGGCAACCCCTGCTAGAGCAAAGACTTGAGGGGGCGGCTGGGGTGGGAATGGTGGGGGCTGCGGCCGCAATGCCACTGTATCTTAAGGAGGGCATTGCAGAACTGGAGAAGGTGCAGAAGTGGGCAGCCCAGAGGATCGGAGGCCTGGAGCACCTTCCTGATGAGGCAAGGCTACCGCATCTGTGGCTTTTTAGTTTGGAAAAGAGGCAACAACAGGGAGACGTGCTCGAGGTGCATAAAATGATACCTGGCGTAGAGATGGTGGACAGACATTTTTCTCCCTCTTTCCTGACACTAGAACCAGGGGCCATCCCATGAAAACTGAAGGCTGGGGAAATACTTTTTCATACAGCACATAGTAGATCTATGGAACCCTCTGCCACAGGATGTGGTGATGGCCACTAGCTTGGATGGCTTTCAGAGGGCCTTCGACAAAACTCATGAAGGACAGCTCTATCAATGGCTACTAGCCTGGTGGCTACAGGCCACCTCCAGCCTCAGAAGCAGGATGCCCCTCAATCCCAGTTGCAGGGGAGCAACAGCAGGAGAGAGGGCATGCCTCCCTTTCTTGCCTGTGGGCTTTCTAGAGGCATCCAGTGGGCCACTGTGTGGAACAAGATGCTGGACTAGATGGGCCTTCTTAGGCCTGATCCAGCAGGGCTGCTCTTAAAGTAAGGGAAACGAGGAGGGCAGATTTTGGCCCAGATTTGGAGCATCTCAGGCGCCGCCAGAAGGGAAGAGCCCCCCTTCCCACAGAGCAAGGCCAGCTCTGGGCTTCGCCCCAGTCAGCAAATGGGGCCCACCATATGTTGCCTCTGGGCCCCAATCCGGCCACAAGAGAGGGTTTCTTTCCCACATGGAAGCGAGGCAGAGACAAGATGCCCCCAGCCATTCCGATGCCGCAGGCGCACTTTTGCTGTGCTTTATGAAGTGCCTTTTGTTTAAGAGACGTCAGGAGATTCAGGTGGGTACTAAGGATTTATTTTGCTCCGACTTGCCCATTTCATTTATTCCGAAATTTGTATTTATTAGCTGCCTGACACATCGGCAGATTGTTGCGATGTTTAGTATTCCCGTGGTGGCTGGTTATTTTCTCCTCTCGTTTTCCAAGTACATTTGTAACGTTTTGAGGAACTGTAAATAAACGCTTCCAGAAGCAAGGACATTGCCCAAAGCACAGGCTCGAATTATCGACAGGGGGCGTAAGGATGCCCTTAATGAAATACACAAACTACACACACACACACACACACACACACACACACACACACACACCAGTTGTTAGCCCAAAAGCTAAGCTGCTTCTCAGCCTTTTGGCTAACTTCAAGGGGAGTATCTAAGCTGTTCCTACTGAATTGCACTGTTTCCTCATTGTTCCTCTAAAGTAGGCCTGCTCAGCTCTGCCCACCACCCTCCCAGCTGCTTTTGGACTACAGCTCCCATAATCCTCAGCCACAGTGGCCAGTAGCCAGGGATTATGGGAGTTGTAGGCCAACAACTGCAGGAGGGCCAAAGTTGAGCAGGCCTCCTCAAAGGTGTTCAGGGTGACCTAGGCAGGAGCAGCCTGGTTTATGCTCCCAAGAACTCGTGTAGCTAGCAAGCGAGCGAATGTGCGTACATAACTTGTCCCCCGATGGCTAAGCGGAGACTCGAAATCAGCTCTCCCCAGTTCGAGTCCCAAACTCTCCCCCCTGCAATATATCACAAAGCCTTGGGTGCAACCCCTTGGTGCCCATAATGCTGCACAACCAAGTCTAAGAAGTTACAATGTGTGGATTCCGGCTAGACATTAGAGATTGTCCCAACTATAAGAGAGGTACACCAGTGGAACAGCTTGCCTCATGCAGTGGTGGGCTCTCCTCCTCTAGAGGCCTTCAGACAGAAGCTGGACAGCCATCTGCAAGAGATACTGGAGCGGATTCATGTACTGAGCCGGGGGTGGACTAGAAGGCCTCCAAGGTCCCTTCTGACTCCAATTCTACACCAGGGCTGCTCAACGTTGGCCCTCCTGCAAATGTTGGCCTACAGCTCCCACAATTCCTGGCTACTGACCACTGTGGCTGGGGATTATGGGAGCTGTCGTCTAAAAACAGCTGGGAGGCCTAAGTTGAGCATGGACACAAAAAACCAACATATTCTTTCTACGCTTAGCTGCCTCAATTTCCTTCCCTGTTCTCGGCTGCCTCCCTTGTGCTGAATGATATTGTAAGCCACTCGGGGCAGGGACCCACGTTCTTTGTGCTCTGCAAAAACACCCCCCACAACTGATGGTGCATAGATCACCGCAGCTGCCCCCCTCAAAACCATTTGGTTTTAGGCAAAACTTGGTGGCATTTGTGGGGAGGTCCCCCCAAGAGATTGCCTGCTTCTCGGGCAATTTGGAAAAACCGAAATGAACCACCGTGGGCTGGCGTGTGGGCCACCATTTTAAGGGTCACGGAGTTGCATTTCTCTCCCTGTCGGAAAGGTGCGTGAAGAGCAGGAAGGGGTGGGAGGGGAAGAGGCCAAAGGCCCCGTCTGGCCCGCTCCCCTCCCCAGAGAATCCCACGCAGCAGATTTCTAGTTATCTGGCTTCCTGCTTGCCTGCTGATAAAACAAAGACACTTCTGGAGGGGGGCCTCTCCGGAGCGGGGAAGCAAGGAGTCCTCTCCAGAGACCCAGGGGACACGGAGCTACCACTGTGAGCTTGCAGCTGGTTCGCAGGGGGCACCCCAGAGCTTGGGGTCTCTGAGCTGCAGCAGGCACCAATGCCCCTCTGGGGAAGAGGCACCTGCATGCAGAAGGGCCCAGGTTCCCTCCCTGGCAGCATCTCCAGGGAGAGCTGGGAGAGACTCCTGCCTGCAGCCTTGGGGGAGCCGCTGCCAGTCTGGGGAGACAGTGCTGCGCTAGCTGGACCAAGGGTCTGACTCAGTATACGGCAGCTCCCTAGGCTGCGATGGGGTTAAACTCCATCTCCAGGACTCCCAGCGCTGGAATCCCAGCTCCTCCTCCTCCTCCATTCCTGGGCCCTGGGAGAGAGTCTTTCAGACCCTCCCTCCCTCCTCGCCTCCTTTTATAAATCGGAGGCCAGAGGAATCCAATTATCTCCCAAGCCCAACGGCGGCCTCCTCACACACGCCCGGCCCTCCCCCACCAGCACGGCCTTGCGAGGTAGTATGCCAGAAGGGAGCAGTTTCAACAGAGGCGGGACCCCAAAGCCCAGCCTCAGTTCCAGGGGGCTGTTCCCCATAGTCGGCAGGCCCATCTCCAAAGGAGTGCGAGGAGGGAAGGGAAGGGGACCGACGTGTCCGTCCGTCCCCCCCACCGTCTCGGCCTCATTAGCGCAAACTTCCACCTGCCTGGCTCCATCACTTGGGGGGAGAAGCACCCTTACAGTGCCAGGGGGTGGGTGGGTTTGAAAGAAAACGCATGTGCAGGCACAAACACACACACACACTTTTTGGCAGTTTAATCCCCCTGAAAGGATTCAGCCAGGCAGAAAGACAAAAGGCGTCTGGGGCTGGGAAAGACGGGAAGAAAGGAGGGCAAAGCGGGGGGGGGAGGAGAGCCAAGTGTGTGTGTGGGGGGGGTATGTGCACAACCAGTGAGCGTGCATGCGCACACCCCAGTGCATGAATGGGACGCTGCACTTCAGAAACAACAACGCGGCACGTCAGCCCCCGTTTCTGGCTAGCCCCACGGCTTTAGCAGCCGGGGCCCTGTTCTGCACACGTCCTGATCCGCAGGGTGAGTGGTCGCCCCCCATCTGGGAAATGGGGCTTTAGGCATACGCATGTTGATGTAATGCACTGCTTCTTAAAAGTAGAAATTTTTTTTTATTTTTTATTTTGCTTCTCTCGGTCTCAGCGGCCCTTAAGTTGAATATTTCTGGGTAGTTTTTATTTGATTGATTGATTGGATTTGATTTCTATACCACTCTTCCAAAAATGGCTCAGGGCAGTTTACATAGAAAAATAATAAATAAATAAGATAGATCTCTGTCCCCAAAAGGCTCACACAATCTCAAAATAAACATAAGATAGACACCAGCAACAGCCCCTGGAGGGATGCTGTGCTGGGGAAGGACAGGGCCAGTTACTCTCCCCCTGCTACATACAAGAGAATCACCACGTTAAAAGGTGCCTCTTTGACCAAGACTTTGTACCATTCTGCACAAACTTGGTATTGGAATCCCTGATACAGAGTCACTCCGATTCGGTTCTTTATTCAGTCACTGACCAGAGGAAAAGGGTTTGGGAAAAGGCAATACATCGTAATATCAAAAAACATCAAAGCATAGCAAATTACATCCAACAACCATAATGCAGGAAAGTGAAGAGGCTGCAGAAAATACCATAAGTGGCCTAAGCCTATAAGCAGCCAGAAGAAATCTGGCCACGTTGTATGTAGCCACAGCATCTCGATCCAACAGTAAATAACTAATACAGGATTCATCTGAACGGCCAGAACCATTTAAAAAATAAAATTGGAACAAGAAGAGCAACCTGAAAGAAGTCATAAAATTTACAGTACAGTAAAATATGAGTCATTGAGACTCAACCACTTTATCTCCACATGGACCAGGAATAAGGGACCTTTTTGTGCATGCCCTAGAAAATAACGCCGATATTGAACTGGGGTGGTGTCAAGCAGGCTAGCCCAGGGGGGCAAAAGACATTTGGCTCCACTCCATGTCACCATTTTGCGCGTGGCTCCATTCCCCCCACACGTTGTGCACCTGGATTCAATAGGTGGACCACTAGGTTCTCGGAAATAAAAAGGAGAAAAAGAAGGCCAACAAGTAGGGTTAGCAGGCCTGAAGTCGGCTTCAGGCAACGTGGTGTAGTGGTTAGAGTGCTGGACTAGGACTGGGGAGACCCGAGTTCAAATCCCCCTTCAGCCATGAAACTAGCTGGGTGACTCTGGGCCAGTCACTTCTCTCTCAGCCTAACCTACCTCACAGGGTTGTTGTGAGCAGAAACTCAAGTATGTAGTACACCTTCCTTGGAGGAAGAGCGGGGTATAAAATGTTTTTTTAAAAAGTCTGCCCAATGTTACGTTGGACCACAACACCCATCATCCCCTGCCACAGTCCCTGAGGCAGGGGCTGATAGAAGGTGAAGTCCAACACCACCTGGGGACCCAAGGCTCAGAATCCCTGCTGTAAGGTGAACAAACCTGCTTATGCAGTGGGCTCTGGCCCCAGAAGTTGGTCTGTGGGGGGGCTCCACCCCAGATGTGCTCGGAGTGCTGCCCCCTGACGCAGGAGTCCCGCCCAGATGCTCAGCTGGAGAGTCAGGAAGGAGAGGCTACTCTGAGCGGGCCTCCCTCGAACGCTGTGGCCTGGCCATGCTCCAGCGCAGCAAGGCCTGGCCTGAACACCTTGTGGCTCCCGGGGCTAGACACCAGCCACCAGCCACGTCTCGTGGCCTGCCAAGGACTTGGCAACCGCCCCCCCCCCTTCCCACTTGTGCCAGCACACACAGGTTTGACGGAGTCCCCGGTGGGCGGCATTTGGCACGGCTGCTGGCACGTCATGCAGGCCAGCTTTGCGCCAGCCATGTGCGCCCACAGCGACCACCACCGGGGGCCGGCCTTCCCCCTGCTGGCACGGAGGCCCATGCTGCGCAGCCCAGCTGCCTGCCCAACCCCTTCACTCTGCACTGCCTCCCGGCTGTTTCTGCCGCGGACAAAGAGGGACCTTCGAGCCGCTTCTGGGTGCCCGGAGAGCCCGGCTTCCTGAGCACGGGCACAAAAGCAGATGAAGAAAAACGCACACAGCGGAGTTGGAGTACCGAGCCACCCAGCCGAGGAAGCTGCCATATACTGAGTCTGGCCCTTGGTCCATCTAGCTCAGTATGGTCTACACAGACTGGCAGCGGCTTCTCCAAGGTTGCAAGCAGGAATCTCTCTCAGCCCGATCTTGGAGATGCTGCCAGGGAGGGAACTGGGAGCCTTCTGCACGCAAGCAGGCAGGGGCTCTTCCCAGAGCGGCCCCACATCGCAAAGGACACAGCAGGGCAGACAGACAGAGAAGCAATCGTGCCTTCGGGATGGCGTCTTCAGTGAGGGCCGGCCTCGTGAACGATCCAACTGGCCAGGTTTGTGGCTCACCAGGCTCTGAAGACACACACACACACACCATGGACTGTGTCACAACATGCACATGAGGTCGCTTCGCAAGACTGCCCAAACTCTTCCAGAAAAACCCGCCCATGGCGGTTCTTCTCACACGTCCCCACTGCATTATTAAACTTACACACACATACGTATGTACTGGACACACAGCAGAGGGGAACCTAGAAAGCGGCCTTGGTATAAGGCAGCTGACTTGATACAGGCCCACTCAACTCCGGCCCTCCTGCAGCTCTTGGCCTACAACTCCCATAGTCCCTGGCTATTGGCCAACGTGGCTGGGGATTCTGGGAGTCGTCGTAGCCCAGAAGCAGCTGGGGGGGGGGCGGGCCAAGGTGAGCAGGCCTGAGTCCTTGATCCATCCAGTTCAGGGTTGCCGGCTCTGACTGGCAGCAGCTCTCTGGGGTTTTAAGGCAGGGGCCCTTCCCAGGCTCACCTGGAGATGCTGCCAAGGAAGGCGCCTGGGACCTTGCTCTCCCCCCCAGCTACAGCCCCATCCCCCCCCCCACAGCCTACAGAGACGGTTGCCTTACACAGAGCCAGCCCATTGGTCCATCTAGCTCAAAACCACCTGCACTGACTGGCAGCAGCTCCTGAGCTTCAAGGCAGGGGTCTTTCCCGGGGATGCTGCCAAGGACCGAACTCTCTGTATGCAGAGCAGACACTCTGAGCCGCTGAGCTCCATCCCCGCCCCCCAACACCCCCCCCCACATGATCCTCCGCAAGAAGCCGGCATCCGGCACCATCAGTGGCTCTGCAGGAGAACCAGCCGAGCTGGCAAGGCGCACCAGGCACGCAAATGGAGACGAAGATAGGCCAGTGAGCCAGGCCAGCTCTCCCGCTCCTGGATGGAGAGAGGGCCGTGTGCCTTAAATGGACCTCTCTCCCGCCCCTGCCCTTCCACCCCAAAATTAAAATTAAAATTAAAAAGTGTCCTCGTTTATCTGATCTCCAGCTTTGTCCACCCACGCGCAGAGGCCTCCTCCTCGGTGCTGGAGAAGTAGGTCGTGGCCCAAACCGCCCCCCCCCCGCCGCAAAGGACAGGCAAGGAAGGGCAAGTCCCACAGGCTCAAGGAGGAGGCCCCCGAGTCCTGATCCTGATCCCACCCCCTGGCGAAGCTCTTTGGGCCGGACGGCCAGGCGGAGGTCCAGTGCTCTGCCGGCCTGGGCGGGCCTCCAAATGCCGAGCAGCCCGCTCCTTTAAGGGGCAGGATGGCCCACGCCAAGTGTGGTCTTTCTCTGCCCGTCAGAGGGAAGGATCTGATTCAGAATCTCTTCTAAAAATAAAGCGGGGCGGTGGGGGGGCAGGGGGGAGAGTCCACCTTTCTAAGTGCATCGCAGCTGATCCGGGGGCGACGGTGGTGGGCGCCAAAGGCCTTCCGGCCCAGGCTCCCAAACTGCCTAGGGGCACCTCGGATCCCACCCTCCCCGCCCCGCCATCTGGTGCCCCCACGACGACCCGTCCCCACGAGTGAGCGAGGCCTTTCCTGCCAGCCGGCCGGAACGTCGCAGCAGATGGCCTGGCAACCAAGTGGGTCACCCGGCGAGCCCTGCAGGTGCGGGAGTCAGGGAGGGGAGTTCTGCCGCGTTCGCCGACAAAGGAGAGCAAGGGGGCGCCGGCAGAAACGCTCCTGGCCAACCTTGGGGGCAGCTGCCCGACTCGCCGGGGCCGAGGCAGACAGCTCTATTCAGCGGGGAACAAAGCGGGGGGCGGGGAGAGACCAGCCAGGCCCCTCTGCAGTCCCATGGCGGAGTTGCAAAAGTCAAGGCAGGTGAGGAGGCAAAGAACTGGTCCCATTTCACCACCATCCAAGCTTTCTTGGCACACTGCATCTGTTTGCCTGCCCCCCCCCCACACCCCACGGCCTATTTGTACACACGTAGTTATCTGTGCAGGATGCTCAATGCACTGACAGCAGGCCAGGCCGCTGGGATATTCCCAAGGGTGCAGACCCCCGGTTCACATTCGAAAATGAACATCCAGTTATCAAGACCAAAATGTGTGTATGCATGAACGACGTCATGTGGGAACAGCCGTCTGACATGTGAACATGGGAGACGGCCTGATACCGAGGCAGACCACTGGTACTGTCTGCACTGACCGGCAGCAGCTCTTCAAGGTTTCGCCCAGCCCTACCTGGAGATGCCACCAGGGAGCGAAACGGGGGACCTTCTCCGTGCAAGGAGATGCTCTTCCACTAAGCTAGAGAGCCTCTTAATGTACACAGGGAGCTGCCTTTACAGAGTCAGACCCTTGGCCCATCGGGTTCAGTATCACCTGCACTGACTGGCAGCAGCTCTCCAGGCAGAGGCCTTTCCCAGCTCGACCTGGAGATGCTGCCAGGGACTGAGCCTCAGACCTTCTGCATGCGGAGACGAGAGTCTTCTCTGCATCCCAATCTCCAGTTTTAACGTCAACTGGAGTTGGCTGAAGGACCTTGTCCTGTTCTAACGACACAAGCAGGGGAAGCCAACGCACATGCAGGTGGGAGGCAGGATCGTGGCCGCAGGCCTCAGCGGAATGTGTGTATGGCTCTTTTCAGACTATCTAGAACCTAGAAAATGAGGGTCCCCCATTGCTGGGGGGAGAGGCGGGAGAAGCCCATATCAAGTTCAAGGCATGTGGAGACGTTCAGCTGAGCATCTGGGCAACGGAATCATGCATGTTATCACTTTGTCCATGACTGTAGCCGCAAGCAAATTTTCAAGCTAATACTATGTATACCCACAGGCAAGAGGACATCTACTATAAAGGACGTATTTTTTTAACCAAACCATTAAATATCAAAACGAGTGTCTGAAACATGCAAAATATGTCGGTAACAGAATCAGGATTTTTAAAACATTCGCTTCCAATTCCGTTACCAGTCTGTTTTGCCCCTTTCAGACACTACCTAGGATCTTTAAGGGTTTGGTTAGAATTATGGCCTTTGCGTAAGAGATGTTCTCTTGCAGGTGGGTAGATACTATGTCCATTGGAGAATTTGCTACACTCATTCAGAAAGTGGTAACGTGCCTGATTCCGTGATTCTTGGAACTGCCTCTCTGCCAGTCACCTGTTTCCGTGCATCCACTCACCCTGAATGTCTTATATCAACAAGGCTATGGTCACAGGCGCAGAAGTTCAGGAAGGCAAGAGGATCAGGCATAATTGGGCCAGATCTCTTTGGAGCTTCAGCAAATGCCAACTCTGAATCCTGCAGACACCTCGGAACTGCCCGCCCTCCTTTTGCCATTATAACAGCATCTTCAATGCACACGACAAGTTTGCAGAGCTTTATGAGCGAAAGCAAAAATAAAATTGGGAGACTGTGCTACCATCTAAAATTTCAAGGGAAGGGAGAAACAAGATCCTGCCAACGCTATGCTATTCCCACCAGTAGGGATGTACAGAACCGCTCTGAAAAATGGCGTTCGTCTTTCTTGGGTTTCATTTTCCTTTCCTCAAATGCGGAGGCAGCTCTACGCAGTCGGTGCCATTTACAGCAGGCCGTGACTAATCTTCGGGCCTAGAGGCCAGTACAAAAATTTAGGAGCCAGACTATGACAAAACTGCTAGGCTTGGGGATGAACACTGTGGAGGGGAGGAGGAGAAATAGGCTTCTCTCAATCCCCCCTTTGCAAGCAACGTACTTAGAACAGAAACAGGGCTGCCTGGGGTAAATACATATTTCATTCAATAACTCTGCCTCTGAATATCCTAGTTTAGGTGCAGTGGTTAAATTTAGGGACACAGGAAGCTGCCATATACTGAGTCAGACCCTTGGTCCGTCTGGCTCAGTATTGTCTACACTGACTGGCAGAGGCTCTACAAGGCTCCAGGTAGGAGTCTTTCCCCAGCCCTACCAGGAGAGGCTGCCCGGGATTGAACCTGGGGCCTTCTGCATGCAAAGCAGGTGCTCTTCCCCTGAGAGACAACGCTCATCCCCTTAAAAATGAACACATAGCACTGCCTTTTTACACCAAGCCGTTGTGGACTACAACTCCCAGAGTCCCCAAGTAAAAGCCATTGCTGCTGGGGATTCTGGGAGTTGTAGTCCACAACATCTGGGAATCCCTGTTCGAGGGAACACTGCTCTCCAGGGTTTCGGAGTAGGGCCTTTCCTGGAGATGCTGCCGGGAATTGAACCTTCTGCGTGCAAAGCAGATACTCTGCCACCGAGCAACAGCCCCATCCCCAAATTCCTAGGTGCCATGGCTCTCTGGCGCCTGGGATTTGCCAAGCCCTGATTGACAGCCATGCCTCTACCTCAGCAGGGAAGAAAAGCTCCCCCTGCACTCTTTTTTTGGCTAGTTTTTAACCAGAAAAAAAAAGATAATGGGGGAGAAGGTATATGTGTTTTCTGTGTTTAATGCCAAGCCCTTCCAAGAGGAAAAATGCTTTGCGCACACAAGTGACGCTGAAACGATTGCTCTCCCCCCACCCCAGGGGGGAAAAAAAGAGAGATACAGCCCCGCTTCAAGGCACTTCTAAGCAAGCACCCCCCCAAAAAAACCTCTCTTCAACCTCCCCTTTTGCCGACAGAATATCAGGCTCCTTCCAGACGCCTCGCTTTTGTCCCGACTGTGCCAGGATGAAGATGCTATATAAATGCAAAGCGACCACCTATTCTACTTAAAAAGAGAGGATATTATTTCCACTCAGAACTCGCCTGGCGATGCAAGGCCCCAACTCTAATTGTTCGGCGGAAGCTAATGGCTCTCGCAAGCACAGAGCTGGATAGAAAGGCGCATGCCGACCCAAAAGAACGAAGCCGCCTGCCTCTCAGAGCATTTTGACTGGGATCCATTCCACAGATGTCAGTGTTGGGGGGGGGGCGCGAAGAGAGAAGACGGGGAGTTAATTTCCAAATCATCTCCCCCACCCCGCACTCTTTTTTCTTATCCTATTTTATTTGCTGCAGCCCGGGAAATGTATACTCTACGCACTTCTTTCTGGGCTGAAGCGGAGACATGATCGCCCTCCCAGGCCTGGCTTTAAACATAAATGAAATCCATTTTGTGATGGAAGGCTGAGCTCTGGAGATGGCGGGGGGGAGATCAGAGTGGACTTCTGGGGAAGAGGAAAGCCATCCGCTTGAGGAGGATCCGGGATGACAACGGAGCCATCGCCTGGGCTGCCTTCTCTGGTGCAGCTGACAGCCCGGATTTGACGCGTGGAGGGACGAGACGGAGCTCGCAGGAGAAGGCACCGCTCGGAAGGAGATGGGCTGCTGGGTGGTGGATTAAGCGCATCCGTCCCAACCGGGGGCTAAGGCGGCCTTCTACTGTGTCCACTGTTGGGAGAAAGACATCCTCGCAAAAACAGCCAGGAGAAGGCGGCACAAGAATGCATTGCAGGAGCTCCAGTCAAATGAGGCTGGAGAAGGAGAGCACAGCAGCCTAGGACACCTGGGAGCCAACTTGCAAACTGGGCAAGGCTTTCCAGAGCATGCTGGGTAACTGGAAGCCCCCCCCCCCCACAAGCCATGAACACACAAGAGCAGCCCTGCTGGGCCCGACACAAAGACCATCTGGGTCCAGCAACCTGGCTCCCCAAAGCAGGACACCCACGAAATAGTCCTTCCCAGCTGCTAAACGCCAGCAACTGGCACTCAGAGGCAGAGTGCTGCTGCCTGGGCAAAGAGGCACCTTCTAGAGAGGTGATTCTCTTGTGTTTAGCAGGGGGAGAGCAACTGGCCCTATCCAACCCCTGCACAGCATCCCACCAGTGGCTGTTGCTGGGGTCTACCTTATATATTTCTTTTTAGATTCGGAGCCTTTTGGGGACAGGGAGCCATCTGATTTATTATTTTTCTATGTAAACTGCTTTGAGAACATATGTTGAAAAGCAGTATATAAATAGTAGTAGTAGGAGTAGTAGTAGTAGTGGTAGTAATAGTCTGCCTTGGAATGTAGTGGCTCTGTTTAACAATTGTGGCAAATAGCTGTTCATAGGTGTAAGCGCCTCCAGGAATGTGGCTTTAAAAAGATTAGCTAACTAAGCATGCGGCCGCATCTCCAGCAATTCACAGCAGTGAATTCCATCAACAGGAAATCCAGCTAGAAGCCCTTCAAGGACCCTTCTGACACTAAGAATTCAATAATTCTATACATCAAGCTATGTATTGTGTGAAGTATTCCTCTCAATCTCCTGCCAACCAAGTTTTTGGGCAACTCCAGACTGGACAGAGCAACGTCTCCCTTCCCACATCATGCATCATTTCAGAAACCTCTCGTGTGTCTCTCTGAAGCCGGCATCTTTCTGAACTCGGAAGCCCCAAACCATCCAGCTTTTCCCCACACAGAGGGATGTTCTAATCAGGTTGCCCTTCCATGGGTAACTGGTGGCCAACCCGAGAACCCACCCAGGCTTTCTAGAGCTGCAGTGCATGCTGGGTAACTGGACAGCCCCAAACCCCAGAGGCCTTGTCGGAAGAAGAGTTCCAGGATCCCTGCACAGACTCAGGATGGGGTGGGGCCCCAAGGCATATGGAAAGGGATGCCGTAACTGAACAGCCCACACTGTACAAATATGCAGAACTTGGAGGTCTCAGCTGAAAAACAGTCACAGCTCTCTTGCCTGATTCTTGTCAATACATGGAACCTAGGTCTATCTAGCTCAGTATTGTCTTCATAGACTGGCAGCGGCTTCTCCAAGGTTGCAGGCAGGAATCTCTCTCAGCCCTATCTTGGAGATGCAGCCAGGGAGCAAACTTGGAACCTTCTGCTCTTCCCAGAGCAGCCCCATCCCATGAGGGCAGTATCGTAAAGTGCTCATGTGTAGCCTCCCATTCAAATGCAAACCAGAGCAGACTCTGCTTAGCAAAGGCAACCATTCATACCTACTACCACAAGACCAGCTCTCCTCCCATTCGTTGCAGATCACGAGCACAGTTCACCAGGGCGCCGAACTGCCGAACAAGCAGGAACCCGCCCAATGTGGTCTCCCTTTCTTTCTCTCTCTTCCCACAGAGATCCAGATAAGGGCTGCTACTTTCTGGAGATGGTCCCAGTTCGGTTAAGGGCCCCCCCAGCGGGGGAGAGAAATTCCACATCTGCAGGATGCTCCTGAGCCCAAAGGAAACAAGCACTGGAATGGCCACTCGACAGAGACAGAAGGGTTTACGGACGTGTGGCTTGGAGGAGGGAGCTTGGACTTGGAACAGCGCGTCTAGTTCTGGGCACCCCATTTTAAGAAAGATACTGATAAACCGGAACAGGCTCAGAGGTGGGCCGCCAAGATGGGATGGGGTCTGGAAATCATGCCCAGCGAGGGATGGCTGAAGGGGCTGGGTACCATTTCCCAAGAAGGTCCATTTCCCAAGAGAAGGGCAAGGGGAGATTATATGGGAGCCGTCTTTAAATATCTGAAGGGCTGCCACGCAGAAGGAAGGGTGGGCTTGTGGCTCTCTGTTGCTCCTGAGGGAAGGACTAGAACAGTTAAGAGAAGGAAGCAGATTTAGGCTAGACATCTATATCTAAGATATAGATATAGATATTGTATATATCTATACAATAGCCTCAGGTGGTACGTGGCAAGCCCCGCCCAACCAATCAGGGCACTGCAGGACGCACGCTCGCTCGTGTGCATGCTCTCCGAAAAATCCACTCCTGGCGGCTGCCATGTTGAAGCCGAGGGGGTGGCGGCAGCGCGGGCGACACTCCGAGGGGCTGGCACAGGAGAAGGCAGCGTGCCCCAAGGAAATGTTTGCACACAAGGTGAGGACGGGGCCACCGCCAGAGGAGAGGGAAGAGAGGCAGGCAGGGAAGACGAGAAAGGAAGGAGCAGGAGAGTTGCTCAGGTGAGGTTGGGGAGGTTTCTGGGCTGAGGGGGCTGTGACAGGGGGAGAGGAGAGCAATTTACTAGCACACAGATGTTCTGTGTCGGTCAAGCAAGTTAAGAAGAATTTTCTAAGAATTGTTGGTCAGTGGAACTGTCTGCCTCATGCAGTGGTGGGCACTCCTTCACTGGAGTGAAGGCTGGACAGCCATCTGTCAGGGATGCTGTAGCAGATTCTTGCACTGAACAGGGGGTTGGACTAGATGACCGCCAAGGCCCCTTCCAGCTCTAAAAATCCTATGAAATATTGCTGGGGTGGGATCTGCCAAAGAGTACTCAATGGCCACTTCACTCTGCCCCAAAACTCAGCCTGGCCTTCTCATTTCGGTAAAAACAGAAAAATGTTAAGATACATTTCCTAAAAGTTAATATTTTATTAACCCACTATGCACATTCTTACATTTAAATGTTTAATAACCCCCTTTCATTGTCACAACTCATCTCATCCCTGGACTAAAAGGGTTTCAGGATTGCAAAATTCAATAGACAACTGGCAAGGCCCATTTCCCGAGTCAATCACGGCCCACGACTCCAACCCAAGAAACTGGGTATGTTTCAACATTAAATACAGTCCTGATTCCTAAGCGTCTTGTTTGCAAGATCACAAGCAAAATAATAAAGAGGGGAACACTGAGGAGCTGGAGGTTTCTTTCACATTTCTACCAAAGAGGCAAGCCGCTAAATAAAAAGTGGCTTGTCTCTTTGGCAGTGCACTCCCCCTGCTTACTTGCACCTGTGCACATGGCTGTCCCCAGCACACACAGACAGCTTAGTCAGGCCACAGCTACAGTGGACCAACCCAGCAGCTGTGATTCAGTTTGCTAGCCTCTTAAGCAACCCCCTTCATGGTGATTTAGCAAGGTGGCAAGACATTTCCTTTTAGAGCTCAGCCCTGAAAGTCCAAATGTCCTTCTTGGCCCAGCTTCTGACTGGGCTGCATTGGGTGAGTCAAAGGTGACCGTTTAGAACATCCTCTCAAGGTCTTAAATTCAGAAGGGGAATCAGAGAGGCATGTCTGCGACGAGGCACATCAGAGCAAAGTTGGGGGGGGTGAGTTGGCCGCGTTGACTTCAAAGGCCTGGAAGATGTGAAGCCAGGCAGGTGGGAGATCGCTGCATTCGGCACTTCTGTAACCCCTTTCATCCCGCAGGCCTGGGAGCATCAGGAACTCTCAGCACATCTACCGTCGGAACTGTGCAGCTGGAGCGGCAGAGGCAGTCGCAGGACCAAGGAGCAAAAGAGACTTTCACACTGCGGGGAGTTGCAGCGGAACAAGTCATAAGAACAGCCCTGCTGGATCAGGCCCAAGGAGGCCCATCTAGTCCCGTACCCAGTTTTGCACAGTGGCCCACCTGATGCCTCTGAGAAGCCCACAGGCAAGAGGTGAAAGCATGCCCTCCCTCTCTCCTGCTGTGTGGCTCCCCTGCAACTGGTATTCAGAGGCATCCTGCCTCTGAGGCTGGAGGTGGCCTCTAGCCCTCCGACTAGTAGCCGATGATAGACCTCTCCTCCACGAAGTTATCCAAACCCCTCTTCAAGCCATCCAGGGATAAGGTCCTCGGTCACGGGGAGGGAAGTGCTTGGTTGGTGTCACCAGGATGGCCTGGGTTGCTCCCTCCCTGGGCTCTCTCGGACCTTCCAGAGAGACTGAACTGCTAGTCTGCTGCAGCAAGCCGGCCCTGGGCTTTTTAGTGCCCGGGAAGAAGTACTGCCTTTGCCCAAAGAGAAGGTGGCTCTGAATGTCAGGCGATGCCTTAAGAGACAGAGGCTCGAGACAGGGTATACCCGCATTTACCCAAGAGAAAGAGAAATCTGAATCTAAGACGACCCCTCCATATTTAATCGGAAAGCCCGGGCGCGGTGGGGGGGCTCATCGTAGATTCGGGTAAATACGGTAAGCCTTTGCCACCCCACCCCCCGCCTTCAGTTAAAACTAGATTCTGTAAGGCACAAAACAGGATTTAAATGGAATTGGGGAGGGGGGTGCCCAAGTCGCTGGGGTAGCGAGGAAGGAGAGGCTGCTTTTTCAATCTGTAAGGCTGCCTCCGCCGAACCGAGTCCACCCCGCCACGCGAGGGGCAGTGGTGTGGGGCAGCAGCCTTACAGATTTAAAGGGCGTCCTCTCCGCCCTCGGCTGCCAGGCAGAGGGGCAGCCGTCCGGGGTGGCACCCTGGCGCCCGCACTGCACCTCCCAAGGCCTGGTGTCCCAGGCAACCACCGACGCCGGCCCTGGCTGCAAAAAGACTCTGGGGGAACCTGAAAGGCGAACCTCTGCAGCCACAGGAGCTCTCCTTGCTTATCCCACCACCTTGGGACCCCCACCCCAGTTCAGTCACGCAAAGGCTTCCTGCCCCATCCCACAAGCTTTCCTTGGCTTCCCCTTCGGCCTGCAACCCCCACCCAGAGTGTTCCTGCGGGGCCAGCTCTCCGAGGCCCTTCAAAGCCATCCTTAAAACCCAGCTTGACCGGAAAGCCTTTGGCCATACCCTCCCTATCAGTGTGCCCTCTCACAGGCATTCCCAGACGTTGTGGACTACAACTCCCAGAATCCCCAAGCAAAAGCCGTGATAGCCGAGGATCCTGGGAGTTGCAGTCCACAACATCTGGGAATCCCTGCGAGAGGGAACCCAGCTCCCCATCTCTCCCCACCCTCTGCCCCGCCAGCAACGAAGACCCAATTCGGTCTCTGTCTTTGGGGGCGTCTTGCGGTAGCGAGTGCGAATGCCAGTTTCAGGGGAGCAACAGCAAGAGAGGGGACATGCTCTCACCTCTGGGCTTCTCAAAGGCATCTGGTGGGCCACCGTGTGACACAGGAGGCTGGACTAGAGAGGCCTCCTTGGGCCTGATCCAGCTGGGCTGCTCTTCTAAATAGTCCCCTTTGCTAAGCAGGAGTCATCCTGGTTTGTATGTGGATGGGAGACTACACGGGAGCACTGTAAGAGATTCCCCTTAGGGGAAGAGGCCATAACTCAGTGGTCGAGCATTTGCGTTTTACATTCAGAAGGTCCCAGGTTCAATCCCTGGCAGCATCTTCAGGCAGGGCTGGGAGGGATTCCTGCCTGGAACCTTGGAGGGCTGCTGCCAGTCAGTGCGGACAACACTGAACTTGAGGGACCAAAGCCCTGGCTCAGCATAAGACGGTTGCCGGAGGGGAGGGGGCCATTGCTCCATGGTAGAGCGTCTGCTTTGCTGCAATGGCACTTGGCTGGGGATGATGGGAGTTGTAGTCAACAACATCTGGGAATCCCTGTTACAGGGAATACTGCTTGCATCTATACTGCCAGCTTTAAAGCAGCCTGAAACTGATTTTGAACTGCCCCGCCTTCCAGCCAAGGACCCTTGACCGATATAGGCCTGAAGAGCAGCATGAGGAGGAGGCAAACCTTTGGAACACAGGAAGTTGCCATATACTGAGTCAGACCCTTGGTCCATCCAGCTCAGTATGGTCTACCCAGACTGGCAGCAGCTTCTCCAGGGTTGCAGGCAGAAGTCTCTCTCAGCCCTATCTTGGAGATGCTGCCAGGGAGGGAACTTGGAATCTAGATGCTCTTCCCAGAGCAGCTCCATCCCAAGGGGAATATCTTTCAGTGCTCACACTTCTAGTCTCCCATTCATATGCAACCAGGGTGCACCCTGCTTAGCTAAGGGGACAAGGCATGCTTGCCACCACAAGACCAGCTCTCCTCTCTTAGGAAGCAGCCTACAGCGGTTATAGCAGAATGTGACTGCCTTCCAATCTTGAAGACCCTTACACCATACTCTGACTGATATTCGAGGGTAGAGGCTCTCCATATTGGATCTGCAGAGGACGCTCGACTAAGATTCCCATCACCCCCTGCCACAATAACCTGCCAGTGTGGCGGGGGTGGGTGGGTGACGATATCTGAGGACCCAGGCCCTGTTCCCTCTCACAGGAATTCCCAGATGTTGTTGACTACAACTCCCAGAATCCCCAGCCCAAGGCCATTTTAGCTAGGGATTCTGGGAGTTGTAGTGCACAACATCTGGGAATCCCAGTAAGAGGGAACCCTGGGCCCAAGGATGAGAACCTCTGCTCTGTCGGAAGACGTGTTGGCTGCATGTGCTCCAAATCACATCATCTGCATACAGACTGGTGGGGAGCGCCAATAGATCGATCAGCTGCCCAGTCAGGCCCACTAATAAGTCATCAAGGGAAAGGTGGCTACCCAGCTGCATGTAGCTGGGCCACAGGCATGGCGGTCATCCTCAAAGTTGGGAGTCTTAATTCTTGGCCCCTGGGTAGACACCCTGGATTCTAGGCAGTCACCCCATGCAGACAGTCCGTGGGGCACTCCATGCTCCTCTGGAAGGAATGTTCACCACTGTGAACACAGACCGAGATCCACCCACCAGTGTAAGTGCCTCTACCGCGGGGCAAAGCGCGGCAGTCAACTCAGGCGGTGGATCTGGGGCAACGGGAAGGATGGCAAGTCTGCTCTATGGGGCCCCAATCCAGCCGGATGATCTCTCGCACAAGCCTTGCTGAAAGGAACAGAAGCTGCACAAGAGAATGGGGGGCGGCGGCATGGGCACTGGCCAATCAGCACCCTCACAATTGGACTGTGGTCGTGTTAATTGGCGTGATCAGGTGGCTACTTCTGTGGACTCCCACTTGCACTTTAATAGCTTGGCCTTGCTCCACACACCGCCACAAAGAGGTAAGACGGAAGGCTCCCCTCCTTAACGCTCCCCCCCCCACCAATCTGGGGCCATTAAAACGTATTCATGTTAAAAGGATCACAAGCATTCAATCCAGGAGTTGAGCACAGGAAAGCTCCTCTAGCCACACACCCACCCAGTCCTGCCCCATACCAGAACTCACCCACCCACCCACCCCACCACCAAGAACCACCTTCCACTGCTGTAACCATTGAGCCACACTGCCAGCCTCTATCTGGGAGGACGCACCGCAACAACGCGGGTGTGTTGTCCCCGTCCCCCGCCCTCGCTAACAGAGCCTCTCTGTTCTCATTATTTCCCCTTGTTTCCATCTTGTTCACAGGAATCTTAATTTCTGTGGCTGTCAGAAGCACCGAGGAAGGCTGTTTATTGGCTCAAGTTTAATTAATTTGTGTAATATCCCTGTTAGGAACAATGGCTAATTAAGACTTTTTTTTTTTACCCTTTAAAAAAAAATGTAATCATTAATGGAGAGGAAATCTTTGCGAAGAGGTTGGCATCCTTCCATCAAACTGCTCTTAGGCTGTGCTTCCACCCCCACCTCCTTTTAAACACACAGAAGTCTTAATGAGATGCCTTTTAATGAGGAATTATCTTTCAAATCTAAATCGGGGCAAGCAGATGTGAGCCATTTCTTGGGGTGGCTGAACATATGCGAAGTTGTGTCCACACCAGCTGATCAATAAGGGCCCCGTCGGCACCTCAGGTCTGCTCTGCCTCTTTAATCTTCTCAAATCACCCAAGAACAGACGGATCCTGCAATCTGTATACATCATGCAAATGAAGACCATTTGCATATGTTTTGCATAATCAGTTCTGCTCATCAAGTGTAGGTATTCTGAGCCCTGAAACCTGACACACACACCCCCCCCCACACACACTGGAGATTCTCACCCACCCATATCCTGCTTGTATACGTAGGGCAGGAATAAGGATATCTTTTCAGCTTCTAGGTAACACAGAATTGTTCATCCAAAACTAGAGACAAAGCTAAAACTCAAGTGGGCGGGTGGCGGGGGGGGGGGAGAAAGAAAACAAACATGAGGGCGTTTTCTTATTCATTTCGGCTAGTCTTCTGCTCCAACTTTAGAATCTGCTGCATCAAGAAGGTGATTTCCATCGATTTACAACGGAAAGTCCTCCAAGGTGATAGAGATAAACTGGCTAGACCTGCCGCAATGCATTGCCGGGTCTTAAGTAGCACCCTCAGGGCTGACTCCACATTTTTGAGAGGGTCCTGGTTCCAAGAACTATTGCAGGCTACCACCCGCCCCACAAGAAGCCTTCTCCTACCCCAAAGGAGCATCTCTCTCTCTCTCCTTCTGCTGATAGCCCCACCCTCTAGCAACTGAGCACCCAAGAGCAGAGATTACGGTGGATAAGAAACCACAGAGCTTCTAGGAGGGCTGGGGCCAGAAGGTATTCCACACCTTCTTGGGCCTGGGGCATCACCCTGCCAGCACAATGACCAATCCGCACCCTCAGGAAACCAGCATCAACTCGGGACCCGCTGACACTGTCATTTTCAGTGCAAATGCTTCAAAATCCTCGACTCTGCAGACCTATCGCAGAGTGCCACAAAAAGTAAAATTAAATAAAATCACCTCCGTTCCCCACCTCCTCCGCATCCAGTTAACCAGGCAAGAGACGTCTCCTCTGGGGGAGGAACCGGCTGCCACCACCACTGCAGCAAAATAATGAAAAACCCGCGATCCACCCATGGCCTCCAAGCCACCCCGGCCCCCCTCTCCCTGGGAGGACGGCAAGGAAATTAAGAGGAGAGGAGGCCTGCTCGGAGTGTGAGTAATGGCTCTCCTCCTCCTCCTCCTCCACCAGCACCTCCGTCTTGGGTTTTTGTTTTTTGTCTGCCTTCAGTTCCCCAGCATCCATGCCTCCCGCTGCCTGAGTTCCCACCCCTTCTCATACCGAGAAAGCAAAAGAGAAAATAATTAAACGTGCCGCGATGCCTTCTGAAGTTGCAAGCGGCATTCTTCAGAGGGGCAAGGGAGATGAAGGCTTGTTCTACAGCCCCCCAGGAGCAAGACTCCGTGGAGTCAGATTGCTTGCCAATGACTAAATGAGTGGTTAGCGGATTCCCTGGCACAGGAGGAGGGCTGGTGTGCACAGCCTTCCCCATCTCTCTCGCACTCGCGCCTCCAGGCCCAAGCAACCCAGACCCTTTCTCACAGGCAAGGTCTGAAATTGGCCGCTTGAGAGTTGTGCATAGGGAACGGATTTCCCCCGTGAGCTTCCCAAGCCCCAAGATGGGCTTCAGAGGCCCTGCTCACTCTCCAACCACTACCAGAAGCACAACAGCCAGGTACAGGGGACGGGGCCTTTTCAGCAGTGGCCCCATAGCTCTAGAATACACACCCTTGGAAAGCCCACGGAGATGGCTAAGCACTTGCTTTGCAGGCAGAAGGTCCCAGGTTCAATCCCTGGCAGCATCTCCAGGTCCGCCTGGGAAAGACACCTGCCTGAAACCGTGGAGAGCCGCTGCCAGTCAGTGTAGACAATACTGGGATAGATGGACCAGGGGTCTGACTTGGTATGAGAACATAAGAGCAGCCTTGCTGGATCATGCCCAAGGCCTATCTAGTCCAATACCCTGTGTCCCACAGTGGCCCACCAGATGCCCTGGGAAGCCCGCAGGCAAGCGGCGAAGGCATGCCCCATCTCCTGCCATTGCTCCTACAACGGATATTTAGAGGCATCTTGCCTCTGAGCTGGAGGCAGCCTACAGGCATCAAGACGAGAAGCTACAGACTTGTCCTCCTTTGTCTAAGCCCCTTTGAAAGTCATCCAAGTTGGTGGCCATCACCAAATCCAGTGGCAGGGAATTCCACAGATTCATATATGCTTGGTGAAAGAGTTCATCCTAGAGTTGACCCTAAATTTCCTGGCAATCACAATTCAGGGGATGATTCCCTAGTTCTAGCCCTGCAAGAAAGGGAGAAAACTGGTCTCTGTCCACACCATGCACACTTTTATATTTATTTAAAATATTCCTATACCACCCCAAACCTGGGCGGTTTACAATTAAAAGCATTTAAAACCTCTATCTCCCCTTTAGTCACCTTTTCCCCCCCAACTAAAAAGTCCCTGACGTTGTGCCCTTGCCTCGTAAGAAAGTTGTCTCTAGCCCCCTGGTCATCTTGGTTGCCCTCTTCTGCACCTTCCCCAGTTGCACAAGGCATGGGACCCGTCAGGGAGCCTCAGCGAGCAACAGTTCAAAGACCTGCCTGCACCTCAGATTCCTCGGTTGCCCTGAATTCTCGAGCACAAAAGAGCACTTCCACATAAGCAGCTCCATAACCATAAACTCAGTCTCCAATTCTAGGATTGGTTTCATTTTCCTTTTTGGTGCTTTTGGGTTTGTGATCTTGCCTCTGAGCTTTGAAAGGTTTTTTTGAACTTTCAAAGTTCCCAAACAAATTAAAAAGATACACATTTTTCTCAGGCTGGGATACTGCTTTTCAAGTTACCCTGCTGCCGAAAGAGCTTGGCGATTATTCCACATGCAACGGATCTAAACTGGTCCCAGGCATCTGAACCGGTGATCAAATCATTCTTTAATGTCCTTTGAATGGGAACTGAGGCAGAGCTGGAAAATGCCGAAGAACCCAAACCAGACTTGAACCCGGGTTTTTAATAGCCTGACTCTGTGTTTGCATTTAGTGGGGCACTGAACACACTTCTGAATAGACAGACTTTGTACTAATGGGCAAGCGGCTGTTTCTTAAACCTACCATCATCTTTGGATGTTATACATTATTTTTAAGTTAACAAGAACATAGGAAGCTGCCATATACTGAGTCAGACCCTTGGTCTATCTAGCTCAGTATTGTCTACCCAGACGGGAAGTGGCTTCTCCAACGTTGCAGGCAGGAGTCTCTCTCAGCCCTGTCTTGGAGATGCTGCCACAGAGGAAACTTGGAACCTCCTGCTCTTCCCAGAGCGGCTCCATCCCCTAAGGGGGGAATCTCTTCCAGTGCCCACACTTCTAGTCTCCCATCCATATGCAACCAAGGTGGGCCCTGCTTAGCTAAGGGGACAAGTCATGCTTGCTACCACCAGACCAGCTCTCCTCTCCATAGATAGACAATGTGGTGCCGTGAGTGTTGGACTAAGATGGGGCAGACCCAAGTTCAAAATCCCCATTCAGCCATGAAACTCACCTAGTGATACCAGAGCCAGTCCCTTCTCTTTCAACCTAACCTACCTCACAGGGTTGTTGCGAGAACAAACAAACCATGTACACTGCTCGGGGCTTCTCGGAGGAAGAGCAGGACATATAATGCAAAAAATAAAATAAAGAGCCCTTGTAGGTTTAGAAATGCAACATATTGGGGCATTTGTTACGCCAGTGAGCATTCTGGCTAGTGTAAGTTTTGTGCTGGCATCAGAAACTATGTAAGCAGCAGGCAGGAAAGTCCCGACAACCAGAGCTGGTTCGGCATGCTTCCAGGACAAGCGGCAGTGCTCTGATCAAGTGGATCCTTGCACCAGGGAGGGAGGGAGGGAGAAAGATGATGGGTTTTGCTCCAATTCCCATGCATTCCACAGGAGGGATCCAGCCAGAACATGAAGACTCTCTTTTCAAACCACCCCCACACACTCACACCAACCCCATTAGGGAGTCCTGGCCTTCTGGAGGCATACCCACTTCCCCACTCCTTGGCAGGGTTAATTTAAGGGGCAGGAAAGCTCCCTGCCTCTCGCCGGAATGGTCCCTGAGATGCTTTGCAAAAGCCCTTCAAGAGATGAAGAACAGCCATCTCTTTCCTCTCCTCTCTCTCCCTCTCCCTCTCCCCCTCGACACTGGCTCTTGTGGTTGCAAGCCTGCAATGATTCTACAAGCCTGGAATTTGAGGAATTTCCTGTCAAGACTCGCTGGAAGACGAGAGAGAGAGGGGGGGGGGGGACCCTCTAGCCTTTCACCCTCCTGTTTCCAAACCCTTTTTCTTTTCTTTTCTTTTTTTGGTCTCCATTTGCAAACTCTGCTTAGCTTCAGCAGGGAGACCGCAGGGAAGATAAACCAGAGGAAAAACAGACACCCTCTGCATGGAAAACTCAAAAGTGAAGCAGGCTGGCATTGGCGTGCCCAATCCTCTCCATCCTGGAAAGCCCCAAATATTGGGGAGGCCACTCCGGATCTCCAAAACTTTGTCAGAACTCAGAAAGCCAAGGCTGGGGCAGGACGCGGAAGGAGGTCTACCCAGGAAGCTTGACCGGGGGGGGGGGGGAGCAGGGAGGGAAGGTGCCAACCATTTTGCTTACAGCCCACTCCAAATGGACACTCCAGACCCAGGGCTGTGTTTGCGGAAACTCCACTCGAGTCAGGGACAGAGGCAGCCCTTTCATGGGGCGAGGTGAGGCAGCCGGCTGACACGGCAGACAGCAGAGAGTCAAGATGCCTCTCCTTGGGAGTAGCTCTTCGGGGCCGATGGGGCCAATTCTGAAAGAGGCTGCCCCCCACCGGAGACAGGGCACAAAGGCAGCAGGATTTAAGGCCTTGCAATACCTCTGGGCTGCCCCGGGCAGGTATACAAGGACACGTTTTTGTCTTGGTTTGCAAAAATAAAACAAGCGAGGTGCCAGAGAGGAAGGGAGGCCTGTTTCCTGACCTTTGCAGCAACCCAGGTAGCATCCACTCAGTCTGCGACCGGTTTTCTTTGGACCTGGGAGCCGGCCCAAGAATTTGGGAACCAGACAATGGATGCTTAAAATGCAAGCTCACCAGACTTGGTGACAGATACAGGGGAGGAGGGAGGAAAGGGGTTCTTTTTATTCCCTTTACAAGTAAGAGAACCCAAACAGAGTTGCTGGAGGACAAAGAAAGCTCTGATTACGTAACTCCACCTCTGAATATCCGAGTCTGGGTGCCACAGCTAAGTTTCTAGGCGCCATGGTGCCTGGGATGTGTCAGGTCCTGCATTTACTGAGCTGAATATTCCGATGCCAGAGGCTACTGAGCACCTGGATTTCGGCATCCTTTTCTGGACAGCTTTCCCCCTCCTCCGCCATCACCACCCAGAAAGCTCTAGTTTCTGGAGTGACTGTGTTAAGTAAATAATAATAATAATAATATATATTCACACACTTCAGTATAAATCTATTCTGGCCTTGTCATGGCTCCGACCTCAAACAGATTATAGAGGCGCCTTTTGTCTGTCTTCCACTGTATTAATCGAGTGCATGCATAAGGTGCTTCGAGGTGTGCTCCCTGGGGGAAATAACACAACCCTGTAGGATCAGGCCAAAAGGTCCAGTCAAGTGTCCTTCCTCTCTGCCCCAGCAATGCTCTCCTTGGATGCTCACAAGAAGGGGCAGCCTCTCCCTGTTTGTCCCCAGGATCTGGTATGCTGCCTTTGAACATGGAGGCTCCACTTCAACATCACAAAAACAAACAGCTTGGTCGATTGACCCGGAGACCTCAGAGGATTTGTCTGATCCTTTTGAAAAAGCCATCTGAGTTAGCGGCTGCCACCAGATCTTGTGGTAATGAGTTGATTAAAATAATTACGCCGATGCATGGTCCAGCCCAGCATGTGTCCACGGGCCAACTCCAGCTGGCCACCCTAGCGTGTGGGGAACAGCTCTTGCTCTAAGCAGCCTGCTGGAGCCCTTGCCAAACACAGGCTGCGTGTTTCCCCTAGGCTAGGCCTCAGACCGGATTGCAGAAGGCGTAAAGCGTCCTCCACCTTCACAAGGACATGTGCTCACGACGTAGGGCGGAGGAAGGCCACACTCTCAAGATGGCCCCTGCAGAGGTCAGAGACAGAGCCATCCCGGGAGAGGCAGGCTGCCTTTTGCAACTGTGCGTGTACAAATCAGACACTTAGATTCCACCACCACCCTGCCCCAGTCGTTGGCTCCCAGCTGATTTTTGAGCACGGACGGACAACTTTTATTGCTATTCGTTTGGGGAATGGAGCGATCGATTGATTGATTTGGCACATCCTCGGCATGTATGAAAGGACGATTCCTGCTCCGAGGGGTTTACAATCTATGGCTCAACACCAAACAAACAAAAGCAACAAATATTTATATACCGCTTTTCAACAAAAGGTTTCCAAAGCAGTTTACAGAGATAAATAATAAAATTATATTTAGTTTGTTAAGATGGATTATCTTATCACCAGGCATCTACCAATCCACTTGCCAGCTCGCCAGTGATGAGGGCCCCCGGCCCTCTGGCAAGCAGGACACCCAGCAGGACACAGATGGTGTATGCTCCTTTCTACTGCCATTTTTGAAAAGCTATAAAACAGCAGGAATCCTTTCCGAGTGGTCAGAGAGGGGTCCCGCTGTTTCTTACCCTCTCTGTATCTCAGTGCAAAGGACAGAAGACCCGTTTCTCATCTATGCCCTGTGCCAGAAAAGCATCTGAGGGAAGAGGCAGGACTAGTGGCAACCACACAAAAAAGGCCAGCTACTGAGCTAACCCTCTATTTCTGGGTCTCTGTTCAGCACTCAGGAACAGAGCCGATTGTGGGGGGCGGGGAGCCAGTACAAATTATTGGGGCCCGGCAGTCTGGAAGGGGTCCTTCGCCCACCCCGCTACCGCCACGAGGCTGAACCGCTGATCTTTAAAATAATTCTAGCTGTCAGAAGACTCATGGCGGCGGCAGTGGTTGGGGGATGGATCCGAATTTTTTTTTTCACCAGGGCCCAAACCCACTCACAGTGGCCCTGCTCAGGATACGAGATGCCTTCTCCCTTATGAATCCCGCCGCCGATTGAGATCATCCAGGTAGGTCCGTCTGCGGTTGCCACCAGATCCTTCAGTGGCTACTCAGGGATAGGCCTTTTGCTGTGAGACACGCTCCCTGCCAAAACAACAGCCTCCCCATCTCCGGCAGCTTTTAAAATGGCTGTTAAAGGAGCATTTATTCACCCAAGCTTTTAATTAAACTTATAGAATCCATCACTGTTTCAAAATTGTTGTTATAATGTTTTGATTTTGTTTTAATCAGTGTTGTATTGCAAACCACCCAGAGACACGAGTTTGGGGGCAGTATATAAACACGCCACATAAATAAATAATACAAGAGAGGAAGGGGGAGGCAGGAAGAGAGGGGTAGGGCTGAACAAGAGGTGGGGCCGCTATTTCAGGCCAAGAAATAAAGTCCCTGCCCTGAGGTGCTTACAATCTAAAATTCCACGCAGGGGAGGGAACATGAAAAGAATACATGGCTATTTCCGGTATAGGTCCTTACTTACAGTGGGGCATGGGGACCACCAGGGGACTGTGTCAAAGGTTGCACAAAAAAGGTGGGCTTTGAGGAGTGGTCTAAACATCCTGTGGATGTTCGAGGAGAGAGATCCAGGCATAAGGAGCAGAAAAGGAGAAAAAACAGAGTGAGAGGGAGGAGGCTTTCGGACAACCGAGGGTAGCAGTGCCCCACAAGAATATACCCCACGCAGCGATGTAGCTGCCAATTCAGAAGTGCAGGCACTCCCCATGACAGCCCCCATGCCCACCCCGACAGCCAGAGAAGCCGACAGGTACTGGTGCTCTTTCCCTGCGTGCCCCCCCCTCCACTACACCCCTGACCCCAACGCTGGGTGAGCTAAAGCGGTTTTGAGAAAGAAGAATCAAACTTGTTTCCCCAAGAATATCAGGCTGGTTTGGGCTTAGCATTTTGCCTGCAGCCGGGAACATTCCCAGCGGCTGATAGGAGGACAGATTCCAAACATGGAGTGTTGTGGCACATGAGGGCGTCAAAAGGCTTCACCGAAAAGCCAGCAAGAGCCCCAAGGTTTACCGTCACGGATTCAAGGAGAGCCCAGAAAGTCGCCGTTAAGTCCCTGCCTGAGATCTTCCGTGGCAAGAAAACGCACAACAAAAGAAACCATGTCAGAGTTCACAGACGGAGTTCTCCAGCCTCTTTACCCCGCGAGAAGCCTGCATTTTCTTTGCTATCAATGAGCAGTGGCCACGAGAACAAAACAGAACCTCCATGCACAGGTGCAGAATACCTCGGGGTTGTGGCATGCTGGGACAAGGGCCACCAGCACCACACCCTGCTTCTGGGACTCCATTTGACCGCCACTGGATACAGCAGGGCTGCACAATTCTGGGCCTCCTGCAGATCCTAGACTACAATCCCCATAACCTCCGACTACTGGCCACTGTGGGTGGGCATGATGGGAGCTGCAGTCCAAGCACAGCTGGAGGGCCAAAGCAGTGCAGCCCTGGGATACGGGATGCTCAGCTAGATGGGCGTTTGGCCGGATCCAGCAGTGACTCTCTTATTAAAAAGGCCTTGACAAATTTCCTTGGGATCTAGGAGCCAGAACAAAAATTTAGGAGCCAGAAAAAACCACTAGATTCAGTGACCGACAAAAAACAGGGCAGCCTGGGACAAAGGAAGATTGTGTCCAATGACTCTACCTCTAAACATCCTCGCCTAGGCGCCACGGATCCCTGGCACCTGGATTTGTCAAGCTCTGGGTTAGAGAAATACATGGCGGAAGAGGAGTCTATCAGCAGCTTTTAGCCACAATGGCTACATGGACCCTCCATGTCCAGAAGTAGTCTACCTCTGGCTACCAGCAAGGGAGGGCTGTTGCCTTCATGCCCCGTTTGTGGGCTTCCGGAGGCATTTGACTGGCCACCGCAGGAAGCAGAACGCTGGACCCGGTCAGATGCAGCAGGGCTCTTCCGATGGCCTGATTCTCGGCTTTCTATTTATTTATTTAACCTATTTGTATGCCACCCACCACCCAAGTCTCTAGGCGGTTTTGTTATATCCAGGGAGAGTCCGACAGTTTCCTTGGCGGACGGATTCTAAGGCCTGCCTTGACACTGCACAAATCAAACACTCCAGCCATCAGGCAGGCCCCTCGCCGTATGTATCACTTCAACAGGAACAGGACACAGAGCCAGCATCCTTGTAGACTTCTGGCCAGAAGAAATGGCGATCAAGGTTTGCAAAAGGGGAGGGTCATAATCCTTCTAGCATCCCCCTCCGCGCACACACACAAAACACAAAAACCCCGAGGTCCAGCAATGGGCAGCAGGCTGACCCCTCAGCACCAGGAAAACATTGTGCAGAACTCAGCCACCAACGGATCCAACCTGACGAGCCCGTACTAGCCTCGCTTGCCTAAAATTCCTTCCAGGGGGCTATTTTTATGAGTCACCGAGGAGACCAGTCAAGAGGGGAAGCCCCAAAACAAGATGATGAGCTCTTCCGCAGCTCTGCCCACGGCAGATTTTTGCTTTCAACCAAGTTTGCCTCTCGCAGCAAGGGAACGAGCGGATTCTTCTATGCCGCAGGCAGCAGAACGAAGACAATCTGTCGAGGACGTCTCTGGCAGAAACCCAAGTTGGGGAGGGGGGGAGAAAACACTCCAACCCACACAGGAACAGCACACATTCCGGGTGGGGAGTGTGGTGTTTCCCGGGGTCTCGCCTCTCGCGACTGGTTCACACAGAGGCTCGTTTCCCAACTGCGGCTTCATGCACCAGCATGCCACATGTATGATTTGTTTGAAATAGGCACACCCCACCCCACCAATAGCCTACTGCTCGGGGTGGCTCACGAAATTAATAAAACGGGTACAATGTAAAAGGGCTGCATCCCAAAGCCAATTGAGAGCGAAGGCAACATTTTCTCACTCGGCACTGGCCGATAATTGATCAAAACAATAACATACATACATTAAGGCTAAAACCACGTTTAAATGTTACAAAGTTTTAAAAGTTCAATTCAATGTTACAAGTTAAAAGCTGAGCATGCACCAAAAAAGCCTATTATTACTACATTTATATCCCGCTCTTCCTCCAAGGAGCCCGGAGCGGTGTACTACATACTTAAGTTTCTCTTTCACAACAACCCTGTGAAGTAGGCTAGGCTGAGAGAGAAGTGACTGGCCCAGAGTCACCCAGCTAGCTTCATGGCTGAATGGGGATTTGAACTCGGGTCTCCCCGGTCCTAGTCCACCACTCTAACCACTACACCATGCTGGCTCTGGCCTACCAGATATAAGCAATGGCACAAACACTTTTTAACTGTTTGCCTCTCTAAAAAGATGGGTCTTCAGTTTTGTAAAAATCCTGAGGGAAGGGGCATGGCAAAGCTCTTCCAAGAGGGCATTTCAAAGCAGAGGGGCCACAACCAGAAAGGCACTGTCTCTAGTCCCCACCAACCGGACTTCCATTCACGGCAGGGACGTGAGCATGGCCCCAGATGTCAAACGGAGCGCCCACAAAGGTACATATGGGTGAACGTGATGGTATGCAGGTATGCAGCCCCAAGCTGTGTAGGGCTTTAAAAATCAAGACCACAACTTTGAACCTGGTCTGGAAGCAGACCGGCAGCCAGTGAAGCTGCCGCAGGCTGGATGTAATGCCTGTGTCCCTGAGTCACTATTCTGGCTGGACTACTGCAAGAAGCTCGGCGTGGGGCTGCCACTGAAGGGAGCTTAGAAACTGCAGCTAGAAAAGACGACTGTAGCCAGGATGCTGAGCACCTGCTATTCAGCACATGCAACTCCACTTTTGCTCCATCCACACTGGCTCGTGATTGGCTGCGGCTCTCTGAAGTTTCAGGCGGGGTTTTCCCCAGTGAGATGCCGAAGACTGGACGTGGGACCTTACAACAGACAGAGCTACTACTACTACGACTACGAATATTTATAAACCGATCTTCAACCAAGGTTCTTAAAGCGGCTTACAGAGAAAAACAAACAGTCACGAGGGTTCCGTTCCAGGAAAATCTCATGATTGGTAAGCCATTGAAATCAATGGCAAACCAGAGGGTTAGGGAAATCGAGGCTGTGAAAGGACCACAACATACCATAAAAATTAGAAAATATCCCCCCAAATCACCATGAGTCAGTAACAGGAGTGAAGAAAAAATCACCCCCAACCCTCCCAAATAGCAAAAAAACACACCTCCCCAAAATTGCAACCATCTTGCCAAGCCTCAGATCAAGGTCACAGTTGTCGAGACCTGCCCCAATTTCCCAGCCACGGATACTCAAAACCGCGATTCCGCGGTTGCCGAGGAACGACCGTAATACAGAAATAAGATGGTCCCCTGTCCGCAAAGGGCTCACAATCTAAAAAGAAACGTGAGGCAGACACCAGCGACAGCCACTGGAGGGATACTGTGCTGGGGCTGGATGGGGCCAGTTGCTCTCCCCCTGCTCAATACAAGAGAATCGCCCCTTTTAAAAAGGTGTCTTTTTGCTCTGTTAGCATCCAACTGCAAACCGGGGCAGACCATGCTTAGCAAAGGGGCCCATTCATGCTGCCTATCTGAAGAAGAGTTCTCCACCCCATCCCTGGACCATCGAGCTCAGAATCGTACTCAAGGAACATAGCAAGCTGCCTCACACAGAGTCAAACCAGTGGTCCATCTAGCTCAGTTTTGTCTAGACCCAGGTTCTCCAACCTGCAGTACTCCAGATGTTGATGAACTACAACCCCCATCACACCCAGTCCCAATACACTGGAGCTGGAGATAACCAGCCACATCTGGAGTACCACCGGTCTGCACGGGCTGGCAGCAGGTCCCCTGGGATTCTGGCAAGGATATTTCCCAGCCCTACTGGAGATGCTGCCAGGGACTGAACCTGGGACCTCCTGCATGCAAAGCAGGTGCTCTGCCGGTCACCAAACTACAAGCCCTCCATGAAAACGGTGGGGGGGGGGGGGCAAAGGGCAACGGAAAATACGCTCATCTGTAGCCCTGTATCCCGGAGTCTGAAGCAGGCTGCATTTCCATTCCTGTTTAGGATGTGCAGCGTGGAGAATGAAAAGGAAAGCCTCCCCTCTCATTTATCAACCCAATCGTGTCATCTGAATAAAAGCGCCAGCCAACATAACAACAAAGACATAATGCCGAAACCAAGGTTGCTTTTGCTGCTACCCAGGAAGCCTCATTACCAAAGGCAGAAGATGAGACGCTGACATCAGGACGGGAATAAGTCAGGGAAGAGAGGGACCCTGGAAGAAGGAACCCAGATATGACAGAACATACATGCCTGGGCTGTTTTAAATTAGGGCTGTCAAAACTTGGATGTTGGAACAAACAAAAACGCCACAATGACAACAGAAAAAAACACTGCAAATCCGCAAACCTTACGAATAGAGCTCGCGCAAGTACAAGCCATTATTGACTCTGAGTTCATTTAGATGCTTGGGTCTCCACAATTCAAGTGCTCGGAACAGGCAAACAAGAGGTTTCCAACAGAGACAGGCCTCGTAGCTCGAGCATATGGTGGGGCAAACAACTTACATTCAGACAGTCCTCAGTTCAGTGCTTGGCTTCTCCAGTTAAAAGGACGGAGGCTGCTCACAAAGTGGTGAAAAGCCTATTCAATTTTAAGCCAATGCTGAGTGAGAAAGTGTTGCCTTCACTCTGAATTGGCTTTGGGGTGTTGTCAAGCAGCCTGTTTGGACAGTCCCCTGCCCAAAGAGGCTCTACCAATTGCATACAACCAAACTGGGCAAGATAGGCCAGTAGCCTGCTTGGTAATGGTATTCCTTTTGGAGAGGGCTCATTGCTTGGTGGTCAAGTGTCTTCTTTGCAAGCTGAAAGACCCAGACTCCACAACCATCATCTTCAGTTAAAAGGATCTCTGGTAGGAGGGCCGAGAAAGGTTCCTCCCTGTCCGAGACTCTAGAAATTCACTGCCAAGCAGAGAGACAACGTCTGAGGCTAGATCAGGACTGCACAACCTCAGCATACAGATGTTGGCCTACAACTCCCACAATCCCCGACTACTGGCCACGGTGCCTTGAGATTAGTGGAGTTGTAGTCCAATCACATCTGGAGGGCCCAAGCTGTGAAGCCTTGGGCTAGATACACCCCTTAAGAGGCAGACACACACTAAGCATAAGACAACCCTGGTGGGTCAGTCTGAAGGCCCATCTGGTCCAAGCTTGATGCTTCTGGGAAACCCACACAAGCAGGGGACAAAGGCAACAGTGCTCTCCTGTTGCAACCAATATTCAGAGGCGGACTGTCTCTGGAGGCGCCATAAAGACCTTGCCACCTCCTGGGAGTTTTCTTCCCCATTCAGTCCCTTAGTCGTCCTACAGGAATATGAGCAGACTGGCATGCTTGTGGGGAGCAGGCGTGCCCCTCTCCCAGAGCGCTCCCAGAGCAAGGAAGATGTGATATAGCCACTTTGTTATCTGGGGGAGGGATGGGGAAGGGAAGCAGACTGGAGCAGGGTGGAATCCAGAAGCCGCTCCGGTGATAATGGCGGAGACTAAAGAAGCCGCTGTCTGTTACTTAATTATCTCTGAATGGGTTTTTTGTTCAGGCCTTTTAAACATTTGCTCTGATTGGGTTGTTGCTTTCAGCACGTCACTCTCATACACACACACACTTTCCCGATCTTCCTTTCTTTGGCGTTTCTATGGAAACACCTCCAGGCATATAACTGTTCTCAGATTTTGTAATAAAAGTTGGGCAATGATATCCCCTACACACACACACACACACACACACACACACACACACACCTCCTTTCTTTTCCTCTTCCATCTTATCTTCCCCCCGACCCCTTACCACAACCTTCAGCCTGCTCGCACATTCCCTCTCTTGGGCGCACACACATGCACACCTGGAATTCCAGACGGCTCCTAGAATTTCACTACAGAAGTAGCAGATCCATTCTTTTGCGGTGGGGGGGGGACAGGAAATCATTTTCTCAAGCATCCCTTCTAAAAGAGGTATTCTTTCATTTGGGACAGGATTCTGTGCAAAGAACACAGAAGCAAAGAAAGGAAGGCAGTACAAAGTGATGGAGTAACCTAGAGGGAGGACATCGGGGGGGGGCGTGCTTTTGCAAAAACATTCAGCAGTGGAAGAAAGCATCCCATCCCACTCTTTTGGCTATTTTTGGAGCTTGCTCCAAAAGAGGACAAAAAGCCATTCAGAGTGAAGCCAATGCCGGGGGAGAAAAAGTTGCCTTCACTCTCAATTGGCTTTGGGATGTTGTCATACAGCCAAGATTGACTATGTAGAATCATCACATTCAGTACATGATCCTCAATGAACTGGGACTGTCCACATGACAATTCCCAGGTACCTGAGATGTTTTGTTTTAAGATGGTCCTGAACTGCCATCAATTAGGAAACCGATGACCATGAATAAAGGGAGGACATACTACAACCCCCAGCCCACCCTTGAAAGAACTATTTTCATCCTGGAAAATGAAACAGGAAAACTTTGGGTGCAATCCCAGTAGGCCACAGTGGGCAGGACCCTGACTTTACAGAGGCCGTTGAAAAGAGACAGAAATAAAGAGGGGCCTTCCATTGTCCACCATTTTCAACCACATTCAAATTTACAGGAATCTGTGCTTTGGCCAGGTCCAGCGAGCTCATATCAACAAGAGAAACACATAAGCCAGCTGCCGTCTCAGATGTTTGCTTTGGACCCAGGAAGTTGTCAGAGCAACACGGAGTCCTGTTCACAATCACATATCAGGACAGATGCACAAGTTTAACACCATCTGCTCCCATACACACTTGAGATTTTTAGACACACACACACACACCTTTCTATACAATCAAGGGGTGTTTTCTACATGGCACACTAGACACCAGTTTAACTGTCATGGCTCCCCGCGCAAAAAAAGACCCTGGGAATTGTAGACGCTGCTGCAAGTTGTGTGCTGAAGACCCCAAGGCCCCCTTGCACAGAACCACTGGCAATGACCACTGCACAAACTAGATCTGTGGTGTCGATCTAAACTGTGGCAGCTAGCTGGGGCCCATGAAAGCTGTTTCGAGACACTAACTTCCGAAGTGTAAATTCCCTCCGCAAGGGGTTCGTAATTGGATGTTATGAACTAGCACTTTAAAAAGATCTCCCCGCCCTCTCTCCCTCCCTCCCTCACACACACACACACACACACACACACTTACTTCTCACTTGCAAATAGGCTAGTATGTTCAGAATTCAGCAAAAGGTGGCAGAGCCATCTTGCAATTAGAGCCGACAGCATTAAACCATCATTATTAGTACAAATTGCGCTTCTGTTGTGCCAAGGTGGGAATCCCCCACAGAGATTCCACATCACACACACACACCCAAGATGTAGTTCCCAGAGCTCCTTGGGGGAAGTGATGGTGGCAGACACACACACACACACACCCCGCAAGGAATCTGAGAATTTTAACTTTGTTCCCATTTCAGACCATGGGGGCATAGCTCAGCGGCAGAGAGACAAGGTCAGTTCTGTCTAGGCACACAGAAGGCCCCCAAGTTCCCAACCTTCTTCATCCTGAAAGTCCATTAAAATTATTATATATCTATCTTTTTTTTTTTTAAGGACCACACTGCCCTCCCCAACATAGTCACACACTCGGGGGGGGGTAGTTGGAAAGCCACCTCACAATTTTCAATTTCCTTCCAATGAGCACCAACAGTGAGAAGTTTTGACAGCTTGCTTCTGCAGCTGGCTGGCCCTGGTGCATGGTCCCACCTGATGCATTGTGGGGCAAGTCAGCTCCAGAAGCAAGCAAGGACTTTAAATGGAGCCAACTCAAATGACATCGATTTATATACCGCTTTTCAACGCAAGTTCCCAAAGCAGTTTACATAGCTATAAATAAAAAGGCTTCCTGTCTCCAAAGGGCTCACAATCTTAAAAAGTTACGCAAGAGAGATCCCAGCCACAGCCACTGGAGGGATGCTGTGCTGGGGACGGAGAGGGCCAGTTGCTCTCCCCCTGCTCAATAAAGAGAACCGCCACTTTTAAAAGGTGCCTCTTCGCTCAGTTAGCAGGGGACAGACGTGGGATCTCTGCCCCGAATCTCGATTTGCCCCGGGCAGCCCTGTTTCTTGTCTAAGTAAGTGACTTGCAAAGGGGATAAAGAGAAACCCAGTTGCCCTCTTTCACACCTCACGTCACAAAGTCTGGGAAGTTTACCAAGGGCGCTGCCTGGCTCCGAAATTTGGGGGCTGGCTCCTAAATCCAGAGAGAGTCCGTCAAGGCCCTGGCACATCGGAATGCTGCGAAGTGGTGCAAAATTTCCTTTCTGGGGCTTTGAGAAAGACTAAGGAACACCCTCCTCCTCCTCATAGGGCCAAGGTGAGGGTCTCCGGCAACAACAGTAGTAGGGCTGTTATCTCTGCAACCCGCCCCCCCTGCCCACTTCTCTGCTTCCGTTACCTTGGTCTCTCCTTCTCTCCCCTGCCCACTTGCCGCTCAGAGCAAGAGGTTATGAAAATGAGCTGCAGGGCTCCGGAGACTCTAATTATCTGCTAAGTGTGAAAGCCAGGGTGATTAATTAAGAGATAATAAAAAGAAAAGGAGGCTAGAGAGGGAATAACGGCTGCTTTGATGATAAAACCTGAGGTAAGCCAAGCAATTAGGGGAATCTTTATGAAGAGTTAGCTATAATCCCCCAATAACCATTGCCGGGGGGGGGGGGGACTGGGGGGGCATAGCGTAGGAAGAGAAGAGGCAACATGTTAGGGGCAGGGAAGTAGGAGGGAGACCGTGCCAAGAGGGAGATGGTGCAAGGCGGGAGCTCGGCACGTAGGAGGAGAGGAAAGCTAGTCTAAGGGTGGTAGCGAGCATGATGCGACCCCTTCGCTAAGCAGGGTCTGCCTTGGTTTGCATCTGGATGGGAGACCATGTGCGAGCGCTGGAAGATATTCCCCTTAGGGAATGGGGCCGCAGCTCAGTGGAAGGGCATCTGCCTCGTAGGCAAAAGGTCCCAGGTTCAATCCCTGGTAGCATCTCTAGGTAGGGCTGGGAGAGACGTCTGCCCAAAATTTTAGAGAAGCTGCTGCCGGTCAGTGTGGACAATCCCGAGCTAGATGATGAACCAATGGTCTTGCTCGGTACAAGGCAGCTTCCTATGTCCCTTTGCACACAAATCGGGGTGTGAGCACTACTGTGACTCCTGAAAACTACTGCAACAGTGGACAACAGGAACATAAGAGGACCCTTGCAGGATCAGACCCAAGTCCGTCTAGCCCTCTAGGCTGCAGTAGCCAATCAGAATGCTTCTAGGAAGCCCACACACACAGGGCAGAACACCCCAACCCAACAATATCCCCAGGATCTGATGTTCAGAGGAAGACTGCTCCAGCTCATGGTGGCTCCATCTATTTATGTACTCCACTTTTAAAAAGGCATCCAGGGGGATGTGCAAGATGAAATCAACATGCAAACTGTGTCAATTCAGAAACCAAGCAACATACTAAAAAAATTCCCAGAATACAACAGAACACAATACAGAACCCCCTGCCAAAGTGTACACAAAGCCATACGCCAAGAAGAAGAAGGAGGTGGTTTTTGCAGCCCTCATTGGCAGTGATGGAGGGGGCTATTCCTGCCATTAATAGCATTTATGAAGAGCCCTGCTGGATCAGACCACAGGTCCATCAAGCCCACATCTTTTCCCCCCCAGAGAGGCCAACCAGATTTATCTGGAAGCAGGGCACAAAGGAAACAGTCCTCCACTGGTGTTGGCCTCTCAGCACTTGATATTGTCAGGTAGACTGCCTTTGAACCCAGACAATCTGTGGCTAACAGCTGCCAATTAGATTTGGCTAACCCCACTTTTTAAAGCCATATAAGCCAGTGACCACCACTACATCTTGAGGCAGAGAGTTCCACAGGTTACCAGCTACACAGAAGAGAACTTCTGAATTTCCTGGATTCACTGGAAGACCCAAGTTCTAGCAGGATGGCACAGAAAGAAGAACCTCTTGCCCACTTTTGTCTACATCATGCATCATTTTGTAAACCTCTACTACGCCATCTCCCCTCTGCCACATTTCCCTCCAAAAGTGGGGCTGTTGCTGAGAGCAACACCTGCTGCTGCCCTGCCCGCAATGACCTAGCAAGCAAGGGCTCCGCAGGGAAACTTATGGGGCGGGAGGGAGAGGACTGCGGCTGGTCGGGTCACAGGTGGACCCTTCAATAAGTTTGGGGCCTCAGATCCATGCCTGGCCTTTTGCCACCCCAGAACAGCACACAGAGATAGAAATCATGCTTCCCGTGCAGAAAGTACACAGGGGAGGAGAGCTTGACTTGTGGTAGCCGGCACAAATTGCCCCCTTTGCTAAGCAGGGTCTGCCTTGGTTGCATATGAATGGGAACGCTGTAAGATATTCCCCTTAGGGGATGGGGCTGCTCTGGGAAGAGCATTTGCATGCAGAAGCTTCCAAGTTCCCTCCCTGGCAGCACCTCCAAGAGAGGGCTGAGAGAGATTCCTGCCTGCAACCTTGGAGAAGCCGCTGCCAGTCTGTGCAGACAATACTGAGCTAGACGGACCAAGGGTCTGACTCAGTATATGGCAGCTTCCTATGTTCCTAAGGCTCCAGCTTCAATTCCCATCACCACCAATTAAACAATCTCCGGTACAGTATATGGACCAGCTGAAGTGGTCGGGACCATCTGGGGGGGACCAATGTCCATCGTGATTTCTGACAAGGCCTAAACCCCCCTAGAGATGGAAAAGAGGTGATCACATTGAAAGCCTTTCTTCTTTCAGGGTGTTCTCACGCTTTTATCATCCTGACCATCAGGCCTGCAGTGGCCACATTTGCAAGGGTGTTTTCAAAGCTTTCGTAAGGGTTAAACACACAAAAAGTACTATAACATTTTATCCATGTTGTCAGAGAAATAGAAATGGGCAGCAAATGCAAAGTCCTCCCAAGATGACCCCATGAAGAGGGTACAAACCATTTGTTCATTGTTACCCTAACAGCACAGCGGGGAAATGCTTGACTAACAAGCAGAAGGTTGCCAGTTCGAATCCCCACTGGTAGGTTTCCCAGACTATGGGAAACACCTCTATCGGGCAGCAGCGATATAGTAAGATGCTGAAAAGTATCATCACACTGGGCGGGAGATGGCAATGGTAAACCCCTCCTGTATTCTACCAAAGACAACCACAGGGCTCTGTGGTCACCAGGAGTCGACATCGACTCAACAGCACACTTTACCCTAACCCTGTGCCAGAGCATGACTGCATTTGTATCGTTTGGGGGTTGGGACAAAGAAGAAGAAGTGATAACACAGAGACAGTTGAATTCATGCCATCACCTAGTTTGCTTCTCTAGGGGAGGCTGACTTGGCCAAAAATCACAAAGATGAGCAATCAATCCCCTGAATGGTCCGCCAACATTTGTGGATCTGGCTCATGGACTAGGTAAAGTGGGCCCTCGAGTCGGTGTCAACTTCTGGCGACCACAGAGCCCTGTGGTTGTCTTTGGTCCAAGACAGGAGAGATTTACCATTGCCTCCTCCCATGCAGCATGAGATGATGCCTTTCAGCATCTTCCTATATCGCTTCTGGCCAATATAATTGTTTCCCATAGTCTGGGAAACATGCCAGCCGGGATTCGAACCGGTAACCACTGACTTGCGAGTCCAGTCATTTCCCTGCTGCCCCATTAGGTAGCTTATTGGCTCATGGACTACTACGGGGCAATTCCACTCTGCCTGTATTGCCCCGCCAGTCAAGAGCAGATGCCCTGCCTGTACATGTTTCGCACTCGGCTCAGACGCCAGCCTCAAATCTTATGCCTGACGGGCACCACCCTTTTCGGAAGCCGGGAGGCTCTCCCCCAAGCATCCATCTGCACGCTCAATATGTCTCCCGCGAGCATCCCGGAGAGATTTCAGAATCGGCGGAGGAATGCCAAGAAGCAGACGAGTTGCCAGGCTGGAGAAGGACAAGTGTCTGCCGAGCCCAGACGTGAGCAATCCAGAGGAGAGAAGAACTCTTCGTCAGAGGACAACATTCCTGAGACAGACAGGACTGATCAAGTTCTGGGGGCAGGGGAAAGAGCAACGCAATTTATGGGATCTAGGATTAGTAAACTGACACCTGGGCTCCTTCTTGGGGAAGCTCGCTGGAGGGGAGCACAACGGCAGCCAGTTTTTGGCTCTCCAGGTAGACAAGACGGATCGGGAAACTCAACAGGTTCTGCTCCCAAAAGGTTCTCCTAGAGACAAAGGGTTCTATACCGAATCCTCTAAGAGGGATTCCCAGATGTTGTTGACTACAGCTGCCAGAATCCCCAAGCAAAAAATGGTGCAGCTGGGAATTCTGGGAGTTGTAGTCAGCAACATCTGGGAATCCCTGTTAGAGGGAACACAGGACTTAACTAACCCCAAATATGCCCCAGCCCCACGTTTCCGGTGCCATTATTTCAGCTCCTTCAAAACAATTACAACTCTGCTCATATCTGCTTTGCATGCAGGAGGTCCCAGGTTCAATCTCTGGCAGCATTTTCAAGTAAGGCTGGGAAACGACTCCTGCTTTAAATCTTGGAGAGGCGCTGCCAGTCAAGGCGGACAATGCTGAGCTAGATTGACCAGGGGCCGGACTCAGCAGGAGGCCGCTTTATATATTCATGAGGAGCATCCATACATGAGAGGTCCCAGCTTCAATCCCCAGCAGCCTCCCCAGGCACAGCTAAAACAGACTCTGGCCTGGAACCTTGGAGAAGCCACTGCCGGTCAGTGCAGGCCATACTGAGCCAGGCAGACTACAGCGACCAGCTCAGCAGGCAGCCCAGAAACGGGAGTGTGGGCCAGAGTTCACCAAACGTCAAGCAGAGTGACAGAAAGGCTGGCGTTTGCATTTTAAAAACCTTAGAGCTCAGAACTGGGAGTTCTCTTGGCACGCAACACGGATTGTCTCAGTGGAGAACAGAAACTGCTCTGCAGAAAACTTCACTGGGAGGCAGGGCCTACCTCGCCTCAAAAATGGGGGTGGGGAGGAACCGCCCCCCACCACCAGTCATTTCACAGGTTCCAACTTGAACTGCTCAGCATCCCATCTGGCTCTTCCTCCTGCCGCTGCTGCGTATTAATAACGTGATTTTTATTTTTTTTAGGTCTAGTGCATTGCCTACAGCCCTCCTCTTCCCTGGGGATCTCCAGCTTCCTTTCTGTCTGAGACCACAGTCGTGCCATAAGGACATAAGGAGGGACCTGCTGCTGAACCAGGTCAAGGGGTACCTAGCCCAGCATCTGGCTTGCCACCAACTAGAGGCTTCTAGAAGGCCCACAAGCGGAAGAGAGAGGCAATTCCCCTCCCTTGAGGCCCGTCCACGGAGGAAACACCCCAAGCAGCCTGATGCAGAGTCCGGCCATTCGCCCTTCTCGTCTCTTCACACCGGCTGGCAGAGGCTCTCTGGGGCTGCAGGCTGGAGTCTCTCCCAGCCCTCCCTGGAGATGCTGCCAGGGACTCAAATTGGGACCTGCTGCCGGAAAAGCAGATGCTCGGCCACTGAGTGACAGCCCCCTCCCCAAATCCCTAGAAGAAAAAGAGACCAAACCACCCTCAGAGATAATACTGGGGATAGGGAGACAACATCCCAACAACCACACGGGCTCCTGTCTGCACCATAGTAACATAGGAAGCCTTCGAGTTAGATGATTGGTCCATCTAGCTCAGTACTGTCTACACTGACTGGCAGCAGCTCTCCAAGTTTACAGGTGGGAGACTTCCCCAGCCGTACCTGGAGGGGCTGCCGGGGATTGAACCTAGGACCTTCTGAGTGCAAAACAGGCACTCTACGACTGAGCTATGGCCTCATTCCCCCTAAGGGAAATCTGTCAGGGCTCACGGATATAGTCTCCCATCCAAATGCAAACCAAGGCAGATCCTGCTTAGCAAAGGGGACCATGCATGCTCACTACCATACAACCCACTTCCCTCCTTGCCTAGGATTATTATACACTTGTCCGTGCTCGTCATTGGAGAAAACATGTTACCCCTGCTAACTGAGCAAAGAGGCACCTTTTAAAGTGGTGATTCTCTTATATTTAACAGAGGGAGAGCAACTGGCCCTATCCAACCCCAGCGCAGCACCCCTCCAGTGGCTGTTTCTGGTGTCTACCATAGGTTCTTTTTAGATTACAAGCCCTTTGGGGACAGGGGACCATCTTATTCATCTATGTATTGTTTGTTTTTTCTATGTAAACCGCTTTGAGAACTTCGGTTGAAGAGCAGTATATAAATATTTGTAGCAGCAGTCCTGTGGCCAGCGATGTCCTGATCGGTGGCTGGAAGGACCCCCCACCCGCAGAGACAAGGAGCAGGGCCACCAGAAATGAATGATATCGGCAGGGCCTGGCGGCAGATGGCCCGATGCTAACTGGTGGCAAGCCTGTCCCCAATTCCTTGTAGTGAGGGTCATCTCAGGGCTTGGACCTCTTCCCGGCCCCTCCGCTACTGGCACGCCGAGCGCCAACCCTTTCCAGGCTTTTAAAAGCCACTTAGGAAAATTGGGATGCTGCTGGAGCGCAGGCTGCCAGGCTGCTGCCTCCGGATTAGAGGGCTTAGCGCAGTGCCTGATGGCCACAGACGGTGCTCCAGCCAAAGCGTATGCCGGCTTCTTGTAAGCCAGGGCAATTTCTCTGAGCTGCTGCTCCTTGTTTGGGCTCTCTTAGCTGCATCTCTTTGATGGTGTCACACACACACACTCACACACACACCTCTTTGGCAGCCAAGGAGAGGGAGACTTCTGGGGTGGAATCACCCACCTCTTTTGCGGCAGCGAGCAGGAATTTCCCCCTCTGCTAGGCAGCTTCCGATGTTCTTAAGGCTTGTGGGGGGGGGGTCCACAAAGTAGCTGTGTGCCATCAGAGAGGGGTGTGTAAGAAGAGCCCTGCTGGGTCAGACCAAAGCTTCCCAGAGTCCAGTATACTGTACCCATTTCCGAGAGGCCCTGAGGGAAGCAGGATGCTGGACTAACCTAGGAAGCGGCTTTTTACAGAGACAGACCACGTCCAGCTAGCTCAGTATTGCCTACACTGATTGGTAGCCAGGGTTTGAGGCAGGGGTCTTCCCCAGCCCTACCTGGAGATGCTGCCAGGGAGTGAACCTGGGGTCTCAGATGCTCTCCCACTCAGCTGTGGCCTCCATCCTTTGGCCTGATGCAGCCCTTACGTTCTTATGGTCTCGGTTGCCCCAGTGGGTTGTAGGTGGAGGAGAAGAGGCGATTCTTCCTTTCAAAAGGAAATGAAGAAACCTCGGGGAGTAGGTGGTGTCCCACATGCAAATCCATCGTTAAGAAAGAATCTAGAAGTCCTTAAGGCCAACTTTTACTGCTCTGGCCTTGCTTGGGAGACAAAAGCCATACTGAAGTTTAATCCATAAAGACGAAAGAGAGATTTGCAAAGCGGACCTTGAATCGGACCTCAAGTTCCAGAATCCAAATTTGAGCAATGGCAGACATGCCACCTAGCTAAGGAACTCAATGCATAAGCTGAATATCCATTCAAATATCTCACCACGGCCCTCCTGTTTTGAATCGGGGAATTCCACATTTGGATGCCACGGATTTTAGAAGTCTTCACAAGCAAATTGGCAAGTTGTTTCTCTCTCAGGTTGTCCATTCCGCAGCTGCTCAATCAGCGCCTGGCCGAGTTCTGAGACTGCCCGTTTCACCTAGTGAGCCATATCCATCTCCGGTCTTGTGGTAGCCAGCATGAATGGCCCCCTTTGCTATGCGTGGTCCTCCCGGATTTGCATTTGAATGGGAGAGGAGAGCTGCACTGGTGGTAGCAAGCACGACTTGTCCCCTTAGCTAAGCAGGTTCTGCCCTGGTTGCATCTGAATGAGAGACTAGAAGTGTCAGCACTGGAAGATATTCCCCTCCTTAGGGGATGGAGCCACTCTGGGAATTGCATCTAGGTCCCAATTCCCCTCCCTGGCAGCATCTCAAAGGTATGGCTGAGAGCGATTCCTGCCTACAACCTCAGAGAAGCTGCTGCCAGTCTGTGAAGACAATACTGGGCTAGATGGACCAATGGTCTGACTCAGTATATGGCAGCGTCCTGTGTTCCTACGACTTCACAGGAGCACTGTCTGCTAGAAGAGCATTTGCCGGCATGCAGAAGGTCCCAAGTTCGATCCCAGGCAAGGCTAGTAAATAGACTCCTAGGAGAGAGACTCCTGCCTGAAACCTTGGAGAGTCACTGCCAGTCAGTGTAGGCAATACTGAGCTAGTTGGACCAATGGTCTGACTCAGTATGAGGCAGCATCTATGTTCATCTCTCTTCTGTTCATGCCCAAGGGTTTCGAAATCCCTTGCTTACAAGCAGGCTGGCAAACTCTCCCCGTCCCAGTTCTTGCGGAGTCCCCCAAAACACCCCCAGCACCCCTCTCTTCCTCCCCCCCCCCCGGCAGCAGCCATCCCACAATGCAGCCTCTGCTCGGTCACCCCAGCCGACCCCTCGGGGCTGCCTCCGCGGCTCTGCTGCCTATTGCCACGGGTGGCTGGGCTCCGACAATAGCGCCAGTCAGCCTGCCTCTGGGCGAGGGGGAGGAAGAGGAGGAATTCTGCAAGGCTGCCTTCTTGGAGGCCTGTCAAGACGAAGACGGATGGGGGCCACCGGCAGCTTGGCTGGGGAGAGGGTCGGCGTGGTCTCGGTAATTAGTCAGCTCACCCTGAAATCGAAAGGCGCAGGGTTCAACCCTGCGCCTCAGCTGTGGACTGCTGCAGCACGGCCCTTGCCTGGTCCCTCTCATCGAGAACCACAGCAGCTCTCCCAGGCCCCAGGCAGGAGCCTCTCCCAGCCCTACCCGGAGATGCTGCCAGGGGACCTGGGACCTTCGGCATGCAAAGCTGACGCTCCGCCACTGAGCTGCAGGCCCCAGGCCCAAATCATGATCCCGGAACATAGGAACCTGCCTAATACCAAGTCTGACCCTTCGTCCCCCTAGTTGAGTCTTGTCTGCTCTGACTGGCAGCAGCTCTCCCAGGTTTCAGGCAGGAGCCTCTCGCAGTCCTGTCTGGGGGATGCTGCCAGGGGCTGAACCAAAGACCTTCTGCTCTACCACCAAGCTATGGCCACATTCTCTACCTTACAGCAGACAGGGCTCACGTGTAGTTACCCATCCAAATGCAAACCAAGGCAGATCCTGCTTAGCAAAGGGGGCCACCCATGCTCCCCAGCTCAACCCCACTCCAACCCCGCTCCCCAGGCCTTGATTTCTCTCCTCCTCCCTTCCCACTCCCATGCAGCCCCCTCCAATCAACCTGGCACTCTTCCTAAGCGCAACTCCAGACTCAGGCCCGGTGCACTCCAGTGGCAGTGCCTCTGCGTGCATGCAGAGCGCCAGTCCCTCAACAGATGCCCAACACGCCTTGTCTCTTTAAGAGATAAAAGCCCCTGCCTAACCATTCCGGGAGATTCACTGTGCGGAAGCTAAAAACCTTAAATCTACCATGCATTCCTCCTGGCTGCTTCTTTCCCTCTGCCGCATGAAGGACCTGCGTGTTCTGCTGGGGGCCGGAGACCGATCCAAAGCAACGGCCGCCTTTGACATTCCCAAAGGCAGAGGAGCCATCGTTTCTTCCCGCCCCAAGCCTTTGGTACGGCCCAAGACCTCTCACAGCCAGCGCAGCCAAAGCTAAGTCCATCTGTCTAACACCTCCTCCGTTCCATCGTACACACTGCAACTTGGTGCTGGATAGAGGCAGGAACTCCTTTTGGCTTCCTGGACATTTCTCCTCCCTAACAGGCCGACACGACAGTCCGCAAATTGACTCCATGTCCGGCCAAGTGAGCCGTCGCTGCGATCAACGTGTTCGTGGCCAGGGCAACACCGGTCTCTGGGCCGCTCCCCACGCCCCCTCCATCCCATCCACACTCGGTCCCCAGACAGCCCAGGAGGTGTGCATCACACGAGAGGTGTGACGATGATTCACGGGAGGTGCCTGGAGGAGGCCTGTTGCTTCTCCTGCCCTCGGTCTCCCTGTGGGTGAGGAAGTGCTGTGTAAGCTGTCTGCCTGCCGATTTGATTCATCAGAGGTCCTGCAGGCCTCGACACCACAAGCGCCCAGCCTGGCCTTCACCTGCTCGCCACCCCCTCACTGCTCATTCAACAGCCAGCCCCGGGGCCGGGGAGGGAGAACAATCTCTGCCAGCCATCTGGGAATGCACAGGCAGCAAGCATCCCACAGAGCAGGGCCAGAAGCTCCACCAGCCCAGCAGCCATCGTGCGCTTTCAGAGGTCGGGGCAGGCGGGCTCCTCGGAGCCAGCATGGGCCGACACAGGCCTTGAGAAGGGGTCTTTGGGTCTCAGAGGCAGCCCAAAGATTTAGGAGTCGGGCCACGGACCACTTGGCAGAGTTATCTGGTGACGGACGGGATGGAGGCAGGCCGGAGAGTCAACTGGCTTCTCTTGACCGCCTTTGCAAGCAACAGGCTAAGAAGGGAAAGAGCGACGCAGGCAGAGTGTATTACGTTCTCTCCTAATGTCCTAGTTCACCGCCATTAGATTTCTAGGCACCGCGGGACATAGGAAGCTGCCTTAGACTGAGTCAGACCATCGGTCCATCTAGATCAGTATGGTCTACACTGACCGGCAGCGGCTCTCCTGGGCTTCAGGCAGGAGTCTTCCCCAGGCCTACCTGGAGATGCTGCCAAGGATTGAGCCTGGGACCTTCTGCAGGCAAGTATGCAGATGCTCTTCCGCGGAGCTACAGCCCCCTATCTTATGGAGCTCACATGTAGTCTCCCATCCAAATGCAACCCAGAGCAGACCTTGCTTAGCAAAGGGGACACATCACACTGGCTGCCACAAAACCAGCTCTCCTCCCCGAAGAAAGCTCTCCCTGGCACCTGGGATGGGTTAAGCTCTGGTTTGACAGACCTGCCCTTGGCCTAAACCCTTTTTAAAACCATCTAAGCTCTTGTGTCAGAGTTCGGTCATGCCTGGACCCTAATCAGGTCTCCTCTGGGGAGGAGAACCCACCCCCTGAAGCGTTTTCCAAGGTCCCACAGTGAGCCCAGTCCTTGGGGGGAAGCTTGAGCTCACCCCTCCCCTGGGGGTTCTTCCCGAGGTCTCCAGAGATCTCAAGGCACCCCACAACACAGTCCATCTGAAGCCCTGAGCCTGATCCAGACCCTCCTTCATCACTCCCAGATTGGCCATGGGTCAAGACTGCAATCAGTCCAGAACTGGTGGAGGAGCTGCCACCTGGCTCCCCAAGGCACCACTTCCCGTGGGCCTACTCAGGAGGGAGAGGAAGCATGTCCCAGTGCAAGGACATGCAGGGATAGGTCCCACCCTTCTCGAGTCCCTGGAGGGGTGGGACTTCCTGTTCCCTTTACAGGCTCCTCAGGCACTCACTGGTGCCACAGCTCTGCAACTAAGCATACCCCTAGAGCAGGCCTGCTCAACTACAACTCCCATAATCCCCAGCCCCAGTGGCCAATAGCCAGGGCTTATGGGAGTTGTAGGCTTATGGGAGTTGTTATGGGAGTTGTACATCTGCAGGACGGCCGAAGTTGAATGAGTAGTAGTAAGTTTATTACCGTCCTTAGACCAGCTCAACATTTAAAATAATACATTTATAATTTACAAAATATTCAAGTTACTAATACAAACTCTACGAAGTTTGGATGCAACAAAACAAAACTTGGCCACATTTATAGAGGTAACCGATTTAAAATTTGACGGCAAAAAATCCAAGTAAAATTGATCCGTATGGCCAGGATGATTCTTTAAGAGAGGAGCAATGGACTTAATACAAGCATCCCTATAAAACTGACAATACAGAATAACATAAACAACTGACTCTATATCCCAAGCCACAAGGGCAATGATGCAATGCATACGGAACTCGTTTATATTTCCCGTCTAGGAGAGCAGAAGGAAGGGTATTCAAACGAGCAAGGGTCAATGCTCTCCTAAACTTAGGTAAAATATATGATCTAAATATTCACCCGGTTTATGACGGAAATTTTGGGAGCCTATATACATTCTCCATGGTAGTCGTGCACACTCCTCCTGCAGATCAATGTCCAATAGTCGTTGTCTGACAAAACGTATCACCTGATCTAATCCCCTCCCTATACTGCCAAAGTTGAACAGCCCTGCCCTCGAGTGAGCTCCCCGGTCTCTGCCTTGATCTCCTGCTTCCCATTCCAGCCTTCTGTTCCTGCCACTTAACTGCTGCTCATTCCTCAGCCTCCAAATCAGAACCAGGTCCTGAGCTCCACACAGCCCACTTCGCCACCCTCAGGATTTAGGTGTGGGCAGCATCGCGGTGGGTGCATCTTGTGGCAGTGAGTTCCACATGGTGTGAAGGAAGTCTCTCTCCTGAAAGCTGGAAGTGATGCAACACATCTTCGGGAGACGTGCTGCCTGCACATTTTGATAACTCTCTCTCTCCGCCCTATCCACCGATCCTGTGTGATCCTGAAAGTTGGGGATGGGGGTCAGCACAGGGAACACCCACACGACTGAAGCCCTGCAACTGCTACAAGAAATGCTCTCAAGAAGCCCCCTTCTCCCAATCCCCTGCCCCGGGAAGGTTTCGATGGATAGAGAAGTTTCACGGGGGCCGGGAGGCCACTGAAAAACTACAGAGCAGGTATAATATCCCACCTCCAAATAATAGAAACATTCCTTTAAAGAGAAAGAGAGAGAGATCCCACGTGTGGCCCTCATGGCTGTGAAGGTAGGCAAAGTCATCTGAAAATTTCAAAGCCAGACGACAGGACAGTTAAGATTCCCCACATCGGCAGAGGAAGTGAGTGGGCGGGCAAGATTTCAGTAGACCGCTGCCCTCCTCACCCACGATCAGCAGAATGAGAGAGGAGCTGCTTCAACTTCAACCCCTGCTCACTTGGCCAGGAGGCACCTTTTAACGTGGTGATGCTCTTTATTGAGCAGGGGGAGAGCAACTGGCCCTCTCCACCCCCAGCATAGTACCTCCAGTGACTGTTGCTGGTGTCTCTCTTGTGTTTCTTCTTAGACTGTGAGCCCTTTGGGGACAGGGAGCCATCTTGTTTGTTTGTTATTTCTCTGTGTAAATCACCCTGAGCCATTTTTGGAAGGGCGGTATAGAAATCGAACAAACAACAACAACAGGCATACGGTTATGCTGGTTGCAGAATCCAGTTTCTCCTGCTGCAGAATTTAAATTCCCTTGGCACAACATCTTTAAGTGTCAAAGACGCAAAGCCTTACACTAAACACACACACACACACACACACACAAGCTTCTCCTGAAACTGAAGGGAGGTTGTGGAAGGGTTGCCTGCTTAAAATGCCCCCCAACGCTCACTCTCCCTGCCTTTTGTTAATGCAGAAACACTTTGCTAGCACTGGTGCCAGTGGGGTGAACCCACCTTCCTTCCTCCCGAGACTGTTTCCCGAGAGCCTAGGAGGAGACTCCCTCCACCCTTCCCCTCCCCGCCCTGGGAAGCAGCTTGAAAATCCAGCCATGTGCCCAAAGCCGATGGCATCGACCGGAGCTGGCTCACTGGCAAGCCCAGGGAAGCTCGTTCCAGCCGCACAGAGCCAGGGAGAGAGGACAACAGAAAGCAGCAGAGTGGGGTGGAGGGAAGGGAGGGAAGAGACGCCAGGCCCACTGCAGTCCCTAGAGAGGAGCCAAACCAGGAGGCGGTGGCAATCCCAGGAGCTCCTATGAAGCTGCTTCCAACTGAGTCAGACCCTTGGTCCAACCAGCTCAATGTCGTCTGCACTGACTGGCAGCGGCTCGCTAGGGTTTCAGACAGGGGTCCTTCTTAGCCCTACTTGTCCATGAAATAGGCTCCACAAATGTTGGACATCAGTAATGTCTAAGGGGACAAAAGCTCATAGCGGTTTTCGGCAACGTCTACCCCCCCGCTAGAGATGGAAAATGAGTAACAGCATTGCTGCGTTTACAGCTTACTGTGTGATCCCTACCACCCCAACACTCAGGGTACAACTGCAGTCGTTTTTGCACAGAGGGAAGGGTTAGGGTCACAATGGACAAATTGGGCGTCCTCCCGCCATGGAGACATCTTTGGAGGACATTCCTGCCCATTTCCATTCCTCCGATCACAACAGTACAGTTTTATAGTAGCTTTTGTGCTTTTAATACTTGTTAAAGCTTTTGGAAGACCACGGCAGATTTGACCAACGCAGGCCCCGCGGGTCAGGACAAGGAGAAGATGCTGAAAAGTCGTGCAAGGCTATCGCCTATTTTCCATCCCTAGGGATGCAGATCGTGTCAAAAGCCATGAGCATCCGTCCCCCGCAGGTGGTCCTGACCACCCCAGGGCTCAGGGACAATATTTGGGGATGCTGCCATGGATCGAACCTGGGACCTTCTTCTGTGTGCAAAGCAGACACTCAGACCACTCAACGCCATTCAGGCATTTAGACCACCAAGCTACAGCTCCTTCTCCAGACCTCTCCAAGAAAACAGCAGGAGCGAAGGGTGAAGGCCAAGAACATTTCCAAGACCATCTTCTCCAGGGACGGGGACAGCCCCAAATACTTCAGTGACTCAGTGGGCATTTAGATCCGGCAAAAGAGAAGGTTGCCTAGGAGGAAAGGCTAATCTGGGACATTTGCACTTGGAAAAAAGCATTCATGTCAGGACAGGACAGAAGTTTCCAACATTATAAATGGAGAGAGAGAGAGCGTTTCTCCTCATTTTCCCAGTGAAATTGACTAGCAGTCAATTTAGAACAGGCTAACTAAAGTACTGCTACACACAACACAAAGTTTGGCGGCACAGACGGCTTTAAAAGGGGATAGGACCAGCTTGCAGAGGAGAAGATGAAGTCCATCCATGGAAACTAGCCATGATGGTTAAGCAGAGCCTCCTTATACAGAGGCAACATACCTGCGAGCGTCAGACAGGCACAAAGAACATAGGAAGCTGACTTCTACTAAGTCAGACCACTGGTCCATCTCGCTTAGTATTGTCTTCACAGACTGGCAGCGGCTTCTCCAAGGTTGCAGGCTGGAATCTCTCTCAGCCCTACCTTGGAGATGCTGCCAGGGAGGGAGCTTGGAACCTTCTGCTCTTCCCAGAGCGGCTGCATCCCCTGAGGGGAATATCTTACAATGCTCATCAGTGTTCCCTCTAACAGGGATTCCCAGATGATGTTGTCTACAACTCCCAGAATTCCCAGTTGCAATGGCATCTGGCTGGGCATTATGGGAGTTGTAGTCCACAACATCTGGGAATCCCTGTTAGAGGGAACACTGGTGCTCACACATGTAGTCTCCCCATCCAAATGCAAACCAGGGCAGACCCTGCTTGGCAGAAGGGGGACAATCCATGCTTACCAGCACAAGGCCAGCTCTCCTCCCGAAGAAACTCCCTGGAGAGAGCAATTCTTTGCTAGATCAGTTTTTGATAGGGAAGGAGAGACGGCAACAGGCCCGCCAGTGATTGACAGACAGATACAGAGGAGAGACGGGAGAAGGAGAAGGCAGCTCTGACAGACAGGCGGAGAGCAGGAGAGATGCTGGCTGAGCCCCCCCCCCCCCCCCCCCCGCTCTTTCCCCGTGAGCAAGCCAGGTGGAAGCAAGAGACTCTGTAGGAACCCCGCCGAGCCTCTGTGGGGAGGAGCAGAACAGGAACATCGGAAGCTGCCATATACTGAATCAGACCATATAGGTCCCTCCAGCTCAGTATTGTCTACCCAGACTGGCAGCGGCTTCTCCAAGGTTGCAGGCAGGACTCTCTCTCAGCCCTACCTTGGAGATGCCGCCAGGAAGGGAACCTTCTGCTCTTCCCAGAGCGGCTCCATCCCCGAAGGGGGGAATCTCTTACAGTGTTCACACATCTAGTCTCCCATTCATATGCAACCAGGGTGGACCCTGCTTAGCTGAGGGGGCAAGTCATGCTTGCTACCACCAGACCGGCTCCCCTCTCCAATCCGGGCCCTGCAGAAGTCTCTGGCACTAACTGGGACCCCACGATGGCCCAGGCCTTGAGGATCAGCTACAGCTCGGCTCTCCCATGGGGTCCCTCCTGAGCAGTCTCGGGAGATCTTACAGGTTCCCCATCTGAACCTCTGGCTCTGTTCCAGCCCTTCCTTCACCCCCATCACTGGGTCAGGGCTGCAGGCCAGGACTGGCGGAAGAACGCGCCTCCCTGGCTGTCCAAGGCACAGGAACACAGGAAGCTGCTTATACCGAGTCTGGCCCTTGGTCTACCGTGCTCAGTACCGTCTACACTGACTGGCAGCAGCTCTCCCAGATTTCAAGCAGGAGTCTCTCTCAGCCCTTCCTGGAGAAGCTGCCAGGGATTGAACCTGGGACCTTCTGTGCTCTTCTGCCGAGCTTTGGCCCCATCCCCTATGGGCAGGGATGGAGCCACCATCAAGCGAATGGTTTCAAAGAACTCAGCTGCAAGCCACGGAAGGGCCACACGAGCCCGCCGATGTTCATTGCCAGCCAATGTTTGCTGGCTGGGTGCATTTCTTACCCTTTCTCTCCTTCCAGCTAGGGAGAGAAAAGGAAATAAAAGCACCCAGCCAGCAAACACCGGCTGAGAATGCACTCAGGAGGACGCATGTGGGCCCTCCAGCAACCAGGTCACGCCCATGTGACGTCACACACAAGGGGGGGGTCACTGGCATGTGTGGCGCATGCATGGCAGGGCCGCCAGGGACAGGGCAGAACCCAGGCCTCTGTTCCCGGGCTCCACCACTGCCTAAAGGGAATATCTGACAGCGCTCACATGTAGTCTCCCCTCCAAATGCAAACCAAGGCAGACCCTGCTTAGCAAAGGGGGCCGTTCATACTTGCTCCACAAGATTAGCTCCTCCCAGTGCCGGCCCTGGATTGAGACCCAACAAGCATTCTCTCTAAGGCGTGCGCACGCTCACACGTTTTTTTGACGTCCACTCAGTTCATTTTAGATCCCGCTCAGGCTGAATCAGGAAGGCCCCACTCTGGATGCAGGTGACGGCACACTGCCTTGATACTGCTGCCCGGCAGGGTGGGGGGGGGGGGCGGACCTCATTCCTCACATAGATGAAATACATTAGAAAGCACACTGGTCCCAACCAAGTCCCAAGAGCTGTGCAGTCATCTCTCAGGTGTGCCGTAACAGACTCCCCCGCTGAGCGGAAGAAGACCTCCAAGGTCCCACTAGAAGACCTCCAAGGTCCCTTCCCACTCTGAAATGCTAGGAATCAAGCTCTGCTCTGACCCAGGAGGGTGCTGCCGATCCTCCCTTGAGGCACAGACAGCGGCATGAAACAGACTTCGGCCAGCAGTTCCATTCCTCCATTTCTCTGGCCTCCAGACCCTACAAACATCCTTCCCACCCACCCGGCCAGCAAGGGCACATGTGCTCTGCTGATCCCCACCCCTCACGCTCTCTGCCCACCCACCCCCCGGCCACTCCAGCCCAGGTCTCCTTCCCGTGCCTCCTCCTCAATGACCCAGGCAGGTAAGCGGCAGAGCGGCGTGCGTGGGAAGCCTCCGCCTGGCGGTTTCCACACCGCGCTAATCAATCTGCAGTCAAACTGCTATTATCTCCAGTGTGCCATTCACAATATTTATGCCGCTCTGCTTGGGGGTGGACAGGAGTCGGGGGGGGTGCTCTCCCGCAGCCGCACCGTGACGCAAGCCGAGGGAACAGGGATGCCCATCTCCTAAAAGAGCCGGTCTGAGCACAGCAAGCATGAAATGCCCCCTTTGTCTGCTGGGTCTGCCTTGGTTCCCATTTGGATGGGTGGCAACGTGTGGATGCTATAAGATTGCCCTTCGGAGATGGGGCCGTAGCTCAGTGGTAGGGAAGGACCCCTGCCTGAAACCTTGGAGAGCCGCTGCCCGTCTGTGTAGACAAGACTCGGCTAGATGGACCCAGGGTCTGACTCGGCAGAAAGAATGCAAGCTCTTGCTTTCTGCTCGGGCTGGTGGTCAGCTGGGCTTGCCAACTGGTCACCTATGACGAATCAGAACCGCCTGCAGGCGACTGGGCAACAGCATTTCTCACCAACTGAACTGGTTCCTGGTGGCAATGACGTCCTCCAACCGACGGCGCGTGTCGACATAAAGGCCAATGACTATCAGGCCTAAGATCTGTCTGGTGCTGGGTCTCATTTCCAAAAGGAGCCAGACAGATGCCCCGGGGAAGCATGAAGTATTAGCCCTCCCCTCTGGCATGGCCCCAGCAACGGGTACAACAGGAGATACTGCCCCTGAAAAGAGCCAGGCCAGTGGGGAAAGGCAGAAGAGAAACACCAGGAAATAAAGTTGGCAACCAAGCAACTGCTGCACACCCCTGGACTGGGCCATGGGATGGGAAGAGGGGCCCCCAAGCTGCCTCAAAGATGACTTCCATGTCCAGCTGAATGGCAACTCTTTTCCCTCCCAGATCCCCCAACGGGAGATGCAACCTATCCAGCTCCCCACTCCCTCTCCCTCTCCCGAACAATTAGCTTTAATCTTTTCTGTTTTAAATTTCCCCCATCCTTCTCCTGAAAGAGAGGAGATGAAAAATAATCCACAGGCACGCACAGAGAAAAGGAAGAATGGCTCCGAAAATGAATGAATATTTCAATTTGTGGCATGCCAACGTGGAGAGATCCCTGCCGGGTGATTGAAATTGTGGGGGGGTGTAGAATGGGGGGGGAGAAAGGAAAGAAGAATGGCTTTCATTTAGATAAAATACAGAAAATTATTTAGTGAAAAATGAAGAGTGATGAAGCTCATCCAGCAATGCATACACCCCTCCGGTCTCCAACGCAGCCAGCCGGACGGCCTCCCCATTCATTCCTGAAATCTCTCCCTTTCTCGCCCAGATCCACACTTCAGGAAGGACAAGCTCATTTATTTGAACCTCCATTGAGGGGAGGAAAGTGCACACACCCTGGTCTGCCCCACCTTCCCCTCAAATCCTCGGTTCTCTCTTTCTAGCCACAAAGCAGGGAATCCTTGCCACCCGGTCGAGACACCCCATCACTAGTGCCCCAAAGCCCTCGAGAGGCTCCGGAAGAGCCCTTCCATTTTTTTTAAGAGGGCGCCCCATATGCAGCGCCTGCTGTGCAGGAGGGCTGGGAGCTAATCTGAAGGGCCATTTGTGGGTTTCGTGCAAATACTGGCTTGGAAAATACAGTTTCACTTAAGACACCCAGTTCTTCTGGCTCCAGAAGCCCCATAAGAGAAGGAAGCCGATCTTCTGCTAGAGGGGACACAGAGTCTTTAAAGCCCTATAACCACACCCCATAGCCATGAAGCCAAAGGGCCAACAGGCTTTAAAACTCACTTCCCCTCAAACAGCACCCCTCACGCCACCCCCAAATAATGCACAGGGATCCCCAGGACATGATGGTCAAGGGGCCCGACTCCCTTTAAGGCCCCTTGAAAACCACCTCATTCCACACCCCAAACCCATCGAGCCAGTTTGTATATTTAATGTATTGCCTTTGGAAAAATAACTCTTTCCACCACCCCCTCTCCTCTGGCTCTTGCCAGCCCCATTATATATCCACTCTTTGCTGCTTGAAAGGAAGCCCGTCTCTCTTCTGTGTAGCCCCCCCCCCCCACACACAAATAGCTGAGAAGATTCCCAAAACGGGGGGGGGGGGCAGAAATTTATTTGGGCTCTCACAGACCCCCACCCCGCCCGAGTCTGGCTTGGCATTAATCTTTAAAGCTCTCTCTTGTTCCCTCTCTCCTTTGAAAGCCTGATTTCACTCATTTTCTTTCTAGAAATATAAGTCACTCCTCCCCCCCCAGCCCCCTTTAATTTAAAGGAATGTGGCCACTGGGGAGAGGTGGGGCTTAACAGATCAGCACCCCCTCCTCCCAATTCTATTGTGCCTTCCTTGGCCAATGAAGGTCCCAGCTCTCCCCCCTCACTGTAACTTGATCTCCCCCCCCCTTCTTAAAGGGAGGTGTTTCTGCATAAGATCAGATCCTTCCTGGGATAAAGAGCCAAGGTGGCAAACAATTCATCCAACTGCATCTTTAGCACAACCTGCCTGGGTGAGGTATTGCCTGGATCCTTCCCTTGCGTCCTAGCCCCCATTCTGCACCCACCCAGCCCCACAACTATGGGCCCCAGGCCGTCTTTTCCAAAGTCACCGGACACAAATATCAACTCCAAGCAGCGGGGCTGTTAACCCAAGGCCAAGTCACCGCCACAATCTCCCCACACATCTCGGGGGCATGTATGGGGCCCCTTTCCAATCCATATGACGGGGTGGGTGAATAAAAGGGGTTAAGACCAGGGCACAGCTAATGCCAGCTGAATTATCTTGAGCCTGAGTGAGTTCAGAAGCTGGTGATCTGCTGATGATACTCGGGTACCACACAGAAGGTCTTGAGGCCACCGATTTTCTCCACGCCCTGCAGTCCAGAGCAGCCCCTCTGGGTCAGATCAAAGACCATTTCGCCCAACAACTGGCAAACACAGGACGTGAAGGCAACAGTCTCCCCTCGCTGTCTGTTCCCAGCATCTGATATTCAAAGGTGTGCTGCTTCTGAACATGGAGGCTCACCCTAGCCATCACAGCTGCAGAGAAACTCCCCCCAGTCTCACCCCGCCTGTGCCTTCTGCAAAGCAGCTCCATAGAGCCTCCATGTTCAAGAGCAGCAAAACTTCGAATACCTAGCCAGGCACCTGGATCTGCCCACCCTGCAATACAAAACCCTCTATTCAGGCTTCCATTTACTAGTTGCAAGTGATGTAAACCTACAAGAATCAAGGACACCAAATTCCTCACGGGTGCACATTACATTTTTAAGCATCCGTTTTGCTGAGGAGGAAGACCAAACTGCATTTTTTTTGCTCCCCAATCCAGTTCACCAAAGACCAACAAGCAAACCGGTCAGTCTCATCACCACCATGTGGAACTCCTCCTCACAAAGAAGCGAGGAACCCCAGACATCCAATAGACAAATCAAGTGGTTCCAGCTCAGTAACAAAAATCTCAAGTTGCTAGTCCTCATGGTTGGGGAAACCCACCCACCCACACACACAATGCTTTCCCAAATAAAGCTTCCAGCTGAGCAAAGCCAGAAAGGAGCTGGGGTGGGTATTGCAGCTTACCCCCATGAAAAACCAACACCACACAATCACATACACACCCCTTTTCTCCACATTTGGCAGGAAAACGGAGCATTTCAGCCCCCAATTTGGGACGCCCAACATCTAAGGCCTGTTGTAAGAGTAGGTTCAAAAATCCAAACCCTTCTTTGCAACTGCACGTTGTATTTTCACTTCTTATTTGAACCTCGGTTCCAACTCACACACACCCACCCCTCGCCCCCACCCCACGACGACCTGTACAGTCCCTCTTTTCGGGTGCCCAGACCTGAATCCCCTCCTACAGCTATTTCCTTTCCCACTTCTAAAAAGGTGACACTAGCGAGGCTTAGCCAAAGAGCCATCAGCACCTCCTTCTCTCCCCCACTACTACAATGGGCAAAAAAGAGCAATCCACCACCCCCGCCCCCCCCCATCCTCGAAGGTCCGTCTAGGGGCGCATCTCCCTCAGCTCAACACCCACTCTGGGCCACGGGAATTCGAGCCTCTCCTTCAATGCCCCTTGCCTCCCCCCCCCCCACGCCCGCCATCTGCAACAACATCCCATCAGGCTTTCCAGAGGCACCCCAGAATTCAACTGCAGATGCTGGGGAAGAGCGAAGGTGGTGGGTAGACCACCGTCACATATGCAGATTCCTCCTCACGGCCTCAGCCTCGCTCTCTCCTCTCCCCCAAATTCGCCTGCAGGCACAACCCACCCATCCCCATCCTCTCCCCCCCACCATCCCCATCCCCTGCAGCTCTGGCCGTGACTGGGGTTTAATTATTCCTTTTTGCAAGATGCACATTTCTGGGCTGGGAAGCAGCACACACAGAAGGACGTCACACGCAGGCAGGCACCCACAACTATTTTGCCCCGGAGACACATTTAATGCCAGGCTGGATTTTGGGGAGGGGGGGGAGAAGAGTCGAGATGCCGGGAAAATTCACCCCCCTCGCTCCCCAGCCAGGCCTGTACGACATCCCCACTGAGTGTTTAACTTTACTCCGGACTCCAGAAAGAAAATAAAACCATCCACATTTTCTGGACTGCAACCATCTCCCCCCACACTGGTCAATGCCACTTTCCCCAGCCCCACATTCTCCCCCCTCCCAAATCCTCCAGGATCATCAACCACCTCCCGACTTCCACCTCTGCAAAAACACCCCCCGCCGGCAAAAACCAAAAACCACACAGACTCAGCTTTGCTTCCAAGCCACAAACGTTTGGGGGACGGAAGAATGGAGGGGAAGGTTTTGGCTGGCTGGCTCAGCCCGCCTCCGCTCCGCAGCCAAAGGTGTTTACTCGGGAGTAAGCCCCACCGCGTCCAGTGGATCCCTACTCTCCAGGAAGCACGCGGAGGACTGCTGGAGCGGCCGCCCCAAATTAGGGCTGCGATCCTGCCTTCTAGAGAGCAAGTCCGACGCCGAACTCGGTGGCCTGCCGGGCCAGCAACTTCGGCCTCACTTACGGGGGGAGGGAGGCCCAGAGGAGCCTCACTCGACCCCCTTCCGGCCCCTCTAGCCCAGAGTCCAGCGAAAGCCCCAGAATCGGGGGCTGCCAGAAGAAGTGCTACGCCTTAGATTAACCCCGGAGCGCTAGGTTTTGCATCCTGTGCGTTTACACGGATTTCCAATTCGAACTGGGGGGCGGGGGCGCTCTCCCTTTCTTCCCCCCACTGCCCTAAACTCCCCTCTTTGGAAGCTTTTGCTCCCTCGGAATCCAACTGCGCCCCCCTCACCCCACCCGGCAAATCCAGAGCCATAGGAATTTCGGGGCGGGTGGGTGTGCGGGCTCGCAACGAACGAGCCCCGACTAAAGCCCACCCTTGCGAAGTTTCAGACAGACGTCCCCCGAAAAAAACGGGACAGGGACCTCCTCCTCCTCCTCCCCACAACGAGAAGGGGCGAACTCCGGCGGCGCAAGGCGCTCCCCCCCCCCCCCCGCTGCCGTCGAGCGTCTCCGCCCGACTCTCGGCTGCTCCGGATTGGGATTCGGCGCCTTACCTTGCGCGAAAGCGGCGTCGGCTCGCGTGAAGATCCAGAGGACCGCCAGGACCAGCATCTCTCCCGGCTGGCCGGGGCTGCCCTCGCTCGCTCGCTCCGGGCGGGCCTCCTACACCATGCCCGGCGGGGACCAGCCCGGATCCGCTCCGCTTCGCCTTTTGCTTCTGCCTCTCTCTCTTCGCAGCGGAGGAGGAGGAGGAGGAGTGGGGAAAGAAGAGGGAGGGAAAGAAGGGGGGGAAGCGCCAACTCTGGGACTGAGACAGGGATGGAGGGAGAGGGAGGAGGAGGAGAGAGAGGGAAGGAACCATCGCCAGGGGAGAGCGGGGGGAGGAGAGGCGAGGAGCCGCCGCCGCGCTCCGGATTGGCCTCCAGGGCCGGAGTCCCGCCGCCTCCCGGCCCGAGCAGCCTTCCACGCCAACTTGGAGAAAGTTCCCGCACGTGTGAACGCGGCCGGCGCGGGGCCCACCCAGGGGCGCTCTTCCTCCCTCTGCGCCCTCTCTGCACGCGGCCGCGGGCTTCCTCCTCGTGGCGTTCCAAGAGGCGGCCTTTCCGGGCGTCGGGGGCTCTGCAGGCTTAACTTGCGATCCTTCCTTGGGAGTCAACCCCACTGCGGTCGGGAATTTAACCACCCTGTTAAGTAGATTTACTCGCAAGGAAGCCTCGTTGGCCGCAGTGGGGTTTAAGCCCGGCGTAAGCCGGCAGCCCTGGACGGAGTTAGGGAGCGAGCCTGGGCAGGTTTCCTCGGGAGTAAGCTCTCCACTGCGTTTCGTGGAGCTGATGGGCCTTCATCCCAGGAAGTTTACATGAGATTGCAAGTTTGAGACTGCAGTCCTTCAAGACAGTGAGACTTTACTTCTAAGTAAACCTGCATGGGGTCATCACAATCCCCATCCATGGGATCAGACCCCCAACCAAGTAGCCCTGGATGAGATGAGATCCCAACAGGCCTACTTGGTTAGACTAGCAGTGTGGGGAACCAGGTTCAAATTCCCACTTGGAGTCTAGGCTAAGAGAGAGGCTCCAATTTATCCTCAAAACAACCCAGTAAGGTAGTAGGGCAGATATTTTACATACCGTATTGCTAGGTATTGGGCCAGTCACTCTCTCATAGCCTGGCCTACCTTGCAGGGTTGTTGTGAGGATAAAATGGAGGGGGGCATGTACTGAGACCCTCGGGGAAAGGGCAGGATTATTATAAATAAAATGGTGAGACCGTGCTGAGCACGCACACAGATTCGGGGTTTGTGGCTGTGGGCCAGTCCCTGCTTTACATGGGAGTAGGCACACTTTGCCTTTTAGGGCCCATTGTAAATCAAAACGTGGCTCGGATTGGGCTGCAGGGCACTATGGCTCTCCTTGTTTTTGTTTTCAGGTGGGAGTTGCTGGATCATTCGGGGACGGGGGATCATTCCGGGACGGGTGTTCAGCCACCATCTGTTTTGTCAGAGTCTGTCTGAGAAGTCTCCCGCTGACGGTGCAGAATGGCCCCTGGGACCCAAAGAGCCTAACTGACGGGGCGGGATGGGAGGAGAGAGGAGAGGGTTCATAGGAAGCTGTCATAGAGTGAGTCAGACCCATGGTCCATCTAGCTCAGGATTGTCTACACAGACTGGCAGCGGCTTCTCCAAGGCTGCAGGCAGGAATCTCTCTCAGCCCTATCTTGGAGACGCTGCCAGGGAGGGAACTTGGAACCTTCTGCCTGCAAGCAGGCAGATGATCCTCTTCCCAGAGCAGCCCCATCTCCTAAGGGGAATGTCTCACAGCACTCACATGTAGTCTCCCATTCAAATGCAAACCAGGGCAGGCCCTGCTTAGCATAGGGCCAGCTCTCCACCCAGCCACCTCCTATTCCAGGCCCTGGAGCAATTAAAATGTCTTTCCTTCTTTGCCAGAGTCTCTCTGCCCTCCCAACGTTACCTACCGGCTGGGTTCATGCAACCACTTTGCAAAAAAAAAAGGCCTTTCAACGGTTGGTTTTCATCTCTGAACTTACAGCGAGCCCGTTTTGGAAGGCGATGGTGAGCCTCAATCCCAAATCCCTCCACATCATGGCACTGGCTGCTGGATGTAGACTCTCTGGCTTGCACCTGTAGGCAGATTGGAGAAAACAATACTCCTGAGCATGAGCAGAGTATCCACAGCCGGGGATATAAAAGGGGATTACTTTGACCCTGGCTTAAGCCCCCAGAAGCTTATCTTTTGAAAGATTAGGGAGGAGAACTGGTCTTGTGGTAGCAAGCATGAATTGGCCTCTTTGCTAAGCAGGGCCCATCCTGGTTTTCATTTGAATGGGAGAATACATGTGTGAGCACTGTAAGAAATTCCCTTTAGGGGATGGGGCCGCTCTGGGAAGAGCATCTGCCTGCCTGCATACAGAAGGTTCCCAGTTCCCTCCCTGGCAGCATCTCCAAGATAGGGCTGAGAGAGACTCCTGCCTGCAACCTTGGAGAAGCCGCTGCCAGTCTGTGTAGACAATACTGAGCTAGATGGACCAATGGTCTGACTCAGGAGAAGTATAAATTCAGACCATGTGAGTGACAAAATGTGCCAGTATTAAACAGATCCAGTCCGAGAGCCTTAATTATTTTAGCATCTTTGTATCCCTTCTCTAGGGAGACCAGGGCATATAGAGTTACTCCATTTCGTCTTCACAGCAGTATTGCAAGGTAGGCTAGGCTGAAAGATGATTATCGCTGTAATTATTTTTGTAGTGCAATAAAGATAATTATTATTTCACTGTGAAATGGAATTCATGGTGCAATGGAATCTGGGCCTGTGTGTGGTGTTGTTGTTGTTGTTGTTATTTATTTCTTGTTTACACAGTCAGACAGGTGTTATTGACTGGCTTGTTTTATCCAGACATCGAGTCCTTCCCAAGGACCTGGGATGGCTGAATTTTATCATCAATACTGGTGGTGGTGGTGGTGGTTGTAGTAATTATTATTATTATTATTTCGATTTCTATACCGCCCTTCCAAAAATGGCTCAGGGCGGTTTACAAAGAGAGATAACAAACAAATAAGATGACTCCCTGTCCCCAAAAGGCTCACAATCTAAAAAGAAACTTTAGATAGACACCAGCAACAGTCACTGGAGGTACTGTGCTGGGAGTGGATAGGGCCAGTTACTCTCCCCCTGCTAAATAAAGAGAATCATCACGGTAAAAGGTGCCTCTTTGCCCAGTTAGCAGGGGTGTTGCATTTATAGTCCACATTTCTGCCTTGACCCATGCACCCAAGGTGGTTTACAATATGAAGAACAAATAAACAGGTTGCAGGATCTTGGAAAAGCAATGGCATCAAATTAATAATTTTTTTTTTTTTTTAAAGGAAAAGCAATGGCATCGATCCGACACCCTCTCTGCTATACCAGGAACTGGTAGAAGGTGGATCAGCTAGTGGACTAAAGGGATGTGCACGAACCGGTCCGGAGGCCATTCTAAAGGCCTCCGAACCGGTTCGAAGGCGGCACTGGCTCGAAGGTTCGACGCCAGGATGGTGGTGCCTCTATAAGGGTGGGGGAGGGTGCACTTACCCCTCCCGCCGCTTTCCCCCCACCGGCGCTCCGTTTTTAGCAAAATCCATGGGGCGGCAGCGTACCTCCCAGCCGCCCCTTCCCCTGTTCTTGGCCAGAAGTATTGCCTGTGCGTGCGTGCGCCCACTGCGCACGCAATGGGTACACGTGCAGGCGATACTTCCAGCCAAGAACAGGGGAAAGGGCGGCAGGGAGGTACGCTGCCGCCCCATGGATTTCGCTAAAAATGGAGTGCCGGCAGGGGGAAAGCGCACTCTTCCCCCACCCTTAAAGAGGCACTCAGACACACCCGGCATCGAACCACACCTCTGCGGTTCCGTGCACATCTCTAGTGGACTATCGGGGCAGCCCTTTTCTAAGACAAGATGAGTCCGTTGCCTCAGGCGGCAGAATATTGGGGCACCAGCAGGGTGGCAAAGAGTCTCCAGCTGTGGCCCTCAGAGCAGCTCTTTGGAAGCAATCTGGCCCTTGCAGACTTCCCAGAGGAGAGCTGGTCTTGCGGTAGCAAGCATGACTTGTTCCCTTAGCTAAGCAGGGTCCGCCCTGACTGCATATGAAAGAAGACTAGAAGTGTGAGCACTGGAAGATGTCCCCCCCCCCTTAGAGGATGGAGCCACTCTGGGAAGAGCATCTAGGTTCCCAGTTCCCTCCCTGGCTTCTCCAGGATAGGGCTAAGAGAGAGTCCTGCCTGCAACCTTGGAGAAGGTCTGTGAAGACAATACTGAGCTAGATGGACCAATGGTCTGACTCAGTATATGGCAGCTGCCTATGTTCCCAAGGAGCACCTCTCTTCACCCTCCTAAGTTTTCAAGGAAGAGGCTGTCGGCAATCTCCCTTTCTCCCTGCCCTCCATGCATTTTCTATAGCTTGCAGGGCTGTTTTGAAAAGGGGCTGGCCCCCATCAAGACATGGGGCAAGGCAGCATTTGGTGCCTCGCTATACCCTGGGCCACCCACTGCTGTAGACTACAAGCCAGTTACTGCTGGGCCAGCCAAGGGCTGCTGGGCTTCCTGCCAAGGACACTGGGCTCAGTGGACTTTTGCCTGATCCTCCGAGGCGGCTCTCAAGTTGTTAAGAGTTGCAAACTCAGGGTCATTTAACACAGATTAATGACGCCTTAACTGGTCAGATATCCTGAGTCTGCACTCTTGGCTTTGCAAATTTAAAACGTGTCGGTGGAGTGCACAGCTTCTAGGGAACGGGAAAAGAGGAGACTCCAGTCAGCACATGCCGGTTCGATCACTTGCTGAGGAGTGATGACGGGGTGGGGGTGGGGGGGGGGGGGGGCGCTTGCTTTCACGCCCCACTTGTGGGCTTTCCCAGAGGCATCTGGTTTGCCACTGTGGTAAGCAGGATGCGTGACTAGGGGGATCTTTGGGTCTGAACCAACTAGACAGGGCTCTCCTTATGTTCTTATTAGCCATGATAGGAATGGAACTTCCATGTGTGGAGACACTCTACCTCTGAATAGCAGCTGCTAGGGTTGGCAATAACAGGGGCGGGCTGTTGCGTTCTTGCCCTGCCTGTGGGCTTCCCAGAGGCCACTGGTTGGCTACCGCAGAATGCCAGACTAGCTGGAATTTTTGACCTATTACAGCAGGACCTTTCTTGTGCACAATACATTCCCAGAGGAGGGGAAATTATTGAAAAATACAGAGGTTGTTTATAAAGTAAAAACAGAGGCTCCTTCCTTCCTTCCCTCCTTCCAATCTAGCGTGTGCTAGCCATGATAGATAAATGGAACCTCCAGTGCAAAGGCAGTCTACCTCAAAATAATTGTTGCTGGGGAACAAATAAGAAGGGTGGTGGCCTTCCTTCCCTGCTTGCGGGCTTCTCAGAGGCATTTGATTGGCCCCTGTGGGAAGCAGGATGCTGCAGTAGGCCAGGGCTTGACAAATCCCAGGCGCTTAGGAGCCACGCCAGCTAGAAATTTAACCGTGGCGCCTAGACTAGGATATCCCGAGGTGAAATTGTTAAATACAAACTTTATTTGTCCTAGGCAGCCCTGTTTCTGTCCTGTGCTACTTGGGATGAAGAGAAGCCCATTTACACACCCACCCCAAAGAGGTCCATCGTGAAGACCTGTAATTTGGCTGAGGGTCCATTGTCTGGCTCCTAAATTTCGGGCCTGGCTTCTATCTAGATTCAAAGGAAACTGGCCACGGGCTTAATGAGATGGACCTTTGGTTTTGATCTTGCGTGCAGTAAGTGCTCTCAGCCCTGCGAGGGATCTGCATCCAGCACTGGGGGAGACAAACAGAGGGGCGGGCAAGTTGAGCTAGGGGGAGAAATGGTCTCCCCTTCCCTGTAAACGCCCTCCTGGGCCTTTTGTGTTTGGGGACCACTATACAGAAAGACTCCCACGTGGCCAAGTTGTGACTGATGTCCACATGGGCAGCGCCTGGTGTGTACAGAGTTTGGGTGCCAGTCAGCACCACTGCTAGAGGGTCTCCCCGCCCTGCCCCAAAGGATTCATCCACACGGCTAGCCACGGACATTCAGCTTCGTCTTTCGGCACTTGGGGGCCTACCTGCAGCCTACGCAGCACACGCACGTCCTGCTTGCCCATTGGGGCCGACTTTCAAAAGTTCTGGCCGCGGCTCCTAATGGGCTTTGCTCTCCCCCGAATGCAAAACTTCAAAGAGACGTCTTCTCTGAAGCTGGTGACCCTCTCCTGCCCTGCCCCCCCCCGTCCCCTGGAGATTTGCTGGTGGGTGTGGGGGGGGGAGAAAAAGGGAATCTAGGTTTCTTTCTCGCCCCAGGCATCTCAAGCGGTGGTCTCCATGACAACACGGCAGCTCCCCCAACCCCAGCAGCTCATTGTGAGGTGCTGGGAAGAGGCAGGCATGGGCGATTTAATTCCCACGGCTCCCGAGGATCATGTCCCTTTCCCTCCCTGCCGGCCCGCCAGGGTTATTAAGAGCAGCCTCCCTGGACTGGACGGAGCAGAGAAAGTTTGACCTTTCCCCCTTCACACCCCTAAGGGAAATTCGGGACGAAAGCTCGCTGCTGCCCTCTGGTGACAGAAATGGGACATGGCGGCAGCCTCGCTTCGCCTCTGTGAGGTTGGCCTGGTCCTCCAAGGAGTGTTGTAGATGGCTTCCTCTTGACATCAAAATGATGTTCCTCCGCATTCCTGTCACACTCGAAAACACTTCGGGATGTGGCAAGCAGTGTTCCCTGCAGGAGGAATTCCCGGATGCTGTGGACTACAACTCCCACAATCCCCTGCAAAAGACCATTGCAGCTGGGGATGCTGGGAGTTGTAGTCAACAACATCTGGGACTCCCTCTTACAGGGAACACTGGTTGCAAGGTTTCTAGGAAGGGAACGCCCTCAAAGCGGTTGCCAACTCAGGATCCCCAGAGGTGTTTGGATGGCAACTCCCGTCACCTTCCGCCACAATGGCCAAAGACTGTCGTGACTGGAGACGATGGGTGTTGTACTCCAACCACAGCCAGAGAGGTTGGCCACGTCCCTGGAGGGGGTCTCTCTCAACTACTTCGCTTGCAGATGCCAGCAGCTGAATTGGGGCTCTCTGTCTGCATAGCCGCTGTACTACAAGTCCTCCGTCTAGCTTGGGGGCCACTCAGGACTGAACCCCCTCCCTCAGGCAGGTGGCCGAAATGGAGCCTGCATGTTTAGCGGCAGTCTACCGCCCAGAACCCATTATTTATTTTCATTTCTTTAATTTCTATCCTGCCCGACTCCAAAGGCTCTAGGTGGTTCCCATTTAGAGAAACGGAGAAGGACTGCTCCCTTAAGTAAACTCCAGCGATGTTTCTGCCCACATCTATGGGCAGCCACACTCCAAGAAGAAGTCAATGGCACCCTAGAGGGCAGATGCGGGAGGACCTCTGACTCCCCCAGCTTTCTTCCCCTCGCCTTTTGTGGAGAGTCAGGCGGGAGGGAGACGCCACCAGAGGATCCTGCCGGCTAAGCCCCACGGCTTGAGTCCTCCTGCTGCTGACCACTAAGTGTCCTGAACTATTTAATTGATGGATTGATTAATCAATTAAGAGCCAGGCAAGAAGTTCCCTACGTGTCAGCTCTGATCAGGTTGCGTGCTCTCTCTCTCCCTCTCCCTCTCCCCACCCCCAGGAAAACCATGTGAGAGCGCCACTCTTCCAAGGGCAGGGTGGACAGTGCGGGCTTCCGCTCAATAGCCCCTCATTGTGTCCATCTGACGCTCATGAGAGGAAGAGGGAAGCGCTGTTTCCCTTTTCCAGGGATCCACAAATCTGGGCTTAGCTCAGTCGCCAGCGATTCTTTGTGGTCGCCGCCAATCCCCTCTCTCCCCCCAGATCCTTTTCGGGCACAGGGGCTAGGTGAGAAAGGGGTCTTCTGTCCTTTGCCCTGGGGTACGGAGAGGGTGAGAAACAGGGGGAGCCCCCTCCGACTGCTCGGAAAGGATTCCTGCCGTCTCTTCCCTTCTCAAAAGCGGTCCTGGGCACGAGACCTCTGGGGAGGAGATCTGTGTGGTGCTGGGCGTCCTGCTCGCTAGAAGGCTGGGGGGCACGAGCCACTGGCCAGTGGATTTGGAGGTGCCTGCCCTTTTCCACGGAGAGATCAGTGAGCAGCAGAGGGAATGGGCTGCGCTGCTTGGGAAAGAGCCTTCCAGGAAGAGACACGCTCCGTCCACCAGCCGTCTTCCGAAGCAAGGCGGCTCCGGAGTGCCCGCTTGGGCCGCCGCAATGGCCACATCCCAGCTGTGTGCCTCGCGCGGGCACACGCTCGCACACAAGGCACGCCAACAGGCGCCGCTCACACTCCTCGGAGACTCCTCCTGGGTTCCCTCCGCATTCCTTTTTCTTTCATTAGCGCAAAGACCTTGAGCCAGCGAAGGATATTTTTAGACAATTAGCTGTGTTGGTTGAACCAATTAACAGGTGAGGCGAGAATAATCTGTTTCGGGGATCCAAAGGCGGGAGGGGGGCTGCAGAGAGGAGAGCTGCGGGGAGAGCGGCCTCCTTGCCAGAGCTCTGCAAGATACAGGTTTGGTTCGCACGTGTATGTCCCGGGACCTGGTCGGAGGATGCACCATACAGCTAAGGACAGGGGCGGCTCTTTGATGAGGCACGGTGACATGGTGGCCTCAGGTGGCAGATTATTGAGGCACCAGCAAGGTGGCAAGATGCCGCCCACTGCTACCAGCTCTTCAGGACCAATCAGACCCTTGCAAGGAGCGTCTCCCCTCACCCTCCTTACAAAGCTTGCAAGAAGCACAAGGAGAGAAGAGGAGGCTGCTGGCAACCCTCCCACCCCCCGTGCCACTTTCAAAGCTTGCAGGGGTCGGTGTTGAAAGGGAGCTGGCCCCCACCAGGATCGTGGAGCAAGGTAACATTTGGGGCCTCACCTCAGTACCTTGGGCCACCCCTGGCTAAGGAGGCTGGGTTCTAGGTAGGGGTGTGCATGGACCAATTTGATTGTAAACCGATCTGCTGCGAACCGGGCTGGTTCGAGTAGTTCGAATGCAAATGTATTTGAGTCAGTTCAACCGAACCGGTTTGTCTACCTGTGGTTCGGTCCAAATTTGGTTCAAATTCAGATCAAACTGTACCAACTGGTCCATGCACACCCCTACCACTAGGTGTGTAGAGAGGAGATGGCTGGGAACAACCTCATGGATGCCAACTTCAATTCCATGGTGGAAGAATGGTGGAATATAAATTAGGGTTGTGACTTGTATGTGTGAAGGAAGGATTATCAGTCATCACAGACAGGCCTGGCTCACACAGTTGTTCAAATCTAGGTTTAATGTGGGTTACCAGCATTAGCATCATTGTGTGAATCCACACCAAGGTGAAAATCTGAGATTCATCTCAGACCACAAACCACCTTGGTGTGGTTTCACAGAATCATGCTAACGTCAATAACCCATGTTAAACCTAGATTCAAATGAGTGTAAGAACCAGGACACAGAACTTTCAGGTTACTTTGCTACAAATGGTTTAAAATATAGTCTGTTGACCTGCTAGTCACCAAGCCTCGATTCAAATCCATTAATGTATTTCTCTACCTTGGGGAACTGGCAGCCAAAAATGTTAACCAGCACTTCGCTGAGAAGCATTTACGTTTCAGGTGTTACTCACTGAATTGCATTTCAGTCCTACTTGTAATCCATCACATTAACTCGAAATGGCATTACATAGGAAAGCGGCCTTGTACTCAGACCCGTGGTCCATCTAGCTCAGGATTGTCTACCCTGACTGGCAGCAGCTGTCCAAGGTTCCAGTCCAGACAGGAGTCCTTCTCAGCCCTACCTAGAGATGCTGTCAGGGATTCAACCGGCTGGCATTTGTGAGGTTCCCAAGTGATCACCCATCCATGCACTGACCAGACAGAGACCTGCTTAGCAGAAGCAAAGTGGCAGCTTCAGGTACCTCCCAGCCATTACCTTTTTCATGTGTAACGCGGTCTATGCACACAGAAATCAAGTGGTTTCAGCCACCTTTCAAGGTCAAGCATACATGGTGTAGGGGTTAGAGTGCTGGACTGTGACTGCGGAGACCCAAGTTTGAATCCCCATTCATCCACTGGGTGATTCTGGGCCAGTCCGTTTATCTCTCAGCCTAACCTACCTCCCAAGGTGGTTGTGAGGATAAATATGTACACTGCTTTGGTCTCCTTGGAATAAATAAAAATACCCCCATCTCAGGCTTCATTCAACCCCTCAGGGGCGTAACTATAATAGGGCAAGGGGAGACCATTGTCTTGGGGCTCCCTGCCTTGCGGGGGGCAGAGACATGTCTCCCCCCACCCAACACCCGCCCAAGCTTCCTTGACTATTTTTTAAAAAAAATTTAGAGGAAGGCAGTGACGGTGGGGGGCATTTTAAAATTTTGTCTCTGGGCCCACTCCAACCTTGTTACGCCCCTGCAACCTCTAATTCTAAACCTGTGATGTATTGTGTTGGGTTCTGTTCCAATCCAAGCTCAAAGAGGGCTTTCATCAAACGGTTGAGAACCAAACCACTGAATTCAACCAGTACCTTTTTTTAATCCCACGATTTTCACCCAAGACATCCTCTTCCTGCCCGTTCCGAAGAAGTGAAGTCTCCACTGCCACAGAGTCGCTTGTCATAAGCTGCAAAGTAAGAAACAAGCAAGACTAATGAATGCAATAACAGCAGCTTAAAATAAAGTATATTTTATTAAAAGCAATAACGTCTCCTCTCCTCAGGGGATGCATCTAGTGGTTGCTGTTGGATGGGCAATAACAGATCGACAGGCCGGGCAGGGTGGCCTCTAGAGCCATTTGTGGAGGAGAGGTTAGCCCCTCTCCACACAACTATCCGAGGGAACACTCGTTTAGTTATATATAATTAGAGATATGCTTATGGAACCTGCCTCTACCAGATTCTCTGACCCAGATTTTGAGGTTCTGTGGGGATATTTCCTGGAGCAGAACTCAAAATGCTGATATCCGTTATTATTCTGGACAAACAGTTGCGGCATCTTGAAAGGCAGGTGGTGGGATTCTTCTTGCTCCCTTTTTGTTTGTTTGCGATAAACAACACACCGAAAGCAAATTTAAAAAATGAACGGTCCCCACTAAAAGGCACCCTAGTCTTTATGATATTTTTGTTATCTTTGCAAGCTCAATGGTACAATTGCAGAATATAAAATACATGGAAATGGTGGTTTCTTTAATTAGTGGGGTTTTTAAAAAAAGGAAGGCTTGTTCACCCGACCGTCCCACTTTGAGAGTTGTGCACATTTCCAGTTTTTGGTCATGTGTGAGTTAAAAGCTGGGTCAGAGGAGGGGAAATTGATGGTGTGGAGGGCAGGCGGAGGCTCCTATGGTGTTTCCTCCTACCTTAGTTATATGCTCCGTAAAAGCTATAGGATGACATTGTCGGAGTCCACGTCAGCCCATTTAATGGTTGGGTGCCTAATGGTTGGGTGAACAAACCCACGATTTATTTCCCCATTTAGGCCATGTGTGCAAAACCCAAACCCATTTCGGAATCCAAAAGTCCTTCCGAACCAGAATTTAATCAAAGGCACATCAGAATCTTGGAATCATTACAGAGAGGAACGGAGCATGTCCATTCACGCCATATAGTCACTGTCAAGGCCGTGGGCTTCCCCTCCCTGAAGCTGGAGCACACAGCTTGCCAAACCCCGGAGGAGGAGGAGGGATGAAAGGTAACATGGTTTCCTCCTCCCTTCCTCTATCATATATTAGGTTAATGATTTAATTGGTTTATACTATGAACTGCCTACAGACTTTTTGTATGGGGCGGTATATAAATGTACTAATAAATAAATAAATAAATTTTATTTAAATAAAATTAAATAAAACAATATGTGGGATATTCAGTTCCAGCCACCTAATGGCACAGTGGAGAATTAACTTGCCTTGGGTGTAAGAGGTTGCCGGTTCGAATCCCCGCAGAATATGGGAAACACCTATATTGGGCAGCAGCGATATAGGAAGATGCTGAAAGGCATCATCTCATACTGCGAAGGAGTTGGCAATGGTCAACCCCTCCTGTATTCTACCCAAGACAACCACCGGGCTCTGTGGTCGCCAGCCTGGAGTTGAGACCGACTCGATGGCACAAGTTTACCTTAACTTTAATATCTGGTGTGTTCAGACTCATTTAATCTGTTGCCTCATTGGTTAGCCGGTGTGATGTTGTAGCGGTCAGAATGTTGGAGTAGGACCAGGGAAACAGTAGCTATGAAACTCATTGGGCGACTCTGAGCCAGTTCATTCAGTTCTCAGTCTAACCTACCTCACAGGGTTGTTGTGAGCATAAATGTAACCATGTACACCCCTCTCAGCTCCTTGGAGGAAGAGCGGGATATACAGTAAATGTAGTAAGTAAGCAGGTTTACTGCTTCAGTTGTAATATCAATGTTGAACTTTTGATCAGTTTCATTGCTTTGCAATCACCAACAACTTTTGGCAAAGTCACTTTGCACACTGATTTTTGCAGAAAAGCAGGGTACAAATTTATTGGTAGGCGTATTCTTCTGAAAAAATGGCTTGTGGGGCAAGAATGCAAACAGGGGACGTTTTAATCCTGTTGAAAGGCAGAGGTGCAGATCTACCCCTACCCCACAAGTGTTTGAAAAGTCCCCCCCCCTTAAACTAAACTCCCCCACCACCAAACCTAAATCTGTCCTCAAATTATGTGAGGAGTTGCTCCTCAAGATTTCCCTGTGTTCCCATCGCTGTGAAAGGGCTTGGGTCTCAAGCCTGCCGCCCGAAATGGAGCAGTGCTGCAGCCATCCTGCAGGGGGCAGTAGCAGCATTAGTGGAACCAATAGGAATGCACAACCAATTCAATGTGCAAAGTCCCGAGGCCAGGTGAGGGGGACGAGAAGGCATCTCTGTATACCAGGGCTGCAGAACTCTGGCCCTCCTGCTCAGTGGGACTACAGCTCCCACCGCCTCCAGCTGCAACGGCCAGTAGCAAGGCATGATGGGAGTTGTAGTCCAACCTCTGCAGGAGAACCAGAGTTGGGCAAATCCAGCTGCAACAGCCAGTAGCAAGGCATGATGGGAGTTGTAGTCCAACCTCTGCAGGAGAGCCAGAGTTGGGCAAATCCAGCTGCAACGGCCAGTAGCAAGGCATGATGGGAGTTGTAGTCCAACCTCTGCAGGAGAGCCAGAGTTGGGCAAATCGGGTGGTTTATTAAGGCGTTGAAGACCGGGGAACCAGATGAAGAGCTTTGTCAGCTTGTGAGGCCCTCTGGCCGAACTGGCTATAATCAAAACCACCTTGTGAGATGCTGCAGCACAGCTGTGGTTCTTCCTTCCCTCTGTGTAGGGAGAACGCCTGCAATGCGAACACGGCCCCAGAACACGGTCCGTTCCTGCCATTCTCGCTCCAGGGACTGGTGCTCAAACAGCACAAGAAATGTGTCGGCTTTTGGCTCGGGGGACCTGAGACCTTGCTACATGCAGTAGAGCAGTTCGTCCGCAGCCGGCCTTGGCAGTCAAACACATGTCACAACCCTTCATGCTGCGCGGCATCATCATCCCTGCAAATGTATTTGCCCTCAGAAGAGGCAGCTGCAGGAAGGCGGTGAGGGAGGCAGCTAAACATGTGTGCATGGGAGAGAAAGTGGGGAACTTCTAAGAAGCTGGTTTTGAGGAATGTTCCAGTAGGGAGGGGGCGGAAATCTACTGCATTTTCCTCCCTTACCCAAGATACACTTTCCCTAATATTTTCAAAGTGGATTTCTTGGTAGCGATCATGAGTTTTCCCCCACCACAGCTTTGCTACACGTAGCAAATCAGTTCATATGGGGGCACTTTTTACAGCGACGACATCAGGATGGCGACAGAAGTTTGCCCTGCTAACTGAGCAAAGAGGCACCTTTTTAGAGTAGTGATTCTCTTTCTTGAGCAGGGGGAGAGCAGCTGGCCCTCTCCATCCCCAGCACAGCCTCCCTTCAGTGGCTGTTGCTGGTGTCTATCTTATGTTTCTTTTTTAGATTGTGAGCCCTTTGGGGACAGGGAGCCATCTTTTATTTTCTATTTCTCTATGTAAACCGCTTTGGAAACTCTTGATGAAAAGTGGTATATAAATGTTCAGAGTAGTAGAAGGTGCCATTTATACAGCCCATGGCATTATTCAGCTTGGCTCCTGGCGATTTTCAGTTACTGCACATCTTTAAAAGTCGCCCTTTGGAGCGGTGCTCAAAACGGCTTAACTTTAGACCAGGGTTTCTTAACCTTGGGCCCCCAGATGTTGATGGACTACAACTCCCAGAATCCCCAGCCACAAGCTGGACATGGCTGCGGATTCTGGGAGTCGTAGTCCATCAACATCTGGGGGCCCAAGGTTAAGAAACCCTGCTTTAGACACTTCCTGCTGCAGTCAAGCTGCCCTTCTGGGAAATCTACATGCCTCTGGTTCGGCAGTGGGTGGAGGGTGGACTACAACATTTCCCCCTCCCTTACCCGAGATAAATGTCCCTTCATCTTTTTAATGTTATTGTTAAGTCATAGCATTTTAGAGTGGGAAGCGACCTTGAAGATATATATTCTAATCCAGGCTCCTGCTCAGTGCGGGAATCTGCTACAAGATCTCGAAAGGATCATGGGATTTTTCCAACCCCACCCCACCCCCAGATAACTCCTAGTGACTTAGAGATCTGAAGTTTGGTGCTCTGAAGCATTCACAGAAATGTCTGAAAATAGGGTGGCTCCAAAAGAGACTCCCAATAGGCCATGTATTCCCCCCTTAGTAAGAAAGATGGGATTTGATACAGCACAGAGGCCAAGACAGACGTCCTCTGGATAGCCAGAAGAGGGGCTTTCGTACCCTCCTATTCAGGATGTGTGACCTTTTTACCTACAGATGGTTGAGGCATCTCCACTCCACCTCAAAAGCTGAAACGTGATAGGAGTCGAGCCCAAGGCAGATTACTAGAGACATCTGGAAAGGGGACGTTTTATATCTATCATTCAAAGGCCAAAATGTAACGTTTACCTCCCATCCGGTGTTTCAGCCCAGTGCACTGAAGTGCAGGGGAAGGAAGCAGAGGCGGGAACTGTGCTGCCCCTCACCATGTCTGAACTGGATTGGAGGGTGGAGCCTCTTTTCGTAACAGGCAGGAATACACATCTATTGGCAACCTGAAACAAAATCACGGGTGTGTTATATATTGGCAAAAACCTTCGCTGTATCCTGTTCTCCCCTTTACGCTCATGCATATCCACACACCATTTATTCATTCATTCTCACAGTCTGACTTCCTAAAACAGAGGAGGCCTTTCTCCTCACCCCATCCCCTCGGATCCTGACAGCTTTGCCTCCATTTCTGAGCAGACGAGATTTCCTTAAGCTATTCCCATGCACCTTGGCAGCTGAGTTGGTAGCATGGACCATGCCATGTTGGAGCACAGATGGGGAATGCCGCCCTGGAATGTGCCAAATGAATGAATGAATGAAAATCCCTGCAGGTTAAAAAAAGAAACCTAGTTCATCAAGCAGAGATGTGCTTATTTCCTGGCAGTCCAACTTTCTACATGCAAGGGGTTCTTTCCCATGCAGGGAAGTATTCAATCATGAAATGTTCCACATGGCAGCTGAAGTGGTTCAGCCCACTCCAGGGCCTCATCCTGCTGTATGTTTAGACCAGGGCTGAGACCATAACTGGGAAGAGGGCTTCTTGCAGTCAGCTGATTAGAGATCCTGCAGTGCAGCTTTGACGGTGGGGAGTCCTGCATTTGTCATGTTTCCCTGATACTTTGGAGAGCAAAGTATTTATTGGCAATTATTATCAAAGTGTTTATTGGCAAAACATTGTACATCAGCAATGCACACCTTCCATGCTTTCATCCAGTACCTCATTCACCCCATATAATCATAGCCCTGGCCTAACCACTTGTTGGGGTTGCCAACTTTTACATCGGCCCTGCTCCTGTTCTTTAAAGAGGCAGCCATTAGCTGCAGATCACGCTCATGGCCGTGCTTTCAAAAAGGTCGGCCTCGTTTTCCCGCAGGCTGAGCTGTTGTTCAGAGCATAAGAGCATGGCCGGTGGGTTTTTCTGGCTAGTTGGCAACTCTGCCCATTATCCAAACCAGCTTTGACTTAGAAAAGAAAAAGATATATAGATGGTTTTCAGTATGCACAGTGTGTGTGTGTGTGTGTGTGTGTGTGTGTGTGTGAGAGAGAGAGAGAGAGAGGGGGGGGAGAGAGGATGGGGACTGTGGTCCAAGGACTTTCTAAATCAGACGTAGCTGCTACTCTTTTATGCAATATGCCCCCTTCCTCCCTCCCTCCCTTTGGATTTCTCTGCAGCAAACAATAGACTCCTCTTAATGGGCCCCACTGGGCAATAGATGGTTGCAGGCTCCTGGGAACTGGGGAGCTCTTCTGCATGTGGAACACCTCCTCCTCCAGTCCCCTGGATTGGGGCTGCCAGGCCCACGTGGGGCAAGGATGCAAAATGAGGACATACGTGCCGGGTGGGCAAGGACAGGAGCCCTCAGAGAGTGTATTATTCGTTTAATTATGGATTGTCCTTACACCGATTCTTTTGCAGAGCCCAGAGCGGCGTGTGGGTGAATTTAGCCAGAGGGAATGCAGAAAATGCAGCCCTGTGATGTTCTGAGCTCCCGCTGGCTGTGGGGTTTCAAGAGAGTGCTCCTGGCGCATTGGGACCCAGGCCACTGTGCATTTGGGGGGAGGCCATGGTCAACCCCTCCTGTACTCTACCAAAGAGAACCACAGGGCTCTGTGGGCTCCAGGAGTCGAAATCGACTTGATGGCCCACTTTACGTTTACCTTTAAGAGGTCAGTTTGCAAACAAATGGGCAGTGCTCATTCTTGGAAAAAAATGGGCCCCATCCAGCACTTCCCGAGGCTCATTTCATCATGGGGAAGTGGAGGGCATGAAGAATAATTTGTGGTAGGCTAGCTAGCTCTCTCCTTCCCAGGAGAGCCTCCAACTCGGCTGAGGTCCCCCAGGGCACCTCGTCCTTTCCAAAGTTAGCTACTGGTTTCAGTGAAATTGGCTGTTGCTTGGGAGGCCCCGTGGTGAGCATCCACTTTGCACGCCGCAGGTCCCAGGTTCAATCCCTGGCAGCATCTCCAGGTAGCACTGGGGAAGACTCCTGCGTGAAACCTCCGCGAGCTGCTGCCAGTCAGAGCAGACAGCACTGAGCTAGAGGGACTAAGGATCTGACTCGGCATAAGGCCGCTTCCTATGTTAGCAGAAAGCCGCTTCATATGAAACCAAGCAAGAACAGAATGCATCTTTATAGGGTGGAAAGTAGTTATGAGGAGACGGGAGGGGGCTGTCCTCTTGGAGGCCTGCCGTCCGGCTGTGCCGTGTCCAAAATCCCCTGCCCCTTTCCACCCACCCCCCACCAAACACACCCCCTTGCCTGATGCAAGAGCTTCTGCACAATAGAGGCCAGACCCTTCAGCAGCCTCAGAAGAAAGCAAAAGGGTGGCTAATGAAGAAACATATAAGAGAGCTCACTTCCCCCACCCCCCTGCCTCAACCTCTCTCTTCCTCGCCGCCGAGCGCTGGCTGGCATCAGAGGTTCATTTTTCCTCCCACTCGTCAAGCGCCGTAGGCATAACAGGGACCCCCGCCGCGCGCCGCGTTCTGTGAAAGCCCATCTGTGACAATCATAATAACAATCATAATGATATTTATACAGAGCCTTAATGTCTCCGAGCATCCTACAGAAAACCCATTCCGACGCAGCCGCGCGCCCTCGGCTCATTATGAGCAGCGCTTCGCGGCTCGCAGGGCCACGGCCCGCGCAGCTGCAGAAACGGAGACGCTAACGAACGCGCTCATTAGGCTGCTCCTGTTGCCGCACCACCCACATGACGGCCTGTCCTCTAAGGGCGGAGGGGAAGTGGGGAGAGGGGGAAGGAAGAGGCAGCAAAGGGACAGCAGGTTCAGATCTGACACTGGCGGCCCTTCTGTGAGGCGAGGCGGGGCGGGTGCCTCAGGCGGTGGATTGTTGAGGCAGCTGTGGGGTGGCAAAATGCCCTCTTCGTGCCCCCTGCTTTAGAAAAAAGGGGTTAGAGAGGGTGGAGGAGTGTGTGGAAATGGGACAGTTTTGGGGGCCCTGCCTCAAGTGCACAGAGGCCCTTGAGCCACCACTGGAGACAGGCAACATTCAATGTCACGACACAGCACTGAGGAGCGCTACAGTCAAAAGTGTCCTCTGCCCAAGAGGCCATCTAAAGTGACCCATTTGAGATAACAGAAAGGGACAGGTATGCAGTCTGGGAGTGCTTCTGGATCCAAACCTCTCCCTGGTGACCCAGGCTGAGGTGGCAGCCAGAGGTGCTTTCTATCAGCTTCAGCTGATACGCCAGCTGTGTCCGTTTCTTGAGATGAACCACCTCAGAACAGTGGTACATATGCTGGCAACCTCCAGACTTGACTACTGCAATGCGCTCTATGTGGGGCTGCCTTTGTCTATAGTCTGGAAACTACAGTTGGTCCAAAATGAGGCTGCCAGGTTGGTCTCTGAGTCATCTCAGAGATACCCTATTACTCCTGTATTAAAAGAACTATACTGGCTGCCGATAAGTTTCCGGGCAAAATACAAGGTGCTGGTTATAACCTATAAAGACCTGAACAGCTTAGGTCCTGGGTATCTAAGAGTATGCATGAGCCCCATCGCCCATTGAGATCATCTGGAGAGGTTCATCTGCAGTTGCCACCAGCTCGTCTGGTGGCTATGCAGTGACAGGCCTTCTCTGTTGCTGCCCTGAGTCTCTGGAATGCGCTCCCTGGTGAATTAAGAGCCCTCATCTCTGACAACTTTTTAAAAGTCTTTAATGGCTCTTCCCCCCCCCCCCAAGCTTTTTAACTTGACTGTGGTTTTAAATGGTTTTAAAGCTTTCATTTTTGTTTTCATTTGCTTTAGGTTTCTGTAAACCACCTGGAGGTAGAAGTTTGGGGCGGCTTACAAATTTAATATATAAATAAATAAATAAAAATAAACAAAACAGTGAGCCCAGAAAGATAGGAAGATTAGAAGCTGCCATATATAGCCAGATCATTGGTCCATCTAGCTCAGCCTTGTCTACACAGACTGGCAGCAGCTCTCCAGGGTTTTAGACAGGAGTCTTTCTCAGTGCTGCCTGGAGATGCTGCCAGGGATTGAATGTGGAACCTTTTGCATCTACCACTGACCTACAGACCCAAGCCCCAATGGGTCCAACCCATGGGTCCACGCCATTGGATTGTTCTCCTGTGCATGCCTCACACAAAAAAATGAACAGGAGCAATGCAAGAGCCCAGGAATCATTGGTGATGGCACAGGCACTAGCCAATTGACTGAGGCTGAAGTTAAGGATGAGCAGCAAGGGGGCAAGTTTGCAGATGACACCAGGCTATTCGGAGTGGTGAACATGAATTGTGAAGAGCTCCAAAAGAATCTCTCCGAACTGGGAGAATGGGCTACCAAATGGCAAATGTGGTTTTGAGCGTGCAGTGAGCAAAGAATCCCAACTTCAGATATATACTCTGTTAGGATCTGAGTCGTCAGTGACAAACTAGGAAAGAGATCTTAGGGCTCTGGTAGACAGATTAATGAGAACACGGACCCAGTGTGCAGCAGTCATGAAAAGACAAATTCCATGCTAGGGATCATTAGGAAGGGAATCAAAAATCAAACAAATAATATGATACTGCTCTTATATGGTGTGTGGCCATATTTGGAATACTGTGTCCAGTTCTGGTCACCAGATCTTTGAAAGGATATTGCAGCGCTGGAAAAGGTGCAGAAGATGGCAACGAAAATGATTAGAGATAGGGTTTTCTCATAAGGAAGGGCTACGACTTTGGGGGCTATTTAGTACAGTGGCGAGGAAGCAGGAAAGGGGAGTCGTGATAGAGGCTTATAAAGTAAAGTGATGCATGGTGCAGAGAGAGCAGAGAGGGAGTTTTTCTCCCTCTCTCACAACACTAGAAGCTAGGGTCATCCAGCGAAACTGATAGGAAGAAAATGTAGGACGGACAAAAGGAGGGACCTTTTTGCACAGCACATAATTAAGGTATGGAATTCTCCGCCATGGGATGTGGTGATGGCCACCAGTTTGGATAGCTTTCAAAGGGGCTTAGACAAATTCATGGAGGACAGGCCTGTCAGTGGCTACTAGTCCTGATGGCTACTTCCAGGTTCAGAGGTGGGATACCTGTATGGTTTCATCTCCTAGAGGAATTCGGTCACTGTGGGAAACGGGATGCTGAATTTTTTTGATCTGATCCAGCAAGACAGTTCTTGCTTATTAAGCATGATAATAATGGAACCTCCATGTACAGAGGTGGGGTACCTTTGAATACCCGCTGCGGGTTGGGCAGGTGCTGTGTCATGATTTCTGGCGAGGCAACAGGACTTCAGAGCCATCCAAGGGAGCAAGTTGACTCAAAAGCAGTCAGAGGCAGACTGACGGAGCCTTTAAGTATTCCTGAGTCAAGACTCTTCCTTCTCCTCCTCCTCCTCCCTCCTCCTCCTCCCTGGAAGCCTTAAAAGGGCAGCCCCCTGGAATCTAGAGCCAGCATAGTGTAGTGGTTAGTGTTGGACCAGGACCGGGAAGACCCGAGTTCGAATCCCCATTCAACCATGATGAAACTCACTGGGCGACTCTGGGCCAGTCACGTCTCTCTCAGTCGGACCTACCTCACAGGGTTGTTGTGAGGATAAACATAACCACGTACATCGCTCTGAGCTCCTCGGAGGAAGAGCGGGATATAAGGGTAAAAACGAACAAATAAATAAAAATAAAAATTTGAGTGCTGTAAGAGATTCTCATTACGGGATGTGGCCACAGCTCAGTGGAAGAGCATCTGCTTTGCATGCAGAAGGTTCTGGGTTCAGTCCCTGGCAGCATCTCCAGGTAGGGCCGGGAGAGACTCCTGCCTGGAACCTTGGAGAGCTGCTGCCAATCAGTGTAGACAACCCTGAGCTAGATTCACCAGTGGTCTGGCTTGGTAGAAGGCAGCTTCCTATGTCCCTGTGATGTTCGTCCACCTAGTGGGTGTGTTGCCGTGTGTTTGCCTGGAGGATGCCTCCACCATCACTCGCGTTTTCCTTGCACTGTTCCTCCCTTCAACCACATCGCTAAACAGATGATACACAATGTACGGGCACGCGCGGGCAGAGGACGAAAATGCACGCCTCCTGACGTAGAGCCGCAGGGAGCAGGAAACATAATTTGCAGGCTTTATGAAATGGCTTTGGGAGTACAAAGCAGGAAGCCAGCCTCCCCGATGAATAATTGGGAGGGATGCAGGCCTCCAACCAGCCTCGGCCCGCCTGTTCCCTCTGACACACACAGAGAGAGCTTTTCCCCTCACCCTTTCCCCTCTTTCTCCAGGCAATTACCCGGAGCTTTCTTCGGCCGTACTTCCGCGTTCCTGCAGGGGTGACCTCCATTCTTTGGTAATTAACTGATCGCCAGAAGCGGGGTTTGCAGGTACGGCTCTTGGCAAAGAGAGGCTCATTAAGAACAGCAGGTAATTTGAGCGGATGGGGGAACGAGGCCCTGCGGATGCAGAAGATGCATCCGGGGGCCATTCAGGCTCGGAACAGAGCCCCGGAGAGGGGAGCCGTGTGCAGAGGGGCCACCCATCTGTACTGGCAACCCCAAACCGGCAGTAAAAAGAGGAGGTGCCATAAGTGGTTGGGAGCATTCTTAGCAGCTCAGGAGGTACCCAGACGGGCATAGGCACCAGCTGCGACCAGGGACATTTTAGGCTTGTTCACACAATCATTGGCAGGGTAGGAGAGCTGTGCATGCTCCCTCCCGATTGGCAGCCGTGTCTTTGCAAACATCAAGGTAGGAGGAAGGGTTAGAGATCGTGTGCGAAGCGGCAGCCGAATCGGACAGCTTTCCCTCCTGTCTCGGTAAAATGCTAGGGGTGGGACTAGGGGTGTCGAGCCAGCTCACTCTTGAACCAGCCTAGCTTGAGGGCTCGCAAATGGTCACGACCCAGCCACACAAATGGCCGGTGTGCATGCACAGCAGCCTCCAAAATGGCTGCCACCATTTGCAGAGAGGCCCCAAATGGGCTGAAATTGCCCATTTGAGACCGGAGGGAGGCCAGTGGAGGGAGGGGAACCGCCGGAGAACCTCCCACAGCCACGGCAGCACTCTCCTAGGCCCTGCAATGGTGGTAAGTCCGCCATTAAAAAAAAAAATTCCCCTGAGCCAGTTTCGGACTTTGGCTGGATCAGGGCCAGCTCTAGTGTGCACCAGACCTGGTTCGGTTCGTGTCCAGTTCGACTAAACTGAACCGGGGTTTTCCAGTTTTGTGCACACCCCTAGATAGCATCTGAGTAGGGCTTGTCCTACACAGCTGCCACCTTACATTGACATAGAAAAAAAGTTTGTAGGGGGGATTCTACGGTGAACTGAATCCTATTATGTGCCGGGGTGGGTCTGAGAATCATCCAACAGCATCCAGGACTTGATGCTTTTCTCTTCCAAGGAAACCTGTGACACCAACATGTATCCATACTAGAAATGTGCTTAATTTTTAAAACAGGAAGAGACAGAACACAGACCTTCCTCAAAGTTTCTGTAAGCCTTTAGCCCTCCTTGCAGATATGCCATAGACTGTGGTCTCTTGGTGAAGAAGGCACTCTGTATGTACTCAGAGACACTCTCTTCTCCACACCTTCCAGAGACAAGCCCTAACAGAAACATGTATTGTTAACAATACTCAAATGAGCCCTGTCTAAGATCAAAAACTCTTTTCTAACCTTTATCTCCTGTTGTTTGTCCCCAAAGTGGCTGGTATTCAAAGGCAGACTTCTCCAGTACATGGAGGTTCCATTTAAATACTTTTGCTGATAGACCTCTCCTCCATGAGTTTGTCAAACCCTTTTTTCAAAAGACATTTAAGCTCACGGCCTTCACCTGTGGCAATGAGTTCCGTAAGAAGAAGTACTTCCTTTTGTCTGCCAAACTCTGCTTATCCGCTTTGTTGGGTGACCACAAGTCCCATTTCCTTTCTTTGCATCTTCACCGCCATTAATCACAACCGGCAGACATACTGCAAAATAGTTCTAAACATTCTCAAAGTTCTTGCGGTCGTCGGGGGAGGTCAGCAGTGGAAAGCTGCAACGCTTCGCTTCCTCGCTCATATTTCTCTCCGGTGCTTTCTGGAGAGCTCAGAGTGGATTACAGAATTTTCTCTCGCCCCGCCGAAAAACCAGAGCATGAACAGGAAGCCTGTGCAGTGTTGTCTTGGGGTTTGAGCTCCGGCAGTAGTTGAAACGGAACTAATTTTCACAGAAAGGTCCATGGGAGCTCCAAAGGGAAAGGGAAAATAGACTCGGCTAATCTCAGAGAAATATGGCCATAGGAAATACTCCATCTCCATAATTCAGGATCGTCAGCTTGTGGGTGGGAAGAGTGAGAAGAGAGGCCCAGTTCACACACACTACTGGCACCAGTTGGGGAGACCAGTTGAAACTGGCGCCCGGGTTTTTGGTGCTCTAAGAACACACCGAAATATAGGAAGCTGCCTTCTGTTGGGTCAGACCATTGTTCGATCTAGCCCAATATTGTCTACACAGACTGGCAGCGGCTTCTCCAAGGTTGCAGGCAGAAGTCTGTCTCAGTCCTGTCTTGGAGATGCTGTCAGGGAGGGAGCTTGGAACCTTCTGCACGCAAGCACGCAGGTGCTCTTCAGAGAAGCCCCATGCCCTAAGGGGATGCATCTTACAGTGTTCACACAAGTAGTCTCCCATTCAAATCCAAACCAGGGCAGAACATGCTTAGCAAAGGGGACAATTCATGCTTGCTAACTCAAGGCCGTTACCTAAAGTGGTGCAGCGGGGAAATGCTTGACTAACAAGCAGAAGGTTGCCGGTTCGAATCCCTGCTGGTACTATATCGGGCAGCAGCGATATAGGAAGATGCTGAAAGGCATCGTCTCATACTGCACGGGGAGGAGGCAATGGCAAACCCCTCCTGTATTCTACCAAAGAAGACCACAGGGCTCTGTGGGTGCCAGGAGTCAAAACTGACTTGACAGCACACTCAAGGCCAGCCCTCCTCCCCTGAGACCAGCTCTGCTCCCTGTGAACTGACTTTGATGCCCTCCAACCAGAGTCCCGGCTTTAACTTGATCCATACAGTCTGCTCAACTGCAAGGCCAAATGACCAGCCAGAGAATGACTAACCTGCTCTGGTTTGGGAATACAGTGGGAGAGAGTTCCCAGTCTATGTAAAATTCTAATGCTTCCGAGGTGAAAATAAGCTGCTGTTAAATTGGAAATCCGGTCCAAGACCATTTCTTTTTGGAAATGGACGCTGAGGCAGGCAATTCATCGCCAAGAGAGGGAGCACAGCTTAGGAGACTATCTGTTGATTGGGGACTGCAGTGCAGTCAGCAAAGAAGGCTGCGTCTTTTGGGGTCCCTTTGGGGAGCAGCCGGGGGCAGGATTGCATCTTACATTTTCACACCACTGTACAAGCAGACCTTCAGGGGTGCAATACAAGAGGGAGAGAAGGAAGGGTTGGCAGTGCTATGTCCTGGCACTGTTTAAGCACCCCACAAGAACTGGCGCCCTAGGCAAGCGCCTCGGTCTGCCGAGTGAACACGCCAACCTTCTCCAAGCTGCTTATTTCACTTCACTGGCTTAACTGGCTTAAAAACTAGTTTTTAACAAAATCCTTTCATTTCTTATCTCTGTTTCTGAGATGCTGGAATTCTAGCTGAAAGAGCAGTGTTCCTAGAGAGGCTCCCACCCAGGAGCTGTGAAAATACAATAGAGATTCCTGCCATGCAGTGGAGTGCAGTAGAGGTCTGCCTGTATGCTTTATGGGTTCAAATGGCCACAGGTGAGACGAGGGGGGCAGACCTAGACGGCCAGAAAGGGCAAAATCTGCAAAGCTTCCACGCAAGTTTCAAGGGCAAGTGTCCGCACCGTACAGATGCTCCCTTCCAGGGGCGTAGCTAGGGAAGAGGGGGCCTGTGTTCATCCCTCTCTCTAGTGGCCTGCCAGAGTGAGGGAGATAATGCCGAAAATAGGGAGGAGTGGAGCTGGAGGGCCCTCAGAAGCTGGGGGCCTGCGTTCTTTGAACCCTTTTGATCAATTATAGCTACGCCCCTGCTCCCTTCCTGCAAGCTTCTGCACTCATTCCTAGCACAGTCTTGCTCATACACATAACTAGCATGGACCTTGGGTGATTTTTTCACAGTGCCACCTGCTGGCCAGCTCTTGCATTATGAGAAGGTAAAGGTAAAGTAAAGTGTGCCATTGAGTCGGATTCAACTCCTGACGCGCACAGAGCCCTGTGGTTTTCTTTGGTAGAATACAGGCGGGGTTTCCCATTGCCCTCCCCCGCACAGCATGAGATGATGCCTTTCAGCACCTTCCTATATCGCTGGGTTTCCCATGTGTTTCTGGGAAACATACCAGCAGGGATTCAAACTGGCAACCTCTGGCTTGATAACCAAGTCATTTCCCCACTGTGCCATTAGGTGGCTAGATTATGAGAAGAACCCATCCCTTTTCAGTACTACTTTTGTGGCACTGAGTATCCTTGCGTCCAGGTGGGAGGCCGGGGATCATGGGGGTCTCCTGAGTCTTGGGGTGGAGAGGCCTTGAACTCCATTCCCCCATCATATTCCTGTGATTCTGTCTTGTTTGGAGAGAGGCTTGCAAGATGCAGATCAGTCCCCAAAAGCTGATCCAACGGCAGCAGCAAGGGGCGTTTCACCGCCCTCCCAGTGCCCCAGTAATCCACTGCCTGAGGCAACTGCTTCCCCTCGCCTCATGAAAGGGTCGCCCTGGATAAGATCCTGGCTTAGTATGACAAATTTGGACTTGGCAAATGTAACACCTAGCCGGCTCAACCCAAAGGAGCAAAGCGGACGTGCCACCATTAGTCCATTCTTCTTGGCCCCATTCCCATTCCCGAAAAGCAAGGAGGGGGATGCTGAGCCACTGCCGTGCAGCCGTGCCAAGCACCTCTTCTGTTTTCTGCCGCTAAGCAGTCCACCTGAGGGCCGGAGCCGCTTGATGGAGGCACGTCCTCAGTCAGTTTTCACAAGCTAATTCTGGAATGCGCTTACATCTTCGGAATGCACTGCCAATTCGCTGCATGTGTTTGTTTGTTTGCGTCGCGGGCTCAGCTCTCGGACCGAGGTGCTAATAAAGCAGACACGCCGTCGCGGAGGATTAGGCTCGTGGCCTTGTTAACACGCTGTTCCCTCTAAATAAATAATTGTCCCCAAACTTACGTTCAATTATTAAAACAAAACAAAGGCCTAATTTGGTTCTTTCAGTGATGGAACAGCATGTGGGCTGGCTCCCAAGGTCCTCTCTCTGTTTCCGCTGGCTTCTGCGAGATTGTGCTGGTGCCTGGGCGAGGTGGCAGAGAACATACATAGGGACTTAGGAAGCTGCCTTTTACTGAGTCAGACCCTTGGTCCGTCTAGCTCCGTATTGTCTACACTGACTGGCAGTGGCTTCTCCAAGGTTGCAGGCAGGAGGCTTTCCCAGCCCAACCTAGAGATGCCAGGGAGGGAACCTGGGACCTTCTACATGCAGGTGTTCTTCCCAGAGTGGCTCCATCCACTAAGGGGGGAATATCTTACAGTACTCACACATCAAGTCTCCCACTCATAGGCAACCAGGGTGGACCTGCTTAGCAAAAGGGACAAGTCATTCTTGCTACCACAAGACCAGCTCACCTCCCTGCAGACCAGAGAGTCGGTACAGCTTTAGCACCTGGCTGCACAGGGCTGGCCTATTTCCTGCCTCAAATACAGGGGCGGCCCTTCCATGAGGCAAGGTGAGGCAGTCACCACAGGCAGAAGGCTACTGGGGTGCCAGCGAAGTGTCAGGATGCGCTTCTGCCCCCTGCTTGTAAAAGATGCCCACTCAAGAGGGCAGCATCTGGTACCCTGAACTCAGCTGCACAGAGGCCTTATGCCACCACTGCATCACTCAGTCACCTGGGGCCCATTCACACATTATATTCTACACTTGTGCAAGTGTACAGTGTACACACAGATCTGTACATAGGTACAATCATTCACATGTTATTCACTTCCAATCTGTACCATGCACTTGAAGGGCCTGTACCCAAGTTCATTTTTAGAATGAATAGAGGTACAGTCATTCACACAAACACATGTACGAGTGTACAAATATCCATGCGGCCCCGTTTGGGACCTAAACCATGCCCCTACATCTGACATTGGGTGCAGGGGGCATGTCAGGGGCACAAGGGGCGGTCCCTGAGGGGCGGTGGCCCAGGTTGTTTGAACTGTTCACTCAATGGTGGCTCTGCCCCTGACACTCATACAGCATAATGTCTGAATGGGGCTATAGTGAGGTCGTGGGGGATCCAAGGATTCTGCCCGCCCAACAAGATCATCAGAGGGACCTTTGCTCCATGTGCTGATGTTGAGAGAGGCTAAATTGTCGTACACATGGGACAGGGCCTTCTCTGTGGTTGCCCCCAGGTTCTGAAATGCTCTCCCAGTTAATGTTCGCTCTCTGATGTCTGTGGCTGCTTTTAAAAAACAACACAAAACTGTTTTATTTACTCAGGTTTTACCTCTTAGAGGCTGCCAGGTTTTCTTCACTTTCTTGCTTCTGTTAATTTTTCTAATTGTTTTTTGGTTTGTTTGTGGTTTTTAATGTTGATTTTAAGGTTTTAAATGTAACTCTTATGGAATTTTATTGTATTTTATCTTGTGTAAACTGCCTTGAGATAACTTATGAAAGGCGGTATAAAAACTGAACAATAAATAAAGAACATAAATAAAAAATAGTCTACGAGTGGTTGTGGGATCGCTTAAAGGGACATCACAATAGCAGAAGAGCACAGGTTCACTCCCTGGCAACATCTCCAGGTGGGTTTGGGAGAGACCCCTGCCCAAAATCTTGGAGAGCCGCTGCCAGTCAGCGTGGACAATACTGAGCTAGATGGACGAAGGGGCCTGACTCGGTATACTGTAAGGCAGCTTCCTATGTTCCAATGGCGGTCTTCTCCTGTTTGTGCCCAGAATCTACTCTTGGAAGGTATGCTTCATCTCGTTATGAAGGCTCCATTTAAGTATTGATTAATAGCTGCCGATAGAACTTCTCAGTCAGATGAGGTGCTTGGTCCAAGAACTCAGCATCCTCTGGGCCGCTGGTAGGAACGTATCTCGGTTTATCAATATTGTCTGCAATCCTATGCAAATCAGATGTGTCTAAAAGCCTTTTCATTTCAGTGGGGCTAACTCCATGCAGGATCTGGGCAAGTCTGTATACCAGGAACAATCATGTCACAGAGTCCCAGTTCCTTAGTCAATGGATTGGCCATTTGCTTAGCATCCACTCTGGAGCCTAGAAGATTCCTCCTCAAACATTCCCTTCAAAGCGAAATCTCATGGTTTGTGGAATCCCCTGGCATCTCCCACCAGCCTAGTTCAGATTGTCCAGTAACTTGGAAGTGGCACAGAGGAGAAAAGAGAGGGTCATTGCCTTACCCTCCAAGAATATAGCTTGACTCACTTTCCCGAGTCATCTCAAACGGTCAGCCAACCTCTGTCTACCTAGCTGTCCAAATTAAATCTCCACTTTCCTTTATGTTTTCCTTTTTGTTAAATAAATAAAAAGGCGCAAAGCTTTGCAATGCTACCTTGCCCTCTTCTTTCTTTCTCTCTCCCTCGATTTGGTTTTTAATTTGCTGCCTGCCGCACTGCCTGAATGCCCCTTTGTTCTCTTATTATGTGGAAAGGTGAACAGATGCTAGATTATTTTCAATTTGGACACAACGCCGCTCTTCCAAGACAGCCCAGCCTCTTTGGGGTTTTGACACCGACACCTACACAAGCCGTGCGGAAACACAGAGGAGAACAATTGCAGCAAGAAAGGGGCTCACAGAGAGCCACCAATTTTGTAGGCCTAGTTCAAAAGACAGCTTCCCTCTCCCTGTTTCCTTCACTTTTGTGAATGCCGAGTCTCTTCTTGCGGGGGGTGTGGGGGATAACAAGAACTTGTTTGAAGCTGCAGCTGAGCTACCCAGCGCTCCCCTCTCCTTGTACCCGATGGAGCTAAGCAGGGTCAGGGAAGGTCTCTGCGTGGTAGGGGGGAACCGCCAGGGAAAAAAGAGAGAAATTGCTGGGCCACGTGGCAACCGTGATTCACAAGGCGGGCCTTTTGCTGCCGGGTTGAACTGCAGGTGAACTGTTGCTCATCAGAGCTGGGAATCCAAGCAATGGCAGGCTTATTTTTAATCTGACCAGACTTCTGCTTTCAGTGGGAGCAGACTGCCAAGCTAGGCCAACCAGGCTGATTCATTAGGTTATGAGGCCACCGGCTTCATCTTCACTAGTAGGGCACCAGTGGAGTCAAGCAGGGTCACTCCGGAGAGACTGGAGAACATCAGAATTCAGACCAAGGTGGTCTCCTAGTTTCCAGTAGTGATGACAGAGCATACCCAGTCACTTGCCTCCAGAATTTGGTATCTAGAGATAGACTGCCTCTACACATGGAGGTGCCACTCATCTAGCATGGCTAAGAAGGACTGAAGAACTGCACTGCTGGATCAGAAGCAACGGCCCATCTGGTTCGGTGTTCACATTGTAACGCCCGGGGGGGGGGCACTGGTGACCCCCATCACTTGGAAGTGCAGCTCCATGACTAATTGTTTGTTGGGCCTGTGTGAAGCTTCAGGCAAGGCTGAATACTCTGCACAGTGCCTCTGGCGCCAGGTGGAGGCGACCATTCCCACTGTCCAGTGCCTTGTCCAGTGCTGGGGGGGCTCCTTGAAGGGAAGCGGAGCCCTCTTGAGCCCCTGTGCCATCTTGGAAGGCGTGCCTCATCCTACCCAGCTGGGACTTAGCAAATGACCAAGCTCCCTGCCTCCAACCTTTTTAAAGTTGCACTCTAACACGATAGGGAGCACACAGAGCTCCCAGATTAGGGTAGGATAAGTCACTGAAAAGGTGGGATAGCTTCTGCCTTTTAGGATCGACCATCAACAGTAAAGGATCCAGCAGTCAAGAAATACACCACAGACTAGCACTTGGGCGGGCTGCAATGAAGGACTTGAAAAGGATATTTAGATGCTGTGACGTGTCTATACCTACAAAGATTAGAATCGTTCCGACCATGGTTTTCCCCGCAACACTCTGCGGATGTGAAAGCTGGACTATGAAGAAGCAAGATAGATAAAGTAGTGACGCTTTTGAACTTTGGTGCGAGAGAAGACTTTTGAGGATACCAAGGATAGCCAGGAAAACAAATAATGGATCATAGAATAAATCAATCCAGAATTTTCACTCGAGGCACAAATGACCAGGCTCAAACTATCCTGCTTTGGACACTTTATGCAAAGACCCAGATCCCTTGAGAAGTCAATAATGCTGGGAAAAGTTGGAGAAGAAGAGGACGACCAGCAGCAAAGTGGATGGACCCGATCATGACAGCAATGAATGCACCACTGAGAGACCTTAAAGGCCACGTTGAAGACAGAGATCCTGGTGAGAATCTCTCTATGTGGTCGCTAAGCGTTGACACCGACTTGACGGCACTTAATCAACCAACCAATCAACCAACCAACCAACCAACCAACCAACCAAGTCTTCTAATGTCAACAGTGTGGACTGCCCTACTATCTTGGGCAGACCTATGACACAGGAGGGGCCCAGGCATGTGGCAAGGGGTGATCTGTCTGTGGGGTCCATTGGTGATGCTGGTGGTCCTTTAAAGCAGCTTTCACAGAACCTCCACTAGGGGGAGACTGGTACTTCCTGGAGCTTTCCCAGACAGCAGGCTTTACTGGGAGGCTTTAGTGCGAGTCTGAAGTTACGCTCCCCCCCCGCCCCAAAACCCAACCTGATGTAAAAAGTGGATATTTTTTAACATCCCAGATATAAATTGGGCTACACTCTAACATGCAATGAAAAACCTGAATCATGTGTGAAATGCTCCCCAACAGCTCGCAAGGACTTTGGGGTAATATACCAAATTTATTATACCAAATCTGGGTATAAATATGTGAACGTACCCCCTCCATTTCAGAGGAGATGCGAACTAAAAGCTGGATGTGAAAAACCTCCTGGTACAGTAGCTTAGAGGGGGTCCTCCTCTTCCAAGGTCCCATCAGGCTCTGGGAGCTGGCATGCCCTGACACAAGCTCTCCCGAATTTCATGCTAGCACATCCTCCTCCTCCTCCTGTCCACGTTCCCTCCTGCCAGCTCCGCTGCCTCCTCTTCCTCCCCTCCCCTCCCAGATTACATCCCTTTGCTTTGTTCCCTGCCGCCACGGAGTGGGAGATAACTCGGTTTAACTTGTACTTTGTGCTGGTCAACGACCGAAATAAAGCACGTATATGTTTAGCATCAGTTTAAGACATTTTGAGCTGCTCCGATTAAACCTGCAGCTGTCTCCTTTAAGACTTCCTTTCAGTGTTTCCCCCCTAAGGCCACCCTCCGCCAAGATTGATTTAATTGCCTCCCTGGCCATCCGCCTCTCATCACAGAGCCGCTCTTTTTAATCATGATATTATTACAGGAGTTTGAGGCACAGCTAATGTATTATTTTAATCAGATCGGCTCCTCGGATACAGCCTTGTTTGGAAGCGAACAGAGGCCTCCGTTGGGCTTCGCCGAAGTACCACGAATTGGCCCGTTTAGAATTCAGTGGAGCAGAGAAACAGAAGGAAAGATTTCTGAGCCAATATTCTAACAATAGAAGAAGGGCGGCACAATCACCAATTTGGAGCGATAGAAAATGCAATGGAAGCTTCTTCTTGGAGCCTGTGGAGTACCATAACAAAGACTCCAATGCCTGAGTATGTCTCTTACATTTCAAAATAGTGATCCTGCATAGCCCCCAGTCAGTCCCTACAACCAAAGGCCAAAAGGGCAGAGCAGATCTGTCGAAGGAGGGGCAATGGAAGAGCCTATCAAGGCCCGAATCAAAGTGTTCCGTTTTGTTTTAAGTTCTGCAAGAAAAGCTGTCCTAGCCATGCTGTGGAGGTTTGCGAGGCTGACGCTTGCCTCTTGAATGAGAAACTGGAAAGTGAAATCAAAAGGCATTAACTGTTTTGAGCCTGGCAAAATCTCTCAGGCTGTAACCTGTCGAGCGTTGTCAAGCAACTGAACGCTGTTTCATGCCATCTACCAAATACTATGCACCATTGCATGCCAGCCACTAACTCTATTGTTCATAGGTGAGTGGCAGTGTACATGCTGTATCTAGCCCCTCCAGTGGAGAAAAAATGAGATAAGGTAGCAGGGTCAAGTTTCTTCTGGTCTCACCAGATGGACTCACCAGACGGTAGATGGACCTCCACGTCTCCATGGCGCCACCTAGGCTGCAGTACCTGCCTGCTTAAGCATTCCGCCGGGAGGTTTTCCACACATGGCTCTATGCCTCGGGGTATCTGAAGAGCGAATCTGCATCGATTCGAGGCATTTTAATTTGAGGGATTAAAAGGACCATTCGCATAGCCATCAGGACCTCCATCAGCACCTTCGGAAAAAGCAGAAGCCCCGGAGTTTTTTTTCAAAAGCTGTTGGAAATAGATGGGTTTTTTTTACCCCGGACATAACTCGGGCTAAGCCAGAATTTGCAGTCTCGCTTCGGAGAAAAACAAAGCCCTGTCTGTCCTGTTCCCTGATAGCCCACAGGGAGGTAGGGTCAATCCAGCTAATATGTGGACTGGCACACTCCAATCAGGAGTGGATTCAGGGGGAAAGCCCTGTCTGTAAAACCTCCTGTTGACCAATCTTCATTCAGCCAACCCTATAAAGTCCCAGCCTCAGAACTTGCGCCTCAGTCCATGCAACCTGTCCCTAACCCTATGCAATTTGTCTGTGAGGACTCTGCTGAAGGCCGTAGCTCAGTGGAAGAGCATCTGCTTTGCAGGCAGAAGGCCCCGGGTTCAATCTCTGACAGCACCTCCAGGTAGGGCTGGGAGGGATTCCTGCCAGAAACCTTGAGAGCCACTGCCAGCCAGAGTAGACAGTACTGACCAAATGGACCAAGGCTCTGACTCAGTATAAGGCAGCTTCCTATGTTGCTATGAAGTCAATGCAAGTTACAACTGGCTGACTAGACAAATCAATGGCCATTACTACTAGGGTTGGAGATCTTTGATCGTGATTTTGAGAAAAACAAGGTAGGTGGAGGCAGGGGGCTTGCTCTTCTCTCAAGCCCCAGCTGGGAACATAGGAACATAGGAAGCTGCCATATACTGAGTCAGACCCTTGGTCCTTCTAGCTCAGTATTGTCTACCCAGACTGGCAGCAGCTTCTCCAAGCTTGCAGGCAGGAGTCTCTCTCGGCCCTATCTTGGAGATGCTGCCAGGGAGGGAACTTGGGACCTTCTGCTCTTCCCAGAGCGGCTCCATCCCCTAAGGGGGGAATCTCTTCCAGTGCCCACACTTCTAGTCTCCCATCCATATGCAACCAAGGTGGGCCCTGCTTAGCTAAGGGGACAAGTCATGCTTGCTACCACAAGACCAGCTCTCCTCTGGTATTGTGTGGCTCATTCAGGAACTGGGTAGGGTGTGCTCATCCTTCCAAACTGGGGCTGGACAGACGAGCAAGCTCTCCGTCCCTGACCTTGTTTTTATCTAGCACACGATCACAACATGGGAGCATGCCGTGGTCATGTGAACTACCCTTCTGAGTAGCCAAGCTCCGTCGGCTCATCCTAAATCCCTGCGGACATCGTTGGGAGCCAAATAGTCCGTGAACACCCGGTGCCTCTTCAACAGAACAATTCACAGAAGAGCAAACCCATATTAGCTCTGCCTTTTATGTGGTGCAAGATGGCCCTGAATAACTCTTCTCTAGATCAGAGGCAAGAGGGATGGAGGAAGCCCTGACTCAGCCCTCCCACACCCCATTCTTTTGAAATAGAGGCTCGATCTCTTGCCTTTTCATGGACTGCGTTTCCCTACCTCTGATTTGCAGGTGAGATACGAGGGGGCATAAAAACCCAAACTCGCTCCCTCCCGAGGCTGTGTGTCAGCTTTACGAGCCCAGAGCCCGGAGAGCGCGTAACTTTGCCTTCGCACAAGAGCTGCTATTTACTGCCACGCTCAGCCTGCCACGGCTTTAATTAACATCGGTAAAAAAATAATATTTATCCCTGCACGCAGGAAAACGGTGAATGCGAAAGACCTCTGACGATCAAGATTTAGCCGCTGGCGCGGGGCAGGGTGTGGCGAGGGAAATGCTTATTTGCTGGGTGGCCATTACAAGCCCGATAAAACATATGGCACACTCCGAGCAGAATATACGAGGACCCATAAAATGTTATAACAAACTAGGGACCACCAAAGGCCTCTGCGATGCCTGCTGGAAGGTCTCGACGCCAGTGCTGTCCGTGCTTGCAATTCCGTCCTCCAAAGCATTGGGGAAATAAAAACCAGCATATTCAGGGTTTGGGGTATCTTGGGCCTCACTGTTCTGATGCAAGGTAACCTGGAATTCGGGAGCACAGGGACATAGGAAGCTGCTTTTTCTGCCGAGTCAGACCATTGCTCTCTCTAGCTCAGAATTGTTTGCACTGACTGGCAGCAGCTTCTCCGATCTTGCAGGAAGGAGGCTATCCCAGTCCTATCCAGAGATGCCAGGGAGGGAACCTGGGACCTTCTGCACGCAAGCAGGCCCCATCCCCTGAGGGGAGTGTTTTACAGTGCTTACACATGCCTCCCATCCAAATGCAAGCCAGGGCAGACCCTGCTTAGCAAAGGGGACAATTCAGGCTTGCTACCCCAAGACCAGCTCTCTTCCCACAGTGGGCATTTTTAAGAACCTGTGTGGGGGAGTGTCAGCTCTTCCCACTTCAGGCAGAGTGAGGAAGTATTAGAGGAGCGATAGTCACTGTTTTCCTGCAACGTGAGTGCCATCATGGTACTGCTCTCAGCACAGTAGTGCATTTTTCTCAGTGCTGGGAGGGCCCTTTAAGGGAGATGGAGGAGCCTCTCGGAGGGAAGCCCCGGGAGTGGCTACACTACCCAGCACTCTGTCCGTGCCTTCCAAGATGAAGCAAGAATGAAGTCGCAAGCATGACTTGTACCCTTAGCTAAGCAGGGTCCACCCTGTTTGCATTTGAATGGGAGACTTGATGTTTAAGCACTGTTAGACATTCCCCTCAGGGGATGGAGCCGCTCTGGGAAGAGCAGAAGGTCCCAAGTTCCCTTCCCGGCAGCATCTCCAAGAGAGGGCTGAGAGAGACTCCTGCCTGCAACCTTGGAGGAGCTGCTGCCAGTCTGTGAAGACAATACTGAGCTAGATAGACCAAGGGTCTGACTCAGTATACGGCAGCTTCCTATGTTCCTATGTAAGATGGTGCAGGGGCTCAAGAAGGCTCCACTTCCCTTCAAGGAGCCCCGCCAGCACTGGGCAAAGCACTGCACACCGTGGGAATGGTCACCTCCACCTGGCGCCAGCCGGGCTGTGCAGAGTATTCCGCTTCGGCCAAAGCTTTACAGAGGCCCAATAGACAATTAGTCATGAAGCTGCACTTCCGGGTGATGTGGGGGCCACCACTGGTCCCTGGGCCTTACAATGAAGAACAGATCAAGAAGGGAGCTATCCAACAGGAGCTGACCTGGCAAGGGACCCGTCCTCACAGCACGTTTGTGCCAGCAACTATTAGGTACACAAGTGGAGGGTTTTAGAGTGGGACAGTGCTGCACCACCTGCAGTGCATCAGGGCCCTGATTCAGAGCACGGACAAGTGCAGGGCTACTCAACTGCAGCCCTCCAGCTGTTTGGGGACTACAGCTCCCAGCATCCCCAGCCACAGTGGCCAATAATCAGGGATGGTGGGAGTTGTAGGCCCACATCTGCAGGGGGTGGTGGTACTGAAGTTGAGTAGCTCTGCACTGGTGCTTGCCCCCTCCTCCTGAGTAGAACTGAGGGAGGGGGCGCCTTGGGCTGCCAAAGGGCATCGCATCTCCAGTACAGGGCTTCGGCAAAAGCTCAGCACGTCTCACCTCTGCACTTAGGGTCCTGGGGGTGATGGGGTTGGGTCTGGAATGGGGATGGGTGCTAGGTCCGTCCGTATGATTGCAGCCTCCTCTGGTGGTATGGCGATGGCTCCCTACAACCCCAGCCTGGGCGCTTTCCAGATTACCCACTCAACAGCGGCAAAATGCTTCGGTTCGGGTTAATTGCATTCAAAATGTAAATAGCAAAGCGCCCAGCAGGGGGAGCAGTCTCGCAAAAACTAACAACCGGGAAAGACAGCAACCTTTTTACGCTGGACATACAACATTATAGCAATAAACTGCAGCGACAAAATCCAAAACGAGGCATTGGAAATGTGAATGGCACCCTGCTGACAGCATAGGGACTGTGGTGTCACACAACACAGGAAGTGCGGAAGCACACTTCGCTGATACTTTGTGACCCCGTTGCAGGGTCTAATCGGGAAACCGCCCTGCGCAGGAAAGTCCTGCTGCTCTTTTTAGAATTTATATGAGGCTGTCCACAATACACACAAATAGTGAAGGATGCTCACCAATCACTGCCATACCATTTCTGCCTTCCCACTGAAGGGCAGGGAGTGCTGCTCCTGGATCTGGCATAACTTTGAATGAACAGTGGGTGACTGTGATGTATCGAGATAAACTTGATTACAGTCTTTGACCAGTACAGAAGCATGAAGAAAGGAACACAACGCCATATCTGTGCAACAAGATAGCAACAACGTGGTTTTACGAATATACAGTGACATAGTGAATTATTCCACTACATTAGTCATGAGGTGCTGCCGTATATTCATTGCTATTACTTAGCCATGTAATAAGTGACATTGGCTTGATGGTCTGACAAGAGAAATGAGATATTCAGACTTCATCTTCTGTGCCTTGCTATTTCCTACACTTAGCTATGGCCGCTCACAGAAGGAAGCAGCTCATAAGAACATAAGAACAGCCCTGTTGGATCAGGTCTAAGAAGGCCCATCTAGTCCAGCATCCAGTTTCCCACAGAGGCCCACCAGATGCCCCTGAGAAGCCCCCAAGCAGAAAAGGAAGGCATGCCCTCTCTCCTGCTGCTGCTCCTCTGCAACTGGGATTGAGGGGCATCTTGCCTCTGAGGCTTGCCACCAGGAGCCATTGATGGGCCTGTCCTCCGTGAATCTGGCTAAGCCCCTTTTAAAACCATCCAAGCTGGTGGCCATCACCACATCCTGTGGCAGAGAACTCCACAGATTAATTAGTATGTGCTATGTGGGGAAAGTCCTTCTTTTTGTCAGTCTCAAATTTCCTGGCCCTTGGTTTCTTTGACTGCCAACACAGAAATTGCTCCAAATTCCCCTGGTCCACACTTCCACCTTAAAAAAAAAGACAACTGCAGGTGAAATCTGTCTCCGCTTGGGCAGATTAACCTCTTAACTCTCACCACCTCCCTGCTCCTCCACATTAGTCTCCTGAAGAAGTGTAAAGCAGAACACTCTGGGGAATCAGGTGGTCCAGGAAGCGGGCCAACCCGGGTCTGGACCACTAAGCAGCAATTAATTGTTCATATTAATCCCTCCCAGATTTTTGCTGCTCTATAATTCAGAAGATGCTGGCAGATGACCGATGCATGCTGTATTTTGCTGCGGTTTTAGTTCTGGCCGTAGAGCTGGAGGAATTAACCTCCATTCAAACATTTCCTTCCGATGGGCGCAAAAGCCAGGAGAGGAATAAAGACCCTCTAGAAGACCCCCTGTGCACCAGAGGACAGTCTTTGCCTGGATTTCCAAGTCCTAATTCATACGCCAGCCAGCATGAGTAATATTCCCAAGAGAGCGTTTAGACGGAAGCCTGAGTGAGTAATTTAGTGAGAACATTAAGACGGTACCAGATTACTTATTTATGGGAACTTCTTGACAGATCTGTCGCTCAATAATTTATACCACTCAGCATTTAGCCAGGGTCGCCAGTAAATAATTCACTTATTATAAACTAAGAGATGTTTTATGATATGGTGAATTATGGCCTCCCTCCTGATTCGGAACCATAAATATGAAAAGTGGCGGCGTCTCTGTGATAGCAAAGGCTCAGCCTTTGGGTTCTTTTTAAAAAATGTTCAGAACAGGAGACAGGAAAGAGAGGTCCCTCGGTTCCTTTTTAATTGTGCTGTTATCTCGGAGCACAGAGAGTACCCTCCTTGGGTACCCAAGAGTGCCCTGGTGCCAAAGATCTATTAATTGTGCAAAATCTCAGGACGTGCCACTAAGTGCCCTCAGCAGCATAGGGGAAATCTCCTTAAGCATGGCCCTGTTTTTCATATCTGCTTATTTCTTCGGGCTTTGAAGGTTGGCTTCTCGAACATGCTCGTCTTCTTGGGTGGCCACCACCAAGCTCTCCTGTGTGCTTCTGGTGCCACTTCCAGCTTCCTGGATATCCTCAGATCTTGGCTCCCACTTCACCAGGGACCCTCCTGGGACGTTTCAGCCAACTTGGGCTTTGATTGTTTCTGTCTCTAGGCTGCATTTCTTTCTGAGAAACCTTTGCAACCACACAGAGCAGGAAAAAAGCTAAACCGAGAGCCATGGACTGGTGAGATGTTAAGCTGCAGCAGTAATGGAGACCTGCTCCCTTACAGTTATCTCGCGATCTCCTGTGTCTGCTGTAGGCTCCGTAGGTGACTCTTCTTTATGCACCTGGCCAGGTTCATGCTGCTGTCGGAGAGACATAGGACTGTACTGACACTCTGTGATTCCTCATAGAAAAATAGGAACACAGGAAGCTGCCATATACTGAGTCAGACCATTGGTCTATCTAGCCCAGTATTGTCTACACAGACTAGCAGTGGCTTCTCCAAGGTTGGAGGCAGGAGTCTTTCTCAGCCCTGTCTTGGAGATGCTGCCAGGGAGGGAACTTGGAGCCTAGATGCTCTTCCCAGAGCAGCTCCATCCCCTAAGGGGAATATCTCACAGTGCTCACACTTCTAGTCTCCCTTTCGTATGCAACCAGGGCAGACCCTGCTTAGCTTAAGGGGACAAGTCATGCTTGCTACCACAAGACCAGCTGCCTTCTACTGAGTCTGACCCTTGGTCCATCTAGCTCAGGATTCTCTACATAGACTGGAAACAGCTTCTTCAAGGCTGCATACAGGAATCTCTCTCAGCCCTATCTGGAGATGCCAGGAAGGGAATCTGGGACCTTCTGCATGCAACTCTCCGGCAGGTATAGTCTAAAAGGCAGGCTGTGAATGTGGTGCTGGTTTAGCTGGTTTAGCTGGTTTAGCTCGCAAACGGGGCCACGTGGCTCCATTTGCGAGCACTGACCGAGGATTTTGCCTGCAAACAAATCTCCTAAGGGGGAATATCTTTCAGTGCTCACACTTCTAGTCTCCCTTTCATATGCAACCAGGGTGGACCCTGCTTAGCTAAGGGGACAAGTCATGCTTGCTACCACAACACCAGCTCTCCTCTCTCAGGAAGGGTCACACTCCCAATGGTTGGGTCCTGGGACCTGAGAGAACTTCAGGTTGCTTGCCTGTAGCTAGGGTTCTTCTGGTGGCCATCATCTGACTATTCACACAGATGGGCTTCGTGCTTGCGAGAAGGGTAGACCTGGAACCTCCCAAGCTTCTTTCTTCACATTGAGCCCGTGGCTCCCCACTGTTCCCTGGAATCACGTGTCAGGCACTCTCTTCCTCGGTTTTTCTACAGCCACCCAAGAGGAGACATCTCTCTGAAGACGACGAAACTTTCAGCTTCTTAAAAAAAGTATATTCTTATCCTGATCCTTTTCTCTTCCATTTTCGTATTCCTTTCTACCCTTTATTTGTGTTTACCGTGCTGTTTTGCATTTTAATTTTAATTCGCCTAAACTAAAAACAACGGCCACATTTGTATGTAACGCGGAACTGGAGTTGCATGGGGCAGAGGTTTCCCTACTGTTACATCCGAATGCGTGCAACTCAGGTCCCACTCGTCCAGCAACCAAGGGTTTCACTTGGCAGTTTGAACCCTCAGTTGGTAGTGAGTTTTGCTGCTCATAACTGGGGTTCCATTCTGCCTCTGTTACATCTGAATGTAGCACTGGAGGCTGCATTACATCGAACCAGAAGTGCTCTCTCTCCATGCATGCTGTCCTACATGCAAGAAGGAAGCCCGCACAGCCAGTTCCCCCTCCTCTCTGCAGTCTTCTGTCCAAGTGGGCTAGAAGCTGGAGGAGAGTCCAAAACAGAAACCCTCAGCACAAAACAAATGCCACAGTAGCAAAAACCCGCTCTGGTGTGCTTCAGAAACCAGTGAGGATGATTTCAGCATCAAAACAGGACAGTTAATTAGGCATCATTAGAAAGAGAGATATCCTGCACCCCAAGATGCTTTCAGCCTTCATCAGATTCTCCACAACCTCTGTCTCTTCCAAACTGCAAATTGGACTCAGAAACAAACTGTGAGTCACTGAAGACTGAATAATATCTATCTATCTATCTATCTATCTATCTATCTATCTATCCATCCATCTATCCATTCTCTCTCTCTCTCTCTCTCTCTCTCTCTCTCTCTCTCTCTCTCTCTCTCTCTCAAATTTGTACACCACCCCAAACTCTCATTTCTGGGTGGTTTACAATGACACAAAACAGGTTAAAAAACACAGAAAATAAAAATAAAAACTATTTAAAATCGAAGCCAGATTTAAAAGCCTGGGTGAAGAGATAAGTCTTCAAGTGCCTTTTTAAAAGTTGTCAGAGATGGGGAGGCTTATATTTCAGTAAGCAGCGCATTCCACAGACTTGGGGCAGCAACAGAGAAGGCCCGTCCCACTGTGGCCACCAGACGAGTTGGTGGCAACCAGAGATGAACCTCTCCGGAAGATCGTAATGGGTGGTGGAGTTCATAGCGAAGAAGCTGTTCTCTTAAATGCCCAGGGCCTAAACCATTTAGGGCTTTATAGGTTATAACCAGCACTTTGTATTTTGCCCGGAAACCTATCAGCAGCCAGTGTAGCTCCATCAACACAGGAATAATGTGGTCTCTCCGAGATGACCCAGAGACCAACCTGGCTGCCGCATTCTGTATCAAGGCAGTTATGGGCAGTGGCACACCTAGGTAATTTTGGTGCCTGGACCACTCCCGCCTTGAGGCCCCCCCCAAACCTACTTTTGGGGGCCTCCTGCTGCCACCCCACATCCAACCTGCTGCTGCCCCGCCACACTGAACCTCCAATTCCCCCCCCCCCCCAATTTCAGCCTCCATGGGCTTGCAACGATCTATTTCAACTGCTGCACAGGCACTCTGCAGCGCCTCGCAGTTCTCATGAGCCGCTGGGCCGGATGGACAGGCCCAGTGGTCACTCCATCCACCGCTGCCACAGGGTGGGTCTGCTCGGCTCACCCCCCCGGCCGCCACCCCTTGGCCACACACATGGCAGCAGAAATTATGGGGGGGAATCAGCAGTTCGGGAGCCCCCCTAGGCCATTTGGAGCCCCTCCAGACCTTGGAGGCCAAAGACCAGGTGCCCAAGACCATGTTCCCTCTAAGGTATGTGTGTGTGCAGGCGCTCACACATTTTTAAATGTCTGCTCAGTTAATTTTAAATCCCACTCTGGTTGAATCAGGAAGGCCCCACTCTGAATGCATATGTGCATACACACTGCCTCGATACTGCTGCCTAGAACAAAACTGATTCCGCACAGAGATGGGGTGGGGGAAGAGGGACCACTGCCCCAAGGTCCGAGGGTAAGAACGCCTCTGGTTATGGTAGCCACATATTTTAAATTAAAGACTCCAAGCCTTTCTTGGGAAGTTCACCAGAGTCTGAATCTGAACTCTTCCAGAAGAAACGTATGACACTCCTATCTAGGCCCAAACCTTGATGGAGTCCATCCACACTGCTAAACCATGGGGACATAGGAAGCTGCCTTATACTGAGTCAGACCGTCCATCTAGCTCGGTCTTGTCTACACTGACTGGCAGCGACTCTCCACGGTTTCAAGCAGGAGTCTCTCCCAGCCCTACCTGGAGATACCAAGGATTGAACTTAGGACCTTCTGCCTGCAAGCAGAAGATGCTCTTTGACTAAGTGATGGCTCCATTCCCTAATATAGGGGAATATCATAGAGGAACATTTTTATTTATTTATTTATTTTTGCATTTATATACTGCCTTTCGTTAAAAAGATAAACCCAAGGCGGTTTACAAAAGTTAAAAACATACGATAAAAAGACAATAAAAACATCATGTTAAAAGTATAAAAACATATAAAAATAGGCATAAAAACAATACAACAAATACAACAAATAAAAACACAGAGAAGCCGCAGTAGAAAACGATCATGTAAAAGCCTGGATAAAAAGCCAAGTTTTTAAAAGCTTTCTAAAAGCCGTGACGGAGTCCGAGGAACGAATGGCCACTGGGAGAGCATTCCAGAGTCTAGGAGCAGCAACAGAGAAGGCCCTGTCCCGAGTGCACGACAGCCGGGCCTCCCTCATTGTCGGCACCCGGAGCAGGGCCCCCTCAGATGTCCTCGTCAAGCGGGCAGCAACCCTTGGGAGCAGGCGGTCCCTCAAATACCCCGGGCCCAAACCGTTTAGGGCTTTAAAGGTCAAAACCAGCACCTTGAATTGGACCCGGAAACTAACCGGCAGCCAGTGCAGCTCTTTCAAAATGGGGGTGATATGTTCCCAACGGGCAGCTCCGGATAAAACGTGCCGCGTTTTGCACTAGCTGCAGTTTCCGGATATTCTTCAAGGGCAGCCCCACGTAGAGCGCGTTACAGTAATCCAGCCGCGACGTGACTAAGGCGTGGGTAACCGTGGCCAGATCTGCCTTCTCGAGAAAGGGACGCAGCTGGCGCACCAGCCGAAGCCATGCAAAGGCACCCCTGGCCACCGCCTCCACCTGAGCTTCCAAAAGCAGAGCCGGGTCCAGTAGTACCCCCAAGCTGCGTACTTGCTCCAACATCATATAGTCACTCATCCAAATGCAAACCAAGGCAGACCCTCCTTAGCAAAGGGGACAATTCATGCTCGCGACCACAAGGACAGCTCTCTTCTCGTTTCCTCCCCACTCATCCCCTCCAGGCCAACCCCTTGTGTAGGTTCACAAGCACACACAGGAAGGCGCATGTGACCCAGCAGCCACTTCTATGATCTCAGCTGGCTTATCAGGCAAAGGAGGCTTCCCACCGATCTTGCCAGTGGGTGGGGAGAGAAACTTTTGACTAGATAAAGCTGCAGAGGGGGAGGCGAGGG